>NC_062565.1:65179806-65808765 GCF_022837055.1 Prionailurus viverrinus | reverse complement strand
AAGATTCCAACCAAGAGTAGTCTACCATGTAAAATTATCATTCAAAATTAACATTCAAAAAGGAGAGAGAAAAGGCTTTCCTGACAAGCAAAAACTAAAGGAGTTAGTTCATTACCACTAAATTAGCCTTACAAGAAATGTTAAAGGAACTCCTTGAAGCTGCAAAGACAGGGTGCTAATTAGTAACAAGAAAACATATGAAAGAATAAATCTCATTAGAAAGATAAATATATACTAAAGGTAGTGGATTAATCAATTATAAGGCTACTATAAAGGTTAAAAGGCAAAAATAGTAAAAGTAACTATGATTACAAGAATTAGTTAAGGGATACACAAGATAAAAAGATGTAAAATGTGGAGCGCCTGGGTGGCTCAGTCGGTTAAGCATCTGAGTCTTGATTTTAGCTCAGGTCATGATCTTACAGCTCGTGAGTACGAGCCCCGCAATTTGTGAGTTTGAACCCCACATTGGGCTCTGCGCTGACAACATGGAGCTTGTTTAGGATTCTCTGTCCCCTCTCTCTCTCCCCCTCCCCCACTTATTCCCACCCCCCACTTTCTCTCTCAAAAATAAATAAACTTTTAAAAAATGTGAAATGTGACATCAAAAACATAAAACATGAGGGATGGAAAATAAAAATATTAAGCTTTAGAATGGGATCAAACTTAAATGGTTATCACCTTAAAGTAGGTTATTATAAGTTTTATATGTAAGACTTATGGTAACCACAAAGTGAAAACCTATAGTAAACACACAAAAGATAAACAGAAAGGAATATAAGTGTACTAGTAAAGAAAGTCATCAAACCACAAAAGAAGAGCACCAAATAAGAATAGAGAAGAACTACAAAAACAGCCAGTAAACAATTAACAAAATGGCAATAAGTACATTTAAATGTAAATGGACTAAATTCTCCAATTCAAAGATACAAAATGGCCGAATGGGGTAAAATAACAAGACCCATCTATTTGTTGCCTACAACTGACTCACTTTAGATGTAAGGGAACATAAGTCCCTTTAAGTGAAGGGACAGAAAAGGATATTCCATGCAAAAAGAAACCACAAGAAAGCTGGAGTAGTTATAATTATATCAGACACAATAGACTTTAAAACAAAGACCACAATGAGACACAAATATGGGCATTACAAAATGATAAAGGGGTCAGTCATTCCAACAAGACATAATTTTGTAAATATTTATGCATCTAACATAAGAACACTTAAATATATAAAGGAAACATTAACAGTCCCAAAGGGAGAAATATACAGCAATACAATAATAGCAGGGTATTTTAACAATTTACATATATTAATGGATAGATCATCCAGACAGAAAATCAATACAAAAACATTGGCTCTAAACAACAGATAGACTTAATAGATACAGAACATTCCATTCAAAAGCAACAGAATAAACATTCTTCTCAAGTTAACATTCAACATTTTCCAGGAAATATCATATGTTAGGCCACAAAACAAGTCTTAATAAATTTAAGAGAACTGAAATAATATCAAGCATCTTTTCCAACCACAATGGTATGAAAGTATAAATCACTGACACAAAGAAAACTGGAAATTTGCAAATATGTAGAGATTAAACAACATGCTACTGAATAAACAATCAAAGAAGAAATAAAAGAAATATAAAAATACCTTGAGACAAATGAAAATGGAAATGTATCAAAATTTATGGGATGCAGCAAAAGCAGTTCTAAGAGGGAAGTTCATAGTGATAAATACCTACCTCAAGAACAAGAAAAAGTCTCAAACAACCTAACTTCACACCTCAAAGAACTTGAAAAAGAACAAAGCCCAAAGTTGGTAGAAGGAAGGAGATAACAAAGAGCAAGGTAGAAATAATCAAGTAGAGACTAAACAGACAATAGAGAAGATAATGAAACTAAGAGCCAGTTCTTTGAAAAGATGAAGTTGACAAGCCTTTAGCTAGACTCACCAACAAAAAAAGAGAGAGGACTCAAATACAATCAGAAATGAAAGAGGAGATGTTACAACTGCCACCACAGAAATACAAAGGATCGTAATAGACTACTATGAATAATTAAATGCCAACAAATTGGACAACCTAAAAAAATGAATAAATTCCTAGAAACATACAATCTATAAAGACTGAATCATGATGAAAATGAAAATCTGAACAGACTCAGTACTACTACAGAGATTGAATCAATAATCAAAAACTTCCCCAATAAACAAAAGTCCAGGACCAGATTCCTTCACTGGTAAATTCTAGTCAACATTCAAAGAAGAATTAATACCAATTCTTCTCACACTCTTCCGAAAAATATAAGAGAAGGGAACTCTACTAAACTCATTTTACAAGTCCAGCATTACCCTGATACCAAAACTAGACAAGGATGCCACAAAAAAAAATAGGCTTTGTTAATATCCCCAATGAACAAAGATGAAAAAAATTCTCAACAAACTATTAGCAAGCCAAATTCAGCAATATGTTAAAAGGATCATATACCACAATCAAGTGTTATTTAGTCCATGGATGCAAAGATGGTTCAACATCTGCAAATCAACCAATGTGATATACAGTAAAACCTTGGACTGCAAGTAACTTACTTGTTCTGTGAGTGTTCTGCAATACAAGCAAACATTTCTAATAAATTTTAACTTGATAGACAAATGATGTCTTGCAATATGAGTAGCACATGATGCCAAATGTCACATGATCACAACTGAACCAAGGACTCTTTTGTCTCTCTCTCCCTGCGGGAGTGTGGGTGATTGTCTCCCATGCTCCGATGCTCAGTCTCAGGCCGTGGTCCTTGGCAGAAATCAGTGATTTTTCAGTACCTTGGAAGGTGCCCACAGCTGGCACTAGTATATTTTTTTTTGTCACTTCAAAGCAATTATGGACAGTCTTTTGCTTTTCCATACAAGAGTAAACTTAAGAATGCTTTGCTTCACTCTAGGTCAGACTGCTTGCAGATATAGACCCTTTCCTCTGTTGCCTTATTGCTAGTTACATTAAATGCAGTATATGACAAGACTTTTTTTAATACTGCACTGTAGTCAACATCTGTGTGAGCCTATACAATGGTCCCCATGCAGGAAAAGATTCCAATGAGCCAATAGATAGCAGTGATTCCATTAGTGATAGTGGAAGTCATCTTACACAATAACCTTCCTCTCTCTTGTCTCCCTCACACCAGCCACGAAGGTTTTCAAAGATAAGTGCAGGTTAATTTGTTTATTTTTCTTTATATTTTGTATTTTATTGTGTCTTATATTACGGAATTATAATCACTTTTTTATGAATATTTTTGTGTGGTGGAATGAATCATCTGAGTTTCCAGTATTTCTTATGGGAAAATTCACTTAGATATACAAGTGCTTTGGATTACAAGCATGTTTCTGGAATGAATTATGCTCACAAACCAAGTTTACTGTAACACATTAACAAAATGAAGGCCAAAAGGACAAAAATCATATGGTCAACTCAATAGATGCAGAACAATCATTTGACAAAATTCAACATCCATTTATGATAAAAACTCTCAAAAAAGTGGGTATAGAGGAAATGTTCCTCAACATAATAAAGGCCATATATGATAAGCCCACAGTTTACATCCTACTCAATTGTGAAAAGGTGAAAGTCTTTCCTATAACATCAGGAACAAGACAAGGATGTCCACTCTCACCACTTTTATTCAACATAGCATTGATGTGGCAACAAAAATGAATAAAAAGCATCCAGATTGAAAAGTAAAACTTTACTTATTTGCAATAAGAAAAACTCTATTTGCAGATGACATGATATTAGAGAAAACCCCAAAGACTCCATTAGTTCTGTTAGAACTAATAAAATTCAGTTAAGTTGCAGGATACAAAATCAATATGCAAAAATATGTTGTTTTTTATACACCAATAAACTATCAGAAAGAATAAAGAAAACAATCTCATTTATAATTAAAAAGAATAAAATACCTAAAAATAAATTTAACCAAGGAGACAAAAGACCTGTATATTGAAAATGACAAAGGCATTAATCAAAGAAATTGAGGAAGACACAAATAAGCAGAAAAATATTCTATGCTCATGGATTGGAAAATCAACATTGTTAAAATGCCCATACTACCTTAAACAATCTATAGGTCCAATGCAATCACCATCAAAATTCCAATGATATTTTCCAAAGAAATAGAATAAATAATCCTAAAATTTGTATGGAACCACAGAAAACTATAAATAGCCAAAGCAATTGTGAGAAAGAACAACAAAGCTGGAGCATCACACTCCTTGATCTCAAAATATTTTACAAAGGTATAGTAATTAAGAGTGTAGTTTTTCCATAAAAACAGACACACAGATCAATGGAACAGAATACAGAGTCAAGAAAGAAACCCACACATGTATGGCCAATTACTTTATGACAAAGAAGCCAAGAATATACAATGAGGAAAGGACAGTCATTTCAATAAATGATGTTGGGAAAACTGGACAGCAACATGCAAAAGAATGAAAGCTACTTCATTAAAAAAAAATGAAAGTCAACTACCACCTTACACCATCCACAAAACTTAAAATGGATTAAAATTTTTTATGTAAAATTTCAAACCATAAAACTCCTAGAAAAAAATAGGTGGTACTCCTCCTGATATAGGTGTTGATGATGATTTTTTTAATCTGACACCAAAAGCAAAAGCAACAACAACAAAATAAATAAGTGGGATGACATCATACTAAAAAGCTTCTGCACAGCTAGTATATATATATGGAATATATGGATATATATATATATATATATATGGAATATATGTAGAGAGAATATATATATGTATATATATAGAGAGAATATATATGTGTATATATATAGAGTGTATATATATATATATATATATATATGGAATATATGGATATTTTTCAGCTATAAAAAATAAAATTTGTCATTTGTGACAATATGGATGAAATTGAGTCATATGTGATGAAATGGATGAGCTTAATGAGCATTATGCTATTTTAAATATGTCAGACACGTTTGTTCTATTATCTGAGGTCAAATTTTTAAAAAAATAAATATGAACTTGTAAACAAAATATGGCTTTTATGGGTAAACCTTGAAATAACCCAGAAGTAAAATTTTAAGAAATTTTGCAGATGATAGCTTTCAGGTGAACTATTTGTGAAACAAATGAAAGCAACCATACCTGGTAATATACCAGGCCATGCACTCATTTGTTGTTTAATAATACTTTATTACAAGTTACTAGATATAATTAAACAAAAGAAACCTTAACATATATATCTTCAGATATTATTATACTTCTAACAGCAATATTCAAGCGCTAATGAGTTTTTAATTTTGACTCTAAAATGTATGTGATATTTTAGATGTTTGGTGATAGGTGTTGAATTCATCACCCTAGAGTACCTGTGAATTTATCATTCTAAAGTTCTTCTGGATGTCAGAGGTTTGAGAATTTGGTGAAAGCCTTAGAAAAAGTCTGAAAAGCATATGTATAATTTTACATACAACTTCTAGGGTTCACAGACACTCTGAAACAATTTATAAAACCTGAAGTTTATGAATCCCAGATTGTGAGTCCTTGGACTGAATTCTTAAAGGGAATGAATTTTACAAGGATTCTCTGGGATGTATTAGACATATTGGAATATTTGGAGTAACAGAAACTTCCTTGATCTCCCTGAAATAGCCCATGCTATTTCTTAAAATGAAGTTAGGAATACCCTGATGACATTTATCAAGATAGGAAGGCCTATGGTTACCATAAAGCCCTTGAATCAGCAAAAATGAGATGTGCAGACACCCTCAACAGAGTTATCCTACCCAAAATGCCAAGGTTGAGAAATCCTGCTTTAGACATACTTTTAAAGCCAGTCTTTGAAGATATTGAGGTGGGGGGTTTTGCTGTCATTCATTGTATACCATTTGCTTCTATATTTAGAATTTTAGGTTTTAGTCTATGCCTGGAGAAATGGTGCTAGTTATTCTTAAGAAAAATATTTTCCATTTAAAATAAAATCTTTCAATGTATACAACACCAGGGAATGTCAAGAAAGTATGGCTATCTCGGCAGTATTCTAGAAGGTTAAAGCAATATCAGAATTACTTATATCTAAAAATTGACATCTTCCTGTCTGTACCATAGGACCAACATGAAAGAGGTAGTAAAAGAGTCAGGGAACAAATAAATGGCCAGTTTGAGGGCTCTTTGTGACATTCTCTCTTGACTGCATTAGAATATAGATCCTTTAAATAACAATATAGGTTGATTCATTATCTAATTTATACAAGAGCTCCAAACACAAATTTCTTACCTCATTTGGGACACTGAGATGCTTGTATGTCTCTATTATTTTATAGAAACATAAATTACAAGCAAATGTAACTTCAAAGATAAATAAACAACAAACAAAAGGAAAGATTTATCAGGGAGTTTGATGACATGATATGTTCTTTGTCTTCTGAGAGAGGTTACAAGAAACTGAATTTTTATATCATCACCTTTCCAGAAGGAAAACTCACTATGTGGTGTTGTCGGGGGCCACAGACTCTGTGTAGAACATATTCTTGAGGGTTCTCATGGATTCAAATGCAAGGTAAACTGAAACAACACAAATTGACAACAGCAGGTGATAAAAAAATGTTAGTTAAAGAAACACAAGAATTTTGATATTATCCTCAGACATGCGCATTATATGTAATTCAGATAGTTATTGACTTTTCACTGATCAATATTAGAAAGCAGGTATTTTTACACACACACACACACACACACACACACACACACACACACACCACCACACCACACCACCACCACCACCACCACCACCACCACCACCACCACCACCCTGAAGTTAAAAAGAAACACATTATTGGTATTCTGTTTCTGGCATTGTGGATCCAGCCTCCCTTACAAGCCAAAAACTAATGAAAATGAGAATTCTGAGTTCCTACCTTAAGAAATATTTGCCAAATTCAAGTGAACTTGAAATTCAATTTTCACAGGCTGTTGGTGTTGAAGACATACACTGGCAGGAGGCAAAACTACTCAAGGTAAGAGGTTTAATAGGTAATTCTCCCAGCATAGAATCTCGATGGGCTAAATCTCCAATTAAAGGGCTAACTGGAAGAAAATAGAAAAATTAACTGTCTTAAAACTTGACAATGGGTTTGGGGGAAAAGAGGCTTTCCCAATAATTTTAACAAATCAGTACAAGAGCATTTGCAAACTAAAGTCGTATCATCTAGGTAGTTCAAAAAGGCTACTAGTAATTCATTAGTTCAAAGATGTTTTAGGTTTTAGTTTCCTCAGGAACTTGGAAGAAACAAAAATGCTATCCACTATCAAGTGAGGTTTCAAGGGAATACTACAAATGACATTCCAAAGAATGAGAGCTCACTGTCAAAATCACAAGGAACAGTGATACACGAGGAAACAGTACAATGTGAATGGCCACCAGAGTAAAAAAAAAACAAGTGAAACAACTAGCAAAACTTTTAGATATTGGATCCATCAGACAGATAATAAAATGGCTATTTAGCATTTTTAAAATCCTTGCTTTAAAAAAGAAAAGACTAAAATATAAAGTGCTATAACATTAAACAAGTAGACTTGAAAAAAAGAACTTTCAGAAATGAAAAAAAAATTGAAATAAAAACAGTAGTTATGTTTAATGGAAAACTAAATACTTCATGAAAAGATTAGTGAACTAGATGATGGATCTGAAGTGTTTATCCAGAATGCAGCACAGTGAGTAAAAGAGAAAATATAACAGAAAAGAGATAGGAAGAACAAAGTGAAAAAAATCTAATATGATTCAAATAATTGGAGTTCTAGGAATAGAGGAGATAGAATGAGGTAGAGGCAATATGTGAAGAGAAAAAAATATGAGAAATTTTCTGATCTGATGAAAAGTATCAATTACAGATTCATGAAACCAAGGTAGAATAAATATAAAATAAATCAACACCTAGAGTATCTAGCTTAAAGTACAGAATGCCACAGACTAACAGAAAAATCTTAAAAACTACCAGAAGGAAAGGAAATATATTTAGGCTGACAATTGACTTCTCAGGAACAACAATGGAAGCCAGAAGACAGTGGGATATTTTGGTGTGGTGAGAGAAAATACCTATTACTCTAGAATTATACACATAGCAAAAATAACTTGGAAGAATGAAAAAAAAGACAAAAATATTATCAGATGAGGAAAAGTGAGAGAGTTTGTATCAAAAGATACTCTCTTTAAAAAATTCAACAGATGTACTCCAAGCAAAAGAAAACCAATTGCATGTGGAAGAGGCAAGAAAAATAAAGTGGCAAATATGTGGGTAAATATAAACAACACTGAATGCACAAAAAATACTTCTTTTGGGGGTTTAAAACAGGGTAGAACACTGATATCCAATAAAAATTACATATAAGTCAGGAAGGTCATGATTAGATTGAAAAGTTTAATAAGATCATTGTTTAAAAGAATGAAATGATAATTTAAGATTTTGATAAGTAGGCACCTGGAAATAAAATAAAAGATATAGAATATTTAACTTTCAAATCTGTACGGAAAAATGAGAAAAAACATCCAATCAATATTATAGAAAGGTAGAACAAACAAAAAAGGAACAGATAAAGTGGGACAAATAGAAGGCACACAAATAGAAGAGTAGAAATAATTCCAAATAGAGATATCCTTCACTTCTGAGCTCTCAGTATTTAGGTATTCGCAATAATGACTTGCATATGCTTCATAAAAAATTTATTATCTGATATGAAAACCAATTCTGATATAACTGCATACCATATACCAGCAAAAATGTTAAGTTGTGTGTATGTTCAGGAAAGAGACTTTACAGCTCTTGCAGATGTATGTCAGTTGTTTTCCTGATAATGTCTTATCTCTTGCTAATGCTATTTTCATGAGGGTTTAGCTTCTGTGTTTGCTTCTGTCAGGCACTTAGAGGCACTAACACCTAGATCCAATTTAGATACTATCTATGCCATATTTAACAAAGGGATTTCTTTGTTTAGTTATGTAACAGTACCTATTTTTTATCAAACATACAAAGCAATTTGCATTCAATACTGCACATAATAAATATATACTACATGAAACATACTCAGAAACATCATTAAGCACTAAATAACTTGATAAGTTGGGTTTGAAATATTCTATATAATGCAGAAATATTTGTTGCTTTCTTAGATGAGTTTTAGAATGTCAGTGTTTAGGGAACTGATTTCAGTTTCTGTTTTATTATGTTTACTAATTTTCTTAGCAGGTATATAAAAGAATAAAAATGCAAATAAGGATCCATTTAAAAGACAACGATTTTTAGTCTTTGTTACAAAATAAAAGACCTACCTAAAAAACTTCAGGATACAGTTTGAACAGTTTGGAAGGTTGGAACAAAAATGATAGTTAAAAGAAGAATGCTGTAACTGTAAATATCAGACAAAACATATTTCAGGGCAACAACATTAATAGAGATAAAAAAGATAACTGCAAAATACAGAAAAGTTTCAATTTACTAGCAAATTTAAGAATTTTAATTTGTATAGATCTACTTAATATCATATTTGTATATAGGTGTATGAAATGAAAAGGATGAAAAGACACACACCATCAGAGTTGATAGATTTTAACATATTTGTCTAGTGACACATCGAATCTATGAGAGTACTGATCTGAATAACACAAGTACAAGCCTAACCTAATGGATCAATTGTAAAATGCTTATTCTGTTCAAAGGTACTTATAACTTTTATGAGATTAACCACATATTGTTGCCATAAGGCAAGGCTCACCAAACTTTAAATAACTAGTGTCATGTATAACATGTTTTCTGGCCACAATGAAATCAAGTTAGAAATAATTAACAAAAAATAAGATAAAACTCATAGTTCTGGAAATTAAACATTTCTAAAAAACATGTAGGTCAAAGAAGAAATCATAATGAAAATAAGAAAGTGCTGAGAACTGAATGCCAGGGAAACTGCTCCATATCATACTTATGTAATAAAGCTAATGTGGTTCCTAGAAAAAAAATATAGAGCTTTATGTTAATATGTTAGAAAAAAAATCTCAGGGTCCCTGGGTGGTTCAGTTGGTTAAGCATCCAACTTTGGCCCAGGTCACGATCTTGTGGTTCGTGGGTTTAAGCCCAAGTCAGGCTCTGTGCTGACAGCTTAGAGCCTGGAGCCTGCTTATGATTCTGTGTTTCCCTCTCTCTCTGCCCCTGCCCTGCTCGTGCTCGGTCTCTCTCTCAAAGATAAAAATAAACATTAAAAAAAATCTTTAAAAAAAAAGAAAACAAAAAAATCTCAAAGTGAATAGGTATAAGAAATTAGAGTAGCAAAACCTGAATTCACCAGACAAAAACAGAAGTCAGGAAATAATAAAGAACCAATGGAAAAGAAAAAGACATACAAGAGACATAATCAACAAAGTTGAAAATGGATTATTTGAAATGAATAGCAAAACTGACAAACTCTGGTAAGAGCAAGAAAAAAAGGTGAAAAAATATTATTAGTAATAAAGATGAGGCATAACTAGGCATTATGTGTAGTTTAAATGATAAAAAATTAAAATTCAAATACTATGCCAACAAATTTTAAATGTCAGATAAAATGAACAAATTCTTAGAAAAATATAAGTTAAATACATTTAAGGAGAAATGGGAAAAATAAAATTTTCACTAGTAAGAAATGGAACCAATAGTTAAAATCTCCTCTCCCAGGCATGTTCTCAAAAACGCTCAATATCTTACTCCTATTTTCCACCAAACATTTATTTTATTTTTTTTAAAGTTTATTTATTTATTTTGAGAGAGACAGTGACAGTGCAAGTGAGGGAAGGGCAGAGAGAGAGGGAGAAAGAGAGAATCCCAAGCAGGTTTCACAGTGCCAGTGCAGAGTCTGACGCAGGGCTCAAACTCATGAACCCACAAGATCATGACCTGAGCAGAAACCAAGAGCTGGATGCTTAACCAATTGAGCCACCCAGGCACGACCTCTACCAAACATTTAATAGATGAATTAATTCCAATCCTATACAAACTATTCTAAAGTATAGAAATAAAGGAAATATTCCCAGTTCATTTTATGTAGCTCTCCTTACCTTGATTTCAAAATCTGAAAGGACAGTATAAGAAAATTATGGACCAAACTAACTTGTGAACATAGATGTTAAATTCTTTATTTTATTTTAAGTTTATTTATTTATTTTGAGAGAAAGTGAGTGAGAGAGAGAGAGTATGCACACCACATGTGTGAGGGAGGGAGGGGAAGAAAGAGAATTCCCAAGCAGGCTCCACAGTCAACACAGAGCCTAACCAGGGCTCAATTTTTGGGAATCATGAGATCATGACCTGAGCCGAAATCAAGAGTCAGACGGCCTAACCAATTGAACCACCCAGGTGCCCCAAAATCTTAACATTAGACAAATGTATGTTTATTCAAGAATATAAGGTGGCTTAATCGAAAATAAATTTCAATAACATACCATATTTGCAAATTAAGGAGAAATGTACAATTGTCTGAATGGATGAAGATAAAGCATTTGATAAATTAAATTTCTCTGTGTTAAAATGCTTATCAAACTAAGAACTGAAAGCAAAAATGTTTTCTAATACAAGGGATTGTCAAAAGCCAGAGAGTATACCTAGTGATAAAACTTTGAAAGTACTCCTTTCAAGATAAGACAGAGACAAGGGTTCCTGCTATCACCTTAGTTGCATTTTACCTGGGCAGCAAGGGAAGAAAAGAAAAAGTATAAAGTTTAAAAAGAAAAAATGAATTTATTTCCTACAGATGATATAATTTCTTTAATATAAAAACTTTTAAAGAATCATTTAGTAAATCTAGCAAAGCTGCTGGACATAATCAATGAAAAACTTCAATAATATTTCTACATGTTAGCAAACAAATAACCTTTACATGAAAGTTAAAAAATTAAGACTTAAGAATAAATTACCAAACAATATGGAAGACAGTGTGTTGTATGGAGGTGTTGAATCTCTGTATTTACACTTCAAACTGATAGTGCACTGTAGGTGAACTAACTAGAATTCAAATAAAAATATTAAAAAATTAACAAAAAATATGCAAGACATTCATGGGGAAAATTATAAAACTTAATACTATTAAGTAAGTCCTAAATAAAAGGAGAGAAACACCATATTTATGGGTTGGAATATATAATTTAAAAACATCAGCTTTCCCTTCAGTTAATCTGTATACTCAATGCAATTCTAATAAAAATTCTGATGAAACCTGTTTTTGTTTGTGTGCTTTTTTTCTGTTATGGGACTTAACAAACTAACTTATTCTAAAATTTATATTGAAGAGCAAAGGGTCCAAAAATAGCTAAGGCATTCCTGAAAAGAATAAACTTTCCTTACTGAGATAAATTGTAAAGAATAATTATTAAACTATAATAATCAAAATAGTCAACAAAACAGGAGAGAGCCCAGAAACAGAATGAAACATATAAACTGGACTGATGATGTGCTGGGATTTCATGTTAATGGTGATAAAGGGACTTTTAAAGAAAAAGCATTGGGATAATTATGGGGAAAAATGAAACTGGGCCTAAACACAAACACAAAAATAATTTCTAACTGATGTAATGATGGAGAATATCTTTATGCCCACAGGATAAAGACAGCTCTCTAAAAACAAGACCCAAAGAATGCATTAATAGGACATTGATATAAAGAACTTCTGCTCAAAATATCCATAAGTTAAATAAAAAGATAAACCAAATTTGGAAGATATTTGCAATATATATAACTGACAAAGCATTAGAATTTAGGATATGTAAAGAAATCACAAAAATCAACAGAAAAAAGACAATCCAATAAAATGGGCCACAAGAAAAAAAAATAGTGTGGAGTCATTTCACTTCAGAAAAACAGAAAGCCAGAAAATATATAATGTTCAATCTCATTAAAAATCAGAGAAATGGGAGCACCTGGGTGGCTCAGTTGGTTAAGTGTCCGACTCTTGATTTGGGCTCAGGTCATGATCTCAAGATTGTGGGATCAAGCCCAGCATCAGGCTCTGAGCTGACAGCACAGAGGCTGCTTGGGATTCTCTCACTCCCTCTCTCTCTGCCCCTCCCCTGCTCTCTCTCTCTCTCTCTCTTTCTCTCAAAATAAATAAACATTTAAAAAAATCAGAGAAATGGTTAAGACCATTATGAGATGTTAATTAATATCCACTACATTAGCAAAAAATTTTAAATATGAGAGCATGATATTTTGCCTACTGTATGAGGCCACCAGACCACTATGTGCTTTTGGTAAAAGTGTAAATGAGAACACATTTCAAAAATATTTGACATTTGCCAACTGAACTTAAGATAACACCAATCCTATGACCTACAAATTCCACTCTTGTCTATATTCCTGAAAAACACATGCACATGGACACCAGGAAATACATGCGAGAATGTTTTAGAAGCATTGTTTGTTAACAGCAAAAAACTGAAAACAACCCACTAGCAGGCTGAAAAAATAAATTGTGGAATATTCATTCAGGGAACAGTCAACAACAAAAAAATGAGTGAATTACAACATTGATGAATCTCAGGAACAAAAAAAGGCAAATTCAAGAAGACACTTGATAATTCCATTTATATAAAGTACTAAACCATGCAAAAATTAAATGATATGCTGTTTTCATGTATAAATATACTTTGTACCAATTTTAAAAAGCAAAGGAATGATACAGAAAGATAGGGAGGGGGAGAGAAAGAGGGAGGGGACTGGCAAACAGGATGAGATTGGAAAACAGCATTTAGGAGATGTATAAAGTGATAGTAATGCTGGGTTTCTGAAACCAGGGTGTAGGTAAGCATGTATTTGTTGAAGTGCTGCACTGCTGTTTTTTGTTCTTTATACATATTTTACTTGTGCTTTTTTGTATCTACACAATATTTAACGAAAATAATTTTTAAAAAGCTATTTTCAATAAGAGCTGTGAATAAAACTCATTTTCATAACGCGATAGCTGGAGAAACTTCTAATAGTTGATTTCCTATGAGACATCAGTGTTACCTGAGAACATCCCAGAGTAGATCTGATTCTAAATAAGTCACTCCTGGTGAAACTTCTTAAATATCTTTTTTCAATGTAGAGCCCATCCGACATTACTAAGCCATTATTGGTAGAAAAAAAATAGATGAATAACAGATAATGATAGCTCACAAATCTTTATGATTCTTGACCTTCTTAAGATTGCTCTAAGTGGAGGGACAAAATATGTTGAGATAAAACATGGCCTGATCTTTGAGTGAATTTGTTGTCTGGGGATACTTTAAGGTTAAGTAGGAAGCACTTAAAGACAATGTTAAATGGGATTTACAGGCATTCCACGTGATCTTTTGTCTTAATTTATAGTTCTTTTTATGCGAAATATCTTACTGTTTTCAGTCAACATTATGAACTACTAACTTGCTGCTTTATTTTACAGGATTTTAAATAGGAACATCTATACCAAGTATATACTCTTGGAGGTTTTTTCCTCAATTTTATGTGGGTCTTTATGTCTTTCCTTATTAGTGTTATCCGAATAGTTCCCCACTTCAAGGAGTTTATAATCTGTAATTCTTTGCTTAAGGCATGATTGCTGACCAAGGAGCACGTTTAAGAAGCACTTAGTTATTGCTTTTTGTAGTTGCTGCTTTTTATAGAGATGTGCCCTCAATTAATTGTAGATTAAGGCATGAGCTTTCTTGTGCAGGATTCCCCTCTTACTGTTTTATCTTCATTGATTCATTTAGTGGCTTTCCCAGAACTTAAGCTACTGAAGACAAATCGAATGTAACGGTACCAGTTATCACCCTTCCTTCTGGCTAATTTGAAGGCACAGTTTTTCAAATTAAAAAACAAAACCAAACAAAAAATGCAGCTGATATATTATTTTAAATTCAACTGCCTTAAAACCTTTCAGTAGTAAATGAACTTATGTGATTAATATGGAAAATTAGTCTGCTCTCCTTCACCCCCATGCTTCATTCTGTGTTTTAGTTGTATTTGTGCCAAGGAGTTTTGGCAATCTGTACATCTTTTTTTAAAACCTAAAAAGTAAATAACAAAACACAGACTCCATGGTTGTGTGGCTGATTTTACACAGTATTATGGCATGGATAGCTGTGATAAAATTCTCCCAAATTTTCCTACTCCCGCAAGTGCATCTTTGGAATCCTTCCATATATGTGTTTTGTGTGTGTGTGTGTGTGTGTGTGTGTGTGTGTGTAATTTGTAAATTGAAACTACATTTACATGATTCAAACTTTTAAAAAGTGTAGAAAGATATTTAGTGGGCCCTCAGCACCCTGAAATGATAACTCAAAAAGCCAGATAGAACATTTAAAAATTAAAAAAAAAATTTTTTTAACGTTTATTTATTTTTGAGACAGAGAGAGACAGAGCATGAACAGGGGAGGGGCAGAGAGAGAGGGAGACACAGGCTCCAGGCTCTGAGCAGTCAGCACAGAGCCCGACATGGGGCTCGAACTCACGGACTGTGAGATCATGACCTGAGCCAAAGTCAGACGCTTAACCGACCGAGCCACCCAGGCGCCCCTAAAAATTTTTTTAAAACACATATGAGTTAATAAAATAGTGAAGAGTTACCTGGCCAAAATCTAAGATAAACTAAAATTCAGACGAGGCCCAACATAAAAAGCTACTTTTGCCTAGAGGGTATTTGTCTATTCAAAGAAATAGCTGTGGAATTGAGCTGTGGTTTTGGGACACTCCTGGGGCAAAAGGACAGACTTCAAAAATCATTTAAAAAAAATCATTTCCTACCCAACTGCAGAGTCTGAAAAGAACTATATACCCTCAGAGAAAAGGTGAGCCAGAAGCAAAGAAACCCTCGCTTGATCCTGCAGCCTGAGATGAAAACACTTTTGTAGTTCCCTGCCCCCAGCAAAAGCAAATAAAAATTCTCTTTCGAGTCCTCAAATTATTCTTGCAATTAATTTTTTCAATTAATTCAATTCAGAAAAGAAAATACCATAAAATAGAACAAGCAGAAAAAAGTAGACCATAGAAAGAGATCATAAAGAATTCAGATATTTAAATTAAAGACATATATTACAAGACAACTTATGTTTAAAAGCTAAAAATATAAAAATGACAGGCTTGAGACACAGAAAATTATTTAAAAAATGATACTGATTTTTAAAAAATCAAATCAGTCTATAAAACTATAACTAAAATTAAGAACTTGGTGGAAAGGTTTAACAACTGACTAGAAATAACTGAAAAGAAAATTAGTGAGCTAGAGGATAGGTTAGAGTAAGTTTTCTAGGATTCAGTATGAAAGGACAAAAGATGGAAAATGCAAATTATATGCTAAGAGACACAGAACATAGACTGAAAAAATAAAAAATAACATAGGAATTGATTATTCTAGAGTATGTTGCTCTAGACCCAAGAGGCTGCAGACAAAGATGGCTGTGCTCATAAAAAATCAACTTGAAGGATCCGTGTGGTATTGGAACTATTTTTATCTCAACTGGGGTAAAGGACAGACAAACCTACATATGATGTAAAATTGCATAAGACACACACACACACACAAATAAGTACAAATAAAACGAGAGATCCGAATAAGATCAGAGAATTGTTTAAGTGTTAATCTCCTGGTTGTGATATATATCACAGTTTTCACAAAATTTTAACACTGGAGGGAACTAGAGAAAGTGTGCATGAGATCTCTCTGTATTATTTCTTACAACTGCATGTGAATCTACAATTATTTCAATTAAATTTTAATTTAAGCAAGAAGCACACATCTTGACACATAATAATGAAAATGTAGAATACCTAAGGCAAAGAGAAAATTTGAAGCACAATAGGAGAAAGGAATGGCAGAGTACTTCCAAAGAAACATCAGCTTGACTGATAGCTCACCCTTAGCAGCAACAGAAGATGCTGTAGACATCTTCTACAGTCAGTAGAATATTTTCCATGTTTTAAGATAGATAGCCAGTGAGTGAAGTTATCCTGTAAAATGAAGGTAAAGATATCTTCAATTCAAAAAAAAAAAAATTTGAGAGTGTTCTATACCTACAAAGCTGTATTTAAAGATGAATTGTAAAGGATGTGTTTAATAAGAATAAAAATGACTCCAGATGAAAGATTAAAGATGTATAAGGGAATAAAAAGCAAACAGAGTAGTAAATATGTTAGTTTGTAAAACATGACAAGTTATCAGATATCTCCACCAGTTATCAAGATCTAGTAACATTGAGGCAGTGAGAAATACTTAAGACAGCTCAATGAGGTAGAAGAGAGACCCTAGAAACAGTCATGCATGTATGGACATTGGATTAAGTGTGGGGAGAGCAGTGGAAAAGGATGCCTTTTAAACAATGCAGTAATAATTATCTATGTGGAAAAAAGTAAATGTAGATCTCTATCTTACACCATTCACAGGTGGGTGAAGCACCAAAATGGGATAAGAAAATAATAAAGCTATTGGAAATAAATTTGCATAATACATTCATGATATCTGGAAAGGGGAATATTTCTCAAATAAGATGCAAAAAGCACAAACCATAAAAGAAAAGATCAGTGATTATGACTATGTCAGAATTATGAATTTTGTTCATCAAAAGGTTCTAAAAATAATGATTAAAAGATAAGCCAGAGTGGGAGAAGATATTTACTAACAGATAAAAGACTCATGTCCATAAACACACAACGAGCTTATATAAATCAGTAAAATGAAAGAAAATCCAATAGAAAAAGTGGGTAAAGTATACAAACAGGCACTTTCCCCAAACAAGGAGTCTGAAAGGCCAATAAACCTTTATAAAAACGCTTGACTTCATTTATAATCAAGGAAATGCCAGTTAAAATCATTATGAAATAACAATACTACCTCCCAATGCCCACCATCAGATTGGCAAAATTTGAATTCTCAAAACACAATAATAAAAATGACTCAGTTTCAAAATCAGTAGCATCTTTTAACAGATACTTCACCAAAGATATTCTGACAGCAAATAAGCACATGCAAAGGTGTTTATCCTCACTGGTCATTAGGTAAATACAAATTAAGATCACAACAAAATACAACTACACACCTATTCAAATGGCTAAAATTAAAAAGACTGACCATATCATGTGTTGAGTGAAAATGTGGAAGAAATAGAACTCTCATACACTGCTGGTAATAATGTTAAAAAACGAAACAAAACATTGTTTTCATTTGCAGCCTTCCATGTATGTATGTCTCCCAGTTTCACTAAAAATGTAGATTTTAGGTTTTTGTTGCTTTTCTTTTCCCAGTATGAGAAGGGGGGGGAAATGTTGACTTTCATAGCCATGTTTATCTGGAAGCATTCCTTATATTTTTTAAGCACATCAGTTAGTAATTTTAAAAAGCTAATTACAGGCACCTTTTTTTTTTTTTCAACGTTTATTTATTTTTGGGACAGAGAGACAGAGCATGAACGGGGGAGGGGCAGAGAGAGAGGGAGACACAGAATCGGAAGCAGGCTCCAGGCTCCGAGCTGTCAGCCCAGAGCCCGACGCGGGGCTCGAACTCACGGACTGCGAGATCGTGACCTGGCTGAAGTCGGACGCTTAACCGACTGCGCCACCCAGGCGCCCCTACAGGCACCTTTTTATTTTATTTTATTTTATTTTCCAACGTTTATTTATTTTTGGGACAGAGAGAGACAGAGCATGAACGGGGGAGGGGCAGAGAGAGGGAGACACAGAATCGGAAACAGGCTCCAGGCTCCGAGCCATCAGCCCAGAGCCTGACGCGGGGCTCGAACTCACGGACCGCGAGATCGTGACCTGGCTGAAGTCGGACGCTCAACCGACTGCGCCACCCAGGCGCCCCTACAGGCACCTTTTTAATACTAAACTTTAATTTGTTATATTGATTTGTACAGTTGACCTTTGAACAACATAGGTTTGAACTGTGCAGGTCCACTTATAAGTGGATTTTTTACAGTACAGTACTATAAATGTATTTCCTCTTATGATTTTCTTAATACCTTTTTCTCTGGCTTACTTTATTATAAGTATATAGTATATAATACATGTGACATATAAAATATATGTTAATACACTCTTCATGTTATTGGTAAGGCCTCTGTTCAACAGCAGGCTATTAGCAGTTAAGTTTTTGGGGAGTCAAAAGTTATATTTGGATTTTTGACTGCATGGGGGTTGTGCCCCTAACCCCATGTTGTCCAAGGGTCAACTGTATGGTGCTATCAGGTTAACAAATCAAAAAGAATATATTCCTACACTATATCATTTATTATATAATTATTATTATCATGAAATTTAATCAGGTCTAATTTATTCAGCAAAAGAGTGAATATTACAATCAGAAAAATGAATGGTAAAGGAAATCAAAGCAATTATAGCATCCTAAAGCAATACTCAATACAATAAATAGATTAAAAAATATGTGGACAGTCTCACCCAAGGCACGTGACTATTTTAACATCTTTAAGTGGGCAGAGAATGTGTCCCCCACTGCACACTCACAGAGGAATCTGAGATTACCCACTCGTCTCCTGAGGGCTAGCCTCGTTCCTGCAAATCCCATGGAGAGAGCTCAGTATATGCTCTTGTTACAGGATAGAACTAAAGTTTAATGTTTAGGCTTTGAACAAAGCATGAATCTGACAGGGCCATAGGAGTGCCTTTTCACATTTCTACTGAAAGATACTGAACATTTTATGCTTGATAAAACCCTAAAAAAGGCTCTCTCAGAAGCAAACTAGATTCTGTATACTGGTGTTGGTTTTCAAGAGGCTTTTTGTTTTGTTGAGCCACTATTACCTAGAAATGGCCTGTTCCATTCTTCCAACACAAGTAAATCCTCCATTCGTTTCTGTTTTATTATCTCAGACCATTCATGCAAATTTTATCTTATATTCCCCCCCATCTGTTTTACTATATTCATTTCTAGACCTCTTCTGTCTTCTCTGGAATGTTTCAAGAAGTCCCTCTTCTAAAAGTAGAAAAGAGAGAATTGGTATGGTGGAGAATGTGGGTTAATCCAAAAGGGAGGGCAAATGGTGAAGGGGCAGGCAAGAAAGACTGAACTAAGTGTGAAGATGGCCTAGAGAGGGATAACAGAAAATGTTTTTGGATAACATATTCTATGAGTTGGACTAAATGTTAAATATGTCAGGATAGAGGCAGGTGACTAAGTTAAGGGACATCTTTAAAAAACTACAGGTGGAAAAATAAGACTAAATTTTGGACTTTTATTCTTGAACAAGTCTCTGAACAGCATAGACTAGATCACTGGCAGAAACTCAAGAGATGTCCTGGGTCTAACCCTGGGTTTTATATAGCTTTTTTGATATTTGTTAGTGTAGTTCTTTGAGAAAGGAATATATTTTAGAGTCCAGTAGACTTAGGCTCACATGCCAGTTTCACTACTATTTTCTCTTGAGCAATTATGGGTTAAATAACGTCGAGTGAAAAGAATGAATAGGGAGAGCAGTATACACTTTCCAACCATAACAGGTAAGTAAAACTGGCCCATCACATAGCTATGGTGAAGTTAACTTTGACATGAGAGTATTTTGAAGGTATAACCCTGCCCATATGGTTGTTTTTTTATGGATGTATAATCTCCCATTTCACCATAGTGTGGAGAGAATGGGCTTTATCAGATTACTTGGATCTAGGAGAAGAGATATCAGGAGAGCAGAAAAACTTGGGTCCTAGATGGAACATGAAAAGGAGAGACTTAAGACAGGTAGAATACAGTAGCTATCTCTTTTATTTGCTAATCCCAAATAGGGTGTCTTATAAATAAAGCAGATATTGCCAGGTATTCTTGGCAAACTAGTACTCTTTTCCTAATCACCATAGGGTGTGTGTGTGACAAGAATTACCAAGGAGTACACTTAGGCTTGCATCAAACACCGTGAACTTCTGCCTCTTTGTACACAAAATAACATTTACTTTAGTGACTTAAAAAGAAAACCTAAATATTATTTTCATTGTGATTAGGAAAGGTTTTGATCAACTCTAATCAACTGGCTTTTAGAAATAAAAACTGACACTTTCTTTCAAGAGTCCTGACAATTTAAGTATTTTTGCAATATATTTGTTGTTAGCTTGTAGGGCATCTGATCATATTTGTCCATGCAGTCTTTTACTCTAATACTTCTAATTTCTTCATCATTTTGCAACTGAGATTTGCTTTATACATAATTAAACACTTTTTGCATTATGACAGAGTGATAAAAGTTTAACACTTAACTATCACTTAACTATCACTAACTGTAAAGTTATGACAGAGTGATAAAAGTTTATCACTTAACTATCACTTAACTATCACTAACTGTAAAAGATAACAAAGCTTATCTTTTATATTGCATTATATTGCATTATGCTTCATTTCCAATTTTGAGAAAATGGCTTGTGTACTTTTTAGGGGCTAACATCTGAAAACACTATTGGGAATAGGATTCCTGAATTAATTACCTGCCAGATGAGGATGGTCTGTAGATAGAGTGAAAGAAAGGTTTGATTCTTTGGAACAAAAAGAAAAAATCTGGCTCAAGGGATTACTAGGAGTAACTGTTACAAATAGATAGTTTAAAAGATAAAGACAGGTAGTCCTCTTTGGACATTTTATACCCACATATTTTAGGTAATAAATTCAACTGTTAAGGATTGAACTGTGTAATTATCTTAACAGAGCATGTTTAATCATGCTTGTTACAGCAAGTATGAAAATCGAGTTGAAATTTAGTACTTACTGAGCCTCTTGCAGGTGATCCAAAGAATGACCCACTAGGTGGGGTGAGTGATAGAAAAGCATCCATTAAATAATGGAGTCACTCCAAGTAGCATATTTCCTTTAAACTTAAGGACATTCAGGACCTTCAGAATTAGAATAAGGGGACAGATTACAACCAGAAAAGACTCAAGAGCTTGGTCTTCACTGGCAGCCACCCTAACACACACCAGACCTTACATTTTAATGAGTTTTATTTCAGAAAAAGACAATCTAAGTCAGGAAATAAAATATCAAAGGAATATGGTTATATGATATGCACCAATATTCAGAATAGTTACAGACCACGTTTCCAAATGGTGTTATTGGTTAAGGAGTCATAGGGTTGCATACTTGGATACTTACCTATTCCTCAAAACAACATAATTACAAATAGACTTTCTTTCACACTTAGGTGGTAGTTAGCTATCAACATGTATCTTTGGAAACGCTCTTCAGAATAATGGGGTCATCTATTTTTAAAATGTCTTTCTCTATCTTCCTACTTATTTTTTAGCTCAACAATAAGCCCTTTAATTAAAAAAAGAATATACCAAATAAACTTTATTATTAATGCCATCAAATTGTTTTTGCTGCTTCCAAATAAAATAGATTCATTACTTTTCTAAGGAGCAAGCTGAAAGATAATAATAGCTTCATTTTAGAAGAGCTGAAGCTGATGCTACTGATAGATATCAGATGACATTACTACACATACACTTTTTAAATAGAAGAAACATTGAATAAATATTTTTAGTGTAAGAATCACAAAGCATATTATTGTTAACTATTTCTAAGATAGTTTCAAAAGAGTTTTCTATATGAGAATGCTATTATAGTGTGATTTCTTTCCTCACATGGATTCCAAATTGATAAATATGATGTCAACTCTTTCTAGATCCATAAACTCCTGTTAACTAGAGTAGTCCCCCCCTACAGTAGCCGGAAGCATGCAGCAGATGGCACTAAGAACATTTAGCAAAGCAGCCAGGAAGAGGCTTTCCTTAATTGCTCCTCAGGGACTGAAAATTGCTTGAAAAATGAGATGTAGTAACTAATTGAATCAGGCCTTCTCAAGTTACACAGTAGAAACTTTAAGTTCTACTTTCTGAAATGTGAGCTGTCACAGCCACCACCTTTTCATTTTCAGATTAAACACATTTATTTGTTTTAACTTTGGAAACATAAAATACAATACGTGTAGTTTTTATATCTCAAAAAAAGGATTATTCATACAATAGATGGCACAGCGAACATCTGATTGTTTCCACAATATGTTGTTCATGCTTTCACTCTGTTACTTCCTTCCCTATATTTCCACTGATGTGGTGCTGTAGAATTTTTTGTCACACTTACGCTCTTATTCTCTGTCTTGTGCTTTTCTTGAGCAAACTGATATTTGTTGCAGGACTGTATTGTTAAGTTATGATATTTTTAGATTTTCAACAATATATGATTAAACCATAGAAAAAAACTGAAGCCAATCCAATATCTGCAATGGAAAATAGAAATCAAGGACATTTCCAAGTCAGTGTTGTACTTTAGAGAAAAATCTCTATTAGATTATTTTCTTTTGTATCCACAGAGCTAATTTCATCATTTTTTTTGTCCACAGGTAATTTTTATACAAACTATTATTGTATCAATAGCACATGTTTATATATCAAAACCATAACATATAATGAACACTGAACTACACAAGGGGAAAATAGCTTTTCAGTCTTCTCTCAGTAACTGAACCTTAATTAAAAGAAAATTAATTCATTAGAGGACATGGATATACAAAGCCTGGGTTTTGGGGAATGTGCATCACTCAATGACATTCTGTCTCCACGAATGATTTCTTATTCTATTTGGTTTATGCCATCCAAAACTAACAATTATAAAAACTTTTTGTGCTTTTTGCTGATATTAATTGGAAACTTTAATCAAATTAATCCTAAATATAATACAGATGAAAATAAATATGATAGCTACTGTAGAGAGATGAAGTAGTTCTTGTCTCATTTCTTTATGTAGAAAATATTTCCTCCAAGATGGTTGTATAGAGGGAGGAAGGAAATAACATATAGGTCAGTTAGAGATCCTAGGAGCCCCATATATCAAACTAAAACACAAATAGAATACTAGCTTGTGAAATTAATATTTAACATTTCTTGAAGAGCCTATTCTGTTTTCAAGAAGGCTTTTAATAATTTCTGCCAGCCCCATATACTCCAGGAATCACCAGCTTTTGAATAAATATATCCCCCATTTCCAGCAGTGTCTCTTAAGAGAAGAGAAGAAATGATACTAGAGCTTAGCAAATTCACTGTTAATATTCTTTTCAGGAAAATTAACTTGAGGAACCAACATGGCGTAGAAGTAGGGGGACCCAGAGTTCCATTGTCCCTCATACACAACAGTAAATTGAGGGCAGAAGACTTGGAATTCCAGGAATCCGGGCTACAGAATGACAGAAACATCTCCCAGGGACCTTGTGGACAACTTGGTGGGCCACAGGGGCATGATTATAAATTGGGAGAGATAAAACAGGTGGCATACATGCAGAGGGGAAGGATCTGCTTCTGTGGGGAGACAAAAGAGAAAGAGAGGCTGTGGAGTGTAGGATTGTACTTGGAAAAGAGAGAAACCTCCCCAGACCATGGACTGGGGAACAGAAAAAACAGAGAAGTAACCGATTTCTAACAGCCTTAAGAGTAAAGACCCAGGGTTGTGGTACTTTCTCTGGGCCGAGGCCTGCCTCCCTGTATGTGCTTGGAGGGAGGGGGAGCCAGCCCCAGGATCCATAGTTAGCTCAGAGGCACAGTCGGAGAGACCAGTCCTCTCCCTTGGAAGAAGGAACATAGCCGCTCCAAGGACAAAAGACCCTGCAAGTGCCTGCCAGCCAGCGGCCCTTTGTTGGCTGGGTGGAGTGGTTCTACTCTGGAACCAAGGTGCGCCAGCAGGATCCTTTAAGACATCGGGGTTTGAATCCCAGTCAAGCATCTGGGAGGCACTGCAAACTGCAGTGGGACAAACCAGTCTGCTCAAACCTGCGCAGCACTGTGAATACAGACAGAACAGAGTGGTTGGGGACACTGGTCCTGGGAGGAGAGACTGAGGTATCACCATTTTTTTCCCAGTCACCAACAAAGTGGGGCTTCAGGGAACAGTGGGCCCACAGTGGAGTCGGGACGCCTTCACCAAACCCCGCCCCTCTGTGCTGGTAACTACTTATGTACCAGAGCAAGATTGACATTGACAGAACCAGACAGCCCCTCCTCCAGACCAGTGAAGCCACTGGTTCCAAGGCACCATCAGATATCATTCTAGAAGTTTTGCATTCTCTGATTTCTTCTTCTTATTTCTTCCCTTCTCTATTCTGGTTGTTGGTTTGTTTAAGCAGACATTTTTAATCTATTCTTTTTATACCTCTTCTGTATCTCCTTCTTTAGTTTCTTTTCTCTCTCTCTGGATGAAGCCATATGATTTCTCGGATTTTCTGCCTGACTAATTTTTTTCTCCTTTCTTTTCTTTTTCCCTATCCCTGTCATTTCTTTCTTTGTATGCAATAAGGCTTCTTCCACCACCACCTCCTTTTAAATTTTTCCAGGATTACTTCAATGAATAAATCCAAGCACACCTGGTGGAAGGTCCAAACCACCACTACTAGGGAGATAAAGCAAACAGAATTACACCAACAGAGAGCGTACAACACACTCCAAAAACACCTCCTGCAGGGCCAGTGTATGACCCATTTATAATATAGTAGTTCTCACAGGTGTAGGACACATAACAAGTTATTAAAACATGTAAAGGACAGAAAACTAGCCAAAATGACAAAATGGAAGAATTCTCCTCAAAAGAAATTCCAGAAAGAAATGACAGAGAATTGCACAAAACAGATATAAACAATATATCTGATCAATAATTTAGAATAGTCATAAGATTAATAGCTTGGTTTGAAAAAAGCATATAAGACAGCAGAGAATCTATTGCTGCAGAGATCAAGGAACTAAGACATAGTCATGATGAATTAAGAAATGTTGTAAATGAGGTCCAAAACAAACTAGATGCAGTGACAGCAAGGATGGAAGAAGTAAAGGGAAGAACAAGTGAAATAGAAGATAAAATTATGGAAAATGATGAAGCTGAGAAAAAGAGAAAAAAATATTAGACCATGAGGGGAGAATTAGAGAACTAAGTGATTCAATGAAACATAATATCTGTATCATAGGAGTTCCAGAGGAAGAGAGAAAGGGGAAAAATGTTTACTTGAACAAATTATAGCTGAGAACTTCCCTAATCTGGGGAAGGAAGCAGACATCCAAATCCAGGAGGCATAGAGAACTCGCTTCAGATTCAACAAGAATAGGTCTTTACCACGGCATATCATAGTGAAACCGACAAACCACAAAGAGAGAATTCTGAAAGCAGCTAGGGACAAATGGGCCTTAACCTACAAGGGTAGACACATAAGGGTAGTAGCAGACCTGTCTGCTGAAACTTGGCAGGCCAGAAGGGAATGGTAGGAAATATTCAACGTGCTGAATAGGAAAAATATGTAGCCAAGAATCCTTTATCCAGCAAGGCTGTCATTCATAATAGAAGGAGAGATAAAAGCTTTCCTAGACAAACAAAAACTGGAGGAGTTCATGACCACTAAACCAGCCCTGCAGGAGATCCTAACGGGCACTGTGAGTGAAATGCTGCAAAAACTACAAAGGACCAGAGACATCATCACAATTATGAAACCCACACATAACACAGTGACACTAAATCCATACCTTTCAATAATAACTTTTAATGTAAATGGCCCCAATCAAAAGACATAGGGTATCAGAAAGGATAAAAAACCAAGATCCATCTACATGCTCTCTACAAGAGACTCATTTTGTTTTTATTTTATTTTTTTTAATTTTTAATATTTATTTATTCTTGAGAGAGACAGAGAGACAGAGTGTGAGCAGGGGAGTGGCAGAGAGAGAGGGAGACAAAGAATCCAAAGCAGGCTCCAGGTTCCGAGCTGTCAGCATAGAGCCTGACATGGGGCTCAAATTCACGAACCACGAGATCATGACCTGAGCCAAAGTCAGACGCTTAACTGACTGAGTCACCCAGGCACCCTTACAAGAAACTCGTTTTAGACCTGAGGACACCTTCAGATAGAAAGCGAGGGAATGGAGAACCATCTATCATGCTACTGGAAGTCAAAAGAAAGCTGGAGTAGCCATACTTATATACTTCTACATATACAAGATTATAAACTAACGATTGTAACAAGATATTAAGAAGGGTGTTATGTCATAATTATAGGGTCTATCCATCAAAAAGAGCTAACAATTGTAAATGTGCCTCCAACTTGGGAGGTACACAAATATATAAATCAATTAATCACAAAAATAAGCAATCTTATTGATAAAAGTATGGTAATTGCAGGGGACTTTAATACTCCACTTACAACAATGGTCAGATCACCTAGGCAGAAAATCAATAAAGAAACAATGGCCTTGAATGATACACTGGACCAGATGGACTTGACAGATATATTCAGAACTTTTCATCCAAAAGTAGCAGAATACAAATTCTTCTCAAGTGCACTTGGAACATTTTCTAAGATAGATCACATACTTGATTACAAAATAGTCCTCATTAAATATAAACAAACTGAGATCATACCATGCATGTTTTCAGATCACAATGCTATGAAACTTGAAGTCAACCACAAGAAAAAATTTGGAAAGCCTCCAAATGCATGGAGGTTAAAGAATATCCTATTAAGGAGTCAATGGGTCAACCAGGCAATTAAAGAAGAAATTTAAAAATATATGAATGCAAATGCAAATGAAAACACGACAGTACAAACCCTTTGGGATGCAGCAAAAGCAGTCCTAAGAGGAAAATACATTGCAATCCAGGCTTATCTCAAGAAACAAGAAAAATCGCAAATACAAAACCTAACCACACACATAAAGGAACTAGAAGTGGTGCAGCAAAGAAACCCCGAAGCCAGCAGAAGAAGAGAAACAGTAAAGACTAGAGCAGAAATAACACAGAATCCAAAAAAAAAATCAGTAGAACATATTAGTGAATCTAAGAGCTGTTTTTTTTGAAAGAATAAACAAAATTGATAAACCCCTAGCCAGACTTCTCAAAAAGAGAGAGAACCCAAATAGATAAAATTACAAATTAAAGAGGAGAAATCACAACCCACACACAGAAATACAAACAATTATTAGAGAATACTATGAAAAATTATATGCCAACAAACTGGACAACCTGGAAATAACAGACAAATTCCTAGACACCTACATACTACCAAAACTCAAACAGGAAGAAATAAAAAATCTGAACAGACCCATAGCCATAGAAACCCACAGAAATTGAATCAGTTATCAAAAATCTCCCAACAAATAAGATTCCTGGGCAGATGGCTTCTCAGGGGAATTATATCAGACATTTAAAGCAGAGTTAATACCTATGTTTCTCAAGCTGTTCCAAGAAATAGAAATGGAATGAAAGCTTCCAGACTCATTCTATGAAGCCAGCATTACCTTGATTCCTAAACCAGACAGAGACCCCACATAAAAGGAGAATTACAGACCAATATCCCTGATGAACATGGATGCAAAAATTCTCAACAACATACTAGTAAATTGAAGTCAACAGTATATTAAAAGAATTATTCACCATGAACAAGTGGGATTCATTTCTGGGCTGCAGGGCTGGTTAAATATTCACAAATCAGTCAATGTGATACATCATATTAATAGAAGAAAGGAGAAGAACTATATGATCCTGTCAATAGATGCAGAAAAAGCATTTGACAAAATACAGCATCCTATCTTAAAAACCCTTGAGAAAGTCAGGATAGAAGGAACATACATTAACATCATAAAATCCATATATGAAAAGCCCACAGTGCATATCATCCTCAATGGGGAAAAACTGACAGCTTTCCCCCTGAGATCAGGAATATTACAGGGATGTCCACTCTCACTGCTGTTGTTTAACATAGTGTTGGAAGTCCTAGCCCCAGCAATCAGACAACAAATTGAAATAAAAGGCATCCAAACTGGCAAAGAAGAAGTCAAACTTTCACTTTCTGCAGATGACATGGATGACTCTACATGGAAAACCTGAAAGACTCCACCAAAAAGCTGTTAGAACTGATACATGAATTCAGCAAAGTCACAGAGCATAAAAGCAATGCATAGAAACTGGCTGCATTTCTATACACCAAAATGAAGCAACAGAAAGAGAAATCAAGAAATTGATGTTATTTATAATCAAGAACCATAAAATACCTAGGACTAAACCTAATCAAAGATGTAAAAGATCTGTATACTAAAAGCTACAGAAAACTTATAAAAGAAATTGAAGAAGACACAAAACAATGGACAAACATTCCATGCTCATGGATTGTAAGAATAAATATTCTTAAAATGTCAATACTACCCAAAGAAATCTACACATTCAATGCAATCCCAATCAAAATTGCACGAGCATTCTTCTCAGAGCTAGAACAAACAATCCTAAAATTTGTATGGAACCACAAAAGCCAAAGTAATGCTGAAAAAGAAAACCAAAGCAGGAGGCATCACAATCCTAGACTTTAGCCTCTACTACAAAGCTGTAATCATCAAGACAGTATGGTATTGGTGCAAAAACAGACACATAGACCAATGGAAGAGAATAGAGACCCCAGAATAGGACCCACAAATGTATGGCCAACTAATCTTTGACAAAGCAGGAAAGAGTAACCAATGGAAAAAGACAGTCTCTTTAGTAAATGGTGCAGAGAGAACTGGACAGCAACATGCAGAAGAATGAAGCTGGACCACTTTCTTACACCATACACAAAAATAAACTCAAAATGGATGAAAGACTTAAATGTGACTGGAAACCATCAAAACTTTAGAGACGAAAACAGGCAACAACCTCTTTGACCTCAACTGCAGTAACTTCTTACTTGACACGTCTCCAAAGGCAAGGGAAATAAAAACAAACATGAACTATTGGGACCTCATCAAGATAAAAAGCTTCTGCACTGCAAAGGAAACAATCAACAAAACTAAAAGGCAACTGATGGAATGGGAGACTATATTTGCAAATGACATATGGGGTAAAGGGTTAGTATCCAAAATTTATAAAGAATTTACCAAACTTAACACCTGAAAAACAAATAATCCAGTGAAGAAATGGGCAGAAGACATAAAGAGACACTTTCCAAAGAAGACATCCACATGGCCAACAGACAGATGAAAAGATGCTCAACATCACTCATCATCAGGAAAATACAAATCAAAACTACATTGAGATACCACTTCACACTGGTCAGAGTGGCTAAAATTAACAACTCAGGAAACAACAGATGTTGGTGAGGATGTGGAGAAATGGGAGCCCTCTTGAACTGTTGGTGGGAATGCAGACTGGTGCAGATGCTCTGGAAAACAGTGTGGAGGTTCCTCAAAAAATTAAAAATGGAATTACTCTGCAACCCGCAATAGCACTACAAGGAATTTAACTAAAGGATACAGGAGTGCTGACTCATGTGGGCACATGTACCTAATTTTATAGTAGCACTATCAACAATAGCCAAATTATGCAAAGAGCCCAAATGTCCATCAACTGATGAATGGATAAAGAAGATGTGGTTTATATATACAATAGAATACTACTTGGCAACGAGAAAGAATGAAATATTGCCATTAGCAAAAGCGTGGGTGTAACTGGAGGGTATTATGCTAAGTGAAATAAGTCAGTCAGAGAAAGACAGATATCATATGTTTTCACTCATATGTAGAATTTGAGAAACTTAACAGAAGACTATGGGGAAGGGATGGGGGAAAATAGTTTCAAACAGAGAGGGAGGCAAACAATAATAGACTCTTAAACACTGAGAACAAACTGAGGGTTGATGAGGGGGCAGGGAAGAGGAGAAAACAGGTGATGGGCATTGAGGAGGGCACCTGTTGGGATGAGCACTGGGTGTCAGATGTAAGCAGTGAATCATGGGAATCTACTCCCAAAGCCAAGAGCACATTGTGTAGACTGTATGTTAGCTAACTTGACAATAAATTATATTTAAAAAAAATTCTTGTCAGTGTTTGCCAGGATGAAAGAAAATACTGTTTGTTCACGTGGGGTCTTCCAATAGAACATTCTTCCCTTATTCTGAAGAGAATTCATCACCTAGTGCAGAATTTTCCAAATCCTGTTCTATAGAATACGAGTGTTTCTTAAGATGTTAGTAAGGTGTTCTATGCAAATTAACAATTCCTTTCCTTCTAGATGTACTTTTTTAACTTAATAAAAAGTTTAAGATACTTATATATATATATTTTATTATTATGCTAGAGTCTAACTTTAAGAAAAATTCCTGAGAGTATTAGGAAGTAAAAAAAGGAGTATGCCATTTGACAGTGTGCTAAAGCAGAGGCTGCATTCACCAAAGCTGTGTGCTGGAAGACCATCTGCTCATTTGCACCGTCTGGTTTTGTACCTTTAGCACACAATGGTTATATTTTCAATGTTTAAGGCATATGAAACCTTGTAGGTTAATGAATTCCTGTGGGGTTCTGTCAATACATCATAATTTAAAAACTGTTTTAGGATCAAATAAGTTTGAGATATGCAATTCTGGAGAGCAATTTTAAAGCTGTCAATGGCCCAGGAATAACAAAGTCTTTACATTATTTTGAGGAATAGAAACGAATAAAATTTTTTCACATATATGATAAGTGGTAGTTTTGTATACATGTAGTAAAGTCATTATTTTCAATTTTGCTGCAGCTGGTTTGATAACATTTCCAATTCTTGAGTAGTAGTGTACAGAGAATAAATGACACTGTTACTTAAACATTTTTTTAATTAGTAGACTTAATTTTTATTTGAGGTTTGGAGTCATAACAGAGTAAGCAGAAAGTACAGACAGCCCCTCTGCCCTCATACATGCAGAACCTCCTCCCAATAGACACCCTCAACCACAGTGTTGTTAAAACTGATGAATCTACACTGACACCTTATCATCACCCAAAGTCCATAATATACACTAGGTTCACTCTTGTTGCTGTGCATTTTGTGGGGTTTGACAATTGCACAATGACATGTATCAACCATTGTAGTATCATACAGAATTGTTTAACTGTCCTGAAAATCCTGTGCTCTACCTATCCATTCTTCTCTCCTTATAAGCGCTGATAATGATATTTTCTCCCTAGTTTTGCCTTTTCCAGAATGTCATACAGCTGGAATCATACCGCAGTAACCTTTACAGACTGGCTTCTTTAACTGAGTAATATGCATTTAAGTTTCCTCATGTCTTTTCATGACTTGATGCTTCATTTATTTTTAGAACTACATTATACTACATTGTCTGGATATACCACAGTTTATTTATCCAGTCACCTATTGAAGATGTTCTTGGTTTCTATTTGGTTTGAATTTGAGTGAGGTAGAACTTATCAGTTCCTTTTCTCATGGGTTGTTACCGTAGTGCTCTATCTAAAAAGCCATCACCATACTCAAGGTCACCTAAATTTTCTCCTATGTTATCTTCTACGAATTTCATTGTTTTGCATTTTACATTTAGGTCTATAATCAAATATTGAGTTTTATGAAAGATTTAAGGTCTGTGTCTAGATTCATTTTTTTTTTTTGCATGTGAATGTCTAGCTGTTCCAGTACCATTTGTGGAAAAAAGTATCTTTGTTCCATTGTACTGTTCTTGCTCCTTTGTCAAAAATCAGTTGGCTATATTTATGGGGATGCATTTCTGGGCTTTCTATTCTGTTCCATTAATCTATTTGTCTATTCTTTTGCCAATACCACGCTGCCTTCATTATTGTAGCTTTATAGTAAGTCTGCAAGTTGGGTAGTGTTAGTCTTCCAAGTTTGTTCTTCTTCAAAATTGAGTTAGCTATTGTGTGTCTTTTGCCTCTCCATATAAACTTTGGAATCAGTTTGTCAATATCCACAAAATAACTTGTTGGGATTTTGACTGGAATTGTAATGAATCTACAGATTAAGCAGAGAAGAACTGACATCTTGACAATGTTTAATCTCTCTCTCCATGAACATGACTATCCATTTATTTAGTTCTTCCTTGATATCTTTCATCTGAGCCTTGTAGTTTTCTCATATGCACTTAGGTATTATTGGGTTTTTGTTTTTTTGAGTGATAAAATGTAAATGGTAATGTCTTTTTAATTTCAAATTCTATTTGTTCATTGCTGGTATATAGGAAAGTGACTAACTTCTGTATATTAACTTTGTATCTTACAGCCTTGCTATATTGCACTAGTTCTAGGATTTTGTTGTTGTTGTTGATTGTTCCAGATTTTCTACAAGGGTGACCCGGTCGTCTGTGAATAATTTCATTTTTTCCTTCCCAATATACATACTTTTTATTTCCTTTTCTTGTATTCCTATGTTAGTTAAGACTTCCAGTACAATGTTGAAAAGTAGTGGTGAGAGGGAACATCCTTGCCTTGTTGCTGCTATTAGTGGGAAAGTTTTGAGTTTTTTACCATCAAAGTATGATGTTAGCTGTGAGTTTTTTGTAGATGTACTTTATCAAGTTGTATAAGTTCCTCTGTAACCCTAATTTGCTGAGAGTTTTCCTCAGGAGTGGGTGTTGAGTTCTGTTAAATATTTTTCTACACTGATGGTCATGTAATTTTCTTCTTTAGCCTGTTTAATGAATTTTTGACTGAACATTAATTGATTTTTGATTGAACCAACTTTGCATACCTGAGATAAATCCCATTTGATTGTGGTGTATAATTCTTTTTAAATATGGTTAAATTTGACTCTCTGGTATTTTGTTGATGATTTTTACATATATGTTAATGAGAGATTGATCTGTATTTTTCTTTTCTTATAATGTCTTTGTCTGGCTTTGATATTAGAATAATGCTGGTCTTATGGAATGAATTAGGAAGTATTCTCTCTGTTACCATCTTCTGGAAGAGATTGTAGAAAATTGGTGTCATTTCTTTTTTAAATGTTTGGTAGAACTCACAAGTAAACCCAGCCTTCTGTTTTGAAAGGTTATTAATTAATAATTCTATTTCTTCAATAGGTATAAGCATATTCAGATTTTCTGTTTCTTCTTGTGTGTTTTAACAGATTGTATCATTTAAGGAACAGATTCATTTCATCTAAGTTACAAAATTTGTGAGCAGAGAGTTGTTCATCATGTTCCTTTATTATCTTTTTAAAGTGCATGGGATCTGTAGTGATGTCCCCTTTCACTTGTGATAATAGCAATTTATGCCTTCTTTCCTTTTTTCTTAGATAGTCTGGCTAGAGGCTTATCAATTTTATTGATTTTTCCAAAGAACTAGCTTTTGTTTTGGTGATTTTTTATACTGATTTCTTATTTTCAATTTTATTTATTTATTTTCTAATTTGTATTATTTAATTTCTTCTGCTTACTGTGAATTTAATTTTTTCAATTAAATTCCAGTTAGTTAACGTAGAGTGTATATTAATTTCAGATTACAAAGAGTGATTCAACACTTCCTTACAACACCTGGTGCTCATCACAACATGTGCAGTTCTTAATCCCTATCACCTATTTCATCCATCCTCCCACCCTCTGGTAACCATCAGCTTGTTCTCTACAGTTAAGAGTCTTCTCTTGGTTTGTCTCTCTCTTTTCCCTTAGCTCCTTTGTTTCATCTCATAGCTTCTACATATAAGGAAATCATGTGGTATTTGTCTTTCTCTGACTGACTTATTTTGCTTAGCATATTATACTCTAGCTTCATCTATGTCATTGCAAATGGCAAGATTTCATTCTCTGTTATGGCTGAATAATATTCTGCTGTATGTGTGTGTGTGTGTGTGTGTGTGTGTGTGTGTGTGTGTGTGTGTACACACTTTCATTGGATATTCTTCTCTGCTTTGTCGAAGATTAATTGACCATACAGTTATTGGTTTATTTTTGGATTTTCTATTCTATTCCATTGATCTATGTGTCTATTTTTTGTGCCAGTAACACACTATTTTGATCACTACATCTTTGTAATCTAACTTGAATACCAGAATAGTGATGCCTCCAGTTTTGCTTTTCTTTTTCAAAGCTACTTTGGCTACTCAGGGTCTTTTGTGGTTCCACACAAATTTTAGGATTCTTTGCTCTAGCTCTGTGAAAAATGCTATTGGTACTTTGATAGAGATTGCATTAAATGTGTAGATTGTTTTGGTAGTATCAACATTTTAACAATTTCTTCCAATCCATGAGCATAGTATGTTTTTCCATTTCTTTGTGTCATCTTCAGTTTCTTTTATTGGTGTTTTATAGTTTTCAGAGTACAGGTCTTTCACCTCTTTGGTTAGGTTTATTCCTAGGTCTTATTGTTTGGGTACAACTATAAATGGGATCATTTCCATGATTTCTTTTTCTGCTGCTTCATTATTGGTGTATAGAAATGTAACAGATTTCTGTACATTGGTTTTGTATCCTGCAACTTTACTGAATTCATTTATTGATTCTAGCAGTTTTTTTTGGTGGAGTCTTTAGGATGTTCTATATAGATTATTTCTATATAGAGTATTATTCTATATAGAGTATTATTCTATATAGAGTATATCATCTGCAAATAGTGAAAGTTTTACTTCTTCGTTGGTGATTTGGATGCCTTTTATTTCTTTTTGTTGTCTGACTGCTGTGGCCAGGACTTTCAGTAGTATATTAAATAACAGTGGTGAGAGTGGACATCCCTGTCTTGTTCCTACCTAGAAAAGCTCACAGCTTTTCCCCATTGAGGATGATATTAGCTTTGGGTTTTTCATAGATGGCCTTTATTTGTTGAGGTACGTTCCTTCTAACCCTACTTTGCTGAGAGTTTTTTTTTTTTATCATGAATGGATATTGTACTTTGTACCCTTCTATTTATTTATTTATTTATTTATTTATTTATTTATTTATTTATTTATTTTGATTCTACTTAAAAAAAATTTATTTAAATCCAAACTAGTTAACGTATAGTGTAATAATGATTTCAGGAATAGAATTTAGTGCTTCATCACTTACATATAATATCCAGTGTTCATTCCAACAAGTGCCCTCCTTAATGCCTATCACCTATTTAGCTCATCCCCCCAACCACCACTCCTCCAGCAATCCTCAGTTTGTTCTCTGTATTTAAGTTTCTTACGGTTTGACTCCCTCTCTGTTTTTATCTTATTTTTGCTTCCCTTCCTCTATGTTCATCTGTTTTGTTTCTTAAATTCCACATATGAGTGAATATATGATATTTGTCTTTCTCTGACTTATTTAGCTTAGCATAATACACTGTAGTTCCATCCATGTTGTTGCAAATGGCAGGATTTCCTTATTTTTGATCACTGAGTATTCCATTTGTATATACATATACCACATCTTTATCCACTCATCAGTTGATAGACTTTTGTATAGTTTCCTTGTCTCTTGTTACAGTCTTTGTCTTAAAGTCTAGTTGTCTAGACTTTAGTATTGCTACACCAGCTTTCTTTTGACATACATTTGCATGATAAATGTTTCTCCATCCCCTTACTTTCAATATGCAGGTGTCTTTAGGTCTAAAATTAATCTCCTGTATGTGCTGTTTTGAAGAGATACATGCACCCCCATGTTTATAGCAGCAGTATCAACAATAGCCAAAGTATGGAAAGAGCCCAAATGTCCATCAATGGATGAATGGATAAAGAAAATGTGAGATATATATATATATCATGTCAATGAATGCCGCCTCTCAGGGCAAATAATAGCCCCACTGTGTGCCCCAGGCATTCATCAGATCTCTGCCTCCATGCTGTCTGCCTCCGGGTCGTTTGCCTGCCTTCTCTCCAGGAGCAGTGCAGTGCTCTCTGGGCTTTATCCCAGCCAAGCCTACTGACCTTTAGAAGTCCAGGCTTTAAATTCTAATGGTTGTAAGAATTCATGAATTCAGTCCCTCTCATTTTCTAAGCCAATGGCTTTGGGGAAACATTTTCCTTGTGTGTTCCCCTGGATGCTCCTCTCTCTCCCTTCTCAACCATGGCTCCCTCCCCTCTGCAGCACCTCAGGATCCCTTTCTCTCCTAAACCATGTCTTCACACTTCCTACCTTCTTCAGTATGAACTTCTCTTCCTTTATTTGTGGAGTTTGTTCTGCCAGTCTTCAGGTCAACTTCTGGGGTATTTAGGATAATTTGACAGTTATCTAGTTGTGTTCGTGGGACAAGATGAGCTGAGGGTCCTCTTACTCCACCCTCACCATCCTCTTTCTCCTCTACTTTGAATTTAATTCATTCTTTTTATACTTTTCTAAGGTGGAAGCTTAGATTATGGATTATAGATCTTTCTTCTTTTGTAATACATAGTCAATACTATAAATTTCTGCTAAGCACTGCTTTCTCCTCATCTCACAAATTTTAATATGTTGTGTTATCATTTTGTCTAAAACATCATTTTCTCCTGATATTTGTTCTATGAAGCATGTGCTATTTAGAAGTGTGTTGTTTAATCCCTAAGTATTTTGAGGTTTTTCCAGCTATATTTCTGTTATTGGTTTCTAATTTAATTTCAGGGTGGTCTGGGAGTAGACATTTATAAGATTTCTATTCTTTTAAATTTGTTAAGGTGTGTTTTATGGCTGAATGTAGTCTGTCAATTTCCTTTTTAGATATTACAACAGATAGAATACTTTATAAAGCAAAATGAAATTACCTTTTAAGCTCCATCTTTTAGTAGCTACACCTAAGAAAGAGTTAAAATGGAAATTTTAATTTTTTATCTGTTCTTAACATGAGACTTGGTTAGGTCTTTCTAAATACAGTAAAATGTTTATAATTAAACTTTAGAAATTTTATTTCCATTAAAATTCATCAGAAATCATCACTGTGTGGAGGTCATTAGTTTTTAGAATGATGGATAATAATACATTTTGCTCCACCTCTGCTATGAAATAGTAGTTATATTTTGGCTAAAATTCAAAACTAGCTTTTATTTTCATTTGGAGTGTACTTTTTAGGTCCACTTAAATTTTAGTATAAAAGTTGTAATTGGAGAAGATGGAGAAATTAGTGGCTCTCCTAACTTATTCTATTTTTTCAACCATTTACTTGTTTTATTAGTCTGCTTTTATTGTGTTGTATTGCTAAGAAGCTGCATTTATGAGTAAACTTTTTTCTAAAATCTGAAAAGATGAGATATGTCCTTCTTGGTATATTTGATTTGTTTTATTGAACCTTTTTCCTCAACATTTCTCTTAAAAAATCTCATTTATGTAAACACAGTATTTATTAGATTAAGTGGCAAGATCACCAATAGTTTAAAAAAGAAACAAGAAAAGATAATTAAGGTTTGTTATATTTTACATGTCCAGCAAGTGTGAATTAATACTCAAATTGCTATCACTAATGGCATTGACCTCCCATGACTATAATTATCATGAATTATTCAGTTTTCATCTTTCTGACATTTTAGAACTATAAGCTGAATTTTGATTTAAGTTATATCTCTATCTTGAGAATTTTAAGTGGAACAAAATCACATTATCATTATTGTTGAAGTCCTGAGTAATTAACAATCTTTAAAGACAGAAGACAATCTTTCTCTTATTTTTTTAAGACAAAAAAAGAGAGAATATAAAAGACTAAAAGACTGTTTACTGATATCTTATCCTCTGCTGTGCATAGTCTTTGAACAACACAATATTAGAGCAGATATTGGTCCTAAAACAGCATTCAAAAGCTGCTACTTCAAAATGTGACACTCCAGGGGGCCTCCCAAATGCTCAGTCACTTTTCACTGTGGCATTTACTATAAAAAATCGAACAGAATGTCTGATTGTACTTTTCCATCCCTAGTGGCTTTCCAAATGCCAAATGACATTGCTGGCCAGAAGATTCTCAGTATTAGTCTTCCCAAAGCATGTGTTTTGAAGCTGTTTTTCACACTATTAAGTTCAATAAAGACAAGTAAGCCATGATCTCTGCCCTCAAAGAGCTTACATGTTATCAAGGGATAGAGATAAACAGACAACTAACCAAAGACAGTCAAGTAAATACTATGCTCTTTGTGGAACACAGGGGAGGAAGCTAGTGATTCTTCTGAAAGGATCAGAAAATCTTTTATAGATAAGGTGAGTCTACAGTTTTTCTTTGACTACTGAATTTATTCCACAGAAAATATGTCAGAGGGAACTAGGGAGAAGAAATTAAAGAAGGTAACACAAATCTTTGAATTTACAAGATTGTATAAAAGGTTAGTAGAAAATGAAGAAATATGCTTAGTATGGGAAGAAAAAGAGCTATAACTTAAGATGTTAAGGTACAAGGACTCATTTCATCAAAGAATATAAAAATGCTCGCACTCTAAGTATCATTTGTGCATTTGTTACACGGAAGGCACAATGCTAATGTCTTTGTAAATGATATCTCAGTTCATTGTGTCAACAACTCTTACAGTTATTATTTCCATTTTTAAGCTCAAAAAAACCCCTAAAGATTAGTAAAGGCTAAATAAACTTCCTAAGGTCACTTGGCTACTAGGTGGTTTAAGAGGGATTCAAACCCATCTTTTATGATTCTAAAGTTCATTCATGCTCCTACCCCCTCCATCACACTAACTCCACTGTACAAAAGATGTGCTGAAAAGAACATCAAGACACCTAGATATACCTGATCCCAACTTCCAAAGGGTGCACTCAAGATAGAAGCCTTGCCTGGAAAGAATCTGTAGAGACTGAGTTCAGAGTGCTCACCTTGTCACTATTTTTTAAATTGACAGAGACTACCAAATAGCTCTTTTCCTTCAGAGAAAACTATGACTTTTGTAATCCCAGTATTTGGTTTAATAATCCAGGAGCATATTAGTCCTCACATCTTTTGTTAGAGCTACCTATCAGGTAGTCTTCTGACATTCTATTTCCTTGGCACATGACTACAAAATCCTATCCTACATACACACACAAAAACAATATTCCCAGTTTCTACCCTTAAGATTCCATTGACTTAAGTTATTTTCTTCTGTTTTTAATGCTTGGACTCTGTATCAAACTAGGAATTCTCTACTGTTAATAACTGTGGAATTGCACTGCTGGGGAAATGTGAGAAGGAGGTTGAAGATGGGAGACTGTTAATTTTGGCTGAGTATTCCTGCCAGACAACCAAAGAGAGAAGTTGTGCAGGCAGCCAAGGGCATTTCTGTCTCAATTTGCATTTCTGTGGCCTACAGGCTACAGGAGAAAAGTGTCTGGCAGATTCCCTGGAAGTCAGTGCACATGTCTGTGGGTCACACAGGACCAGGTAGGCAGTGGCCAAATGCCAGACTTTTTGGGATTGACCAAAATTAGTCAATAACAGGCAATTCTTTCTTCCTAAAGCTATTACTCAGAAATACACATTGGTCGTACTTCTCAGGAAGCTTTTTGTTTTACAGAGTAGACAGTGCTTTCATGTTGGAAGGGCAAGTGAAATCCATCATTAATTCACCTATTTCATACTCAATTGGATATCATAATGAACATTCCTAATGGTGAATTATCCATGAATATTGCTTGAGTTTTTCTACCTATTATTAATTCTCTATAAAAAGATTTCTATTGTAAAACACAATAGATTCCAACTCAGTTCAAAAATTTCTATCAAAAATTAGACTATAAACCATCCTATCTCAATTTTTTACTTTAGAACTATGCTTAAAGTGGAAAATAAAAAGAAATTAAAATATCTTGGAGAATCTCTGTTCATAGGCAAGTCTCAGCAAGTCTTACTTAGAGCACAGTGAAATGTTTTTTTAGTATTACATCTTATGAAGTTAAAAAGAGAATCATGTATCCAGTATGCCTGGTATACATATTAACTTGTGAGCAAAAGGAAATTATGACAGATATTGATTTAAAACTTTAACACAGGGGAGATTATTTTAATATGACAAAGTTAATATATTCAGTAATAGAATGATTACATTTGCAAACTTCTAATTGGATTTTTGTCTTTATATAAATTGCAAAACACATGCGCTTTTGATAAATGAAATAGCGTATCCACCCAGATAATTATCACTTAATAATGAGCAGGCACCTCAGGGCTTATAACTCATATACATTTGGACTTTGATTACTGAGCCAGGTGCTTAATTTATATACCTTTAAGTTATTACTCATTCATAACTCTAGTAATATAAATAATAGGATGCTATAATATTCTTCTGTTCTGATATATTAAAGATAAAAATTTAAGATGAACACTATAGTAATAGGCATTATAAATTATGAACAAGGTTCACCAAATAAAATAGCTTACCTGTTATCACTATCATCAGCAGTACCATGACTGTTAAGAATAATACTATAAAATTTTAAAGTAGTAATAAAGTAAATTATTTCTTTCATTACCTTAGAGAGTAAAATTAATCAATGTTGCTTTATCAAAAACAGACATTAACAATTTGGTTTTTTCAAGGTAGCATGTTTTAACAAATGTGATCTCAGAGATGAGAAAAAAGCAGGAAATGTATCAATTATATATACAGTAATTGGGAAATAAATTATATTTCTTTATTTAAATATTGGAAGTAAAAAGAAAAGATAAAAACTCAAATATACTAGTTCTACTTGGCAGCACAAAGAGTCAGAATAAAGAAATCTGGGAAATAGCAAACCAGTCATGACTATGAGCACTTTCTCCTTTGGCTTGTGCCCTGGTAGATAAACTGTGTACAGGAGAACCAAGAAATAGGTAAAAGACCTAACAGAATATATTTCCCTGATCTCTGTTTCCTTAAAATTCTATTAAAACAATATTCTTCATAAGCTTTTCATTACCATCAGCAGTATAGATGCCCTCTAAGGCTAGAGAGGTGGGTCTGGAAGGCATGATGGGTTCACTTTTCCCTTGGTTGCTGAGGAGTAAGTGACCACCCTGCTCCTAAACAATGCATAGAACAACAGATACTGCACAAAATGAGAGACCCCAGGCTTCTGGGTTGTAACTCCCCTAAGGTCCAGCACCCTTGGTCTGCAATGAGGCAGGTGGAGACATTTGGAATATTCAGCTAGATGTGTGGAACAGAAGTCCAGGAGGGGCTGGAGATAGTAATGGAGAGTTTGTTTTCCTTCAGGGATACTTGATAATGTGGGAGTTGGTGAGATACTCTGCTGGAATGCAAATGAGAAAGGGAGACAACAAAGATGGAACTCTGGAAAATTATAAAGACGAGACATGGAAGAAAATCCATTGTGAACAGCAGGACGGTTAGCATATTTTACAAAACGGGGAAGAAGTATAGTTTCAGGGGTGATGCTTTAATCATGGTGTCAAATGATGCAGGAAGATGGAGTATAAAAAGGACAGTGGATTTGTCAGATAGAAGTTAGTAGCCTTAGCATGGGCAGTCTGAGAGTATGGTGAGGGTGGAAACTACTTTCTAATGTGAATTAGAGGTGAAGAAGTGATGAAAAGCCGGCTTTGCCTCTGTTGGTATTGATTTATGCTATTGTTTCTACCACAGAAATGGTAGGAGGAGAAACAGGATAGCTTAGTGCCACAGTTAATAACATTATAGTCACCTTGAGAAGAGTTTACTCAATTTTAGTTTTTTTTTTTTATATTAATGTCTGGGTATCACCCCAAATCAATTAAATCTGAATCTCTGATGATGGGACCCGGATACTGATATTTTTAAATAGCACTCTAGGTGATTCTACTGTTTAGCTAGAATTGAGGATCACTGGATTAATTAGATAAGAATATGGCTTCTAGAATCAGCTTTAGTTTAAGTGTCAGCCTCATCATGTGCTAGCTGCATGACTTATCTCTCAGTTCCCTTATCAAAGAAGTGGGAATAGTAATAGTATCTTTCTCATTGGATAGTAAGAAGGATTAAATGACATAAGGTATGTAAAACACTTGGCAAGGCACTATGTATTACTGGCTGTTGTTACTGTTTATATTATTAAAACATATGATATAAATTTAATGATACAAACAGTAGTAACAACAACCAATAATAGTGCTTGCCAAATGTTTTACATACCTTATGTCATATATATGTGTGCATGTGTGTGTATACATATATACATATATGTATGTATTATGTATATATACATACACACACAGAGGGGGAGGGAGGGAGACCCCACTTGGTGACCATATACCAATCAAGAGATGAGGAGTGGAGACAGACTCTGCCATTTTTTCCACCACTTATACTTCATGTCACTTCCTCAACAACGCTGTTGCTACTTATGCCTAATAGCTGACCTAGTATTAGCTGTGTCAAAACTTTATTGCTTTTTGTTGTCTCTGGAGTTTTGCATATGACTCTTGTGCCTTTCATCTCTAACACCAACCATAGAAATTTGTGATTCTCTCATTGAACTTTATAAGATCTCTTAAGCCACTTGACTCATTTTCTGTTCAGTATTAAAGTCTTTTGTGGCGATGCCTTTTTATGCCAGTAGTCTGTAAATACTACAGAGGGCTGATAGGAATTTGAAAATATTTGTTGGACCGACTTAGCCGCTCAGTCACCTTGCTTGGCTTTCTATCCTTGGGTCTTACCTTGGCTGTCATTGTCAAAACTAAAATGGCACTGGAGAAAGTTGAACAGGTAAGGGAAATTTTATCCAAGGCTATTGAAATATAGGAGAGAGACCTCAGTCTGAAATAAATTCTCTTGAAACAGAAGGAAAGGAGGGCTTTTCAAAGTGCTGGGGTGAGCAAGAAGAAAGTACTGAAGCATTTGACGGGAGAGGCTAAGCAGTGAGTTGGGTTGTAACACTGAGTTATTCCTGAGTTTATAAATGCTTTTGTCTGTTTTAGGCCATTGATGTTTGCTAATTGGTGCCCATTAAGGTAGGCTCCTACCTTTCCACAGAGACTGGGAAATAGGGGATGCTATCTTCCTTAATGATTTCATTTCAAAGTAGTAGTTCCCAGGTCCCTGAGAAAGACATTCCTTACTCATAAATCAGGCAAGAGGCCAGGAGAAGATTTACATCTCAAAGGGGCTGAGACATCATTTTGGAAAACAATTATGTTTTTTAAAGTAAATGCTCTAAGAAAAAGGGAATTCAGGGCATAAAGCCAGGAAGTAGCCTGTCTAAAGTTTAGTCAAGCTGAGGGGAAAGTTAAGGCTGTCTTGGTTACCATATTTGAATTTTCTTTGCTTTAATCTTTTTCTTAACATCAGGTCTTTTAGATTCTATTGATTCTAGTTTCTCTCTGCCCTTATACTATGGCTGAAGGCAAAATTTTATTCAGCTAATAATTTTTTTTTAATCTTAAAAATATTGTATTAGTTGGGAAAAGTACCTAAATTCAAAATTACACATACACACACACACTCTTTAGATTTGGAAGTAATCTTAAAATTAATCTAATATAATCCTGAGTCAAATATTTTAATCTCCCTTTTAGCATTCTCATAATTATCTCCAGGAAAAATAAGTGTTAGATAATTCTTCCTTTCTTTGGCTGTGTTCTCCCCTCAAGGCAGAAATGTGCAAATCAAATTAATTACTCACATGAGAGTGCCTGAAGTAATTGTACACATAGTTGAACTCTGACTTTCCTTGTTTTGCCATGTCTTTTCTTCTTCAGTTTTGACGTCCACTATTCCATATGTGATGTTGATTCAAGGCAGCTCATTATCTTGGTTGTTTTCTTCAATATCTCCTTGGTTGTTTTCTTCAATATCTCCTTTAAGATGTGGCACTTAAATGGAAAATGTCCTGAGTGGATATTGAACAGTTTAGAGTGGAGAAGGATTGCCTCCATTTTCTGGACACTCTACCACTATTCATGCAGACAGAAATCAAATTCACTTCTGGAAACTTTTCACAAAAATTTGTCTTGCCATGTATTTTTAAAAATAAGTATTGGACTTTACATATACTCTGATTAAGTGTATTTTGTTGGATTGGGTTCATCAATCTAGTTTGTGAAGAACATTGGGATATTGCTTTTTATTAGCTAATTTTCCCACTTTCATACAATCTGGTAGACCTAGTACGGATTATTTACTTCTACTGGATCACCTGAGGTTAAGAGCCCTGTTGTCCACCACTCACTGATGAGTCAGTACACTTAGAGCATGGTCATTTAACAAGTTGTAAATTTACCTCATTGTTACCCAGTCTCCATTTATCTATCTTGTTCATATCCATATTCTAAGATACTCACATATGTTGGCAAACCACATCTTCAACAAGTCTTTATTATTTTCTGCCTGTTCTAATGTGCCTAGCTTTTAAAAATTGAAAGATTTTTAAAGAATTACAGTAGATCCTTCAACCCTCTAGTGGCATTTATAGACATTTATCCAAACTAAAATACATGGTACTCCAGTATTTAAGAAAAACTCTATCACAGACTATCTGCAAAACTTATAGTTAGTTGTTCTGAGAAAAAATGGTTAGAGTTATTCTTGGAAAAAAGCAGAATTGTCATTCTTACATTCAAGCACAACCAAGAAACAGAAGGGCCAGGAGTCCTTCCCTTGACTTCTCTGGCAGAGTGATGGGTTCTCTGTTTTCAACTCAATTAGAAAAATATTTCAAGGCATAAACCTCCTTTAATCCCCCACATAATTAGTATTCAAACTTGTGAATTTTCATAATTTCTTTTTTTTTAATTAGCACTCTATGGATTGGCAGCATAATAAATATTTGGATGATTTATTTAAATTTTTATTACATAAAATTTTATGCATATGAAGACATGTAACATATAAGGCATGTCGGTTAACAACAAAATGAACTTTCATTACTCACTTTAAGAACTAGAATATCACCAATACCATTGTGCTTTTCCTTATTGCATTCCACTGCCTTCCTTCTGGGAGATAACATTTATCCTGAATTTTATGTTTAGCATCCCTTTTCTTTAGGAAAATATTATCATCTGTAAGTATCCCTAAACAATATATTTAGCTATGTTTGCTTGTATATTTTATTTTTCAAAAGTAAGGTAAATATCAGAAATGGGTTAGATACTCATGAGGGCCAAAATGCAGATTAATGTGCCCACTTTCTTTCAGCAGACCATTTGGCTGCACACTTGACAATTTGCTTCTGTTTGGGTCTTACTATTAAATCAGGAGAGGCTTTAGAAAGCTGTATTACAGACCATGTATTCTATATTGCCCACCTGCCAAAGTACTTCTTTACTTTTGCTTTCTGAAAAGTTACATACAGCATATGCAATAATTTTGCTGATGTTAATATAATATTAGGAGATAAAACATATTTAACTAAAATTTTGATATAACAATGACTTTTACCATTCCACTTATGGGTATAATCAGGTACATTCACAACTGAAGAGTAATTATGCTATTTAATGTATAAAATGGGTAAGTTAGCTGTAAGTGTAAGTGCTAAATTTCACATATCTTGACCATGATTAGTTGAGAGTCTTTTGTCTGGATCTTGTAAAATCCTGTGGTCCTTTTTAAGGGGTCTTTAGTCTCTCTCTCTCTCTCTCTCTCTTTTGGACTTCCTAACTGCTTATGTATTTATTGATTCATTTCTCTCCTATTTGAATTTTGCCCCCTTTGGCATCTGCCTTTCCTTAACCCATTATTGTGTTTGGCATCTGTCTTCATGTCATGTCTGTCTCTACAAGTCTGTTATTCCTGCTTTGTCCGGGATGCAAAATGAATTTAAATTCTGGGTGTTAGGAGTCCAGATTGAAACCTTCTAAAGAAACCCTGGCCAGTTCTAAAATAAGTTGTGTGATCACAAGGAAAGAGATGCAAAAACTTCAAAGATAGGGTGGCAGATACAGAGATAGACAAGGAGGAAGTGAGATATGGAGACAGGTGGGGGTAAATTTTTAGTACAAGATGAAAAATAAGAAGCAAATTAATTTTAAAGTTAAAGGAAATCTACACTAACCACTAGTGAAAAACCGAGATTTTTAAAAACTGCTTGATTGGTTTGTAATCTGTAACCAAGACCCTTGGTTCTGGACAACTGACATTCAAGTTAAGTTTTCTTATTTTATCGTGGATTGTTTGTTGGGGCTTTATCATAAATAGGGAGACCAGGTTCTGTTTCACTAGAGCTTTCATCTAGCTGGTAATATAAATAATTGGTGATTTTGTTTGCAACTTCTTGTTTTATTTACATTATCCTTCTATAATTTAGGCACTGATGGCATCACTTCAAGTAGACTATAAACCCTTATTTGGCAGGATAAGACTCTGGCACTAAGCACTTAATCAGAATTAATCTACTGAATATTAAATAAAAATTTAGGGAAAGGTGACTGCTGAGGCAGCCAGGAATAAAGGGAAGGAATGGGAAGCAGGAGTGGTGTTTCTGTGTCACAAGTCTGTCACTAAGCTTTCACTGTCAGCTGCCATGATTTCCACCATCTTACATTGACCTGAATTCAATATAGTTTTTCGGTTTCAGCTTTGAGTTTTTTTATGCAGTGAAGCACACACCAAAGTCAAGGAGTAACTGAAAACTGTGACAGGTCTGATCCCAAGGTGAAACTTTTGTGTCATTGATTTCTTTGGCAATCTGAGGAGAACTAAGGCTTCAAGAAAAACATTTTCTAATTTACAATTCTATGAATAAGAGCAATTTTCAAGTGTGGCTACAACTGTCACCTACCATGTCTTCCTAGAGAAATCTCTGGTCAGCTGAGACTGAGTCCTGGAAGACTCCCCTGACACACAGTAATGGATCTTCTAAATGTGAGGAAAAGTGATGGCTGAAGAAGTCCTCTCAGTTGATGTTTCTCCAATTTTAACATGCATACAAATCACTTCGATGTCTTCATAAAATGCAAATCCTAAAGATACTGATATAGTAAAGCTGGGTGGTAGGACCAATAAGCTGCCTTTGGAGCAAGCCCTCAGGTGTTGCTGCTCTGCTATTTTGAGGAACATATTTTGAATAGAACCACCCTCAGCATTCACTTTACTAATTCCATTCAGAAAGAGGATGGCTTCTATAAATATCTACAACTAAAGAATGGGTCTCTGGAGGGCTGCCCACAGACTGAGGGGGTTGGAAGGGCACACCTTTCTAGCCAGTAAGATCACAGAATCAACTCTGGAAGTCAGTGTGGTGGTAGATGACAGCACTAGATCACCTTCCCAGCCAGGAACCAACATCATGAGTGATGAGATGAGCCATGGTTGTGACCCAGGACAGGAAAGATTGTACACAGAACCCAAGTGCCATCATCATAAATTAATGAAGGCCACACTGACTATTGCCTGAGGTGGTGAGTGACCATCTGTGTGGGCATATATAAAACTCTTTAAGGGGCGCCTGGGTGGCGCAGTCAGTTAAGCGTCCGACTTCAGCCAGGTCACGATCTCGCGGTCCGTGAGTTCCAGCCCCGCGTCAGGCTCTGGGCTGATGGCTCAGAGCCTGGAGCCTGTTTCCCATTCTGTGTCTCCCTCTCTCTCTGCCCCTCCCCTGTTCATGCTCTGTCTCTCTCTGTCCCCCCAAAAATAAATAAACGTTGAAAAAAAATTAAAAAAAAAACTCTTTAATATAGACTGGACAGCCTGGCAATAGAAGACTTGCACTGTCACTTCTCAGCTGTGTCCCTGAGACTGTTACTTAACCTTTCTGGGCCTCTTTTTTTTCATATGTAAATAGAGATATTAAAAATACCACTTTCCCGAGGCGCCTGGGTGGCGCAGTCGGTTAAGCGTCCGACTTCAGCTCAGGTCACGATCTCGCGGTCCGTGAGTTTGAGCCCCGCGTCGGGCTCTGGGCTGATGGCTCAGAGCCTGGAGCCTGTTTCCAATTCTGTGTCTCCCTCTCTCTCTGCGCCTCCCCCGTTCATGCTCTGTCTCTCTCTGTCCCAAAAATAAATAAACGTTGAAAAAAAAATTAAAAAAAAAATACCACCTTCCCAGGGTTGTTGTGAGACATATAAAAGCACTTAACACCATGCCTGGCATTATAAAGTGCTCAATAAAGATTAGTTACTACGCATCCAGCAAGATATATTTTGCCTTTGATGATATCTAGTGACTTCATCAGAAACAAAGACTTCTTTATATATTTTAACGTGACAAACGCAAAATATTCACACAGGAGCTGGAGATTTTTTTTAAGGTTAATTTGATCAGAGTATATAAAATCCCCTGTTAAGATTAATTCAGTTACTGTTTTTGTGATGACTGTGCCCAGCTAAAGCTATCCTGGGCCATTTCCTCTAAATTTGCATTCCAACTAGGGGACAATTTTATTTCACAAATAACAAAGTTAGAATGTTGGTCATTTCTGGTATCATGAACTCCTGGGTAACTTTTCTGGCACCCTCTCAACCATCAGCTTGCTTCTGAGTTCTCTCAGAATATGCATTGTATTTATTCATTATTCATTTACTTCTTTTCACTCTTTATTGTACACAATCTATTCCTATTGCCATGGAGATAGCTATTCAATGACAATAACCTCTTTACTTCATTTCAGCCATTTATACAATTACTGTTGTGTCAGGTTGATTCTGGCTTTGATGCTATGAAAAGATAAAAAGAAACATTTAATAAAGTGATTTTTTTCCACTCAATTTGCTTTTACATCTCTTTATCTGTGCCTCAAATTTAGCAAATGAAACACTTGTTTCAATGGATTATTTGAAATATATTGTTGGCTGTCACATGCATGACTGATTTTAAACGTATGCCTGAGTCCTTTCTACCAGACTAAACTCCTAGGACAGCAAAACACACTGTAAAAAAACGGCTTTCCTGTCATCATCAGATACACCCGTCATCTCTGACCTAACTCCCATATTGTAAGCAAGTAGTTGCTGGCAAGAGATCATAAACAAAACCAATCTCTCTGTCTCTATTTTCCACATGTCTTGCCAGGAAAGGTATCTCTCTAAGACATCACTCCATTTCATCCTCTCTTGGTCTCTGACTCTCTTTGTCTGTCTTCTTCCACACCATATTCACTTTCCCTATATCCATTCTGAATCAGTCTGCACCACTCTGGTTACTGTGGCTCAGCAATGAGTCATGGAAACTGCTTAAGATTTGTCTCTCTCAATTTATCCTACCAGCCATATCTTGTTATTTTTCTGCCTTTCAGCTGCACTTGTATAACAATATCCTTTTTCATTTGCTTGGTTCAGTGTTACTTCTCTTGTTTAAATTTTCTATCTTCTTTGAAATACCAGCCTGCACCTTCATTTTTAATGTTAAATATGTCCATTAAGTTTTTTTTAAAAAATAGTAATTTGGCTAAACAATGTCTCTGTATTATAAACTAGGTAATAGTATAATGTTCTAAAATTACTTAGTTCTAATTAGTGTTACAAACCTAATTAATCGTATGGTCATTCTTATCTCTCTTCAATAGCAGAGGGATATGTAGTTTCAGAGTATACATGCAAAACCTTGATTTCCATTTCCCTTAAAGATCACGCTATTTTTTATGATTTTTGGACGGTCCAGCTTTATCCAACTGAATGGACTGATTTTCCAATAAGATAAATTTAATGCCACAGGAGTATTGGCTATGTGACAATAATTGGAAAACTACAGCCTGCAGACCAAATCTGGCCGGACACCTGTTTTCTTAAATAAAGTTTTATTGGAATATGGTTACACTCATTTACTTATGTATTGTCTGTGACTGCTTTAACCCTATGAAGGAAGAGTTGCAAGAGAAACTGTGTGACCTGCAAAGCCTAAAATATTATTGAATCTTTAAGAAAATGTTTGACTACTTAACAAACCAAGTCTGCCAAATTTCCCTAGGTAGGTCTCGAAGCAGAGTTCATACGATATTTACTTGTTGAAAATCTCTTTCCCCCAAATTTGTGAATATCACATATTAGCTCATAGGAAAAGCCAGATAGATTATATCTTTAGAGGTAGCTCAAAATTATTTGTATACAAATAGGGTTGCCCGATAAAATATACAGGACACTCAGGTAATCTGAATTTCAGATGAACTACAAAGAATTTTGTAGTTCCAAATAGTATGTTCCAAATATTGCATTTATTTGTTGTTTATCTGAAGTTCAAATTTATCTGGGTATCTTGTACTTTTATTTGTTAAATCTGGCAGGTCTATATATAAAAGGATAGAAAGAAAAACTGAAGAGAAGTTGAAGCAACATCTACAAGGCACTGTGTGAAGTTGTGAGTTTATTAGCACCTTCTAATGTTCTGTCTGATAACATTCCAGAGTTCTCCAATTTATATTCGTGTTTTGAATCAATAATGAGAGGCTTCATACTTTACACCCAGGTGTTTGGCACACAGATGGTCAGCTTTCTGACCCAGGGATCCATGCTGTTTATTAGCAGTTTGAAATTTTCGATTGTACATCAGATTGCAGGAGAAAGAGCACTTTTTAATATAAGATGAAGGGGAATTACACAGTAGGACTTCATAGGTTTGATTTAGTCCCAGGAAGAGAGCAAAAAATAGAGTTTACAAAATGAGTTGATGGGGGAATTGGCAAGAGTGTATTTGTTCTAATAATCCTCTATCTGAAAGGAACAGTGCTAGGAATTTAATTGCAATTGGGAAGCATTGGACAATGCAGAATATTAACTGAGAGAAAGCAAGGTTTGTTAAATAGAAAAATAATATATTTTTTAAAAAATCTATTAGAGGCAAGCTTTTGCTTAGGTGTACCTTAGAATATTTAATGAACTCCTGCAATGCTTTCTTTCTCATACCTATTTTACATTTCTAACTTGGTTGCATTTAAGAAAACACATTTAGGGGCACCTGGGTGGCTCAGTCAGTTAAGCATCCAACTTAGGCTCAGGTCATGATCACACAGTTCGTGAGTTCAAGCTCTGTGTGTGGCTCTGTGCTGATAGCTCAGAGCCTGGAGCCTGCTTGGGATTCTGTGTCTCCCTCTCTCTCTGCCCCTCCATCACTCACACTCTGTCTCTCTCTGTCTCAAAAATAAATATGAAAAAAATAAAAAAAACCACATTTATATATGTGGATTAGTACCTATGTCCCAAATTACTAACTTGCTGAGTGATTTTAAGTCACTAATTTTTTGGTTCTCAATATCTCATTCGAAGAAGCTGAATTAGAAGATTCTGAAGGCTCTTACCAGCTCCAAAACTCAACTTCTATAATATGCCTATGCACATTATATTAGAATGTGATGACTATAGTATATCCAAAATATCAAAATTCAATATTCAATATTCAAATATCAATATTCAAATATCAATATTCAAAATGTAAATGTGAATACTAGCCTCAAGTTTGGTAAACATGATAGCATCAGAAGTTAGCCTCTGTAGATGAGACTGATTCCCATCAAGGTATAACAAACCTGTAAACATTAGGTGGAGCCTGGGTTATTATCTTTGGTTTGTGTATATCTAGCATACTTTCATGAAATATTTGAATGTCTTAAATTCTATTCCTCTCTTTACAAATATTTTGGTTTCTTGGTACTTCCTAAAATTTTAAGAGAAAATTTTTTTTTTTAATTTTTTAATGTTTATTTATTTTTGACAGAGACAGAGACAGAGAACAAGTGCGGGAGGGGCAGAGAGAGAGGGAGACACAGAATCCCAAGCAGGTTCCACGCTCAGAGCTGTCAGCACAGAGCCCATTGCAGAGCTCGAACTCAGGAGCTGTGAGATCATGACCTGAACCTAAATCGGACGCTTAACTGACCAAGTCACCCAACGGCACCTTAAGAGAAAATTTTACTTGATAGTAACTTCTATTATAGGATACCAGGTTTGGAGGCAGGTGCAATAGAAAGAAAATCTGTCTTTTGTGGGTTTTGTGATATAGTAATCTATCAATTAGAACAAATACACATGAAGTTATGGTAGAAACTGAAAGGTAAAGAATTGACTCTTGATATGCTTGTTCAGAAATAGCTATTTAAGACAGTATAACTAGAATTGGGGAAATGATGCTATGTGTTTTCTGTCTTAAGCAATTTTAAAAACATAAATCTGAGAAAGCACATATGTAAGTATGTATAAATATGCTAAGATTAACTTAGTGTTTAGTATATCTACTAAAACACTTTTTCAAATTGATTTTTCATTTACACAAATGGTATATGAAGGCATTCTGTTCAAAACTGATGAGGTTAAAATTGCCTTTGACCACCACCCTAATTTTTCTCCATTCACTCTCTTTTTAGAGGTAAGTACTGTTGTTGGTTTTGTGTATGCCCTTTCAGATAATTTCCAGTGCATTGTCTCACAAAGATTTGATTCTTTCCTGTATTACATATGTGCTAGCAAGCCTAGACCCCTGTGTTTATTAATGATGAACGGGTAAACAATGCTACTCATGAAAGAATTTTCACACTGGGCCTGATACCAAAGTGAAGAAAACTACACTGGTAGACAGTAATTCATATCAGGGCAGTGTGTGTGTGTGTGTGTGTGTGTGTGTGTGTACACATATAACACACACACACATTTAGTTCACAAGCTACTCTGTATCTCAGTTTTCATATCTGCATCCCAGAATGTGATGATCCAAAACATCTCTAAGGTTTAGTTCAGCTCTTACTTTCTGTTGGTCTATTATTTCCAGTCCTAATATAGCTGAAAAAATGACTGTGTGACAGCACTTCTGCTTTTCCCCCATGGCATTTAGTTTTAGTTTCTGTTTATACAACCTAATATTGTTTGCAAAAGCTGGATGCATACTCCTTTGCTCAAAATAGATCCAACTCAGACCTGGCTCCCACAGACCAGGAGGGAGGATCCAGTAATGTTAGTTATCCTTTCACACCATTTCATGGTTATTCCTTATCAGTTTTGTCCAACTCACTTAGAATTAATCCCACTAAATTTACACTCTCATACTTGTTCTGGGTACCATCGTAATCCCCTGAATTACACCAACCTTGGTGGGCAATGTTGCTACCTGATGTGATATTCTGTGATCTCTTACTTCAGAGCTGCACATTAAGCTTAGCTTCTATACCCTCTCTCAGATGTCTCATGTTTTCTTTCTCCAAATCACTGCTACCCATACTAAAGTATCAAAAAGTAGAGTTTTTTAAAATCTCTTTTAAGTTTGTTATTTCTACTCTTACGTGAAAGTATTTTTAAGCAGCTAATTTTCCTTCTCTATCAAATACATGGCTATATTATCTGGGTGCCAGTACTCATTTACAAGCTCAGCATTCTCACCCTGAATCTGTGGCATTGTGATTTGTTGTTGTTTTCTAACATTCTTTAAGTCTCCTTCCTCAGCCAGATTTGCTGTTATTCTCCACATCAAATGAAGCAAAGGATCGGTGCAGAGAGCTGAACACAGGGTAATAATGTGTTAAGAGTTCCTTGTTATTTTCAAAGTGGCAAGAAAAATGCAAAACAAAAATAAATGTCATGAAAACATTTATATTTATAATTTCAAAGCCCAGTGTAAATTACTTTTGCAAATTTGTAACCTCTTTATAATTAATTGTGTCTTCATTCCTAACAATCCCGAGCAGTTGAATTGCTGGTTAATTTGAGGTTTTCAAAATAGGCTTGAATAATACTCTACCATAAAAATAACATTCATATGTAACCACTGACAGTTACCACTTGGTTAACGTATCTTGTTTCTAATTTTACAGGTATAAGATCTGGCTTGCTTCAGCCAGCTTCTTTGCTGGTCTCATCACCGGTGATTTCCAGTTAAAACTACATCACACTTAGATGATTGGAAAACAGTATAGACATGTGAGGAAGAGATTCAACTTCTGAGGTACAAACATTCCTTAATGATTACCAGAAAAATATCCAGAGTGAACACATTCAAAAGCATCTAATAAAATATTTCAAGCCAATGGGAATTTAGTGTGTCCATCTTGGGTTTAATTTGACATTAATTGACATTCTTATGGTGTATTAAAAGACCAAGTTAGTGTGATATTCTTAGGGGTCATGAAATATATTGCTTTTTATAGATGATTTGAGTCTTGTGTTAAAAAGAAGTTGTGCTTTAATTAAATCAACAATTCTTTCAAGATTAAGAAAGACAATAAAAAGCATATGAGTTTATGCCTTTTTATGAGCCAGCAATGCTCCTATAAGTTAGTGGTAATATATAGTTCAGATATTTTTATGGTAATTGCTTTCAGATTTTAAGGAAACAAGTTCAAATGTTTCTAGAGAAACATCCAGTGCTCATCTTAGTTCTCTAGGGTGCAAAGAAATGATGTTTATCTCTAATCTTTGTGCCCAGAAGGGAAAACAAACAAACAAACAAAAAACCTTGTGATTTTTATAGTACTCATTTCCTCAGGTTATTAGGTCCTACTTCTGCACCCGTAATATTATAATATTGATATCCTCTTTCTGATACACAAAACTGTGTCCTCCCTCCAGTACACTGTTAGTGACCAATAAGCCTGAAGTTTTTTTCTTTCTTAAAGTCAGCAAGACAATTCTCATCAGTTTCCTTGTATCTCTAGGTGAATTTACTTACTTTTAAGATTTAGTACATCAGTCAATGTCCAGTCTGGTGCCAAGTGGCTATGCTTCTAAAATAATCATCATGAAAGTGTATAATATTCTTTGGCTTCATACATACAAATCCTCTTCAGTTTAGGCTAAGCCTATCTCATAAATTTGGAATACATCTTCTTTAATGCTGCATAATTTTAGAGCCATGCTCTTGCCTAAGACCAGGCCATAATTTTCAGTCCAGGCCATAATTTTTCATTCGTACAGAAAGTTTAATAATAGAGTGATGTCAAAATTATATTAAAAATTTCAGACTCACACAAAAGCAAAACTGTAGCATAGTTAATTGGAAGGTAGATTTACCAGTATTTTCTTTATGGTATTTTTCTTAAAATATTAAGAAATTTATTTGCCACACTGAGATCAAATAAGTACCTTTTAATAATTTATTGTTCCTTTCCTGCATATTTGAAATACAATACATTTAATCATAACATGTACACATGCTTACATGCATAGGGGCTCTGTCCTTTTTTTTTTTCCTTTTCAAAACTCAGTATTCAGTATCAATACCTTAGTTCTAGAGTCTGCAAACGCTTTTTTGTGAAAGACCAAATAGTAAATATTTTCAGCTTTGTTGGAACTACTCAAGTCTGCTGCCATACCACAAAAACAGCCACAGTCTATATATAAGGAATGGGTGTGGCTGCATCCCAATAAATGTTTACAAAAGCAGGTGCTAGCCCATGGGTCCTAGTAGTTGACCTGGTAGCTTTGGTATCTTGTATGTTCTCAGAAGCATATAAACCTCTGAGATAAGATTTCAGGCTGCCTTGTTTATGGTTATATCTACCTTTTTAGGATAGGTTTTAGTATGTACCCAATATGAATACTGAGTGAAAAAAATAATTTCTGTTCTGTGTTCAAGCAAATATATTTTATATGTGTAAGAATAATAGTTAAAAGTATATCGGTAGGAGTGACATCATCAAAAATAGTGGGAGCTCAAAGAGCATGTCTCACTGCAGAAACACTGGAAAACCTGGCAAAAACTGTCAGAATCAACTTTGTTAGAACTCTGGAAAACAGTCAAAGGTTTCACAGCAATCAACTGAACTTTCAATCAATAAAAAGGCAACTGAACACTGGCAAAATAACTTTGTAAGAATTTAACTTACCCTTGACTTTACTTCCCCCAGATGGATGGCAGTCTTGAAGATGGCAGTCCACATATCCAGTGTGGGCTCCTAGGGCCAAAGGGAACACAGAAAACTTTGTTTTCAAAGAATTATCGCTGTCTGTTTTGATCTCTCTTGGAGCTCCCTGAAGCCTAATGCAAAGAGTTTGCTTTTATTTCTCTAATTCAAAGCTCTTTCAGAGAAGAGAAGCAGTAACATGGCTGCAGAAGGCAGTGGTTGAAAATATTCAAAGGCAAATGAACTTGCTGCCATGTAAGGCAAATGATATCAATTGTGGGAAACAACAGACACCTCAAAAAAGCTGGAAGGTTGGGGCACCTGGGTGGCTCAGTCGGTTAAGCGTCCAACTTCGGCTCAGGTCACGATCTCACAGTTCGTGAGTTTGAGCCCCGCATCAGGCTCTGTGCTGACAGCTCAGAGTCTAGAGCCTGCTTCACATTCTGTGTCTCCCTCTCTCTCTGCCCCTTCCCTGCTCATGCTGTGTCTCTCTCTGTCCCAAAAATAAATAAACGTTGAAAAAAAAAGCTGGAAGGAAATGCTGGAAAGAAGATGCTTTTGAGGAATAAGGGCTTTGAAAAGTTCTCATGTATATCAGGGAATCTACAAGGCCATGCTCATGATCAGAGTTAGAAATATGCTCAGAAAAAACTTGAGAAGATCTCAAGCTCTTAACTGTCATAGGCATTCAAGCCCATGCAAATAGGAAAACAAAGCCAAGCCAGAATTGTAAACAGCTGGAGCACTGAAGACATGTCCCAACAAACATACAGAGAGAGCCCTGCTGCAAAGACTGGGGAATTTTTTTTTTTTTTTGGCTCCAGGCATCTAGAGACTTCAGTGGCCACATGCAACAAAGTCTTTAGTCTCTCCAAAAATATTTTATAAATGTCACTAAACAAATAAGTAAAACCCACAACAAGCAGCAACAATAAATTCTGGGGAAGGAGGAGATTTTGAATTCTAGAGTTACTTTATTATAATATTTATTTATTTATTTATTTATTTATTTATTTATTAATTATTATTTTAATGTTTATTTATTTTTGATAGAGAGAGAACATAAGCAGGGCAGAGGTGGAGACAGAGGATTTGAAGAAGGCTCTGCGCTGATAGCAGTAAGCCTGATGTGGGGCTTGAACACATGAACCACAAGATCATGACCTGAGCCAAAGTCAGAAGCTTACCAATTGAGCCACACAGGCGCCTCACTATATTATAATATTTAAGATATCAAGTTGTCAACAAAAATTATGGGGCATTCCAAGAAACTATGGTCTATTTATACACACACACACAAAGAAATGAATAGAAACTATCCCTGAGAAAGACCTTTGGACTTATGAGACAAAGATTTAAAACAACTTTTTAAAATGTGCTCAAAGAGCTAAATGTAATAATGAACAACAATAACAACAACAACAACAACAACAACAACTAAAGGGAACCAGGAAAAGAATGTATCATCAAGTAGAGAATGTCAATAAAAAGAATTTATAAAATAAGCCAAATATAAATTTAGATACTGAAAAATATAATAGTTAAAATGAAAACTTCATTGGAAGATACTAGCATCAAACTTGAGCAGGAAGAAGAAAGAATCAGTGAACTTGAAGATAGGACAATTGAAATTATCCAGTCTGAGAAGCAGAAAGAAAAAAGAATAAAGAAAACTTCACCAAAAAGTAGAAGAGGAGGGAAAACTTTCTAGTTCACTTTGTGAGGCCAGCATAGCTTTGAAACCAAAGCCAGACAAAGATATTACAATAAAAGGAAACTATAAACCAGTATCTCTAATGAATATAGTTGCAAAAATCCTCAATTGAATTTTAGTAACCCAAATTCAGCAGCATATTGAAAACATCACACACCATGGCCATGTGAGATTTATCCCAGGAATGCAAAGATGGTTCAACATAAAAACTAATTGATATGATGCACCACATAAATAGAAAAAAGGGGGGAAAAAACCCATGTGACCATGTCAATTGCTACAGAAAAGCATTTGACATAATCCAGTAATCTTTCATGGGTAAAACACGCCACAAACAAGGAATAGAAAGAAACTTGCTCAGAAAGACAAAGGGCATTTTCAAAAAACAAAACAAAACCCCCCAAAAAAATTTTAATTAAAAGATTAAAGAAATTTTTCCATATGATCAGGAACAAGACAAGAACACCTGCCTCCATTCAACATTTTACTTGGAAGTTCTAGCCAAAACAATTATGCAATAATAAAAAGAGGTAAAAGTCATCCAGATTGGAAAGGAAGAAGTAAAACTCTCTCTTTTCACAGGTGACATGGTCTTATATAGAGGGAATCCTAAAAAATTAAGAACAACAATAAAACTATTAGAGCTAATAAATTACCCAAAGTTTCAGGATACAGTATCAACACACAAAAATCAGTTACATTTTAACAAACTAATAGTGAACAATCCAAAAAAGGAAATTAAGAAAAAAGTATCTTTTACAAAAGCACCAAAAAAAATTTATTAATAAATTTAGCCAAGGAGGTACAAAGTTTATACAGTGAAAACTATGAAAACAATGGTGAAAAATTAAAGAAATAGACAAAAGGAAAGATACCGTTTGTTCATAAATTGGAAAATGTAATATTATGAAGATGGCAATACTCTCCAAGGTGATCTACAAATTTGAGGCAACCCCTATCAAAACCTAATGGCCTTTTTCTTTGCACAGATGGAAAGAAAAATACTAAAATTTGTACGAAATTGCAAATTACCTCTAGTAGTCAAAACAATCTTGAAAAAGAAGAACAAACTTGAATGACTCACACTTCCCAATTTCAAAATTTACTACAAACTATAGTAATCAAAAAAGTTTGGTACTGTCATAAAGATAAACATATGGCTCAGTAGAATACAACTGAGAGTTCAGAAATCAGTCTTTACATCTTTGGCCAATTGATTTTTGACAAGAGTGTCAAGGTCTTTTAATGGAGGCAGGCAGAACAAGTTCTTCAATAAATGATTCTGTAAAAATTGGATATCTACATGCAAAAGAATAAAGGTCAATAACTACCTCACATAATATTAAAAAATTAGCTCAAAATAGATCAAAAATATAAGATCCCAAACTATAACATTCTTAGAATAAAAAAATCGAAGTAAATCATGATGTTGGATTTGGCAATGGATGCTGAAATATGACACCAAAAGCATAAGCAACAACAGCAACAAAATGGACAAACTGGACTTCATCAAAATTAAAACTTCTTGTGAATCAAAGGACACTATCAAGAGAGTGAAAAGACAACTCATAGTATAGGAGAAAATATTTGCAAATGATATACCTGATAAGGGTCTCGTGTGTGGTACATGTAAAGAACTCTTACAACTCAACAACAAAGGGAAAAACAACACAAATTTAAAATGAGCCACAGACTAGGCATCTGGGAGCCTCAGTTGGTTAAGCGGCCAACTCTTGGTTTTGGCTCAGGTCATGATATTGTGATTTGTGAGCTCGAGCCCCACATCAGGCTCCATGCTGACAGTGCAGAGCCTGCTTGGGATTCTCTCTCCCTCTCTCTCTGCCCCTCCCCTGCTCATGCATGCTCTCTCTTTCAAAATAAATAAATAAACTTAAGAAAAAAAAGAGCCAAGGACTTCAATAGGCATTCCTCCAAACAGGGTATAAAATGGCCAAAAAGTACAGGAAAAGATGCTCAGCATCATTTGTCATTAGGAAAATGCAAATCCAAACCATAATGGATAACACTTTGTATCTACTAAGATAGCTATAATTTAAAAATGGAAAATAAGAGGTTTCGATGCATATGTGGACAAACTGGAGTCCTTATGCATTGCTGGTGGGAATGTAAAGTGGTGAAGCTGCTGTGGAAAATGGTTTGGCATTCCTCAATAACTTAAATATAGAATTGTCACATAATTCCCAATTTCCAAAATTCAGAAAGAATTTATAATATATGAACATGTGGTCAAATAAGCACTTGTACAACAATGTTCACAGTAACACTATACACAATAACCAATAAATGGGAAAAAAAAATCTCCAGTAACTAATGGAATGATGAAAAATATGTTATATCCACACAGTGGAATATTATTCAGTCACAAGAAAAATGAAATACTGGGGAACCTGGGTGGCTCAGTCAGTTGAACATCCGACTCTTGATTTTGACTCATGTCATGATCTCACAGTTTATGACATTGAGCCCAGTGTTGGGCTCTGCGCTGGCAATGAGGAACCTGCTTAAGATTTTCTCTTTCCCTATCTCTTTGCCCTTCCCCCACTCACACACGCTCTCTTTTTTCTCGAAATAAATAAAATAAAAAAAAAAAGAAAAATGAAATACTGATACATTCTACAATATAGATGAAGCTTGACTGAAAGAAACCAGATACAAAAGACTACATATTGTGTACATGTGATTTTACTTACATTAGATATCCAGAAAGGGCAAATTCATAGAGACATAAAGCAGGTTAATGGTAGCCAGGGGCTTAGGGAAAGGAGAATGGGGAATGACTAATAAATGTGCACCAGGTTTCTTTCTGGGGTGATAAAAATGTTTAGAACTACACAGTGGTAATGGTTGCACAACATTTTGAATGTACTAAATGCCATTGAATTGTATTCTTAAAATGGTTAAATTGGTAGATTTTATGTTGTGTGCATTAACCATAAAAAGTGTATGGCATGAGTTTTTAAAAATAAATTAATAGGGGCACCTGGGTGGCTCAGTCAGTTAAGCATCCGACTTTGGCTCAGGTCATGATCTCATTTGGGCTCTGTACTGACAGCTCAGAGCCTGGAGCCTGCTTTGAATTCTGTGTCTCCCTCTCTGCCCCTTCCCTGCTCACGCTCTGTCTCTTTCTCTCTCTCAAAAATAAACAAACATTTAAAACTTAAAAAAATAAATAAATATAAATATTTATATATCTCAACTATAAAATTCTATGATGCCACCTGACTCTATTTCTACTTTAGCATCGTCTTAAGCATCAAGGCTTCCAGTGTCAGAAAGCCTTGGTTAATAGTTTTCTTTTCTTTTTTTTTTTTTTTCAACGTTTGTTTATTTTTGGGACAGAGAGAGACAGAGCATGAACGGGGAAGGGGCAGAGAGAGAGGGAGACACAGAATCGGAAACAGGCTCCAGGCTCTGAGCCATCAGCCCAGAGCCCGACGCGGGGCTCGAACTCACGGACCGTGAGATCGTGACCTGGCTGAAGTCGGACGCTTAACCGACTGCGCCACCCAGGCGCCCCGGTAAATAGTTTTCAACACTAAAAAAAAAGTTTATAAATGGGGGTGCCTGAGTGGCTCAGTCAGTTGAGCTTCTGACTTCTGCTCAGTCATGATCTTGCATTTGTGGGTTCCAGAGCCGCATAGAGCTCTATGCTGACAGCTCAGAGCCTGGAGCCTGCGTCAGATTCTGTGTCTCCCTCTCTTTCTGTCCCTCCCTCACTCACACTCTGTCTCTCTCTGTCTCTCAAAAAAATAAAAGAAAACATTAAAAAAATTAATAAAAAAGAAACATTTATAATTGTACAGGTGAGCCTAGAATTAAAAGTTCTAACAAAGTCAATCTACCTGAACTGAAATGTTTCCATGCAGCGTTGTGTGTGTGTGTGTATGCATACATGTGTGTAGGTCTGTGTGTGTGCACGCGCAAATTTTTCAGATGTAAAAGGGCAATGATGATGACTTGAGATTATTGTGAGGATCATAGTCTTGAATACCAGGGGAAAACCATTGGTATTATTTAAAGATATGAAAACTGAATTTGTGAGAAGAGATGAAAAGAATTAGGGATCAACTTGACTAGTGGCGATAAACTGAAGATTGGTTTAATAGGTGGAACCAAGTTACTGTATTAAACATAACTACTTGGGGAAAATAAAATAATGTCGCATTACCTACCTCAAAAATGTGGAAGGCCAGGTGGGGAAGGTGTGGTGGTTTTGCAATAGTAAGCTCTGTGAGAGTAGGGGATAGCAAAAGATCTGTGCCATCCTTACCTTGCAAAGTTACAGTAATTTTGATGGCTTAATGGGCCAAAATAAAAAGAGAATTATTCTTTTTCCTAAATATTTATAAAGACCTTTGGCATTTCTCTTCAGATAGGTCAGATAACTTTGGTAACTAAGAGGATTGTAATAGACAAGAGTGGGACATATAGGACTGAGACCATGTTTGTAGAAGAAAGAAGTTTCCTTACAGTCAGAGACAATAAATACATTTTTTAAATGTGGTTTTCTTTGGAAATCTTTTAAATAGATTACATTCTAATCTATAAAAAACTATTTTATTACCATTTTGCTTGAGAGGAATGAAATGATTAGATGGCCACTCAAATTTCACTTACGTGAAGTAGGAGAATCATGTTTTTCTGATCATAACTCAAAATCCATAAATTCATAAAAACAGAATTGCACTTGAGACAAAATTTAATTCTTTAACAGTCTTACTTAATTTTAACCATTTTTGTAGACAGGTAGTATCACTAACACAGTTCCCAAGAAAGTCAGTAGCATGACTATAGATTACAAACACATTTTATTACTACAAATAGGAACACAAATCTAGCATCAGCCTGGGAAACTTTAAAAATATATCATCAATAGTGCAAAATTCCTGCTATATGCAGTGTACAGGACACTACACTGAAGAAAGTCCTGAAAGGGGACCTTCCTGCTGAGAAAAATAAATTCACCCACAACTTTCTCAACACTTGGATTAAATACAAAAGTAAATAAATTAAATATAAGGAAAAAAACTCAACACTAGAATAAAAACTTTCTCTTTTTGACATCATATATTAGATATCCTGAAAAACCCTTAGGCTACCAAACATTTAAAATTCTGGATTCAAAAAAAAAATTTCTAAATGACCAGCTGAGCCACTAACAAAGTAAGGGAAAAGTCAAAATTCAAAAACTAAGGTAAAGGAGAAGTCTAGGGAAGTAAGCAATAACTGAAGCCATGGCTGCTCTGAGCATCTTTTAAATTGCTTCAATAACCTAGAAATGAACCCTAGATATGGTCCTAGAGGTAGGATGGGACTGAATTCAGTAGATAATGCTCAGTTCTCATATAAAAGAAAATATTGGATTAGACATCCTATTGCAAAGCCCTACCCCCTGAAGGGTAATACCCATGCTTAAAGGGTGAAATACGTAAATAAAGAAACCTGCCTCTCACAGATCTGGCTTTAGACAGAGAGGGGGGAAATTTCTCATATGGGTTTGAAGCCATAATTCTCAATATATAATTCTTCCAAAAAAATAAGAATTTGGTTTGAAGTCATCTTGAATTGGAGGATCCTTTTCAATGTCTAACAAAAACAAACCAAAAAATGAAAGTAAAACAAAAGTAAACTGAAATTTTCCAGGAAAGAACATTAAATACAGACCTCAAAATTTTAAAAAAAAGTATCAACAAATATGAACCCATAAGAAAAAACTTCACAAATAGATGAAGAAAAAAAAGCCAACTTATGATAAAGAAGAAATAATGAGCCTGTAAATATTCAGTAATCAGAGTGATTAGATGCAAAATATAAAGTGAGTTTAATATGCTTAAGGAAATGAAAGAGAAAAGAGATGATAAAAAAATGAACAGGCAGGGGGTGCCTGGGTGGCTAAGTCAGTTAAACAACTGATTGTGGCCCAGGTCATGATCTCCTGGTTTGTGAGTTTGAGCCCCATGCCGGACTCTGTGTTGACAGCACAGAGCCTGCTTGGGATTCTCTCTCTCTTCCTCTCTCTGCCCCCTCATGTCTCTCTCTCTCTCAAAATAAATAAACAAACTTAAAAAAAATGAACAGGCAGAGGTACTACTTCTGGTAATAGTGGATTACCTTCATTTGGACCAACCCTACTGTAGAGCACAATTATAAGCCCTGTACAAAATACTACTTAAAAAGGCAATTATTTGAAGGCATAGGATAAAAGCAGGCAGAAATTGAAGGGGAATCATCTTTGAGAAAAGTTAACTGAGAGAGATTCCCATACATATGGCTTTCTTCCAGTCTGCAGTGATAGGAAATTTTAACTAGAGCAGAAAACCACTGTCTTTCTGGCTAGAGGAGTCAATGGATAAAGTTAGGTACTACTGCAATGACTGAAGAGTTAGGGGGATATGGAAAAGGAGGGATGTATACAGTGGATAATAATAACATCCAATAATAATCTACAAAAAACTGTATCCAAATCTTTGGTTGAACCCTGAATTATGCAAGCATGAGGGAGATTACAAGAGCTAAAATGCTGAGAGAACTGAGCTGCAAATTCAGCTCCTGCCAAATGCAAGGAAAACGGAGCTTATGGTTCAAGTCCAGCCAAGAGAACTCCCTCCTAAAACAAAATAAACATAGTCAGAAGCCAATAATAGATTCCCTCTCTACAACAGATTGTCTACAAAATTAAGTATAAAATTTAAGAATTATCAGATATGTGAAGAAACAGAGAAAGGTGTTTGTAATTAAGGGAGAGAGGAGTCAATAGAAATAGACTCTAATATGATGCAGATGGTAGAATTAGTGGTTGTGCACTTTCAAGAAGTTATAAACATATTAAAGAACTAAAAGAAAATATAGTCTTAATGAGTGAACAGATAGAGAATCTCCATAGAGAAGTGGACACTAACAAACAAGGGAAAAATAACCAAATGGAAATTAATTAACTGAAAAGTTCAGTATCTGGAAAAAAATTTCACTGATGGGTTTAACAACAAATTGGAGATGGCAGAAGTAAGGGTTAATAAACTTGAAGTTAGAGCAATAGAAATGACAATCTTAAAAACAGAGGTAAAATTATGGGGTAAAATGATCTATGTAACAATATCATGTAGTGTACATGTTGGTATTGCAAGCATTTTGCAATCATGTTGCATACCTGAAACTAACATAATGCTGTATTAATTGTATCTTAATAAAAAAAACAATAGAATTATAAATATGAAAAAAAGCAACCAGAAATGATAACACACAGTGGAATAGAGGATCAAATTGACAACAGAACTTCAAAAATAATTCAGTCTAGAAGAAAATGAGACTTCTTTAACCTCTGTAAGAAAAACTGGTCAACATATATTTCTATGCCCAGCAAAAATATCATTTAAAAAATGAAGGAAAAATAAATACTGTTCATATAAAAAGGGCTTTTATTAACATGTTTATTATGGGTTGACAATTCTGAAGCTACTTTCTTTGAATTATGCTATGCCAATGAATAAATATTTTAAAAATAATGGGAGCCAAGGTTATCACTGCTGGAGAAGGGATTTAAAAAATAAGGAAAGAAAAAATTGTATAAGGTACCCAGTGGTATTGAATTGAAATTAATACCAATTAATCCATTTCACACACACACACACACACACACACGCACGCACGCGCACACACACACGCACGTACACGCACACACACTGTAAAGCTCTGTTGTTGAGAAGCCTTAGAAGCAATGACACACCAGAGCAATAAGTAAATCTATTGACCTGACATTGGTTTGTAAATACTACTCTTTCCAAAAGGAATCAGTACTTTTGGGACAAATAGCCAATTCTAGGATTGGGACATAGAAAGTACTAGATAATCTCACAATATCTTATTTCATCAGAAAGTAAGAAACTGGCAAAAAAAAATGATGGGTTCATATCAAAAGTATATAGGGACCAGCTGTAAAGGTCTCCATCTAGAAACCTGGAATTGGACTTTTCAAAGAATTGATTTCTGTTTCATTAATTTTGTCTCTTTTGTTTTCAGCTTCTTTGGTTTATTTTTTTAATTATTTATTTTCAGAGAGAGATTGTGCATGTGTGAGAAAGACAGTGGGGGAGGGGCAGAGAGAGGCAGAGAGAGAATCCCAAGCAGAGCCCCACTTGGGGCTCAATATCAAGAATTGGGAGATCATGACCTGAGCCAAAATCAAGAGTAGGACGTTCATCCAAGTGAGTCACCCGGGTGCCCTAGTTTTATTGACTTATCTTTATTATTTCATTCCATTTGTGTACTTTGGATTTATTTTGCTCTTCTTTTTCTAGGTTCTTGATGAGGGAGCTTAGATTACTGATTTGAGACTTTCCTCTTTTCTAATGTATTTTAGTATTATTAATTTCCTTCTCAGAACTGCTTTAGCTGCATACTAAAAATTTTGACGTGTTTTATTTTCCTTTTCATTTAAACACATTTTTTACTTCTCTTGAGATTTCCTTTTTGACTTATGGGTTATTTAGAAGTCTGTTGTATAGTTTCCAAGGGTATGAATTTACTTGGTATCTTTCTGTTATTGATTTCTAGCTTGATTCTCTAGTGGTCAGAAATCATACTCTTCAAGATTTCAATTCTTTTAAATTTGTTGAGGTTTGTTTGTTTATTGGCCAGAATGTGGTTTTACTTGGTGTATGTTCTATGACTACTAAAAATAAATTTGTATGTGCTGTTTTTGGGCAGACCCCAAATATTTTTTGGATCCTTTTGGCTAATTTTTTTGAGCATATACTTTATCCAGATTTCCTTAGTTTTTAGTTAATGTCTTTTTTGTTCTAAGATTCCATCCATGATACCACATTACATTTAATCATTATGGCTTCTTCAACTCCTGTTGGCAGTGACTGTTTCTCAGACTTCTGATCTTTTTAATTTTTTTTAAACATTTATTTATTTTTGAGAAACAGAGAGAGACAGAGCATGAGCTGGGAAGCGGCAGAGAGAGAGAGAAGGAGACACAGAGTCTGAAGCAGGCTCCAGGCTCTGAGCTTTCAGCACAGAGCCCGATGTGGGGTTCAAACTCATGAACCGTGAGATCATGACCTGAGCTGAAGTCGGATACTTAACCGACTGAGCCACCCAGGCTCCCCTTCCCTTTTTTTGGTGACCTTGAAAGTTTTGAGGAGTATTGATCAGGAATTTTGTAGAATATCCTTCAATTTGGATTTGTCAGATATTTTCTCTTGATTAGACCACTTGTATGTGTTCTTAGGAGGAAGATTACAGAGGGGAAAATAGCATTTTCATCACATCATATGAAGGCTGTATACTATCAACATGACTTATTATTGTTGATGTTGTCCTTAATTACTTGGCTGAAGTAATGTTTGTCTTATTTTTCCACTGTGAAGTTATAACCCCCCTTTTCCATACTATCCTCTTCAAAATAAAATCACTATGAATAGCCCACATTTAAGGATTGAGGATTTTGCTCCAGCTCCTTGAAAGTAAATTATTTGGAATTCTGCATGGACGAATTACCAAAAGGATTACCCCCTTTCCACATATATTTATTTATTCAGTTAGTAATTTATATCAGTATGACCTTATGGATATGTATTTTATATTTTGGGTTATAATACAATACTATTTTATTTGTTTTGTTGCTTAAATTTTTTTCGGCTTTGACCATTGGGACCTCTTCCAGCTGTCTATGCCTCTTTCATATATACCTCCTATATTAGTTTTCTAGAGTTGCTTCACCAGAGTACCAAAAATGCAGTAGTTTAAAACAACAGAACCGTGTTCTCTCACAGTCTGGAAGCCAGAGGTTTGAAATTAAGGTGTTGGCGTGGCCATGATCCTTTTGAAGGCTGAAGGGAAGAATCCTGTGTCTTCCAGCTTTTGATGCTTGCTGACAATCCTTGGCATTCCTTAGCTTGTAGACTCATCACTCCCATTTTAGTCTCTGTTTTCACATAGCATTTTCCTTGCGATGTCTTTGAGTGCCTTGTCTTCTTATAAGGATACCAGTCATTGGACTTAGAGCCCAACCTATTATAGTATGACCTCATCTTGAGTATTTTCAGATCTGCAAACAGTATTTCCAAATAAGGTCACATTCCTCGGTTCTGTATGAAAATGAATTTTGGAAGGACACTTACTACCCCATTATCATTGTGAGATTCTTTTTGAGGATTTCCTAAAATTATGATATTACAAGATACTTCAGGATAATGTTGTATATTCCCTATGCCAGTACTACAATCAGTTATTTCTCCATGGAATTCCCTGTCCTTATTGTAGAATGTACTAGAAACCAAGGTATGGGAGCTAGGTGTGACTGTTGTTACTGGGATGGTGTTACTTCTAGGCCCTCTCAGACTGCAGCATAAGAAAATATGTGTGTCTATTAATCAGTGTGTGCAGACCTATATATATTTCTATATGTAACAATTTACAAGTATATTAAGCTAAAAATGAATTCGTATTAATGTTTTCAATTCTGATTCATTACCACATGGATCATTCTAGCCTTCTCTTGCTTACATGTAACATCCCAGCCTAACAGTGAGAAACCTGGCTTTAACCTTCCACCATCCATCCATTTACTTAATTGTTCAGTTCCAGGGTACATCTATAGAGGTATCAGAATTGTTAACCCATACCCCCATGGGAAACATTTTTATCAACTTTTAAAAAAAACACACTTCCCTCCCTCCTTTCTCTTTCGGTGAGGTTGCTTCAAATATTTGTAGTACAATTAGATTGTTTTGTCAATTTTGAATTTCATTTTAGGTTCTCTGAACTCCAAAATATTTTTTTAATTTGCACATATTAAGATTCATTCTTTGTGTTTTGACAAACGCAGTGTCATGTATCCACTATTAGAGTTCCTACAGAATAGTTTTACTGCCCTAAAAGAATTCCCTGTACTTCAACTTGCTTAACCCTCTTGCCTTCCTCTGACCTCCTGGCAACCACTGATCTTTTACCTCCATAACTTTGCCTTTTTCAGAATGTCATATAGTTGGAACCATATAGTGTATAGTCTTTTCAGACTGGTTTCTTTTTAGCAACATGCATTCAATATTTATCCATGTCTTTTTTTTGTGACTTCTTAAAATCATTTTAAAAACTCTCTGAATAGCATTCCATTGTATGGATATACCAGTTTGTTTACCTATTCACCTATTGAAGGACATTTTGGTTGCTTCCAGGTTTTTGGCAATTACGAATAAAGCTGTTATAGAAATTTGCATCCAGGTTTTGGTGTGTGCATAAATTTTAAAATAGTTTGAGATGAATTAAAATGAAACCACAACATATCAAAACTTAAGAGATGCAGGAAATGCACTGTGCAGAGGTAATTAAACCCAAGGAAACAGAAGGAAGGAAATAATAAAGAAGGTGGACATAAATGAGATAGAGAATGGCAAAAAAAAAACAATAGACAAAATCTATGCAACTCGGTATTTTAAAAAGATAGAAAAGAATAATTTACCTTTACTTAGGATAACAAAGGAAAAATAGAGAAGATTAAATTACTAAAATCAGAAATAAAATAGGGGACTTATCAATTTTCCAAATTTAAAAAGTAAAATAATGGAATATTACTCTATGAAAAATTGTATGCCAGAAAATTAGATATCCTTAATGGAATGGATAGAAAGACACAATTAGACACTGAAAGACACAAACTACCACTCAGGAAAAAAAAATAGAAAAACTGAATAAATCTATAAAAAGTAATGGGATTGAATTAGTTATCTAAAAAGTTCCCACAAAGAAAACTCCAAGCCCAGCTGATTTCATTAGCAGACCTCCAGTCTTGCATGGTTTTGGGCTCTTATCAGGTGTCACTTCCTCTTGTGCCTACTTTAAATGCCACCATACAATCTCAGATCTTCACTCTCATCTGCATTGCCTGCCAGTGCCTAAAAGCCAGAATTCCCCACCTCAGAGAGAGCCTCCAGCCTCTGTGAAGTGCCTTTCCAGTTGTTAAAGTTGTCTCTGAAAGTACAAATTAATGTTTCCCTCAGTGTTATGGTAATAGTGCTATGATACCTAAGTTTTAACTGTCTTATCTCTGTTTTTCCAATAAACTCTGTGATTTTTAGTGTGTAATTTTAGAGAGTATGAGTTTTGTTTTGTTTTGTTGTATTCCCTAGGACCATATGAAGGCCTATATGTCTATTTCCTAGGATTTTTGTGAGAGTTAACTAAGCTAATAAATGTATGGTGCCTAAAATATTCCTGGTACATAATAAGCTTTCTTTAAGTACTTACTGTTATTAAGGATGACTTTTTTCCTAATGTGATTTTTTTGGGGGGTTTCTGTTTTCCACAACTGAGTATGTGTTACCCTAAAATTATAGAAACATGCCATTTTAGTAGTAATTACCTTCATGAAACTGATGAGTGTTCAAAATTTTATTTTAGTTTAATTACAAATAAACCACACATAAGCCAGGATCAATATTTGAGATTAATTAATAAGAGAGACCTGTATGAACATGGTAGGATGCAAAACGTGAAATGACCATCATTCTAAACCCAATTCTGATATCTAGGCCTAAAACTGACAATTGAGGACAGCATAAATTTTAGACACCATAACAGACAGAAGATGTTTTCATCATATGATAAGGTAGTCTTGAAAATATAAATATCAGCAAAAAATTGGTGTCCTATTCACAAACATGCCAGGGCTATGGTGATAAAGTATGGTGGTCAGGTAGAAACTTTCTGTAACCTTTGAAAAACCTAACACAATTTTCAGGGGTAAAGAGAATGTGATTTCTAGGCATCTTCATAGACATTTATTTCACATCAGAAATTATAAAGAGATGTCAAAGGATTTCAAATCTGCCATACTTAAGAGCAATGCAAGCCTAGTTACAGTTATTGAAGTTCAAATGTGTTGCCCTCAAAGGAGAGATGTTCAGCTCAAAAGTGTTCGGTGATCATCTGAGACTCTTGAGGCAAACATTTATAAGCCTTTTATGTCGCCAAAGCTCTTGAAACACATGCACACATGCACATACATGCATATAATAAAAAGTATAGATAACTGTACCACTTGCAGATTGAAGTTAGGGCAAAAATAGGGAGAAAGATATCAAGACACACTAATCTAAACTTTTAATAACCCTTGCGACTACATGGATGGAACTGGAGGGTATTATGCTAAATGAAATTAGTCAGAGAAAGACAAAAATCATGACTTCACTCATATGAGGACTTTAACAGACAAAACAGATGAACATAAGGGAAGGGAAAAAAAAATAATATAAAAACAGGGAGGGGAAAAACCATAAGAGACTCATAAATACAGAGAAAAAACTGAGGGTTACTGGAGGGGTTGTGGGAGGAGGGATGGGCTAAATGGGTAAAGGGCACTAAGGAATCTACTCCTGAAATCATTGTTGCACTATATGCTAACTAATTTGGATGTAAATTTAAAAGAATAAAAAGAAAATTAAAAAAAAATGCCCAATACTGTTTAGAATCAAACACACACACACACACACACACACACACACACACACACACACAACAACAACAACAACAACCACAACAAACTTTTAACAACCGAAGCAGTGAAATCCAATGTACCAGAGTTGGGGAAGTATGATAATCTGAGGTACCTGTTGTGTACATTTCTACATAGTCAGATCTTAGTATAGTTTATTTTTACAGTATATTTTATATATTATTATATTTTTACGTCTCTTTCTTTACCTGCACACACATTTTTTTTCAAAAAAAAGATTTCATTCATTCATTTATCATTCAATACTTACTAAGTACCCCCATGTGCTAGGCACTATGCTAACATACCAGTGATTCTGCAGTGAAAAGGGCAATGGAGATTTTCAAAGGACATGGCCTATAGGTGCTCAAAACTCATAGTATGCAAATAAGTGAAGCCAGCAAAGCATATTGTAACAGAGAATGACAAAGGCTTATTAAACCTGATGAAACCTTCTCTACTGGCATTAAAATTCAGATTATTAAGCAACACTGAGTCACTCACAGGATGCCAATTGGAGACTTCCACAAGATCAAGAGAAGTAGTTATTTCACACTTAAAACACAGAAGGGGATGTTCTGCAATACAGCTTCTGGAGGACATTTGAATCATACAGTAGAACACTGGGGTAGAGGGAAGACAGACATGGGTTTTGGGGTCCAACGGATATGAGCCAGCACTTCTATGCCTGGCTGAGGAGTCTTCGTTGTCAACTCTAAAGAAAGCACCACTGTACCACCTCTTTCCTATTTCTCATGTCTTTCTACATATTTGCTAATATTATATTCCTGGAGAGCTGAATCGACTCCACTTTTCTTCATGTCCTTAATTTAAATTTCCAAAGAAAAAAAATCATGAGAAAGACTTAAAGACCTACTGGGATTATGACACTGATGACCCACAGGAAGAAATCCTACAGTAATGGAAAATAATTTCCAGGTAGAAGCATGAGAACCAGCTGCTTCAAATTTTAAGGGTGCTGGTGAAAAGGGGTTCCATCTAGCTCCTATGAATACAGAGGAGTAATACCTCCTAAAATGTGAGGGGAGGAGTGGTGTATGAATCTTTGAAGGATGCAAATTCACTTTAGAACAATATCAAGGAGAAGCATCCTCTCAGTGAGGCAGCCTCAGGGCAAAGCCCATACTCTACCCCAGAGCCATGGATCAGACAGCGGGACACAAACAAGCTGAAAGTTACCTGAAAAAGCTTGGCATCCAGTGCAGCCAGGGGTCAGCAGTGTGATGCAGAGAGGGGGAGTCACAGGGGAGTGGCAGAGCCCTTCACAAGGGGCATAAGATGGCTCCCCTGTGCCACTCATCTTGGCCACTGTGAATCAGAAACAGTGCTGTTAGAAGTGAAATAAGGCCCAAGGCAGGATGTGTGTGGGGGGGTGTCTTTCTTAGCTTTTGATTGTAGCAAGGCAGGTTAGCAGGTAGGGTGCCACCCCTTGTGAGCCACCATGGGACCCCTCAGTGAGGGAGAGACGGCATGACACTGATGCATGCTGTTGGAATGGCCTGACCGCCACCCTTTGCATAGGGGGCAGTAATCTGGAAAATGCTGCTTCCATATGCTGCCCTCTATAAGATCCATATCAAAAAGAAAACAAGCACAGTGAGTAGTTTTCTCTACTTTTAAAGAGTGTTCTGAAAACTCTCCTATTCCTTGATGTCAGAGTAGCAATACCCAGCCCGGGCATATATTTCCCACTCCATCTGGTAGTGATATACTTCCAACTGCCTCTCACTTGTAAAGAGGAAAGAGCCAATAAAGACTTTAGTAAGTAATAGGTTTAATAGAACATCTTGAAAAGTGGCCACACATTCTATTAGAATAATTACAATACAATTTCACAAGAGCAACATTTTGGGTGAATACATAAATCTGAAAAGCAACTAAATAATCACTTAATACAGTGTTGGCAAAGTGCTTCTTTTTCCATATGTATCTAGGCATACAGTGAAACTTTATAATATTTTGGGGAGATAGGTTTGTTGCTGGTATATGCATATGTTTACATTTGAAAACCAAACTCATGGGTAGCTTATAGTCCAAATGCAGACTTTCAAGGGAAGCACATTCCTCATGTAGTTATAATATCATCTCCCCGTTAAATAAAGGTGATACTAAGTAAACATATGTCAACTTTTCCTCCCCCTAAAAGTCACAAATGTCTCTAAACATTTTCTTCTATATCTTGTTCATTCTCCTTCTAATAAACTCATGGAAAAACCATTTCTTTGTAAAACTGTTCACAGTGCACAGAATATTTGGAAATTAGCAGCAAAATTCGTCAGGAAGCAGTTTTCATAAGAAATTAGAACATCACCTCTCCCTTATGCCCTTGTTGCAAATTCTTGAGTGTTAACTAAAACAATTTATATACATGGTTTCTTCCATGACCGAACAAGAGAAATTACACACTGAGTTAGGAACATCTCTCTCCATACATTTTAATAGTTTCTATTATTGGATACTAACTAACGTATTCAGTTTTACTGTACTTCTCTTAGCAGATCCCTCAGATTTAACATTTATAAGTTGAGTAATTACCCAGTATATATATTGACAGATCAACAGTCTCAAACAAGCAATGAACAAACTTGCTACATATGTTCATCTCACCACAGATGCTTTCCCCCCCACTCTGATTTTTCAAGTGCATCAAATATTAATAAATACACTTGTGAATGTTCTTACATATATCTCTAAGATAATCTTATTTTGTACCAAAATCCATCTTTGCTAGGTTTATAAAATCTTTATATAGGCAAATCTTTTGTAATAAAAAAAAATTCTGAGGGTGGCATAGTACTATAAATACAGATTGCTAAAGGCAGAGAAGCAATAGGATTGATTAGCATGGTTTAGACTCAACAAACCACAATGAAAGGCAGATAGCCAAATAGTTACTATTTAGAAAATTCATAATCAGGGCCAAGACTGCAGTAGTATGGGGTGCTGATTAAACGATGTGGGGGCTGCATATCATATAAAAATCCACAGTGATCAACAGTAAGGCCAATGTTAATAGAGTTAATTTAGGACCTGCTAAAAATTCACAGGTAACATAATAATCAATAGCCCTTTATGTATTTGGAATGAGGAAGTGATTTTCAACCAGTAATGTTCTACATGTATGCTAGCTTCCTCTGAGAAATAATGAACCCATTTTACTGAGCATAGTTAGCCGCTCAGTGATCTAGGCAAACATTTATCTTCTCTGAACCTGTGTTCAGAGATGCTGTTACCAGCTCTGTCTGATTAATATGTTATTGTGAAGGTCTGATAAGAAGTCACATCACTGGAGATTTTATATTCTCTTCCTATGTGGCTGATGAAATGATAACTTGTCAACTTACACTAGAATGACTTAACTAGATCATGCCAATTTTTGATAAGTGGTGCTTCTCACTTACTAGCTTAAGGTTCCTCAGTGATGCTTGATTTATTTGATCTTCTGTCCTTTCCTGATATAGTTCAAGGTTATATATAATGGAGACAGCATAATATAGAGAAAAGCCTGGGGATTAAAGTCAGAGGGTCTAGATTAAACACTTATTCTGTGACCCAGGGTAAGTTACTTAATTAAACTGTGAGGATAGTGATGATGATGATGATGATGATGATGATGATGGAGGAGGAGGAGGAGGAGAAGAGTTTATACACACTCAGGACTAAGTCTCATATGACATCTTGTTATTAATTCTTTACATCAACCCTCATTTTATGAATGAGGAAACCAAAACTTAAAAACTTATATGACTTCCCAAGTTACCCAGTATTGTAAACAGTTCGTGATTTGAACCCATACAATTAGATTCTACAATCCTCACTATTATCTGCTGCCCTCCCATCAAATGGGGACAGTAACCAACTTGAAGTGACAGTGAAAGTGAAAGACAGCCATAATCCTGTAAAGTTCATGCAATGCCTAATCTGAAAAGACTCACTGAGCCTTTATAAGCAAACTTTTTGGGAGATAAACGTTGTGAAAATTTCTTCTCTTTCTCTGTGATCCCCACTGAATTTGAGCTTGAGAAAAAGCCAGTTCATGATAACCTGAGAAAGGATTTCAAGTACACTATACATTAGGAGAGAGGGGGATATTGCTTCCCACTCCACCAACACTAGGAAAACCACAAAGAGGAGTTTTAGAAAGTAAAGGTTGTTATGACCTTGGTAAGTGGTTAGAATTTTTTTTTTAATAAATAATAGGGATGGTGACATACTGTGGAAACTCTTGGTTATGAAATCTTTTCTGTAACTGTCCATAAAAAGAATGGCTACTCATCTCTCTGAGCTTAGTTTTGGGTTAAACATCTAGAATTAAAAGTTTAAGATGTCTTTTTTCAAAATCCTTTCTAAATCCTAGGACACTGTGATACTATACATTTTTAATGATAATTTTTCTTTAACAAACCACTTGATGCAAATCCTTGAAAACAAGCCTTTTTATTGTTAAGCTTGCTGGGACTGCCATAAAATTCTTAGAGACAAATAAAATTTTGACTAAAATTTATATAAGCACTCAAAAAGTATACATTCATGTTTACATGCATATGAAGTAGTTTAATTTCAATTAAATTGGATAAAATTTATCATAAAACACTTGAGATCTGGTAGATTGTTTTTCAGGAACAGATGCTGTTATGATAATTTTAAAAACTTGGTTACATTTAATGAGAAGATGGGATGAAGCTTCAGTGGTAGTTTTTAAGATCTTAAAACAAAAGCTGACATTCCAGGTTAGTCGCAACAATGCTTTGGTGATACTGGTGTTATTATTATTGTTTTTGTAGATAACCGCTTTTTAGGTATTGCTTTTGAAATCTTTCTGACTTTTAAAAAAATTTTTTAATGTTTATTTATTTTTGAGAGAGTGTGAGTGGGGGAGGGGCAGAGAGAAAGGGAGACACAGAATCTGAAGCAGAATCTGAACCCAGGGTTCAAACCCACAAACCATGAGATGGTGACCTGAGCCAAAGTAGGACGCTTAGCTGACTGAGCCACCCAGGCACCCCTTTCTGACTTTTTTCTTAATTAGGATATTTTAAATATACAAAACAACTGAACTTTGGAGTAAAATATCCTTATTAATCAGCCACATTTTAAAATAAAATACCTATTTAATTCTAACTAGGAAAGTTAATAGGGCTCATCACTAATAAATAAAATAAAAAGAAATATAGTAATCAAGTCTACTTCAGAGGAGTATCTATACACTGATCAGCTTTTTCCAGCCTTAGAGGGATGGTAATGGTTTCAGGGTTTGTTTGCATATCAGTGAAAGCATGTAGCTGCTTTTATGAAATGGATGTCAAGAATCCACAATATATACTTCTTTGGTTCAGGACACTGACAGCTTTTGTTAAAATGAAAATATTAATAATAATATTTAATTATTGTCAACATTAACACCTTAACTCAAAGGCATAAAAAGGGCTAATTTAGGAATATACACACCTTTTATGAAAACATCCAGCATGGGCTATATGCTCTAATTTTGGATGTGTGTGAGATAGAGAAAATTCTGGAGTATGAGGAAGTTCCTAGTGTTGAAGGATTCAGATTGGACAACATGGCAGAAAGATGGTGGCTGGGATGAAGATACCTGCTCCTTTTCTTAAACACGGGGTAGATGTCTAAGATATATGTTTATCTGGGATGATATGTGTAGAAGATTTTCTATGCAAAGAATCTTGGAACAAGAAAGAATCCCCATATGCATTCATTCGGTGACTCATAATTAATAAGAATCTTGATTATATTCACTACTAGGTAGGTCAGTATGGCTTTGAGTACCTGGGAAAAGTGATGGAATGTCTGTAAAAGTGTGGTAGTCTTGACAGACTTTGCTCTTTCTTCCCACGTGTAAAGGAAACAGTAGAGAGGGATGGCTATTTCTGAAGGTCAGGCTGGAGTAGTTGGGCCAGAGTTGCTATGCCACAAAGAGAATGGGAAAGGTTATTGGATTGATGTCAATCTGGTTGTATTTCTGTAGGAACATGACAGAAGACTCTGTGTTTCATCCTGTTCTGTTCAACAGCGTAAATACATAGACTTAGAAAAATACATTGATGCATATTACTCAAACTTAGAAATTAAAAATTTAGAAAGATTAATATTTTAGATGAAAAAAACAGGAATCAAAAATAACTTTAAATATAACTGTAAAATAAATAAATAAAATGAATATAACTTCTAACACAAATAACTGTTAAAGTAAATATAACAAAGTAATGTAAGATGTCTAAAAGCAAAGTGATATGTTTGAGTTCAGAAATCAAATTGTACAGTTCTAGGACAGAGGATATTTGGTTTAGCCAACTGTGAGTTCAATGAATAAAGAGCAGATGTATTGGCTTAGAAAGCTCCTGAGGGTTAGGCCAGGTTTATAGAGTGTGTCTAAGTGGTCTTGCTGGGTTTTGTGTTGATTAGACCTCACTAGGAATCATCTGTCCAAGGATAAAGAGATTCCTGAAGGGTAGCCAGAGGGAGGTGTTTAGAATAGCTAGTGGTCTAGAAACCATATCACATGGTTGTAGGAGAATGGGATGTTTAATTTATAGGAATAAAGACTTGAGGGAGGGCACATGATGGGTGGTCTTTGAGTATAGTGTTTTTACCCAGAAGATGGATTAGATTTCTTCTGTGTGGCATAAGAGGGCAAAGCTAGAACCAATGGGTCCAAGTTTTGGAAATAAAAATATTGGCTCATGAGGGATGATTATAGATAACGAGGAGGCAGCTTCCTGGGTGGGAGCAGTGGTTATTTGAAGTGTTTATACTTAAATGCACTGAGTTCTTCCAGGAAAGCCAGAAATCCAGGAAAAAAGACAGTCTTTGGAAATGGTATTTTCCATTGCTAGAGGTGATTAGGAATAGGCTGAAAGATCAGTTTTCAAGGATGTGGTTATATCTGGGGGACATTTAAGCTCTCCCATCCTGAATTTCTGTGAGATTTTTCAAGGGCAAAGTCTGAAAAAAGGTAATTGCTAAACTCTGTTTAAAGAGAAAGAGTAAATGTCCTTTTCATGTAATTTTTTATATGATTATTCTCCTAGTTTTGATCTAATTTAATTCTTCTGTGTAAATAAACTGCTTTTGACATTTGCAACACACAATTATATTTCTCTAAATACATATAGATATGTTAGCACTTGAAAACCTCCTGCAGTTTTCTGTGCTAGAGAGTTGAGATCTCCCTCCACGATGCAAACATTATTTGACTTTTGCTAGCTACACTCAACATAGAACAGTCTTAAAAGGCGTATCACAAGAATAAAGTTAACCATACAAATGAGAAAAGAATTTGTAAACTATACCTTTTGTGAAAGTGGCTTAAGTTCAGTGAAGAGCATTTCATTAGAGGTTGAAAAGACCTCACCACCTGGTAAATGAAATAATTTTAGAACGACCTATTCTCACATAAAAGAAGGAAACAACTGTGGGAGTGACATTTCTTTCTGACAAGGGAAGAAACACCAAGGAAGGAAGAAATAATAGACGCTTTTTGGGAATTAAGAAATCTGAATAAGTGAGAGATATTCAGTGTGGTATAAAATGAAATAATAGGAAATCATTCCAGGAGCTGAAAAGCACTTAAAGCAGGAGATAGAGGTTTCTTGGCATAATCTTTCAAGGCTCCCTTCCAAGAGAGGGATTTATTTTGTATCCAAAGTTTATCTGGTTCTTGAGAAGTATGGCTGTTTAGGTGAGCAAAGTGATCCTAAGATCTCTTATATGTAAAGTGGAAGTGAAGCTTTGGTTTTAGGAATCTTATCTGAAATGTACTGGACTTAAAGGCTATTAGTAACCAACTCCTCCAAGAAGTAATATTTCTGAATGTTCTTCTCTCAGATATTCTGGTACTAATAGCTTCCTCTTCATAATTGCCTTTATAACTTTTTAAGAGGCTAAAGAAAATGTACGGAAAAGTATGTGGGATTCTAGATTATCCTTCATAAATATTTTCTGGCTGCTATTTGTCACAGTCACATCCTTCTGCTAACCTAGCACCTCCTTCAGTTTTCAGCATACATCAACACTCACGTGATGCTTTTGTTGACTGATTCCTAGAAAGATAAAAGCCTATTGCCAGGGCAAATTGTTCACATTTAGAGTTTTGTCTCAAAATAAAGTCTTTGATTAAACTCCATGGGAAGAATGTGTGTAGCAGGCAGTCTAGGCAAAGATAAGACTAACTTTGTGTTGAGTTGCTCTGCTCAACCTTGACCTAGGAAGTTCCTTAGGACTCGTGACTCCTTTAAAACGGTCTCCCCAGAGCAGTCAAGCTCAAGGGTGAGAGAAGGCAGGTGGCGGGGTGGGGTGGGGGAGAAGGAGAAAGAGAAATGCATCTTTGGGGTTTTAGAAGGTTGATGCCTTATGTGGCAGCAGGAGTAGGGGGACAATAGCCAACTGAAAGCCCAAAGGGCTCTTATCTTCCTGAGTAAGAGTTAGAAGAGGATATTGGATTAGACTTTCCTTTGGGTCTGCATAAGCCCCTGGAACTGGTGACAGTTCGGGGAGTAGAAGCCATTGGCTCAGACTAGAGAGATACTGGGCTTTCAGCGAAATTTAGGAAGGGGACAATTGAACTGGTGTACATCTACTTGGGAGCTATCAAAGAAGTGTGGTGGTATCAGCTCCCCAAATGCTCTGTAGCTTCTTAACCCTGCAAATAATTTTTTGTGCAGGATGAAGGAGAGTTGAACAGAAAATATTAACTGTTGACAACAGATGGCTTTATTAATTTCCGCCAGATGGGATATGCAGGGAAAGGGTTATTGTTATTTTTTTCGAAAGGCCTTAACTTTATTTATTAATTCTTCACTAATCCCATACCCTCTATCCCACTCCATTCCCTCACGGGATGCTCAATGAGTTCACTGGGGCTTGAAGCATCTTAGAAGTTTCTCCTCATCCTCCAAGTCTACACTTTTTGCTCATGTGGAAGACAGGTGGTCTTGGCTAGTGCAGATGGCATCCTCCTGTGGGCTGTCCTGGCATCACTGGGCACTGAGTCCAGAGGCTACAGAAATGCTCCACGGGGGTGTTGAGGTGGGACCCCCTCCTCTTTATACAGATCCAACTCCTGATTTCTGTGCTTCTGATCTTTCTCATGCTTCCCCAGTGGCTGAGTGCAGCAAGGCAGCCAGCTGGTCAGCCAACAGGTGCAGCATTTGGGCAAGCAGGAGGCTGTGCACACATTAGTGAGCACCGTTTTACAGCACGAGATCCCCCCTCCTCTCCGTAGCAGCACAGCAGCATGTCCCTCACCCAAAGGATGGGCTCCAAGATGCACAGGAATCATGTGGTAGCTGCTACTCCAAGTGGCATTGTGTGCAGATGGAAGACTGTCTCCTATCCTGTTCTTCATGCAAGAAGTCAGGCCTTTGGTGGGACAGCTGATCCTGGAGGGGACATGGAGGCCCAGTGGGCACACCTCCCTCCCCTCCCCTCCTCAGGGCCCTGTTTTCTCATTCTCTCCACCTGTTTCAGGTCCTGCTTGTAGGCGTTTTTCTTGTTGCTGTTTGTTTTGTTTTCAAATGTATTATGGAATTTATTTCTATTTCACTTTTAAAAAGCCAGAACATAAAGAATTTCACTTTCTGGAAAGTCACCTCATTAGAAATACATGTTGTGCCCTCAACACAGGAAAACAGGTCAAGTTTCTCTGACCACCAGTGAGACAACAAGTTTTAATCACTTCTCAAATGAAGGTTTTGTCAAATTTCTTTCCAAATTTCTACAGAGATGTTCTCAAGTCAGGGAAGTTTGAGAGAACATTTTTCAGAAATTACAGTGAAGAAGATGACGTTAATGTTTGGGTTAGAAAAAGTTATTGCCCCCACTAGGCCATATCTTCTAAGGGAAGAGGTCCACAGCAGCAGGGTAGGTTATATAGTATGTACTATTTGATTCCACTTATATGACACAATTGAAATAATAAAAAGATAGAGATTGAGTACATATTATTGCTTGTTGGAGGTTAGACATAGGAAGTGAGGTGAGTGGATAAGGTCAGAAATGAGGTAGCACAAGGGAATCTGGTGATGAAAGTCTGTATCTTGCTGTGATTGCACAAATCCACATATATGATAAAACTCCACAGAACTCCACATACATACACACACATACAGGCACACAAACCTGGTGAAAACTGAATAAACTCTGTGGATTATACCAATACAGATATTCTGGACTGTATACTGTATTATAGCCAGGCAAGATGTCACCATTGGGGAAATCTAGATGAAGGGTAAACAGGACTGCCAAAGTTAGGGTATGGAACTTCTATTTTAAGTAAGAAGCTAGGCATCATCTGTTTGGGGGAATAGAGAATATCAACAGTTAAAAGTTATACAGCACATACTATATATCAGGCACTCTGCTATGAGGTATACATGCAGTTTCTTGTACAATCCTCACACTTATGAGATAGGTGGTATTTTAATCCACTTTTGAGACAAAATAAAATCTCAGAGAGTTTAGTTTCTCATGTTTTCACAATTAATATAGTACCATATTCCACAGAGCAAGGTAGAAACTGAGATGCTTTCAGGGTGTGGGAAAACTTGTCTGCCTGTGTTAATACCTCTTGCTCTTGTCATTAAAGTCTACACTTCCTATGTCAGGTGTAAGACTTTTCAATTTCTAATTAGAAATGTGTCTGAGTCATAATATAAGGAAAAGAGACACCATATGAAATGCAGAAGACAGATGTGACACTATCTGAGACATACTTTGTGATTTTGCTCAAGAAATGTTCTAGTCTCACCTGAGGTTAGGAATTTCTTGAAGACAAACTTTGCACACTGGAAGATCCCTCCTAAGATTGGCATTGATACTGATACTTAAAATTGAAGTACAGCAAATTTGATCCAAATCAGTGAATTAATTGGAAAGTTTGTAGGAAACAAACAAAATAGATGCAAAACACTAAAAGTTCCAATTGATTCACTATGTTCAATCAATATTTTTTTCATTTCCAATTCAGTGGGTAACCTTCTTTTAAACATCCATGTAAGCCAAGAATGACTGAAAAAGTATTTGATTTTACTACATACTGCTAGCTGAAAATTAACCACAGGGACGCAGAAGACAGGATTTCAACAGTAAATCTACTTTTCTCTTCCATATGAAAAAGTCTAGTCACATAGACTATTTAAAAAAAATCCATAGTTTATATATTAAGAGCTTAAGTGTATTTTTGGTTGATTTTTAGTGTGTCTTATATTCCAACTAATGATTGCTTCTTGTGTTAGAGATATTTTGTGATTGAATTTCAGAAATAGTAGCATAGCTGAAATCATTAATTTAACACACTTTGCTGATTTAAATTATGACAGTTTAGTTTCTGATCTTAAAATATTAAATATTTGATCTTATAATATAATAATGAAGCCTTTATTCCAAAACCATAAAAACCTAGATTTCAAGAATAATCCTTCCCCATCGATATTTCTTTCAACAAAACATTATCTAACATTCATTAAGCTCCAAGTATTACACTAAGTGCTGGGATATATCAAGTTAAATTACACAAAATTGTTTATATGTGACCTAGGGAATATATGACCTAAAACCAATAATTTCACACTGTTTAATCTAATAGAAACGAAAAAACTGCAGTTCCTACCATTACAACTTCACAATTTAATGCAAGACATTTATGAGTAAACAAAATTCCATATTAGGGGAATTCTGAAAAACTTCCTTGAGGAAATGCTCCAGCTATTCTAGAAGGAGTATGAAAAGCCAGGTGAAGAAGGCAATGGGAAAGAAGGTTGCTTCTGAAAGAGAAGTATTCACAGAGTCTAGAGTCTAGGAGGTAACAGGAAAAATTATGAGTCTCAACTGGAGAGAAAGCATCAAACTACAAAATCACTTATGTGAAAAGATTTTTACTTAGGGCAATTGGGAAAACTTAAATGATTATGAACTGGAGAATAGAAGGTATGGTTTGCATTTTAGGAAGATAGCTTAAGCTGCAGTGTTGTATGTTGTTTCTCCACACTTCTCTTTTCTCTCACATCTTCAGTCTTTGTTGTTGTGTTGTGTTGTTTTGTTTTGGAGGGGTTGAGTTTTTTTCCCTGTATTTTCTGGGAGAATTCTTTATCTTTATTTTCCAATTCACCTATAACATTTTTGGCAGCAATATATTTCATAGGAGCTCATTTTAATTCTCTGGTTGTTACTTTCATAGCTTCCTATTCTTATCTTGTGGATTCAAGTTCCCCATGAGCCTCTAAGGATAACAATTAGAAGTATTTTGTTGTTGGGGAGCCTGGGTGGCTCAGTTGGTTGAGCGGCCGACTTCGGCTCAGGTCACGATCTCGCGGTCCGTGGGTTCGAGCCCCGTGTCGGGCTCCGTGCTGACAGCTCGGAGCCTGGAGCCTGTTTCAGATTCTGTGTCTCCCTCTCTCTGACCCTCCCCCGTTCATGCTCTGTCTCTCTCTGTCTCAAAAATAAATAAACGTTAAAAAAAAGAAGTATTTTGTTGTTTACTTTTTTTTAAGTTTATTTATTTTTGAGAGAGAGAATGCACGCAGGGGAGGGGCAGAGAAAGAGGAAGAACGAGGATCCGCAGTGGGCTCTCTGCTGTCAGCAGAGGGCTTGAACCCACGAACCATGAGATTATGATCTCAGCTGAAGTCAGAAGCTTAATCTACAGAGCCACCCAGGTGCCCCTACTTCTTCTTTTTTTTTTTTTTTAAGTTGGTTTTTATGTTAGTTTATTTTGGCCACTCTTCCACATTAAAGGCCTTCTTCAGACTTCTAGTGAATCTTAGTTGTTTATTTTTTTTTTTACAAATAAGCTGGTAAAAGAGCTGATTAGAACCTCTCTCTATATGTTGGTACCTCTATTGCTAATTCACAGGCAAGCACTTTTTAAAAATGATGGCAGGGTTGGGGTAGGGGCCAGGGCGGGGGCCTGGGAATCCTACATTTAAGTTTCTTATGCTGAGGGAACTTTAAATAAGTTATTTTCTCTAGGACTGTTCACCTTCTTTAGAGAAGTACCCCCTTGCCTGGTGGATAGGAGCTTGCTTTTGAACTGGTTTCACTTAGAGGTTGGGATAGTTAACCATGCCACCAACAGATACTCTATTATTCTTCCTATTTTTAGCCTCATGTCTAACTTTGCCCTCAGCTGAGTGTAGCATTTTTCAGTCCCAAGCATTAACTAGATTCTGCATTACAGATGGGTTTAGACTACAAACCTCTCTGTGTAGTCTAGGCTGGAGAGTTCCTCTGATCTAATTCACCAGTTAACACTTCTCCACCTCTTTTATGTATTCCATAAATTTCCTAAAATCTCTTATTTGTTTATGACCCATCTCCTCTTCTTTTCTGGATAGTGGCTTTATAAAATTGCAATGGAACTGTTTGATTGGAAATGAGATGCAATGTATCTCTAATCACATATTTCCTTAAGCACAGGTTTAATTCTGTCTGTCCCTCTAGTTTATAAACTCTATGAAAGTAGAGATTATAGATGTTTTCACTGTTGTATTCCTACTGCCTATTGTAATGTCTAATAATGTCTTAAAATAGTCTTGCTGAAAGAGCAAATAGGACTTGTGAAAACATCATGAGGGAATATGTAAATAAAGCCATGAAATTTTAATATAGTTGGATCAAATTTTAAAACATTAAGGAGGATACAACCTGCCTTACATAAAGTTAGCATAATATTATCATAGATTCATTAAGAATCCACCTTGGCTACTTGTTTTTGAATAATGAAAAGGGTGACACTGGCACAAGAGAGGCAAAGAATTGTGCTTTTTCTGGCACTGGCTGCCCTTTGTGATGTACATCTATTCATGTATGTACATGGGAAAATGTGTGTGCAAATGAACATGCACATACAGGATATATTTTTATTATTTTTCTCTGAGTCCTCTTTATTCACTAGGCATTAATTTTGTCAATTATGATTTTTTTCCAACTACAATGCTTAAGTAAAGCAATGCTCACAGTTGGTGAGGAATAACTATACCAAAGACATTAAGATATAGAAGCCATCTGCCTGGCTTCCAAGTTTTTACATAAGGCACATTAGCAGCTTGGCTGATTTAATCAGGCTTTCTGAGTGTTGAGACACCTAATGCCTGCTGCTCATTCTCCTTAGTTCATTTGTCCATTCATGAAATAACCTACTTTTAAAAAAAAAAAAGAGTTAGGATTTGTGCGTATTCAACCAGACAAATATATAGGCTATATAAAATATATATGCTATATAAAAACAGCATAGGGGCACCTGGGTGACTCAGTCAGTTAAGTGTCCGACTTCAGCTCAGGTCATGATCTCACAGTCCATGAGTTCGAGCCCCACGTCAGGCTCTGTGCTGACAGCTCAGAGCCTGGAGTCTGCTTCAGAATCTGTGTCTCCCTCTCTCTCTGCCCCTCCCCTGCTCATACTCTGTCTCTGTCTCAAAAATAAATAAAAACATTTTTAAAAAATTAAAAAAAAACAGCATAGGTGAAGAGACACATAAGTTTGTAACAGAGAACAGAACATCTACAGGTACTCAGCAGCTATGGCATAATAATGATGGGCATGAAGCAAGAGAAAGGAAGAAATGCCATGATCATTTAACCATCAGTCCTGGGGAACAGAGATTTGGATACAGGCTAGCAAGTCAGACCCCAAGAAAACATGTCCAGCAGTTCCGGACAGAGCAAGTTAATTGTATGCACCGACACAGGGTTGCCAAGAAGATCCCAATATACTTAACTAAGCCATAATTGGTTATGACCCTGCCCTTCCTGAAGTGATGGACCTGGACTGGTGGACCAAACTGCAAGGAAATGGGGAAAGCAAAACAAAGAAAATAATACAAAAAGTTACAGAATGTATTGAATGAAAAAAAAACTGGCCTTTTTGGTCTATGTTATTAATTTAAAAGGTAGGTTAAGTGTATTATTATTTCTGATGCCTGGAGCTCCCTCCTAATACTTGTGGTCTTAGATCACTAGAGAAGTGAGCAGAGAGGACAAATTTCAAGCATAGTTTGAAGATTGCTAAGACTAAGGGGTTTCAGCTAGCAATGAGGGAGGTGGAAATATGACAGCTGGAGCTTAGGCTGAAGGAATAAACTTTGGCAAGGACACCTTCTATAAGTTAAATGTTCCTCCTCATTATGAGACTTTGAATAGGATGACAAGTGAAACCTAGCATGCGAAATTTAAGGGGCACTCACTCCCAAAATTGTGCAAGGCCACCCTGCTCTTGCAAGTTCCTGAGAATTAGTGCCTCCTTAAATTTTCTGTCTTTGGCCTCTTAGTTGCCTTAGACTACTTCTGGCCCTGCCACATTAAAATATGTTTCATGGTGGGGGTGCTGGGATAGCTAAGTCCATTGAACATCTGAGTTGCCCAAGTTATGTTCTCATGGTTTTTGAGTTTAAGCCCCAGATTGGGCTTTCTGCTGTCAGTGCAGAGCCTGCTTCAGATCCACCGCCCCCTCTCTCTGCCCCTCCCCTGACTTGAGCACACATTCTCTCTCTCTCTCAAAAATAAACATTTAAAAAATATAAAAAATAAAATAAAAGTAAAATATGTTTTATGGCAACCACCCATTCCATGCCTCATTCCATCTCCAGAATGACCTATACCACAAAATAAGTAGTGAAGGAATTATCAAGAGAAATGGGAGGGAGATACATGCCTAAACATGAGATGTTCATTTGTCCTTGGATGTCTCAATTGGCAAATTTTAATCTTCTCATTTGATTTTTACCTTTTTTCCTATCTTTATATTTTTATCAATCTCATTTGATTTTTGTCTTTTAAAGCCATTAAAATCCTGTAACAAAGCAGCACATGCCTATGATCCATTTTTGGTAGCTGATGAGAGGATAGAGAATATACTTAAACAATTACATTTGACATGAAGTTGGTAGGGATAGTTTATATTGCATGCCAGAACCAAAATTCTAAAAGATCTTGACATGCTGAAATGATGGGCCAAATATAATATGATGAAACTCATCGGGGACAAATGTCGGTACTTTGGTTAAAATTCCATGTAAACAAGGGCAAAATGACAGAGATCCAGTTGAAGGGCAACTTTTCTGAAAGTCTTGAAGATATCAGTCTAAACAGTTTCAATGAATCAATTGCACAGTATGTTTAACTGCCACAAGTAGTGGCCCCTTTGTGATGAGAAATGTGGACTGATTTAGGAGAGGATGAGTGCTACAGGGAAGCTAAATTTTCTAAATATTTGAGAAATGGGAACTTTCTGAGAGAAAGATCTCTGTAGGTAGAGGTAGCATCTAACAGTACAATGGCAGGCTGTAGACCAAGGAGAAATACTGTTAGTAAGAACTTTCTTGTTAGGGAAAAAAGCCTTTGGAGCTTCTGTTTAATAGAAGATTGTTTTCTGTTCTGATTTATAATTTCCCCATAAGTCCCCAAATCTTCATTATAGGTCAGTTACATACAAGTTTGTTTTTGGTGGACTAGAAGGAAATTCCCTTGTTGGGGGGGCGGGGATAGTAAAGGCAGTAAGATGAAGACATCAAGAATGAAGCTCAGGGCAGGGATGTGGGGCAAGAGGTGACAAATAGCTTCTAAACCTAATTCATCCCCTGATGAATTCCTAGTAAGACCAGTAAGGGTGCTAAATTTCACTTGGTATAGGTTTTTGAATTATTTTATATTGCATGTTCGAAGTAAAGGCTGATTTTGAAACATTGGACAACTTCCAAGCTTCCAACCTTGGTAAAATTGAACTGCATTTGCATACGTGGTAGACTATGCATTTTTGTCACTGGACTGTTTGTCTCACTGGCATCTCCTACACAGTGCTTAGGATACAGAAATACCTTAAATATGTGTTGAGTGAATGAATGAGATTACTGATTTTGATATATCAAGAATGATACCATATAAATAGACATTATTAAAATAGAATCTGTCCTCAAGAATCCTATAGTCTTATAAGGGAGTCATTCTTTCTATTGAGGCATTTTATTGGCATTTGGGATATGTAAAAAAAAGGTAGACAACGTCTGTGCTCTCATGGAGTTTTACCTTCTAGCTGGGGGCACACAGATAAGAAAAAAAAGTAATAATTAAGAAAAACATTCAGCCAGGATGAGCATTATGCAGAGAACTGAAATGGTATACAGTGACAGAGACTGACAGAGGCTGCAGGAGATAGGGTGGTCGGGGAAGCTTTTCTGCTGAGATGATATTTAAGGTAAGGTATGAATGACAAGGAAGGAGTCAGCTATGTAAAGACCAGGAGTTGCAAGCAAGTCTCCAAATAAGCATGGCAAATCTGAGGACCAAAGAGAAGTCCAGCAACACGTGCGAACACTGAGGAAGATAAAGAGTGGTAAGAGATGAGGTGGGAGATTTAGAGTGAGGTCAGATAACATAAAATTATGTGAACTTGAATAAAGAATCAGATTTTATTCTGAGAGTTATGCAAAGCTTTTGAAGGGTTTTAAGCTTGACTGTGGTTATTAAAATAGTAATACAATATGGTAAGTGCTCTGATACTAATGAAAGATAATCACAGGATTCTGAGGAAACAACCAGTGGCAGAGGGGCTATCAAGGAAGGCTCCTTGGAAGACATGGTATCTCTTATTTATGCCCAACAGTTAACAATGTGAAAAAAAGAGAAAGGAAATGGGGGCATAAAGTGTATTCCAGTATGGGAGTTGGATAAACTATGACTTTGTCACAGAACTGCAAGGAGCACAGTACTGATAAGAGAGAATGAGAAAAGACGAAGCTGGAGAGGTGAGCAGTGGCCAAACTGGGAAAGATCATTCACATCTTGCTAACAAGTTTTTGCTTTTTGCCCAAAGGCAATATGGGGACAACATAGAATTTTCATCAGAGGATTTTCATAGCCAGATTTGTGCTTTACCACGTATGCTCTGGCATCACCATGAAGACAAACGAGAGCGGGGCAAAGCTTCTGTCCAGGACACCCAACTACGAGGCTGTAATCCAGAGCAGAGATAAAGGTGATCTTAACTAAGACACTGGAGGGGAGAAAAAGAAATGTATGGATACAGTTAATAAAAAGGAAGTTAAAAAACATCTTTTTGGCCATTAGGTAGATAGATGGCAATGTGAGGAATAGAAAAGAGCACCAAGCCTAGTGGAGGGGATTTAAGGGAGAGTAGGAAAATAGGAGATGATGATGAATTCAGTTTTGTATTTACTGGCTTTGAGATACTCAAGGATAGAAATGTAGATGTGTTTGTAGGCAGTGGGTTATTCTGGCTACAAGAGAAATTTGAGGCCATCAGCAAATAGGTAGCCATCAAGACTCTGAAGAGATGGCTCAGGAAAAGTGTGCATTTAGGGATGAGAGGAAACAGAACAAAACTTGGAGAAGCATCAATATTTTAAGGGCTCTCAGAGAGAAAAGAATCTATGAATGAATTCCAGTAAGAATGAATTCCTGGAGAGGCAAGAGGAGTGCAAGAAAGCCTTATCACAGAGTCTGGTGACTTGAGAGTTTCAAGGAGACAGAGGCCAAGAATATCAAATGTTTCAGCAACATCAAGAAAGAACTGATAACTATCCTCAAAGTTTAAAAATGAAGAGAGAGACAGGTGATAACAACTGTTAAAGCAGTTTCATTGAAATGGCAGGGAGCATTACAATACTGGGAAAGTTCCTAAAGAGACAGAGAGAGAGAGATGTATCCAAGGAGGAAATATGAGAACGTATTCCCTGTGACTAGATGTATTCAACTACCACTCTTTTGATATGGTTTTTGCATAATGAAAATCCAAACCTGAGAACATTTAAGATGTAAAAAGTCATAATAAGTAACTTATAAGGATATAGTTTTACTGCCTTTTCACACCAAAATAAACAGGCATAATATAGTTAAGGGAATATAACAAAAGAGCTGTATTTTCAAGGAAACAAGTGAAATCTCAGACTGTCAATGCAATAAAATGTCCTGTAGCATATGTATTTATTTTTTACTTTGAAACAATTTCAAACATGGAGAAAAGCTGTAAGAATAAAGAAATTTTCTCCCCTTGAATTTGACAGTAAGTTGATGATGTGATGCTCCTCACCCCAAATACTTCAATGAGTATTTCTTATAAATGAAGACATTAACTTACATTACCACAAACCATCAGTATCAGGTAGCTAATATAAATATATCACTCCTATATAATCTTACAGCCATTTATGTTTTATGAATTTTAAAATAATGTTTGTTATAGTGGAAGGATATAGCTCAGAATCACATGTTGCATTTAGTTGTCACATCTCTTTCCTCCTCCAATTTGTAACAGATCTTCAGTCTTTCCTTGACATACAACTTGACACTACTGAAGATAAAGGTCAGCTATTTTGTATAATGTTCCTCAATTTGCATTTGTCTTTTTTTTCTCATAGATTCAGAATATGCATTTTATTTATTGCAGGAATACCACATAAGTGATATTCCATTTGTCTCACTACATCCTATCAGTCAATACATAATTTGATTTTTCCTATTACTGTTTTTTTTTCATTTAAATTCCAGTTGATTAACATATAGTGTAATATTAGTTTCTGGTGTACAATTTAGTGATGCAACACTTACATACAATAATACCCAGTGCTCATCACAACCAGTGCTCTCCTTAATCTCCATCACTTATTTAACCCATTCCCCCCACCTCCCCTCCCCTCTGCTAACCATCAGTTTGTTCTCTATAGTTAAGAATCTATTTCTCAGTTTGCTTCTCTTTTTTTCCCGAATGATCATTTGTTTCTTAAATTCCACATATAAGTGAAATCATATGGTATTTGTTTCTCTGGCTGACTTATTTCGCTTAGCATAATACTATCTAGCTCCATGCATGTTGTTGCAAATGGCAAGATTTCATTCTTTTTATGGCTGAATAGTATTCCATTGTGTGTGTGTGTGTCTGTGTGTGTGTGTGTGTGTACAATTTCTTTATCCATTCATCAGCTGATGGACATTTGGACTCTTTCTATCATTTGGCTATTGTTGATAATGCTGCTATAAATATTGGGGTACATGTATGCCTTTGAATTAGTATTTTTGTATTATTTGGGTAAATACTTAGTAGAGCAATTGCTGGATCGTAGGGTAGTTCTATTTTTTTTTTTCTATTTTTAACTTTTTGAAGAACCTCCATATTGTTTTCCAAAGTGGCTGCACCAGTTTGCATTCACTATTTGCAGATGACATAATACTCTATATAGAAAACCTGAAAGACTGCACCAAAAAATTGCTAGAACTGATACAAATTCAGTAAAGTCATAAGATACAAAATCAAACACAGAAATCTGTTGCATTTCTATACACCAATAATGAAGCAGCATAAAGAAAAGTCAAGGAATTGATCTCATTTACAACTGCACCAAAAACAATAAGATACCTAGGAATAAACCTAACCAAAGAGGTAAAATATCTGTACTCTGAAAACTATAAAACACTGATGAAAGAAATTGAAGATGACACAAAGAAATGGAAAAACATTCCATGCTCATGGATTAGAAGAACAAATATTATTAAAATGATACTACCCAAAGCAATCTACACATTTAATTCAATCCCTATGAAAATACTAACAGTATTTTTCACACAGCTTGAAGAAGCAATTCTAAAATTTGTATGCAACCACAGAAGATCCTGAATAGTCAAAGTAACCTTGAAAAAAAAAAAAAAGCAAAGCTGCAGGCATCACAATTCTGGGCTTCAAGTTATACTACAAAGCTATAGTAATCAAAACAGTATGGTACTGATACAAAAGTAGACACATAGTTTAATAGAACAGAACAGAAAGCCCAAAATTATATGGTCAATTAATCTTTAACAAAAAAGGCAAGAATATGCAATGGGAAAAAGTCTCTTCAATAAATGGTTTTAGGAAAATGGGACAGGAACATGCAAAAAAATGAAACTAAACTTTCTTACACCATGAACAAAAATAAATTCAAAATGGATTAAAGAAAAAAAATGGATTAAAGACCTAAATGTAAAACAGGAAACCAATAAAATCCTAGGGGAGAACACAGGCAGTAACCTCTTTGACACTGGCATTAGCAACTTCTTATGAGATGTATTACCTAAGGCAAGGGAAACAAAAGCAAACGATCAGGACTTCATCAAAATAAAAAGCTTCTGCACAGTGAAGGAAACAATAAAACTAAAAGACAACCTTCAGAATGGGAGAAAATATCTGCAAATGACATATCTGATAAAGGGTTAGTATTCAAAATACACAAAGAACTTATAAACCTCAACACCCAGAAAACAATCCAGTTTAAGAATGGGCAGAAGACACGAATAGACATTTTTCCAAAGAAGACATACAATTGTCCTATTATTGTTTACTGTTAATATTGGCCATTAGTTTAAAGTAGCATTTACCATAATTCTTCACAGAAAAATTATTATTTTTCTTTGTAATTAGTACATATTTAGTGCATTTGTACTTTGAGATTATGTAAATATGAGGGATGGTCTCATGAAACATTATGGGCTCATGGATTCTTATTTTATCTGATGTTACAATCTGTTGCTATTATTACTTATTTTGATGCTCCAGTTGTTCCGGCTTTGGCCAGTAGGAGCCTTTCCAAGCTAGTTCCCGTGTTCTTTGACATGTCCTCATCATTCTTTGAGCACTCTTATATGGTACGACAAGATGTTCCAGGATCATATTACACTTACCCTGCCCAGCCTTGGATTCAGCCATTTCTCTAAGGAGCCCTTTTAGGGAGAATAGTATTTAGTAACCAAGATCTGGAAGCTAGCTGTTTTTAAACACAGACACCCAAGCACACACACTGTGATGCTTAATTTTATGTATCAGTTTGGGTCATGGGGTGCTCTGACATTTGATCAAATATTATTCTGGTTGTGTCTGTGAGGGTGTTGGGTGTTTCTGCATGAGATTAACATTTGAAACAGTAAACTGAGTAAAGCAGATTGCTCTTCTCAGTGCGGGCAACTTCATCCAACCCACTCATGGACTGAATAGAACAAAACTGATCTTCCTACAAGTAAGGGAAAATTCCTCCTGCCTGCCTTTGAACTGGGACATCAGTTTTGTCCTGCTTTTGGACTCAAACCTAAACATTGGCTCTTCCTGGGTCTTGAGCCTGCTGGCCTAGCTTTCCTGGGTCTTAGTTTGCCAACTGAAGATCTTGAGACTTCTCAGCCTTCATAATCATGTGAGCTGACTCTTTATAACAAACCATATACATAAACACACACACACATACACAGAGGCATATTGGTTCTACTTCTATGGAGAATCCCAATACACACATATTTACCTCTGTATCTATTTCTATGTCATTTCAGTAAGTGATAAAACATAGGTTCATATCGTTATCTCCCATTTTGATACAACACTGAAGGATTCATCCTAGTTTCCTACTTTTCCATACTTGTACTTCCCGTCTCGACTATAAGAAACCTGGCTCCCATCATCCTTAATATATTTTTGTGATCAGACCCCCTATATGTAACCAATAGTCGGCCCTTGTTGCCTCACTGCAACTGCAACTTGTCTCACTGCACTGACACCCTCCTAACTCTGCTCAGGCTCGGACACCACTTGCCTGGGGCTGTCCTCACTACTGCCCCCTGAGCATTCCCTTACATACACCACTGTGGCTGCAATACTTCATTTCATCCTCACTTCAGATATACTCCTCATCCTACTCAGGCACTGACACCTGTACTAGACAGCTGCATCTGCAGACCCCTACTTCTCCATCCCAACTACGTGGATCCCTTGCTCGCCCTGCTTGTTCTCCCACACCATGTGTAGGGCTGCTCTTCTATGTCAAAGAATGTAAAAAAAAATCCTCTCCTGTTTTTGCTTTGTTTTATGTTAGTCCACCAAACTGTAGGGAATATTTCTAATAAAATTTTGACACTTTCTGGTACAAACAAGTCTCCAATTCATAAAATACATTCAGAAAAATACCTATATGAATATGGATAGCCTCCCTCCTCTACAATACCATTTTCCAGCCTTCTGTGTTAGTATCACCACCAAATGGAGTAAAAAAACCCATGGCCTTCAGACAGATAAAAAAGACCCCATATTATATTTGAGAAATAGCATTCTATGTCCCACTTATAGAAGTTGTGTATTCAAATTTAGGATTCATGGCAGCTATGCTACTATGCTTAGCAGAAGTGTGGATATGGAAATGTAATTTTGACAGACTTACCAACACAGCTTAAATCTTGTCTTGAAATATAAATTATTTAAAAACGTTTATTTACACAAGTGTGCTGTTCAAAGTCTCAATCAAAATATTCACCACTCTCATCATGAAAGTATATATATCATGATAAACATCCCTATTGCTAGTATAGTTTTTGTAGCACATATTTTTTTAAAAGAAAAATGTTTCTACAGAAAAACACCGGAAAAATCTCTTTATCTTTCTCAATTTTTTACTCTTTCACTTAGAAAAACAATGAATACTCTCTCCCCTATACTAGGCACTGAAATGCTGACATATGAAGTGTAATTATTTATTACTTTTCAAGAGCAACATAAAAGTTGGCAGATATGTGCTTCTTAAGATTAAAGAAGAAACACTGCAAATTTCCTTGCCAAACACTATGGTGACAAGAGAACTACATGTGATTTACTCACAATAATAGAGTTGTCTAGAAATCAGAAAAAAAAAGAATATTCTGAAATGATTCTTCACATATATGTTGAATTGACTCCTATTGCTAGTTTCATTTCAGGAAAACTACCCCATAATTGTATCTCATACTAAAGCATTTTATTAAAAAAAACAAATAAGGAAAGAACACCTATTAGAAATGAGCACCATTGGAGAGCTTTAACTCTTTCACAACAGGAAGCATGGATTTGCTGTTTAGACTCAGCATTGAAGATTGAAAATGGGAACTGGCCAATCCAGTGATTGCAAATCCTGCTTCCGATAACTCAGTCTGCTTCCAATGATTGCAATGTGCATGAAAAATGTCCAAAAAATTCTCAAAACAACCTATTTGTTGTCATTTAACAGTAGTGGTGGTATTTGCTTTCTTAATAGGTATGCGTGCATTTCTCCCAGATTTGCTAAAAAATACTTAGCACATACAAATCATTAAAATAATTTAAAAACCATTAAAAATCATTTGAATATATTATAATTATAATCATAATAACCATATCATACAAATCATTAAAATCATTTAAATATATTATAATTATTAACACTAGTTCAGCAAATGTTGTTGATCATTTAATTATATTTCATGTACTATGGGTAGATCTGAGGGGATTAAGGATCTATGCTCCAGAAAGTTGGTTTGAGTGGCAGAGTGAAATGTGAATAAAAGAGAAGTAGGCTGTTATCTGAGTGTCTCAATAAATAGATGGACAAAGTAGAATGGCAGGGGCACACATGGGCCTGAAGCTGAAAACCCCATGCAGAGTGCTCGCTTCAGCAGCACAGATGCTGAAAATCCTGTGCAAAGAATACTTGAAAAGAATGTTGAAGGTGAAGTGTAATAATAGAGGCAGGCATAAAGGAGAGCAAATGCAGAGACATGAGCATGTTACAACCTACTGAACAAGAAATGATTTGCATCTAGAGTCTGAAGGGGAGTGGGCTGATGGCACTAGAATGTAGCTAAAGGGTTAAAGAACACATTCCTAAGGGTTCTATTTGCTGTACTGAGATGCTAGTATTCTATCCTAACGAGAAAACATCACCCTTGAGGTTTCTATGAGTCACATGATTAGATCAGCCTTCATAACAGATGACTTGAATTGGAAAGAATGATTGGCAAGGGGGCCCCCATTGGAGGAAGGGAAATACAGTGTGAGCTTATTATACTAGAGGTGACAAGGTGCAAATTGAAGCCCTGAAAGTGAAGGAAGGCAGGAAAAGAGGTGAATTTGAATGAGGTCTAAACGGAAGAGCCATAGAACTTGTGACTGGACAGCAAGGGAGGGAGAGATAGGGGCAGGTGTTGAGTGAAGTTAAAGCAAGTGGGCTATGTTGACTTTCACTGAAATGATGAATATGAGAGTGATGGGTAGATTTGGGGGCCTGATGGATTTAATTTCAGGTATGTGATTAGGGTTTTTGAAGAACCATTTCATGAAGGCACTTAATAGGAGGTGGGATAGAACAGGCTCTCAAAAATGTTTGTTAACTGAATGAACATACAAGCAATTGGACATTCAGGTGGACAGCTCAGGAGAAGCATCAGTGATTTGGTTATCTCTGGTTTAGAATAAGAGCAAAGAGCCTACAGAGAGATTCTGGGGAACACCAATACTGTAGGAATCAGGGAGGGAAAAGAGAAGGTAGAATCATAATAGAAGGTTTGCAAGGCATGTAATCATGCAACATCGTTTTAGTCTAAATGTGGATTTTAAATTTCAGGATAGAGCATTTGCTAAAGGAAAAAAAATATCCATATAGTGTGCTATGTCAGGTCAGCTATCTTTACTGACTTCCATAGTTCTCCAGATCATGTTAGTATAAAGATTTAAGGAATGGATATCTATAAACTATAATATAACTCAGAATATTTTCAGGTATATAGGCACCCTAGATTGTTGTATGCTTTTACATTTCGTGAAGGTGTCTATGAGTTAGTGTAGTCAGGAGCAAAAAGACTTGAATTAACAAGGTGAGAGATGAAGGCTATGGTCAAAAGGCATCTGCATTAACTGGAAAGCTATAGGATGTGGGCATCATTATTACTACAGGTATTGCTATATCATAATAAACTAAAGCAATATGACTGTCAGAGAATGATAGTATTTATTGAGTCTCAGTAGGAAAACAGACTGGTTACTGGCCTCAGAAAGTACACTGAAAAAAAACTGCTGGCATATAATGACTCATAACTTGTGAGAACCAATGCGTCTTTTTATTTTTTATTTAAAATCTCTCTCAAATCTGTCAAATCTTTCCAACAGTGCCACTCTAGGACATGCCACCACTGCATCATCTTATTTCACTTGGACCACTCTATCAGCTTCCTGACATAATTTTACACCAACCTTTGCATTTATTCTCTACATGTTAACTAGAGTGATTTTTCAAATGCAAATCTGATTATGTCACCCTTTGCCCAAAACTTTAGAATAAAGACTGAAATCCTTACAGTCTACAAGTTCCTGCATGATCTAGCCCCAAAGTAACTTCCTTACCTTGTCCTCTGTGTTCCAGATGGGCAGACGGCTGTCAGAGCCTTGATCATGTGATACCACCCAGATGTTCATCCTTTTCTTATTCTCTACTCAAAGGCAATTTCCCTAAGCCTCTAGACTTGGCCAGATGGACTTGGAGATGATGTAACAGGACAATGAAGTTTTCTTTTATAACAAAAATTATACCTTGTACTGAAGACTGGATTTGGTAAATACAGGTGACCCTTAAACAATATGGGTTTGAACTGTGCAAGTCCACTTATATGCAAGTTCTTAGAGTATGATACTGAAAATACATTTTCTCTCGTGATTTTCTTAACATTCTGTTTTCTTTAGCTTTACTATAAGAATACAGTATATAAAACATGTAACATACAAAACATTTGTTTATAGACTTTATGTTACTGGTAAGGCTTTTGGTCAACTGTAGGCTATTAGTAAAATTGGGGGGGGGATCAAATGTTATACACAAATTTTGACTGTATGGAGAGGTTGGCACCCCCAATCCTGTGTTGTTCAAGGGTCAACTGTCACATAATTGCTGTCTGTCACCCTCACTGAACTGGAAGCATCGTGTGATTAGGGGCCACATTTATCTTATTCATCATTGTATCCCAGCACCTAGCACAGAGCTACGAATATGGAGAGGCTCAATGACTCTTGGAATGAACAAAGCCCTGAGAAGGAATCAGCTAAGTTGGGGTGCAGTTGTGTCCTCTTGGATGAGCAGAGAGTTCTTTATAGAATCAGCCCAAATTAATCCATTTCACAATGATATATTAATATAAATGTGTTTTTCTGGACGTTCTGTCTTATGTAGAAAATAATGACAAACAACTTACCATAATAAAGAAAATATCTTTATTATGAAGTTCTAGGATTGAAGTATCTCTATAGTTCTTTCCAGCCATGAAAAATTAGTACTTAATATGATATTAAATGATAACTTTATACTTGGAATGTCTGTACCTAGTAATATGCTTTTTTATTATTTCCTATTTGTAAGTCATATTACTTATAATCAATCTTTGCTCTTCCTATTTTTAAGGGTCTTTATTAATAAAAATTAAATGCAGTATCATATAATGCCTTCTTATCAGGGAGGAAAGAGTTTGATGACTTGGTTTACCTCTGTGCAACTGTAAATTATCCTAATGTCATCCTTTGCCTCAAACTGACTAAAATATAGGGCACCTGGGGGGCTCAGTTGGTTAAGTGTCCAACTTCGGCTCAGATCATGATCTCGCGGTTTGTGGTTTCAAGCCCCGTGTCCCGCTCTGTGCTGACAGCTTGCTCAGAGCCTGGAGCCTGCTCCAGATTCTGTCTCCCTTTCTCTCTGCCCCTTCCCTGATCATACTCTGTCTCTGTCTCTCTCAAAAATAAACATTAAGAAAAAAAAATTTTTTTAAATGTTGATCACTTTAAAAAAATTGACTACAATATAATTTGAATTGTACATCCTGAATTAAAAAGCCAAGTATTTGTGGATGTTAATACAAAGAATCCACTTAAGGAATAATTAGTATTAACTTTTAAATAATTAATAATTTCATTAAAAATTTAAATACTGGAAAAAAATTTAAATATTAGGGCGCCTGAGTGACTTAGTCAGTTAAGCATTCTACTCTTGATCTCGGCTCAGGTCATGATCTCGCAATTCATAAGACTGAGCCCCATGTGAGACTCTGTGCTGACAACGCAGAGACTGCTTGGGATTTTCTCTCTCTGTCCCTCTCCCCTCTCTCTCAAAATAAATAAATAAACTTAAAAAAATTAAATATTGTATTAGAGAGTGTAAGTATTAGGCCTATAAAATTATGCCTTCATTTATGAATTGTTAAACATCCCTGACACATAAGGGACAATAATACTAGATGAGGTTGTGTCTGGTGAGCTGATAGCAAAGGGTTCTAGGAGGGTGGAACAGTGAATTTCATGGTTTGTGTCCCCAGCAGTCATCCTCCTTTCAGCAGAAGGCTCCATTTTTTGTTTTTGTTTTATGTTTTGTTTTGTTTTGTTTTTTATTTATGTTTAACCAACTGAGTCATCCAGGCACCCCTAAAAAGCTCCAGTTTTAGTTTAAGGTTCATTCTTCCCCATTCTTTCCTTTCCATAATGGCCTCCATCCTCAACTCTAGGAGTGGAACAGGTGCCTAAAGCCCAAGTCTAATGGCACTTTGTATTCTTATATTCTTCTGATCAGAGTAATTGATTGAGGGATGGACAGGTAATGCAATCAAAGCCAAGGAGACATAATAAAACTTTCAATTGGGAATATTGAGACAGGCAGGTCCTCTCTCCATTAGACTTGAGGTTGGAAGGATGTGAGGTTGCTGCAGATGCTACAAGCATCTTGCTTTCATGAGAGGAAGAACCTACATGAGGCACGGATCCAGAGGAAGAGTCTTAGTGACATCTATCATCCTCTGCATCAAGGCACACTTGAAACTGTCCCTGTTGCCCTGACCTTTTCAGTTATGTAAACCATTCAATTTTTTTATATCTTTTTGATCTTTTTGAGTTGTTTTTTTGTCACATGTAACTCAGAATACTAACACTGGTGCTTTCAAGAGTTTCTAGAAGGATAGGGCACCTCGGTCATTCCCTTGGTTAAGCGGCCGACTCTTGGTTTGGGCTCAGGTCATGATCTCATGGTTCCTGGGTTCGAGCCCCACGTCGGGCTCTGCGCTGAAGGTATGGGTCCTGCTTGAGATTCTCTATCTTTCTCTCTCTCTCTCTCCCTTTCTCTTTGCATTTCCCCTGCTCATTCTGTCTCTGTCTCTCTCAAAATAAGTAAACTTAGAAAAAAAGAGTTTTTAGAAGGAGCTGAATTTATGCTATGAAAACAGGAGATATTCACTGAGTCAGTAGACCTCTGATATTTGTAAGGAGCTCCTCAGATCATTCACATCCTCAGTTTGGAGGATCTCTGTAACTTTAGGCATAGCTTCTTTGGGGAATCATTTTTCCAAGAAGCAAAGTTTTTATCACTGTACTGTACCATACATGAGTTACTGTACTATGTAACATGAGTGAATTTTAATTACAGAATTCTTTAGCCTAGTGCATTCAACTTGACCAAATAAATTGTTCTTATATATTAGCCTTGAAGATGGCACAGTTCAATGTTATATTTAGACAAATTCTAAGTTACAATGCCATGCAACATCATGGTTGTTTTAAAGCAGTCAAAACCAGAACTTAAATACCTCAGATGCCAAGAAAGATTAGAAATTACTTGATAGTCGTCGATGCTTGCTTGGTTATGCTCTTTTAGAAAATAGAAGTAAAGCATTGCCATTCTTGCTATATTTTATGCCTAATCAAATTGATGATGAACAAATTAATGATATATTCTTAAAGTATAAGCAAAAATTGAATATGTAAAAAGATAGACACTTTTCCTTTGGGGGAAAATGAATTTAATCTAGTAGATGAAAGACTATAAAATTACCTCTAGGTAGGTATCTATTAGCTAAGGGGATCTTGTTGCAGCGTGGAATAAATGGAGAAGTGTCGGGGAGGGAAAGATGAGTTCCCATCGTCCTCTCAAAATGAGAAATAATTATTGTTTTGGGACTGTGCTTTAAAGGAGATTGTGTCTTTCTGACTGAATAGATGAACTCTGCAGTGGTTTCTTCTGAGATGCAGGTCCAGCCTTTTGCAAGGAGTCTGACCTTGTAAATGTCCCCTGCTTTTTAGTAGATAAAGTTTGCCAAGGACTCCAAACACTTCCACAAAGGCCACCCTCATTCTCCAAACACTAATCTCATTTGTTAAGTCTCTGCACAGTGACATTTTGTTTTTCTGTGGGAAGAGAAAATTTTCTACTGGAGAGCAAAAGCAAGGAATAATTGTGTTAAAAGAGTAACAGATTTCAATGTTCTCAAATGGCTATTCATCTGTATGTATGCTACAATATCTATATTTTCACATCTGTAAACATAGCAGATGTGAAAGACAAACTACACTGCATATAATCTCTGTGCATCAACTCACACCACTGAAGCGTTCAGCCAGGCTACCAGGACTGATTCCAGGAGTTGGTTCTAATCTCACCTTTCCCTGGTGCCAAGACACTGTTTACACAAACTCCCTGAAGCATGTTATTTATTGAATGACCCTTGGGGGGCGGGGGGCAGGGGCGGCACAAACAAGTGTAGGGACTTCATGGATCATCTTTTGTTTTTCATTTATTTTTTAATGTTTATTTATTCCTGAGAGGGGGGGGGGGATACAGAACATGAGCAGGGGAGGGGCAGAGTGAGAGAGGAACAGAGAATCTGAAGCAGACTCCAGGCTCTGAGCTGTCAGCACAGAGCCGGACACAGGGCTCGAACTCACAGCTCGTGAGTTCATGACCTGAGCCTAAGTCAGCACTTAATCAAGTGAGTCACCCAAGTGCCCCTCATGAATCATCTAATTAAGAATTTTTCTAATGTTTACTGTTTTCTTGGTATCTTTGCCTCACTTTTTCACTTTAACTCTTTCTCTTAAGCATCACTAGGGGAGAAGATATAACCCCATGTGGGACATTAGATGCCGGTTGTTTTATAAATTAAAAAAATCTATTTCAGTGATCAACACATGTTTTATTCAGTTAAGCTCTCATATAGTTTTCCAGAGTATAAACATTTAGACATCAATATTTTCATTATTAGCAGTAATGAAAATACTGTCATTTATATTTTGTTCTACATGAAAACACTGTCAGAAGCCAGGTTAGTGATTTTCCATAACAGTTCTTGGAGGAGCATTAGCAAGAAAAATCTTTATCTGAATTTTAACCGTGTAAGAAATCATTCTTGTTATTTTTATTTTCTTTGAAGAGTTCAATTATAAATTGAACTGTATGGACAGGGTATCATTTTTATACTATTTTTAAAAGATTAGTCTCTTCCACTGAAGGAAATTTTGCTCAAATGAAGGGAAAATAAATGCACCCACATGTATATTCAGGGCTGCTCAAAATTACTTCCTGGTTTGGAAGAAATTGTGTGTTTTTGAGTAACAAAACTGAATTGGCAAAATGAAAAAAAATGAACCTTAATTTTTCAATACCTGGACAATAAATAAGAAAGGATACTACTACTCAACTTTTGCTTCATCTTATTTTCTGACTCATATTTAATCAACTTAGCTTTTGATCCTCTCCCTATTATTTAGTGATTTATAAATAATGTTTACAAAGATGAAACTAAAAGGGACCCTATGTTCCTTCTGCAGTGTGAGAAATCTTGCTGATTTAATGGTGTTCTCTAATTTATGTTTACAAATAAAATGTTCAAGTGCAAATGTTAAATATTCTGTTTAATAATTTAAAATGCTGTCTCAGAGTTAGAAGGTACATATCTACAGAAAATTTTTTTCTTAATATCCTGCTATCCTTTGGTGGTATGGATTTTCATAAACCCTATCTAGAGACATGTGTGTGCCTGTTTGAATGAACACACACACACACACACACACACACACACACACACACGTTAGAGGTACAGATGTACATTACACAGCAGTTAGTTCCCAAACTTTCAGATCTCAACATCTTTAATATCAAACATTTCTTCTTACCTCCATGATAATAGCTGAAATCTATTTATCTACTGACTAAGAAGATAGAAAACCCACACAGGATTAACCTAGGGTGTCAAATACATTTCTTCATTCACTGATAATATTACTGTACACATGGAGTTACTGTCCATGTGTCCATGTCCACATGGAATAGCTCTTAGTACCCACTAAAGTCCATGGCATACAGGCTCAGAACAATTCTTAAACAGAGACATTTAAGCAATTCTTTTTGAGGGCCATATAGAAAAACTTCCAAAAGATTCCATAATGGAAAAAAGTATAAACTCATAAGATAAATATGAACTCTGTATTGTTCAGGTCATTTTATCATGAATCAAACTGTGAGCCCTGCTTTGAGCTCTGCTTCGGGCTCTGTCCTGATTCCGGCTTGGGATTCTCTCCCTCCTCCTCCCCCCACACGCTCTCTCTCTCTCTCTCTCAAAATAAATGCATAAACATTTTTTTATAAATAATCTAATTACTAATAGAAAAGAAACAAGACTTGCCCATCTTTCTAAATTATTTTTCTAGACACAGAATGGTCTCCTATATTCTTCATTTAGCCATTCCTATGCCATTCTTTTTTTTAATTTATAATGAGTGTTTATTTTATAAAAAAGGAAATTAGTTACTTATATCAAAATTTGAGAATAAAATTATAATTGTCTCAAATTTTCATTTTATTTTTTAATTATTTTTATTTTTATTTTTGTTTGTTTCATGTTTTCATTTAAATTCCAGTTAGCTAACATATAGTGCAATATTAGTTTCAGGAGAATGTTAATGATTTATCACTTATATATAACACCCAGTGTCATCACAAGTGCCCTCCTTAATGTCCCTCACCCCATTAACCCATCCGCCCACCCCCTATCCAGCAACCCTCATTTTGTTCTCTATAATTAAGAGTCTTTTTATGGTTTGCCTTCCCCCCCCCATGTTCATGTTTTGTTTCTTAAATTCCACACGAGTGAAATCATATGGTATTTGTTTTTCTCTGACTGACTTCACTTAGCATAATACACTCTAGCTCCATCCTTTTTTTTTTCTGAAATTTATTGACAAATTGGTTTCCATACAACACCCAGTGCTCATCCCAAAAGGTGCCCTCCTCAATACCCATCACCCACCCTCTCCTCCCTCCCACCCCCCATCAACCCTCAGTTTGTTGTCAGCTTTTAACAGTCTCTTATGCTTTGGCTCTCTCCCATTCTAACCTCTTTTTTTTTTTTTCCTTCCCCTCCCCCATGGGTTCCTGTTAAGTTTCTCAGGATCCACATAAGAGTGAAACCATATGGTATCTGTCTTTCTCTGTATGGCTTATTTCACTTAGCATCACACTCTCCAGTTCCATCCACGTTGCTACAAAAGGCCATATTTCATTTTTTCTCATTGCCACGTAATATTCCATTGTGTATATAAACCACAATTTCTTTATCCATTCATCAGTTGATGGACATTTAGGCTCTTTCCATAATTTGGCTATTGTTGAGAGTGCTGCTATGAACATTGGGGTACAAGTGGCCCTATGCATCAGTGCTCCTGTATCCCTTGGATAAATTCCTAGCAGTGCTATTGCTGGGTCATAGGGTAGGTCTATTTTTAATTTTCTGAGGAACCTCCACACTGCTTTCCAGAGCGGCTGCACCAATTTGCATTCCCACCAACAGTGCAAGAGGGTTCCCGTTTCTCCACATCCTCGCCAGCATCTATAGTCTCCTGATTTGTTCATTTTGGCCACTCTGACTGGCGTGAGGTGATACCTGAGTGTGGTTTTGATTTGTATTTCCCTGATAAGGAGCGACGCTGAACATCTTTTCATGTGCCTGTTGGCCATCCGGATGTCTTCTTGAGAGAAGTGTCTATTCATGTTTTCTGCCCATTTCTTCACTGGGTTATTTGTTTTTTGGGTGTGGAGTTTGGTGAGCTCTTTATAGATTTTGGATACTAGCCCTTTGTCCGATATGTCATTTGCGAATATCTTTTCCCATTCTGTTGGTTGCCTTTTAGTTTTGTTGGTTGTTTCCTTTGCTGTGCAGAAGCTTTTTATCTTCATAAGGTCCCAGTAATTCACTTTTGCTTTTAATTCCCTTGCCTTTGGGGATGTGTCCAGTAAGAGATTGCTACGGCTGAGGTCAGAGAGGTCTTTTCCTGCTTTCTCCTCTAAGGTTTTGATGGTTTCCTGTCTCACATTTAGGTCCTTTATCCATTTTGAGTTTATTTTTGTGAATGGTGTGAGAAAGTGGTCTAGTTTCAACCTTCTGCATGTTGCTGTCCAGTTCTCCCAGCACCATTTGTTAAAGAGGCTGTCTTTTTTCCATTGGATGTTCTTTCCTGCTTTGTCAAAGATGAGTTGGCCATACGTTTGTGGGTCTAGTTCTGGGGTTTCTATTCTATTCCATTGGTCTATGTGTCTGTTTTGGTGCCAATACCATGCTGTCTTGATGATGACAGCTTTGTAGTAGAGGCTAAAGTCTGGGATTGTGATGCCTCCTGCTTTGGTCTTCTTCTTCAAAATTCCTTTGGCTATTCAGGGCCTTTTGTGGTTCCATATGAATTTTAGGATTGCTTGTTCTAGTTTCGAGAAGAATGCTGGTGCAATTTTGATTGGGATTGCATTGAATGTGTAGATAGCTTTGGGTAGTATTGACATTTTGACAATATTTATTTTTCCAATCCATGAGCAGGGAATGTCTTTCCATTTCTTTAAATCTTCTTCAATTTCCTTCAGAAGCTTTCTATAGTTTTCAGCATACAGATCCTTTACATCTTTGGTTAGATTTATTCCTAGGTATTTTATGCTTCTTGGTGCAATTGGGAATGGGATCAGTTTCTTTATTTGTCTTTCTGTTGCTTCACTGTTAGTGTATAAGAATGCAACTGATTTCTGTACATTGATTTTGTATCCTGCAACTTTGCTGAATTCCTGTATCAGTTCTAGCAGACTTTTGGTGGAGTCTATCGGATTTTCCATGTATAATATCATGTCATCTGCAAAAAGCGAAAGCTTGACTTCATCTTTGCCAATTTTGATGCCTTTGATTTCCTTTTGTTGTCTGATTGCTGATGCTAGAACTTCCAGCACTATGTTAAACAGCAGCGGTGAGAGTGGGCATCCTTGTCGTGTTCCTGATCTCAGGGAAAAAGCTCTCAGTTTTTCCCCGTTGAGGATGATGTTAGCTGTGGGCTTTTCATAAATGGCTTTTATGATCTTTAAGTATGTTCCTTCTATCCCGACTTTCTCAAGGGTTTTTATTAAGAAAGGGTGCTGGATTTTGTCGAAGGCCTTTTCTGCATCGATTGACAGGATCATATGGTTCTTCTCTCTTTTTTTGTTAATGTGATGTATCACGTTGATTGATTTGCGAATGTTGAACCAGCCCTGCGTCCCAGGAATGAATCCCACTTGATCATGGTGAATAATTCTTTTTATATGCCGTTGAATTCGATTTGCTAGTATCTTATTGAGAATTTTTGCATCCATATTCATCAGGGATATTGGCCTGTAGTTCTCTTTTTTTACTGGGTCTCTGTCTGGTTTAGGGATCAAAGTAACACTGGCTTCATAGAATGAGTCTGGAAGTTTTCCTTCCCTTTCTATTTCTTGGAATAGCTTGAGAAGGATAGGTATTATCTCTGCTTTAAACGTCTGGTAGAACTCCCCTGGGAAGCCATCTGGTCCTGGACTCTTATTTGTTGGGAGATTTTTGATAACTGATTCAATTTCTTCGCTGGTTATGGGTCTGTTCAAGCTTTCTATTTCCTCCTGATTGAGTTTTGGAAGCGTGTGGGTGTTCAGGAATTTGTCCATTTCTTCCAGGTTGTCCAATTTGTTGGCATATAAGTTTTCATAGTATTCCCTGATAATTGTTTGTATCTCTGAGGGATTGGTTGTAATAATTCCATTTTCATTCATGATTTTATCTATTTGGGTCATCTCCCTTTTCTTTTTGAGAAGCCTGGCTAGAGGTTTGTCAATTTTGTTTATTTTTTCAAAAAACCAACTCTTGGTTTCGTTGATCTGCTCTACAGTTTTTTTAGTTTCTATATTGTTTATTTCTGCTCTGATCTTTATTATTTCTCTTCTTCTGCTGGGCTTAGGCTGCCTTTGCTGTTCTGCTTCTAGTTCCTTTAGGTGTGCTGTTAGATTTTGTATTTGGGATTTTTCTTGTTTCTTGAGATAGGCCTGGATTGCAATGTATTTTCCTCTCAGGACTGCCTTTGCTGCGTCCCAAAGCGTTTGGATTGTTGTATTTTCATTTTCGTTTGTTTCCATATATTTTTTAATTTCTTCTCTAATTGCCTGGTTGACCCACTCATTCGTTAGTAGGGTGTTCTTTAACCTCCATGCTTTTGGAGGTTTTCCAGACTTTTTTCTGTGGTTGATTTCAAGCTTCATAGCATTGTGGTCTGAAAGTAAGCATGGTATAATTTCAATTCTTGTAAACTTATGAAGGGCTGTTTTGTGACCCAGTATATGATCTATCTTGGAGAATGTTCCATGTGCACTCGAGAAGAAAGTATATTCTGTTGCTTTGGGATGCAGAGTTCTAAATATATCTGTCAAGTCCATCTGATCCAATGTCTCATTCAGGGCCCTTGTTTCTTTATTGACCGTGTGTCTAGATGATCTATCCATTTCTGTAAGTGGTGTATTAAAGTCCCCTGCAATTACCACATTCTTATCAATAAGGTTGCTTATGTTTATGAGTAATTGTTTTATATATTTGGGGGCTCCGGTATTTGGCGCATAGACATTTATAATTGTTAGCTCTTCCTGATGGATAGACCCTGTAACTATTATATAATGTCCTTCTTCATCTCTTGTTACAGCCTTTAATTTAAAGTCTAGTTTGTCTGATATAAGTATGGCTACTCCAGCTTTCTTTTGGCTTCCAGTCGCATTATAAATAGTTCTCCATCCCCTCACTCTCAATCTAAAGGTGTCCTCAGGTCTAAAATGAGTCTCTTGTAGACAGCAAATAGATGGGTCTTGTTTTTTTATCCATTCTGATACCCTATGTCTTTTGGTTGGCGCATTTAGTCCATTTACATTCAGTGTTATTATAGAAAGATACGGGTTTAGAGTCATTGTGATGTCTGTATGTTTTATGCTTATAGTGATGTCTCTGGGACTTTGTCTCACAGGGTCCCCCTTAGGATCTCTTGTAGGGCTGGTTTAGTGGTGACAAATTCCTTCAGTTTTTGTTTGTTTGGGAAGACCTTTATCTCTCCTTCTATTCTAAATGACAGACTTGCTGGATAAAGGATTCTTGGCTGCATATTTTTTCTGTCTAGCACCCTGAAAATCTCGTGCCAATTCTTTCTGGCCTGCCAAGTTTCAAAAGAGAGATCAGTCACGAGTCTTATAGGTCTCCCTTTATATGTGAGGGCACGTTTACCCCTTGCTGCTTTCAGAATTTTCTCTTTATCCTTGTATTTTGCCAGTTTCACTATGATATGTCGTGCAGAAGATCTATTCAAGTTACGTCTGAAGGGAGTTCTCTGTGCCTCTTGGATTTCAATGCCTTTTTCCTTCCCCAGTTCAGGGAAGTTCTCAGCTATTATTTCTTCAAGTACCCCTTCAGCACCTTTCCCTCTCTCTTCCTCCTCTGGGATACCAATTATGCGTATATTATTTCTTTTTAGTGTATCACTTAATTCTCTAATTTTCCCCTCATACTCCTGGATTTTTTTCTCTCTCTTTTTCTCAGCTTCCTCTTTTTCCATAACTTTATCTTCTAGTTCACCTATTCTCTCCTCTGCCTCTTCAAGCCGAGCTGTGGTGGTTTCCATTTTGTTATGCATTTCGTTTAAAGCGTTTTTCAGCTCCTCGTGACTGTTCCTTAGTCCCTTGATCTCTGTAGCAAGAGATTCTCTGCTGTCCTGTATACTGTTTTCAAGCCCAGCGATTAATTTTATGACTATTATTCTAAATTCACTTTCTGTTATATTATTTAAATCCTTTTTGATCAGCTCCTTAGCTGTTGTTATTTCCTGGAGATTCTTCTGAGGGGAGTTCTTCCGCTTGGTCATTTTGGATAGTCCCTGGCGTGGTGAGGACCTGCAGGGCCCTTCCCCTGTGCTGTGGTGTATAACTGGAGTTGGTGGGCGGGGCCGCAGTCAGACCTGATGTCTGTCCCCAGCCCACCGCTGGGGCCACAGTCAGACTGGTGTGTGCCTTCTCTTCCCCTCTCCTAGGGGCGGGATTCACTGTGGGGTGGTGTGGCTCGTCTGGGCTACTTGCACCCTGCCAGGCTTGTGATGCTGGGGATCTGGCGTATTAGCTGGGGTGGGTAGGCAAGGTGCTCTGGGGCAGGAGGGGCAGGCTTAGATCGCTTCTCCTTAGGTGATCCACTTCAGGAGGGGCCCTGTGGCAGCGGGAGGGAGACAGATCCGCTGCCGGAGGTTTGGCTCCGCCGAAGCGCAGAGTTGGGTGTTTGCGCGGAGCGAGCAAGTTCCCTGGCAGGAACCGGTTCCCTTTGGGATTTCGGCTGGGGGATGGGCGGGGGAAATGGCGCTGGCGAGCGCCTTTGTTCCCCACCAAACTGAGCTCTGTTGTCAGGGGGCTCAGCAGCTCTCCCTCCCTTTGTCCTCCAGCCTTCCCGCTTTCCGAGCAGAGCTGTTAATTTCTGACCTCCCAGACGCTAAGTCGCGCTTGCTGTCGGAACACAGTCCGCCCGGCCCCTCCGCTTTTGCAAGCCAGACTCGGGGGCTCTGCTTGGCCGGCGAGCCGCCCCTCCGCCCCGGCTCCCTCCCGCCAGTCCGTGGAGCGAGCACCGCCTGGCCGCCCTTCCTACCCTCTTCCGTGGGCCTCTCGTCTGCGTTTGGCTCTGGTGACTCTGTTCTGCTAATCCTCTGGCGGTTTTCTGGGTTATTTAGGCAGGTGTAGATGGAATCCAAGTGATCAGCAGGACATGCGGTGAGCCCAGCGTCCTCCTAAGCCGCCATCTTGCCGCAACTCTGTTTTTCTTGTTTCTTAACAAACTACACTACCTCTTTATTATAGTAGCTCAACACAGGGTAATGTTCTGCTCTTCTAGTAGGACTTACTAACATCTTGGTTAGCCAGATTTTACAATTCAATAGGATTATGACTTCTTTTCATGCTCCAGAATGTTACATGTTTACAACAGATTAATTTTTTTAAACTATCAATTAAACCAAACTGGCTTAGTAGAGCTAAGGAATGCATACCCTAAGATTTAACAGTCTCTCCCAGGTATAATGCTAGAGGAGCTTCCATACATGTACCAGGAAACAGATAAATGTATGTTCATAATTTGTAATAGCAAAAACAAAACAAAACCTGAAATAACCTACAGATCCATTAACAATATAATGGATAAACTGTGGTATATATAATGCCACAGAATATTATTAATCACAAAGGAAAAACCAATAGCTACACACTACTTGGATGAATCTTAAAGGAATAATGGAGAATGAAAAGAGCAAGTCATAGAAGAATGCACATAGTCTGACCATTTCATTTATATAAAGTTCAAAAATGGGCAAAACTAAACATAACATTGTTGGTATACACACTAATGGTAAAATTATAAAGAAAAACAAGGGAATGATTAACACAAAACTCAGGTTAGAAGTTAACTCAGGAGGATGGTTGGGGGATGTGATCTGAGAGAGGCACAGAGGAGAATTCTAAGGTGCTTGTAATTTATTTAAGATGGCTGATATGTACACGTTGTGTATTAAGGAGAGTACTGCTGTGTGTATATTTCACGTTTTTAAAAAAAGAATGTACAAGAGGAAACATGTAAAAGTACAGGTTTTTTTTTGCAGATTTTTTCAGATTTTTATCACCAACCCAAACTTTGATGATTAAAATAGATGCAGACTTTTCCTTCGTATCCAAATTTTTGTATGTTGGGAAAAAACTCTACAGGTTTGATGTAGGTTCTTCTGTTTTTATTCTGCTTTTTAAGAAGTAATAATTTTAAAAGGTCCTTCTTCTAAAATCCATTGCACTCTCTCATACGGATTCTTAAATGAACCCAGGAGGACAACTTGTACAATATAAGTTGGGATTTGTACCAGTATTTCACAGGCAGTGTGAAACCCCTGCTACCTCTCAAAGAAAAAATTGATATGGAGCTCAAGTTCAGAGACTGCAGACCCAGTCTTTTTTTTTTTTTTTTTTTTAAGGTAAGAATAAAGTCAAGTGGAAGAAGTCTGGAGTGCTTCATCCAGGTACGTTTGAGAATTGCCTCAGGCCATGGAAACTCGAAGTATGTTGAAAAGAGAAAGAAATCCTTACAGTGTTCTCATTCAATTCCCTAATTTTATATAGAAGTAAACCAAAGCCAAAAGAAGTTAAATTAATTATGAAAGTTACTCAGGGAGCTAGCAAAAAGCTAGCATAGAACTCAGCTCTCATTTTATTTAAATCTAGTGACCAGTGTTACAGTAGAGTGATTGGGCATGGGCCTTTGAGTCAGGGAGACTTGGATTCAGATCCACCTCTTCCATTTACCAACTGTGTATTTGGGCAAATTAAATTACCTAACCTCTCAGAATTGTAAAATGTAAATCTATGAAATAGAACTCTGTTCTTATTGCACAGGGTTTGTATGAGAATTAAATAAAGTCATACACATATAGTATTTTGTACAATGTCTCATTCTTAGCAAGTGCTTGACAGCTATTTATTGCTATGACTAAAAAAAAGTTGACTTGTAATCAATTCTGAAGCTGGTATTAGTGTCTTGAATGTTTTATAAACCATATAACAAACTGTTCATACTTTCCCAATTACAAGGAAAGGGCTGTTTAACATTTCCTTCTAGAATCTTATTACATGTTATGTACAATAAGTCAGACACACCTGAGTTCAATTCTTGCTCTCATTTATTGGCCTGTTACATTTTCTGAGTTTCAGTTTCTTTCATTATACAATAATATGTACAGAAAGATTGTGTGAAAATTACATGAGGTGACTGATAAGAGAATGCATAAATATTTTCTTCTTTTTATATATTTCTTCATAAATCACTCTTCATTCATAGTCAAAAGAAGGAGAAAAATTAAACTCTGATTCCTGAGATAAAATTTTTATGGCACAGTTGTAATATTAGCAGAAAGGAGAACCTGAAATCTACAAAGAACAATATAAATATTCACATTTTGACTCCTGATGTGTGCCTTGCCCACCACTTTAACCTATTTGCCAAAAGTATTACTGTCAATTTGTTGAGTGATATTTTTCTTTAGGTCAAATTCTTTATATTAAAATGGAGGTGCATAGAAGGAAATTTCTTTTCCAGTCAATATTGTTTTACTACAATGTACACAATAATTACTCGTACCTATTCAAGCAGTGTTTTTAATTTCACATACAAAAAAATGAAAGACCATAACAGAGTATTTGACCTACATATAGATATATATACCTTTATATCTGGAAATGTGTCTTAGTTCTAATATTTAAGACACATAAAGAACAATCCTTCAGAGATACCTGCTGATAGAGTGCATGCTATATGTTTTAAGATCAAATATCAATATCAGGACATATCTACAAATATAAGGAATACTGTTGTCCTATAATTGACACACAACAAAATTCATTTTGATGAAACATCTTTGATTGCAAAGATTCATGAAATCATACCATGCCAGTGATGAAAGAAATCTTAGAAAACATCTGACCCAAATCCTGATATTTCAAGTGAGAAAGCTGAAAACCTCGGAAGCAAAATTACTTGTGCAAGTCACACAATAAGTTTGTCAAAAAATCTAGACTGTACCTGGAACCTGACACTCTACTCCTGAGGTTTCCAATAGCCTCTAAGGCCCATGGCCAAGGGCTATGCCATAGAAAGTCTTCCCAGAGGTTGCACTCAATAACAGAATATCCCTTACCTTTTCCAATTATGAGTGGAGCAAGGATTGAAAAAAGTAAGATAGAGATCAAACACCAAAAAAGTGGAAAATCTTGAACTGGCCCTAGATATATAATTTTTCCTCCCTAATTTAATCCCAGTAAACTAGCATCATAGTGAACTTGGTAGGAGAACTACCATCTTGGGCCACATTTCCAGGGAAAATTCCAAGCACTTGTGGTTGAAGAAAACGGGAAAATGAATGAAATGGATTTACTGTTGGGTGCTGAAGTTTTGAGATAGGAAAGACATGTGTCACTATGGAGAAGCTATAAAATGAACAACATCTATTGTATAACAAACACCTATTGAGATTCTGTTATGTGCAAGCCAGGCAGTATACCAAGTACTTATAATTGAAAGATGAATAAGAAAATAGTGTACTTAACTAGCATAACGTTGTATTTAACTAAAGAAATTTAATAGCTCGCGTGATGTACAGAAACACTAGGAGCTGACTTTAGGCATTAATGTCTTTCTCTAGGGACTTAGATGATACTTTCAAGACATTCTCTTTTTCCCTTCATCTCTTATCCCATCCTCTCCTGTAAGCCTGCCTCATTATCTCAGGCTTTTCTATACATAAGGAGCATCTAAGTCACATCCTTATACTATCTGACTTGAGGAAAGAAAGCACTTCTTTCTTTCCAGATTCATATATAAAAGTCCCAGCAAGGGTGCTTGAGTGGGTCAGTCGGTTAAGCATCCCACCCTTGATTTTGGCTCAGGTCATGATCCCAAGGTCATGGGATCCAGCCCATGGGATCAGGGCACAAACTGAGAAATTCACAGACCACATAAATAAGCTATGAACATTTCCCTTCCCCTACGAAAATCTGTAAAAACACAAGGAAGGGATGAGGGAACACTGTTTAAAAGTAAATTTAAATGTTAAAGAGAATTTATTAATGTAAAAAACTAGTAATAAAAATGGTAATATTATATATTCAAAATAATTGCATTAATAAAGACTGAAAATTCAACATGTAGCAAGGAGAAATAAAAATATTTTAAACATTTGTTTCAAATTTTCAAAAGATATTTTATTTTTGTGTTTAGTAATCAGAGAAAAAGAGGTTAAAGAGGATAAAAAAAAGAGAAAAATAGGAAAAAAGAGAAAAAAGAGGTTACTTTTACAAAATGCAGGGTTAAACATCAGCAAAATGAAAAATAAAGTATATAGCTTTCAAAATTATAGGAAAGCCCAAATCAAAGGAACAAAAAAGAATAACATATATATCAAAAGAGCAAAGATAAAGAATTCTCTAGAAGCAAAAAAAAACCTAAAAACAAACAAAAAAAACCACACACACAAAACTCAACCCAGATATCTTAGAACTGAGTGACAGAAAGTTTTAATATTTGTTTTTTTAAATATAAATAGCTTAAATATCCCTAATAAAGACATAAAGAAAAAAAAAAAGAAACCACTCATATTGAGTCAAAAACAATGTCTACTGATAGGCTAAGCATGAAATATATCAAAAAGTGATAACAAGATATCAAATATAAGGATAGTAGGTAAAGGAAGAAAAAGAAGGAAGAAGTTACTATCAGACAAAAAATAATGCAGAATAAAAAAATGTTAACTATGGTACTAAAGTGACTGTGTTATCTCAACAGCGTCCAAATCATTATGTAGGTGTAATTTTAATGAACATTAATGAACTGAATATGTCACAGTGAGATACATAAAGGAAGAAAAACCACTAAACAATAAAAGGAAACATTTATAGAAATACGTAACTGGAGAGATTTTTAACACATTTTCCTTAATCTTTGACAAAGTAATATGACCACAAATAAGCATTTGAGAGATCCATAATCCCAGAGCACCTGGGTGGCTCAGTTGGTTAAGTGTGCATCTCTCGATTTTGGCTCAGATCACGATCTCTTGGTTTCTGAGATCGAGCCCTGCATAGGGCTCTGTGCTGACAGCACCATGCTTGTTTGGGATTCTCTGTCTCTTTCTGCCTCTCTGTCTCTTTCTCTCAAAATAAATAAACACTAAAAAAAGAGAGGGATATAATCTGAATAGTACAATTAGATTTAAAATATCTATATTGAACTTTTACCATATAGAGAATGCATCTTATTTTCCATTGTCTTCAGAACATCTAAAAATTCTTAGTCCAGAAAAAAAATCTTAATTCCAAAGCTGAAAATGTACAGCCCAAATATTTAGCACAATGAAATGAAAATGAAATTTTATTTTTTAAGTTTTAACTGTGGCAAAAATAATGACTTGGAATTAATCAATAATCACTTGGAATTTTCATAAACAATTATAGGATTATGAAGAAATTAAAATGACAAAGCCTTTTTAGAAATCACCAAACCAAAATACTATATACAAAAACATACAGCCTGTAGCCAAGCTAAAGTCAGAAGAAAATATATAATTTAAATTCCTTCATTAAGTTATAAAGAATAAAAACAGAGGCGCCTGGATGCCTAAGTTGGTTAAGCGTCCTACTTACTCAGGTCATGATCTCACGGTTTGTGAGTTCAAGCCCCACATTAGGCTCTGTGCTGACAGCTCAGAGCCTGGAGCCTGCTTAGGATTCTATGTCTCCTTCTCCCTCTGGCCCTCCCCCACTCACACTTTGTCTCTCTCAAAAATAAATAAACATTAAAAAAAAAGAAATAAAAATTAGTTAAAAGCATAATGGTAGATTTGATCAATAAACCTCAAAATTCTCACTAGAAAGTGAGATTAAAATAACCAACTCTCTAGCATAGCAAATCCAGAGAAAGAGAAAGAAAACCATATGAACATTAAGAATGAAAAGTATTAAACAACCACAGATTGAGAGCGATAAAAGTTTTAGGAACACATGATATATAATTCTTGGCCAATAAATATAAGGAAATTGGTAAAATGGATAATTTTTCTCATAAAATTAGCTTACATGAAGAAGAAACATGAAATAAATTAGTAAACCAAAAAGAAGTGAAAAAAAGTTGCTCAAGAACTCTCTCTTCCTCAAGCAATTGGGTTCAAATGCATTTACAGATAGGTTTTAGTTTGAAGAAAAAAATGACTCTACAATATTCAGTTAGTTCTGAAACATAAAATAGAAGGAAAATTCCCTATTCTTTGTACCAGGGTATTGTAATGCTGATATCAAAATATAATAAATAAATAAATAAATAAATAAATAAATAAATAAATAAAATATAAATTTATAAATATACATAAAATATAAATATATTATATTTATATAAATATATAAAAATATATAAAAATATAAATTTTATAAATAAAATGTTTCAATATACAATATAAATATATTCATCTTTACATGAATACCTTTAAAATATAATCTTTAATAAATATTTTAAAATTTTTGATTATGACTTTTATGGAGGAAGGGGCCCACAAAGCCAAAAGTGGCTAAGGGCCATGAAGGTCATAACAAGCCCTGCTTGCTTAGTGATGGCTAGACAACCATTCAGAGCAATATTCAGGCTTAGCAGAACTGTGCCAGAGACATTTCTCTGTAATTTATCAGTGTGGAAATATGAGCACCTGTTTGAGATTCTTTTTCTCATTCACAGATTTACCATTTCCCACACATCTCAGTGTGTCTCTTTGAGAACTGACAATTTATTATTCTTTGTAAAAATATCCCAAAACACAGGAGTTTTATAATCTAAAGCACAATATGCTTTGGCATCATTCCATAACAGAGCCTGCATGAGGTGGGTACTCAGGTGGGCACAGCCCTGGGGCAGCATCAAATCGGAGACTGAGCAAAAGCAAGGCCTGGGAACCGTGTCCTCAACTCCACCTTGGCACCGCGGCAGGCGATATTTTACTGCCTCCTGTTCTTTCCACTAAATCCCTTTACTGTCATTCATCAAGATGTCTCTTTCGCCTAGAAAATTATAGAATTAAATCTGCAGTTCATGGAGGGAAGTACTTGCTCTCACAGTTCTAAAACAAATAAGAAAACCCAGAAGAAATAAAATTTTAAAGGAACAGAATACCCTCTCCCGCCCCCTTAACCAATAGCATCATTAACATCTTTCAGCCCCAGACCCACAGTTTTAATTTTATCTTTGAGCTCTTCCTTCCAAATCACTGCTTTTTCGGGTCATATATGTAAAATCAGAAGAATTCCTCTTTCCTCCTCTTCCTTAAAAGTCCTTATGTATCTTACATTGTTTATTTGTGATATTGTCTAAACTCTCAGAGAAGGGAAGAACTGCCACTGAAGCAAAGAGGATGGGTCCTAGGCCCAGTGTGAGGACATGGGTGCAGCTGAAGCCAGTTTTTAAAGGATAAATAAGATAGTCCGGTATTTAGGCCTTTATCTACAAAATAGCTGGCAAAGAAGCTGTGTACATATAATTAGGAACTAAGCTCCCAGGAAGTGTATCCTGTAGTCAGAGGAGTAATAACAGTATCTAACTTTTCAGGGTCGTCATATAGGTTAGAGAAAGAATAACATAACCTCTTTGCAGAAGACTTAATATTACCAGGTGCTCCAGAAACAACAATTACTACCAATATCACTATTATTGGCATCAGACAGTTTATTGAATCAAAATCACTTTCATGTAGTTGCTCCCTAACTTACAAATCGATTTTATGTAAATATTCCGCACATACTTATCTCATTTCTTCAGACTCTGGGGGGCCAGTATTCCCATCCCCACTGTGTGTGTGTGTGTGTGTGTGTGTGTGTGTGTGTGTGTGTGTGTGTTTACTTTTATTTTTTTTCCATCCCCAATTTCATAGGAAAGAAACTAAGATTTGGTAAATTGAAATGACTTGTCCTAATCACCCAGGACTATTTATTCCAAATCCTGTGTGCCCTTGCTTATAACAAGTTAGGGATCATAATTTTAAAGGCCTGTTTTACATGCATTATAAGTGCTTTTATATTTGTTGGAACAGTTGCCACTTGCATTTTCCACTGAATAGTTGAAGAGATTTTGTAATAACTCTTTTTGAGTATCTTGTATCTCCTCTTTCCACAAGGGAGTGATTGAATTGTTAGCCATCAACACAGTATTGTACATTTTGCTAAAATGGAGGAGTCCAGATTGTGACTTTATTTTATTTTATGTTTATTTATTTTTGAGAGAGAGAGAGAAACAGAGCACAAGTTGGGGAGGGGCACAGAGAGAGAGAGAGAGAGAGAGAGAGAGAGAGACATAGAATCTGAAGCAGCATTCACAGAATCTGAAGCAGAGAGAGGGAGACCCAGAGTCTGTCAGCACAGAGCCTGAACTCACAAACTGTGAGATCATGACCTGAGCCAAAGTCAGCCGTTTAACCGACTGAGCCACCCAGGCACCCCTAGATTAAGTGTGATTTTAGAGTTTAGAATGTAATAGAACAAGGGGTAGTTTTTTTTTTTATTAATCTCTACTCTATATGTATAATGTTTCTAAAATTGATGTACCTAACACTCTGTACTTTTTACCTTTCATACAATGCTCTTAATAGAATAGAATCTTCCTCTCTATCATTGGACTTAAGACTTTACTTTTGCAAGTATTAGATACAAACTGTTAGATACAGTTAGATACCGATTTTTGTTGATTGCCAACCTCTAGCACTTATTTCATCTTCCGTTATTGCTTTCTTTCTTGTCTTCATTACATTTTACAGGATGACTGTCAATTTTCTAACATCGTTTAAAATATTACTGATTGTGATTTCACAATGAAATTCTGAATTTACATGAAGGCTGTAAACCAAGCATCTGAATCAGAAATGAAGACTCCAGGATCACACCTGGAGAAAAGTTAACCAACAGCTAAAACCAAATTGCTAAAGTATAGTATATTGTCTGTCCGATTACTGGAAACGGGGGCAAAATCTATAGCAAGATCTCAGAACAATCATAGAATCATCTCAGAGAAAGTATAGATGTGAGAATCAGATCTATCGGACTAAACCCACCCAGTTAGTTAGGAACAATTTACTTGTTTTAGCAAAGGAAAATGCTTCTCTGTTTTTCGATACTTAGGGATAAGGAGCTGTATGCAAGGATGGATGATAGCAAGAAAAGGTTGAGTGAATCTAGGAGCAGCTGCTCAAATTCAATGAACCGAGGAATAAATTAGGGCAATCAAATCAAAACCAGATAAGGCCACACAGCTAAGCTAGCGAAACAGCCAACAGCTATGCCAATAAAGCAGTAGGATGCTGGCCCTGAAGCAACAGTTGTCCCTGAAAGTGTCATGTTCTGGTTCTGTAATACCAGCTGCACTGCACAGTGGTGTTGTTCAGACATCTGGGGGCTTCAGTCCTGAAACACAGAGCTCGTCCTTTTATTTACAAGCAACAGATGAATCCTAGTGATGTACACTGAAATATGCTCAAACTGGTACGTCCTCAGAGCTCTAGAAGCCCAAGCGAGGCTCTGCATCACGTTAGAGGACTGTAAATGGCTCCCTCTGAGCTCTGCGTCTCTTTCCATAGCAGCGGCAGTTTGATCTGCTCCTTTGATTTGTGCTGTGGTGCCACTAAACACCACAAGCTGCCACGGAAGCCTGAAAACCACTGAGACAGGTTCTGTTTTCTTGATCTGTAGGGAACAGAGAATAAAAACAGACACCTCCAAAGATTATTTATTTCTCGTCTTCTGTTTTACATGGGGGGCATTGGAAACAGGAGCTGTGTGTGTGTTGGAATGGGTTTAAGCTACTAGTTTAGAGGGCTGAACCCGTGGCTGTGCCAGTTGCACGGTAGAGGGACCGTGAAGTCCTCAGAGTTGGTGAAAGCAGAGTTTTCAAGTCAGAGTAGCAGCCATGCCCTCTCATGTTTTCAAGTATGTACCACATCCTTCTTTTTCTTTGACTTTTTAAAATCCTGGTTTATTTAAGGGAGGCTTTTCTTCTTCCCCTTCATCCAGAAAACTGTTCCTGTTATTTTCTAAGGTAGTTCTCTAGCTGAAGTGCATGTAGCCATTGCCTGACTCACTATAAATAGTTCAGTTTTACATGCCTGCCAGAAAGAAATGCAAACAGGCACACGTTCCGTAACTCTCTATATTTTCTCAAGCCTTGCAGGGAGTTCAGGCCTACACTATGTCCTTTCATGTATTATTTTACTGGCTCACCCTTATTTTTCCACATGGTTCAAAATCACATTCTTTTAGGCACCAGAGTAAGAATTCTGGCATTTCTGTCACACAAACCGAAACCTTGTAAAGAAAACTTTTGCTTTCTTACTAGATAGCTATAATTTTTTAAAAACTTCTTGGCTTAAAAAACAAAAACAAAGTGACTCTTAACTTCTTATATGATTCCTTGTTCCGGGAATGCTATAAACCAGAGTTTGGCTAACATTTTCTATAAAGGGACAGATAGTAAATATTTTTGCTTTTGTGGGTCACAGGGTCTCTGTTCCAACTACCTGACTCTGCCACTGTAGCTTAAAAGCAGCCACATAAATGAATGGGCATGATTTATTCCAATAATACTATTTATGGATACTGAAACTTGAATTTCATTTTATTTTTACATGTCATAAAATACTATTCTTCTTTTGATTTTTTAACCAACCATTGTAAAAATGTAAAAACCATTCTTAGCTTGTAGACCTTTCATAAACAAGCGGCAGGCCAAATTTGGTCCAGGGGTTGCAGTTTCCTGACCTCTGCTATAAATGAGTTTTTTTCTTTCTTTTTCTTTCTTTCTTTCTTTCTTTCTTTCTTTCTTTCTTTCTCTCTCTCTCTCTTTCTTTCTTCCTTTTTTAATTAGAGAAAGCCTGTGCTCCACACACACATTAGTGATACGGCATCATAACTCTATGGAGAAAATACTTATTTCCTATGAAAAAGCTGTAAGAACAGCAATTAAACCCTGTGGATTAATAGCAAAATATCAAGAAACTACGTTTAATTTTTCAACCTCTTTAGCTATATGAATGCCTGGTGTACATTGCTTGAATAAATCATCAAGCAACATTTATGGATTATATCCAGTAAAGAGATAATGGTGATGAGATTTCGGAATTAAACTTTCTGAAGTTATGTACAGCCCTGATAATTCAGTAAGAAGGTAAAACTTTCCCTATAAATACGTCAGCTACTTCTACCTTCCTGTATCCCCACCTCTAGTGCTTTTGTTTTTAGTGGAAGGGATTCTTCATTTTACTGGCAGTATCCTCCTCCTGACTTAGCTGTATAATGAAGCCATCAGGGACAGCAAACAGCTCAATGTAAGATTGATAGCTTGATTATAGCATGACTAGCCTAATTGTTCCTATGAATAATAATGTGCATTTCATTTGCTATTTTTTCAGCTAGTCTCATAGTTCATGGCCAACAGGCCTATTTCTAGATTCCAAGGGACAACAATTTTGAAAACATTTTTAGACTGCTGCAATACAGTTCAAGATGATAGCACCTAAAGACAAATCCATACTGAATCTTACAACTACAATTCATGATTGTTGTTGTTGTTATTATTAATATTATATTTTTTTTGAGAAAGAGAGTGTGAGTGGGGGGAGGGACAGAGAGAGGAGAGAGGGGGACAGAGGATCCAAAGTGGGCTCCACACTAACAGTAGCGAGCCCAACGTGGGGCTCAAACTCACAAACCACGAGATCACGACCTGAGCCAAAGTTGGGTGCTCAACTGACTGAGCCACCCAGGTTCCCCACTATTGTTATTATATAAACAATGAGACCATTTAGAAAAAACAGACTCCTTAAAGCAAGACAGTTTGTTTCTGGATGGGGTTCATTTAACTTAATATAATTCAATAAAATATTCATCTTTGTTTTTTTTCCTAAGAAGCAAAAAATTGGTATTTGATCCTGAGCTAAGCAGGGACAAGTACACAATTCCTATTAGTGTCATTATTGTTGATGTCATGTGGCAATCTTAATAGGCTGTGTGTCTTTGGTATGTATCGCTTGCATTTAACACTACAATAAATACTTATATATTTCTCCTCCCCCATTTTCTCTATTTTAATGTTATCTATTACTTTTTAAGTTGACAGGTTTTATATTTTCCTTAAAGCCCAAATCTGATCTTACTTTTCCTCTGCCTCAAAAATCCAATATCCATTCACTTAAGTGAGAATTAAGTTCAAACATTTAGCCAGCTGCTCAAGTGTCTCAATAATCTGATTATTTCAGTTTACCACCTTCAATTTTCACAATATTCCTTCTTCACCATCCTTTGACATCTCAATGCATCCATACTTTTGTCCAGGTGGTTACTTCAGGGCTGCAGGCAAGGACATTCTCCTTCACAGCTGCCTATCGATGTATCATTTCTCTCTCAACGCCTAAGTCAAATCTCTACTCTTCCAAGAATTCTTAAAAACTCAAACCAAAGATATACTCTTCTTCCCTTAGATAATCATGGTTATTCCCAGACTATCTTGGAAATAAATTTTTCACATAAGATAGGTAGATACATAGATCAATTGATTGATCCCTTTTCTTCCAGGCTATAAGCCATGGAGGATAGGTATCTTGGCATGTTCTAAAGCATCTGCTATGGTGTTTTACATACATAAGAACAAAGGAATCATGATTTCTAGAGTAGGGCTTTGCAAGGATGCATCATTTAAGAATCTGCTGTCATCATTACATGATTTAGGTCTTCATTTAAAACAATGTATTATCATGTGGTGCCTGGGTGGCTCAGTGGATTAAGAATCTGACTTTGGCTCAGGTCATGATCTCGCAGTTCGTGAGTTCGAGCCTGGCATCAGGCTCTCTGCTGACAGCTTGGAGTCTGGAGCCTGCTTCAGATTCTGTGTGTCTCTCTATTCCTCCCCTCACTTGCTCTCTGTCTCTCTCTCTCAAAAATAAGTAAACATTAAATTTTTTTTTTTTAAAAAAAGACCATGTGTTATCAGAGACTGCTGAGGACATAAGTATACGTCTTATAAGCAGTTTTAATTAAGCCAAGAATTTTATTGGGGGGGGCGGTACAAAATGAAAACAAAATAAAAACAAAACCTTATAATTTCAAAACTTCCAGTTATTTTCTATGTATAAGAACTAAGTCCTGGAAATCTCTTTTGCTTCAGATGCTTTATTTTAGGTAAAATATTGAAATTTAAAAAAAATTTGGTATGGAGGGGGTCGTATTGTTTTGTTTTGTTTATGCATAAGTAAGGGAAAACCCATACTAAAATGGAGATTGAAGAGATTTTGTAGCTCTGAGAAGAAAAACATTTTCATTAGAGGAAAAGAATGGGATCAGAGAAAAATGGTTTTTGAGGGATCTATATAAGCTAACTCTGAGCTAATGGGAAAGAGACAATGGAAGAGCACATTATTCTCCACACTCTTTCCAAAACCCAGACTACTCTGAGAACCAAAGACTGGAAGCTTTGGAAACTCCGAGAGACACAACTTTGATATTTATGTATTCTCACAATGGGCATAGTCAACAATGTCTGTGGATCTCCATAGAGATTCACGGCCAATGATAATGGACAAGTGGGAGCTGGAGCTAAAGAACAAGATGGAAAACATGGAACATGGGCTGCAGCTGACAGACTAGTTGCCAGTTTCATGCCAGTTTCATCCTCCTTTTGGAGACTCTAACAATTAACTGTTAAAGTCTCTGAAAAGGATGGCATACTGACATCACAAGAGGGCATGTGGATCTTAAAAACTGATATGACATCATTTTGTAGACAAAGGCCAGAATATACAGTTATTTAATAAGTTTGTTTTTATTTTTGTTTAATGTTTATTTATATTTGAGAGAGAGAGAGCACAAGTGGGCAGGGAGGGAAGAGACGAGGGACAGAGCAAGAGGGAGACACAGAATCCGAAGCAGGCTCCAGGCTCTGAGCTGTCAGCACAGGTCTGATGCAGGGTTTGACCCTGAGATCATGACCTGAAGTCCAATGCTCAACCAACTGAGCCACCCAGTTGCCTCAATAAGTTTTATTTAATAAAAGTCTATCAATGTTGACTTGAATTCTGGATGACCAGAATTGTTATTCTAGTGTAAATGCCTCACATAACAAACTCAGTCAGTTGAGTGTCCACTCTTGATCTCTGCTTGGGTCACGATCTCACTTAAGTGAGTTTGATCCCTGTGTCAGGCTCTGCACTAACAATGCAGAGTCTGCTTGGGATTCTCTCTCCCTCTCTCCACACCTTCCTCGCTTGCACTCTCTCTCACTCTCTCAAAATAATAAATAAACTTAAAAAAAAAAAAAAAAGAAACTCTTCATTCATCATCCTAACACACCCTATTGAGACATCCATAATGCACTGTTTTCTGGCTAAACAGAAATACGCAGGCCCAGTCAAGGACACAAACTTTGGTAATTTTATATTTTAAAAGTAAACATTGTACCTACTTAACCACTTAAGTCTTCAAGTTTACACAAAATGTTCTTAGAGCTAGGAAAAGAAGTGCTGTGGTGGCCACTTATGATATGTGAGTGTATATTCTCCTCCCCGTACTACCCACAAACACAACTGGTTTGTGGGTATACTTAAGTCTGTGAGTGTGTGCCTGGCAACAATAAAAATAAAAAATAAAATAAAATAAATATTACTAAAATAAATAAATGAATAAATAAATAAATAGTACTAAAATAAAAAGTACTTAGTTTAAGAAATGCTGGTGAGGATGAGGAGAAACTGGATGACTCATACATTGTCGATAAGCATGTAAAGTGGTACAGCCACTCTGGAAAACTGGCAGTTTCTTATAAAAATACATGTATAACTACTGTATGACCCACTAGTTGCTCTCTGGGGGCATTTATCCCAGAGAAATGAAAATGTATATTCACACGAAAACATGAATACAAATGTTTTTAGTAGTTTTATTCATGATACTCCCAAACCGGAAGCTACCTCTTATCTGCTACCTCAAGTCCAGATCTGGAGTTTGAGGAATGAGGCATTCATTTAGCTCACAGTGTAGGGTAGACTGGGGGACAGTGCAGTTTAACATTCCACCACAGAAACACCCCAGAGTTGCCAACGAGACAACACCAACAGCCTAGTTCCCCACCTTCAACACCATATTTGTTTTTTGAAATTTTGGTCACATTAGATACATTAGAATTTCATTCCATTACAATTATTTTAAAATTCTATTCTATATGTTAATTTACAGGCATACACACATGCACACGCACACATGCACCTACACACCCCAAGACAAATATGTAGGCATATAGAATTTTGTTTTATATGAAAAGAGATAGTTAAGAAATACAGCTAATTCTCAAGGCTCCTAAATGCCTTTCACCTCCATTTCTCTGCTACTGTGCAGAGAAATAATAAGAAAAAGAGATCTATCAGCCAGACATATCAGTCTATTCCAATATGCTTTCGATTTTAATTTTAATCAGAGTCCATGTAGGCTATCAATATCTTTCCTCTAATTTTCTTTCCTTGATTTTAATTACGCTTCTTAGGGAAATTTCTTTTTTTCTAGAATATTTTCACATTATAAGTATTCTCTTCACATATTAAAAGCAAATTTTTAATCCAGTTACATTTATGTATTCTCACTGGCCACTTAAAAAAAGACTGGTTTTGGAGGAAGACAGAAAAGAAGCGTAAAAGCAATGCTGATTTTTATGAATTTTCAGTCTGTTTTTTTCTATATGTTGAAAATTGCATTTTTGCTTTAAGGGGCAAGTAAGAAGAAAGGAAACTATATTTTTCCTAACAGGCTGCTTAATAAGTTTTTTTTTTTTTTCCAGGAAAGGAAAAAAGCAGCTTCAAGCCTGCAGTGATGGATCAAAGTGTCTAAATTACCTTCCTCAGGAGGACTCTATAGGGTCTGCCCGCATTGGTGGGCTGCCTCCCTACATAGCATGGGGCACGTTGCTAATGTCAGAGCAGCTATGTTCCTTCTCCCTTCAGTAGCCAGATATTTCTGGATGAGATCATTAAGTAAACAGGATTCACTGATTGGGTGTTGGGTCCGGCCACTTTCCAAATGCTAATTTGGATGACAGGCTGTGATGAGCACAGTGGCATTTTCAGTGTGGGTCACTTCTGTCCCCTTAGTCTCAAGCTGACTTTAGAAATGTTGTGCTTACATGGAGTGTTGGCACATGAGAGATGGAGAGAAATGCCAACAAATCCTTTGACTTTCTCCCTCAGGAGCATGAGTCATGATGGTTCAAAGGAGGAGAGACTTCACAGCCTGTATTCTCATTGTCTTCTTGTTGCACTCCTGCAGTGCTCTTGGCCAGGACCTGCAGCTTGCAAAGACCCAGAGCTGAAGACCTCCTCACTACTCTTGGCTTGGCTCCCACAAATCAATTTGAAGGCACAGTCAAGACTGATGTTAGAACGAATAAAATACAATGAATAAAGGTAGGGAAGATAAATAAGATTTCCCCAATGTCTAGTTATGTGTTAGTACACGTGCTTGTAAGTAGAGCCATGAATACAAGCAGAGGCATTCACAGAGGATTTGATCTATGACTGTAATTTGTATTTAGACAGGAGTATAAACAGAAAAAAAATTGTTAGAGGGAACAGTTTATGTATAAAAGATGGGAGAAGAACGTGTTGATTTCAAGGTCAAAATGGGAGAGAAAATTGTGGGAGAAAAATCATCTTGTTAACAGCAAGACAGGGTAAAAACTTGGTTGTGGAAGGATATAGAAATACTTTTAGGAGATACAGTAAAGTGTGAATTAAACGCTGAAAGTTGTAATTGATAGAGAAAGAAGATCTTATCTGTACCTAACCAAAGATTTTATTCAAAGTGACTCCACTAATAAAAGATTATTGATGAGTGACATTACAGACTAGTATTAACCACTGCTTTGCCACCTCTGCTGGCCATTGCTTTAGACAATTTTGGAGGCTGTTTCAAAGATTCAGGTTTCACGTTTATCTATAAATCCACAAGGTCATTGCTGTGCTGTGTAAGTTCCACACACTAATAACTACTTTCATTAATGAGTTTCATGCTTCTGACAGAATCCAGATTTTTCATTTTATCATGTTACCACAGATTCATGTTTGATAGAGAAAATGTTATCAATAAGCCAAGTAAGGATATGTTGTCTGAAGAGTATTACTGTTTCCATGGGAAAGCTTTTGAGGCTTCATGGACTATTCTAGGATAAAAGGGAGAGGAAAAATAATATGTATAATTTAGATAAACTCCACTCCAAGTAGAAACATAATCCTTTTATTTTATTTGTGAAGAGGGAACATGTGACAGGAATTGGGTTTCATGGTTTTCCATGGGGTTCAAAATAGAAAAATAAACATATGCACATTCATTAGGATAATTATCTGGTAATACTGGTAATGATGTTTATTTAGCAGATGAAAATAGAGTTTCAAACCTGCAGATATAAGAGTTAGAATTCCAGAACATTAGAGTTAAAAGAGAACTTCAGGACAATTTAACCACAATGACTTCAGGAAGTCAACTGGCACTCAAGGTCACACATTGAATAGGGAAATAGCTGGACTCATCGAAGATGTGATTATAGCCAATAGCTCATAAATAGAATAGAGTGTGCAGATTATGAATTACCAAGCCCCTTTTCTCTTCTTCTCTGCTGATTTCACCTATCTTAAAGGGAGTGATATGGAAACACTGAAAAAATAAGTAAAGTGAAGAGCTGTGCATATTTCTAGACCTATTTATCAGTGGCACCTATGAACAGCTTGGTGTATAAAGAGGTTGAAACTGGAATCTAAACTGAAAACTTTAATTCTCTATACATTTGCAAAGAATTAGTAGTTGATTATATAACTATTTATATTACATGACTATTTATTGAAGATTTATTTTCCAAAGATGGCAGTAACAGTGTCTTTCATTCCACCTGTTTTTGCCACTCTCTTCATCCAGAGGTGGGTTGATTTCCCCATCTGATCTACTCCCCACCTTCAACCAATCCCCCACCTTGCTCTACCTATACCTGGGCATTTCCTTGTGACTGTTTGGTGAAATGATGCTTTTCAACTTCAGAGGCTAGGCCATATAGGGTAGTATAGCCTTTACATCTATGTTGAGATACTTGCCTTGGGATCAAGTTGCCACTTATAGCTGTTCTGGCTGGAAGCCCCAGCTGAGGTTCCAGCCAACAGCCATGTGTATGAGAAAGTGTTTAAGATGACTCTGGCAGTTAGGGCACCTGGGTGGTTCAGTTGGTTAAGCGTCTGACTCGATTTCGCTTCAGGTCATGACCTCACGGTTTGTGAGATGGAGCTCCCTGCATTGAGCCCCAAGTACAGCTCCATGCTGGGCACGGAGCTTAAGTTTCTCTCTCTCTCTCTCTGTCTCTCTCTCCCTCTGCCCCTTCCCAACATACAGTCCTGCTCTCTCTTAAAAAACAAAATAAAAACAAACAAAAACCTCTAAGATGACTCCAGCAGCCAACACCATCTGATTGCAGCTGCATAAGGGACCATGGACAGAAATTGCCTAGCTGAGGCCAGTTTCCCTGCCAAACAATGACAAATGACTGCTGTTACTTTAAATTATTAAGGTTTTGAGATGATTTGTTGCAACAGACAGGGAAAATGCTACTCCTCAGAACAGGAGGGAAAAGGTAAAAAAAAAAAAAAAAAAGAAAAGTTATTATTATTATATTTTAAAAGATAAAATAAATTTAGAATCAATCAGACTCACATTCTATCACAAAGATACAAATTGATTTTGAAGAAAAATGTGAATAGCAAAGCTCATATAGTTTTATTAGCAAAACCTATCGATAAGATAAAATATAACGGGGGCTGTAAACAATATTTTCTAAGCTTAAAATGCTAAGTTATATAGGTTCAAACATTATTGTGCACACATTTTGTATTTGCTTAAAAAAAATAGGCAAGGTGACCTTATGCATCTTTTCCACCTCTAACTTCTGTCATTCTATCTTTATTGTGTGGGTGTTGAGTTTGCTGAAAAAGCCAGATTTCAGAACAGCTTTCTTTAGGAAATGATGTTTTTAAAAGTTAAGAAAAAAAAGCTTGCCACATTGTAGAAGTGGCAGCTATAAAAATAGATATAAAAATAAATTGAAAATTCATAACAATTGTGCTGCAAAAGATGAATTGAGAACTGAATTACAAAGTAACATTAACAAAGTGGGTCTTTGATTAAATGAGTGAGCCAAATTACTTACAGTATGATATGTTGGAAATGGCTAGAGATGTTACAAAATAAATGAAGAAAACATTGTGCGTACAGTTCTAGGACTGACTAGCATAAAATAAGAATTTCAGAAAGTATGATCTTATAGTATAAGGCAAGGGGTCAGAGAGCTGGGTTAATTCCTAGCTCTAAAAGAAAGAACACTCAAAAGTGTGCTTAGAAAATGCAGAGAACTGGAAACCATGATGTGTCAAAAAAAGTTTTGTACTGGTAAAAAGATACAAGGAAGAAAACCAAGGGATTTGGAGGGGGTTGTATAAGATGAAAGTAAGTTCCTTCCTTCCCCTTGCATCCCACCCCCGCTGTCCTCAGACACATATCAACACCATTCTTTTTAAAAAGCAAAAGCAACTCCATGTTCCTCACTTACATCTGCACAGATGGCAATAATAATCCATCAGTTTCCTAACAACTCATCATCACTTTCTAAGCAAAGGGTGGAGACCTTCATTGGACTGAAATTCTAATAAGGCAAAGGATTTCATTGGAGTCCCTCTATTAACAAGTAGTTTTGCTAATTTACTCAGCACAATGTTAAGCACTTTAGAAGAATACAAAGGTCTAAAGCCTATTAGCAGCTAGTTCTTACCTAATTGAGGGGACAGAATTAAATTAATAAAGAATAATGAGTCCTGGAAAAGTCCAAGTGTTGTTTATGAGAAAAATGGAGTAAGTGGAGTTTGAAATACAGGTAAGAAATACTGACAAAGGAAGTCATCCCTGCTCTATACCCACTATATAGTAGGTGTTCCAGCAACATTTATTAAAAAAAAATGAACAAGCAGCACAAAACATCTGAAAAAGTGGCCTAAAATCATGTTAAGCAGTGTTCCAGCTCAGCTGGAGATGCAAGGGCAAGGTTAGGTATCAGGGCATGCTTCGGTCAAGGAGGCCTGGGAAGAAAGGTGATACATTCACTTTCTGTGGTAGGAAAATGGAAATCAATAAAGCCGACTGCCTGATACTCAAGGGAGATTACTCTGACAGCAGAATGTGAGATACAACAGAAAGAGAAATTCAAGTGAAGTAGCGTCAATTTCAATTCTTCCCTGACTTGGTAGGCTTCTTTGCACTTTGTGCTCAAATGAAGTCAAACAACCTCAAGCGAAATATGTGTATTGTTGGGGAGGGGAGGTTGCTCCAAGAGTATTATGAAGGACAGATGCAACTAGCTTTGTAGATATTCTAAGCATGTAGATGTGGAATGCTGAGGTGTGGGCAAGTCAGTATGAACCAAGATTTCCAGAAGGAAAAAAAAAAAAAAGGCTTATGAGAAATATGCAAAATAAAGCCTTAGAACTCAAAGGATGAACCACAGTGAAGTTACTGTAGAATGACTAAAAGAAGTATACCCTCTATATGTCATAATGTTCACAAAGAACCAGGTTTTTCTTGCCACAAGAGAAAAGTAATCATATACTTAGCTTTAGCTAAGACATGAGGGACATACTTTATTTAAAACAAACAAGCAAACTTTAATAGTCATTTCAACACTGATCTCTGCTGACCCACTAAATGTTTGATGCTGGGGATGAGAATTTAACATCTGTCATTTCACTGGAAAAGCAACAAGGTTTTTCCTGGGCTCTGGAAACATGTTGATTGAATTTAAATATATCAGTTACTAGTCCTGAGACTTTAGGCAAGTTATTTATAACCTCTGTGTGCCTCCATTTCCTCATCTGAAAATGGGGATAATTCAAAAAGCTTTGATATAGGGTTATAATGAGAATTAAAACATTATTAATTTATTAATTAAGTGCTTGGATGAGTATCTGACTTATAAGTAGTGATCAATAAATATAAGCTATTTATTATTAGAAGTAACTATAATTAGTATTATTACTGCATTATATTATTACTGTATCATTACTATCATTACTGTATTAACTTTGTATTTTTGTGTCTTTTTGGTTAAAGAAGAAACAAATCATTACTACCCATTTTTCTATGGCAGCATGTCAACTTGGTGGCTTACCCTAAGGAACACAACGAATTATTTGATGGCATTCAGAAAGTCCCCCCTTCTCAAATCCTTCTGGTAAAGAGAACCATATTTTTATTTTTCTGGAACAAAGCTCAAAAGAAAAATACACTTACTGAGTTGAACAAAACAGAATCATAAATAAATTAGTTGCATTTTGTTTTTCCTGTCTGAGAAAACCTGAAAAATCATTTTCCTTTCTATCTGAAAGGACATCTAAAAGGAACCAGACCACACAATGACACAGAGATGGCTGTACCTCAAGTAAAATAAATCACAGTGGAAAAGGATAGTATCTGACAGGAGGCTTTGGATATTGTTTTCATTATCCAGTTATTTTCTATGTAAAAGCCACTTGTGTCTTGGAGTGGACCTTGTCATCTGAAAAGCACTTTATCTTGTTGTATTTCCAAAGATTTAAATGGAAATTGTTGCTTTTGGGAAATAGCCATAAGGAGAGAGTTGGCTGCATTTAAAAGCCTCAATCCATTTGCCTCCTAATACCGGTAAGTCCCTCTCTCATGTTACAGGTTCTTTTCCTCCAGAAGGTAATACTAATTTCATAATCATAGAAATAATCAAATCTTCAAAGCGTCGTATACACTTAACATGTGTGTATGTTGTGTAGTCACACAGAATCATATGTGATTCTAAACAGCAACCTTATAATGTTTGAATGATTTTTCTAATTTCACAGATGAGAAAACCAAGGCTACAAAGGTTAAGTCCCTTGTTCAAGGTCCCACAGCCACCAAAGGAAGGGATAGGAAGTCATCTCCAGTAAGCTTCTTTGTTTCCACTTCTCAATTATTACCACCATCCTCAGTGGATATTGCTCTAGCCATTTCATTCAAAATAATAGAAAACTTAATAAAAAATGGAGCCATGGCCTCCCGGGATTCCTACCTGAACTTGGACAACTTAAAACAAGATTCAAAAGAAGACTTGGTCTATCACTATATTCTGTGCTATCTGGACATCAATCAGTGTCATGTGAACTGATCTCATGAATTTCTAGTAATATAAATTCACTGGAAATTCAATACTTGGGGGTTGGTATCCCATTTTATTTGCTTTTCTTGGACATGGCACCCCCACTGTTTTGACATCATTGTATTCTAGGTATGTTATTGATACAAAATGAAATCACTTTCACTGAAAAGATTCTTTAGAATGCTAGACAGGTAAAAAGTAAAACTGACTCTGTTTGCAATAGTGTTAAGCTAAAAATGAATGCCCAGGTTAAAAAGTAATGATTTCAAATACTACCCTCTGAGATTCCTTCTAAGGAACAGCATTGAATTTATAGTTATTCATTATAGATTAGTGGGTGTATGTTACTAACAGCAAGTTTTTCTTTCCCAGATGTATTAATTATTTACTGATATTTGAAATTCTAAAAATATGCTGTCTCTTGACTTGTGGGGAAAAACAAACAAAAGTTGGACATAACCACACTGCTGTGAACCTCTCAGATAAACAAAGTTGAAAAACCCATAGGCAGACACAACTGATTCTTCCTTTTCTATCTAACCAACAGCTGCTTTAAAAGATTCTAGGAACATATAGAGGATAGGAAGAACAAAAGAGATTTCTAATCCTATTTGGGTAACTCATGTTTTCTTGCTGTGCTAGCACTAAACAGCGCAAGATTACATCGTTCTTTCATTTAAAAAAAAAAAAATTCATACAACTGCAGAATTCACAGCCTTTTTCAAGCACGTACTATTATTTTTAAAAATTGACCATATACTGGCCATAAAGCATGGCTCAATATATTTAAAGGATTAAAATATTGGAGACTATGGTTTTTTGCATCAGAAGACAATTATGTTAAAAATGAAAAACTACCAATGTGCCTGGGTAGCTCAGTTGGTTAAATACCTGACTTCAGCTCAGGTCATGATCTCATGGCTCATGAGTCTAAACCCCACATGGGGCTCTGTGCTGACAGCTCAAAGCCTGGAGCCTGCTTCAGATTCTGTGTCCCACTATCCCCCTGCCCCCCAACCTTCTCTCTCTGTCCTCCCCTGATTAGGTTTTGTCTCTTTTTCTCTCTCTCAAAAATAAATAAACATGGAAAAAAAGAAAAACCACCATAAAACTAGGAAATATCCATATGTTTGGAAATATAAAAAATAATCATGTAAATAATATATAGGTTCAAAGAAAAAATCCTAATGAATTAGACAGTATTTCAAATTGAATGATAAAGAAAATATGATTTCATGACTGCTGCTAAATCATTACCTAGAGAATATTTTTATTTAAAACACAATCACTAGAAAAGAAGAAATGTTGAAAATAGGTGAAGTAAGCAACCATATCAAGAAGTTATAGAAAGAAAATTAGCCAAAGGAAAGTAAAAGAAAGAAAAAATAAAGGTTAGAGCAGAAATTCATACAACAGAACAAATTGTACAATAGAGGAGACCAAAAGAGCCAAAAGTTGGTTTTGTTAAAAGAAAATCAAACTGATAAAACTTCCCAAAACTGACATAAGAAACAGAAAGAAAGAAGAAAAGAAAGTCCTCAAGAATTTATCTACAAATATTAAAATAAATAGTAATAAAAATTCTTATCAAAAAAGACTCTGAGCCCAAATGGTTGTAATATTATTACCAAAACTCTTTCAAAGTAGTAAAATGAGGGGCGCCTGGGTGGCGCAGTCGGTTAGGCGTCCGACTTCAGCCAGGTCACGATCTCGCGGTCCGTGAGTTCGAGCCCTGCGTCGGGCTCTGGGCTGATGGCTCATAGCCTAGAGCCTGTTTCAGATTCTGTGTCTCCCTCTCTCTCTGCCCCTCCCCTGTTCATGCTCTGTCTCTCTCTGTCCCAAAAATAAATAAACATTGAAAAAAAGTAGTAAAATGAAAGGGTAGACACCCCAAATCATGTTATGAGGAAAATATAACATTGATTCTAAAACTAGGGATGCAAAATTATAGAAGCGTTTCTCACCAGTGAACATACATGCAAAAATCCTTTGAAAATTAACAGATTTATTACTAATAAATTAGTAAATTATTATTAATAAACAATTTATAAAGGGGTAATCTGTATGACTAAATTGAGTAACTTCCAGAAACTCAATATTGGTTTAACATTCAAAAACCTATCAATAGAATTTTCCAGTACTAAGACATTAGAGGAGGGAAATTATAGTATCATTTTAATAGTTGCAGAAAATCCATTTGATAAAATTAAACATTCATTCATAATTAAAAACTTTAAAATTAAGAAAAAATAAAAGTTCCTCAGGTTGAAAAGAGGACGGTTAACCCTTGAACAATACAGGGTTGGGGCACTGACCCCCTGGGCAGTTGAGAATCTGTGTATAACTTTTAACTCCCTCAAAACTTTACTACCAACAGCCTACTGTTGACCAGAAGCCCTAATGACAACATAAAAAGTGAATTAATACATATTTTGTATGCTCTATGTGTTACATACCATATTCTTACAATAAAGTAAGCTACAGAAAAGGAAATGCTATTAAGAAAATCATAAAAGAATATTAATTTATAGTACTATATTTACTGAAAAAAAAAACCCACATATAAATGGACCGATACAATCCAAACTTCTGTTGTTCAAAGGATGAACTATATTTGTAAAACAAATCTACAAGAAACATTGTACTTACTGGTATATTTTGACACAGAAACTAAGGATGCCACTATCATCATCTCCATTCATCTGTACGGTGATGGTTTTAGCAACTGCAGTAAACAAGGAAAAAGAAACATAAGAATTGGTAAGGAAATGTTATGTTTCACAAATTTTGACAAAAAATATTCAAATGAGCCCACAGACAAAATGTTAGTTTTAAGAGAATTTAGCAAAGTTATTAACTTTGTAACCATGTTATATCTCTATGACACAATGTTATATCTCTATGATAGCCATAAGTATTACAAAATGAAATTTATAAAATATATAGTTTATACCAACAAAATATTAAGGACTAGTAATAAAATTAAGAAGAGATGCATACGACTTCTTTGTAGGAATTAATACACATTTAACAAGATAATTTTTAAAACTGAAATAAATGGAGAAATACTCTGTGCATAAATCAGGAAACTTAATTTTGTAAAGATGTCAGCTCTTCCAACACTGATTTATAAATTCAAAGCAATCTCTACATAAATCCCTACACAGTCCAAATCCCTATACGGATCTCTGTGGAACAAGACAGGCTTAATTCAAATCTGTATAGAAATGGAGAGGCCAAGAGTAACACAAACACTCTGAAGAAGAACTGCAAATTGAGAGAAGAGGTTCTAATGGCTATTAAATCTTATTATAAAGGTATAGTCAGAGGCAGATTTACTATGGAGCTTGCACTGTTCCCTTTCGGGACCCTTGGGTTTATATGGGGGAAAAACTGGACCCTCTACCTCACATCATTCACAAAAATAAATTATAGATATGTCATAGCCACAAATGTGAAAATGAAAACAATAAGCTTTTACACAATATAGAACACTATCTTCATGATAGTTAGGGAACAATTCCTTAATTAGGATACCAGAAGCACTCTTAAAAAAAAATACTGATAAATTTAATCTAGAAGGGGAGAAATTTGTCACCCTAAAATATGCCTCTTTGCCATATGGATTATTTTAAGCTGCATATTTTTAATGAAACTGCAGACCCAGGAGAAGCTCTGAAAAACAAGTAAAAGTTACCCTTTTATAAAAGACATTTATGCTTGTAAGGGAAATTTCCATTTATAAGGTTGTCTTCCCCTCTGTACCAGGAAGAGAACAATGACTCTAATCTCTAGAAACCCTTTATCAATGGTGAAGGTAAGGATTTAAATATGCATAAAACCTTATCCCGGTTTACTGTGATTTTCTTTGTAACCTCCCATAACTGGCCTCCTCTGCCCACTCCTTTTGTCTTTAGTCGGAGATGTTATTTAAGGTGGGGGCTTAGGGCATTTGGGAGAGTTACTCAGTTTTCCTGGGTCTCTCCCATGTGTACAGGAGGTATACAGATTATTAAACTTTTTGTTTTTCTTCTATTAATCTTTTATTGCAGGGGGATCTCAGCCAAGAACCTAGAAGAGTAGAGGAAAACATTATTTTTCCTACCCCACCACCTCATTAAAATTGGGAATTTCTTTTCATCAAAGGACACCACTGAAAGGGAACCCAGAGAGGGAAAAACCATATGCAACACACACAGGTGTCTTTAGGTGCACATCTAGAATACATTGGTCCACAATCAATTAAAAACAAAGACAATGGACAAAAGTCACTTCACAAAAATCTGAATGTCTAAAAAGACATATAAAAAGGTGCTCAACCTCATTAGCCATCAGAGAAATGCAAATAAAAACCACAATGAGATACCATTATATACCTAGTATATTGGCAAAATTTTAAAAGTCTGTTATCCTGTAGAGCAAATGGGAATATGTTCTCACTACTGGTAGAAGTATAAATGGATACAATTTTAGACACATGTTTAAGGGTAACTACTAAAACTTATTATATTAATAGTCCATGATCAGCAATTTTACTCCCAGATATACATCCTAAAGAAACACATGCTTATGTACACTATGACACCTGTTGAAGAATATCCATACAGCACTGTGTTACAGACCCAAACTAGAAACAATTCAAATATCCATCAACAATACTGTATATGTTCCACCGTACAAATTATAGATTCAATTCTATACAATAATATTAATGCATTATAAAGGCATATTGCTAAGCGAAGAATATAAAAGAATTGTACAAAAAGTTCAAAAACAGGCAAAATTAAACTACACTGTTTAGGGATATATGATTGGGTAGTAAAACTTTAAAGAAAAATCAAGGATTGGTTATAGTAAAGTATAGGATATTGGTTCTTATTGAGAAGGGAGAGGACAGAAAGGAATTTCTGAGAGATGTCAATAATATTTAATATATATATGTTTTGTTTTGTTTTTTACCTGAGTATAGTTTACTAAGATTTTTACTTTATCTTTCAGTAAGCTGCTAATTTATGTTTTATGTACTCTTAGGTATACTTATTCTGTTTCATTACAAGACTGTTTTTTAAGTTCATGGTGAGTAAAGTTTTATAAAATTAAACATTACCCCAAATAAATATCTATTAAGGTGTTAAAAAACTTCATCTGAGTAAATTTGAAGATCTAATTGGTTTTATTAAGCAATTCATGAATTACACGGCATCCCATCTAGCAAGTAAAAAAGAGCTTCAAGAACTATAGGCAGAAAGATTCTATAGGCAGAAATGTGGTGAAACAAGGTTACTGACGTGGAAATGTTGGGGTTTGGAGCCTACTACCAACAAAGAATTCTTGAGCTGTTTTTGGTGTAAAAAAGGTGGTTTTATACAGGATCCATGGGGAGAAAGAGCTTCACTGGGGTCATGAAAAGTGGCTGATTACATACTTTCAAGTTCGGAGAGGGGTAGGGATAGCACAAGCCTGTAAGGTATTTTGGATACAAGGGTTATAGGACCCTGAGGAGGCTAGCTATTATTAGGAAAAGGTCATTTATTACTGTTCAGTAAAACTCAGTCATGAGACCCTTCAGATATATGCTTGGAGTATGATTGCCAACATATAGTTGGGGGGTAGAGACAAAGGAAGATTCCAAAGGAATTTTTATATATTAAAGTAGACTTATAGGATCCTGGGGGTTGGGATGATGTTAAGCTAAGATTGCCTTTTGCCCTTAGCAAAGTGTCATCATTGAGGCAGTTGAGTTCCTAGAGGGAGGCCACTCTGCCTGTTTCAAAGACTTGTCAATGGGCTACAAGTTGTAAGAAAATTTAATTTTTTTCTTTTGCCTTTGTTTCGCATATCAGTTATCAGCAAAAGATATGATTATTTCAAGTAAGGTTACCTTCTCTTAAGGGAAGGCAGGAGGTTTTAACTGGCAGGTTATCTCACTAGTGCTGACCAGGAAATTCCAGACTGATTTGCTTAAAACTCCACTCCAGAGGGAGGCAGAAACCACAATTAGGTTAGGTACTAAGTCTTGGAGGTGCTTAATGTAAGTGACACCAATTGGGGCCTGTTTCTTTTTTTTTTTTTACCACCCCCCCCCCCTTTTTTTAAATCAGTAAATGCTTGTTTATGTTTTTAAAATCAAGCAATACAAAGATACAAGAACGGAGAAAGTCACCTCAAAGCCCATTAGGGAGGGCCTGTTTCTCTTTAACAAAGGAAAAGATGTTTTTTACACTTGTCAAAATGAGAATCAGACGTCTTATCTTACTAACTTTTAATAGAAATTTGCATTTTACAAAAATGTTTAGTGTCCTATGGAAAAATATTTCATTGAACGCTCACAGCCTAGCTTTGCTGAACGTCTCCTTTTTTGGTGATAGATTGCCTATCCCTGCTAAACACTTTAGTGAAATAAAATACTTGCTTTATATGAACTTTCACTTTGATGGTAAGGATTCAGATCTCTTAATTAGTGCCTAGACAAATAACCTGGGGAAAAGCAATCAAAAGCAAAGGACTATCAAACACTTAAGATATTTTATTTTATATAATAAAATAAAAGGTATTTTATATAATAAAAATAACTTTTAAGTGTTCATTATAATTTACTTAATAACTCAGGGTACCATAAAAATGGAATCACTTGAACTAGCATTCTCTTCTAGACACCTAATAAAGTGGAAAAGGGACAAGTCACTAGTGTCCAAATAAATACATTTGCCAAAATGTACTTATTCATTTATTCAAAAAGTATTTGTTGAGTGACTTTTAGGTACCTTGCACTACATTAAGTGCTTGGGTTATGACAAAGGACAAAACTGTCCAAACTCCATGCTCTCCTAGAATTTCCATTCTCGTTTGGAAGATAGGTAATAAACAAATAGTTAAAATAACATCAGGCAGTGGTAAGTGCTCTGAAGACAAAGTTGAATGAAGGAACAGAGTAAGGATACAAATTCAGGTAAGGTGGAATGCTGAATACTGGTCTTTGTATACCCAGTCTGCTGGTTTGGGAGGTAGATAGGGAAAATTCGTCAGACAGCAGATGTATTTGCCAATGCTGGGAAACTCTCCAGGAATAGAGATGGTATTCTTCAGGTGTGGGAAAACTGCAAAACCTGCATGTGGGGAAAACTTCTGAGATTCTTGAACAATCCCTGAAGTAATCTGGTAGCTGATCTGCCTTTCACATTGAGGCTTTCCATAAACTAGTTTCCAATCAGGGGGTGTGGGTCTCATTTCTACATTCGCATAACATCATGAGATTTTTATTTTCTAGGAGAAGTAGCTTGGAAGTAGTACTATGTAGCTCAGGAGTCAGGTTAAAATGTTTCTGTTCTCTTACTATTGAGATTCTAAATCATGCACTTTTCTTATGCCTGCATGAAAAAGAATGGTTAAATTGAGACAGTTAAATGGTTTGTGGATGTTTGAGACCCTCATAAACTAGATTATTCTCAATAGCATTCATTCATCTTTACCTTCTGATGTAGTAAGAAATTAAACTAAATGTGTACTAACCCCAGAACCTCCTCTGAAAAGTGACACTGAAAAGTGTCAATCTGATCTCCTTGATAATGTGTCCCTTTCTCCTAAAACTGAAACACAGCAAATAGAAACAAAGTGTTTTCAAAATCTGATTGAACAAACATTATTTATAAATTTAGCCCTTGATATGGGACCTGGAGGTAATGCACATTAAAGTTTACTTTTTTTTTTTTTTAATTTAATTTGCTTTTTGAGGAATAGTCAGACTGATAGCCCTGTATCTTCTTGGAGAGTTTTTCATGACTTAACTTGAAGTCTAAACTAAACTAAATTCCACTGATGAAACTCAAACCCATTTCTACTTTTTAAATACTTAATAAGGCTTATTTTACACAGCTATTTTTAAAAAGCATGAAACTGAATACATTCTTGAGTTTATTTAAGCTAATGCATTTATTTTCTTGTTTCTCAGAAATCAGTCACTTTTTTTGGTCTGCTTTAGCTGCGGAGTTCACACTGGATACAAAAAAATTGGTAGTTCAAAAACAAGTGGTAACTATTTTCAGAGAATATTATCTATTGTGTGATTTCTGAAAGGTATGAGTTTTCTTAGTTAAAAACAGATTGCTGAACATTTACTAGTCGGATTAATGCTGGATTGATCAAAGCTACAAGTAGAAACCAACAACAGTTCTCCTGAGCCAGTTTATAAGAAACATTCCATAAGGCAGCTATTTACAGTTGTATAGGTTATGCACTGCACATCTTTAGCACACCATTAACCTTGTACATAACTGCTTTAACTTGAGAAAAAATCATAATCCTGGACCTTGAGATAGAAAGGAACTAAGGAGCTACAGTTATCAGCATAAGAACAGATACACTTATGCTGAACTAGTGATGCCCACTGGGGTATAGAAGATTGAAAATTATGCAGGTTTAGGGAACCTACAGATCCACCTATGCAAAACAGTTCCATTAGAGCACAGGTGAACAAGTAATTCTTGCATAAACTGCTATGGTCTCTGGACAGCTTGTCCACTCTGGCCCCAAGGATGCCTCTCTGGGACCAACTTCTCATACTCTAATCCCTCAAAACAGTTCCTTAATCCCTGGACAGAGATGCTGACAGAGGAGAATAAATTTTTACTCATGGCTTCTGCCAAATGACTGGGAGGTGAGTGGATTAATTTATAACCAAGAACTTGAAAATGCATCAGCATGGAATTGGAGATTGTGCTGTGAATTGAATTTATATCTTGCTTTCTGCTCACACCTACAAATTGAAATTCTCCAAGTAAAGGCATTTGAGGATAATAGAGAACAAAATATATCTGAAAGGAAATAGATGCTTTCCTCAGCCACAGCATTTGGCATATTACATCATTTGGACAATGAATCTGGCTCTAAGCTTTCTTATAGCCAGGAAATGCACTAAGGTTCTGGAGTTTTTGGTTTATGACAACAGAAAACATACAAATTCATCTGTAGTGGAAAAAAAATCTTAAATAGAAAAGACAGCAAGAATCTATCGCATGCGTAACAGTATTATCCGTCTTAAAGGAATCTAAAAAATATCTCATTCTATGTGAAAACTGAGGCTTAGAGAATTGATAATCATAATCTTAGAGCATATTCTTCATTAGTTTTCATGAGGGAATTCTAAAGATGTTTGTAAAGAGGAAAAATTGCTGATTTATTAATAAGGTGACAAGATTTTTGGAGTTAGAAGAAGCACTATTGATGAGGGAGCATAAGGCAAGCTGAGGGCAAAACACAAGCTAACAACTCCTCCTCCCATCCCACCCCTCCCAGGTGGGCTATGTGTGACATTCCTCAGGCATTCCTGGCTGCCCAAGAACAAAGGAAAGGACAGAAAACAAATGGTTAAACCGACAGAGTCTCCATCAGTTTACAAATATCTTAGTAAATTATAAGAAAAAGGCAATCTTTCAATAGCCCAATCTCCAGGAACTCCCTACTAGCTTAATGTTAATGCTTTGTCAGAGGGAAAAACAACCTTAGCTTGATAAAAGCTAGGCCTCCTGTAATCTGTGAGTCTTCCTTAGCATATGGAAATCCCTTTAAGAAACTTTCTCTCGACTTTACCTCCCCCAACTCCACAGTATATAAGCAGTCACTTCTTATAACGCCAGTGAAGCTTTTTCTGCCCACGGGTCCTGTCCCCATGCTTTAATAAAATCACCTTTTTGCACCAAAGATGTTTCAAGAATTCTTTCTTGGATGTCAGCTCTGAATCCCCACCACTCCAAAACCCTATATCCTTGATTTCCCAGATTTAGAAACTGAGACTCAGAGAAACTAAAACAAAACAAAATAAACAAAACAGCATTAGTTAATAGAAGAGGTAAGAAGAGTTAACAGGATTGTGAAAAGGGATTTCCTGTTTAGCATGATGCTGGGAGAGTGAACTTCAACCTCAAATCTTTCTTGATAAACGCCCCCCAATCCTCTAACACTTCACAATCAAAAAGAGGATGAATGGACATCTTTTATTGATGGAGAAACTTACTCGGGTTCTTGAAGCAGCAGCAACAGCAGTAGGTGCGCCAAGCCGGCTTTCAGGTGAGCCGCCTTCACGTGAGCCGCGGACTCTCTCATGGCTGTTTCCAGATGGATTGAGTAACTGACATTGCTGCTGACCCCCTGTGCTTTACCTGGCAGTGCTTATCACAGCCTGGCGCCTGGAACCGTCCCAGGCCGATTGCACAGCTGAACTGGGGCACACTACCCCATGTGCCCTGCTGCCGGGGTTCCTAGAGTGACAGTGAGCCAAGCGCAGTAAGGGTATCACCTGTGTGTGCAGGGGAAGGGAGTTGGGTGGTTGGGACGGGTCCCCTGCACCGCACCTGGGAGAAGTCAGGCAGATACTGGAAGCAGCTGGCTGCCAAGGAATAAAGGCAGAACCGGAAGCACCTCCCCCAAGGCCCCAGCCACGTGCCTTGGATCTTCACCCTCCCGAGCCCAGTGCGGGTGTGGCGCTTTGGAAGTTCGGAAGGGATCCTGGTGCCGGTGAGTTTGGCTCAAGGGAAGAAAAGGAAAAAAAGGTTAGGATTTTGTTTTAACACATATATAAGAAAACAATACTTAAGCACATAACTGCCACATTTAAGTGGTCGCTAAGAGATTTGCTATTAAGTTTAAATAAAACGGGCCATTTTACAGAGCAATAAAGTATAAAGGACTAGAGATCTGGGAAGATCACCCTTTAAACGGAGAAAGAAATCCAGAGTAAATGTCACTTAGAATGAGCTTGAGAGCAAACGATAGTCTCCAATTCAAGTTTTCATTAGAATAAACAAATTTTATTTGGGCATACTTTATGTGGCTGCAGCTCTGCAGGTATAAGACAGGGGGCATTACAAAAGACTGAAAAGGAAAAGAAGTTTGTAATAATTGGTTTAAGAGTAGATAGAAGAAACTAGAGAGAAGAGATAGAGACAGGGAGAACCAACGGATGTGGGTAAGATGAGACCATAGAAACAGGCTGGATTTTATAGGTTCATATAAAGGCCCACTGAGAAAAAAAATCTTTCTCCTTGGTTGATATTTCCTGCTATTGAAGAAAAAAAGTCACCTAAGGAAAGAACACTGAACAACCGCAATCTTATTACACCATGAAAATCAATGAGCTAGTGGCTAAAGTAGACTAACTTTTCTGGGACTTTGCCCTTACCCAGAAACCTCTGATTTCCTCAAATTTTTAACAAAAACTCAAGTTCTCTTGGGAAAAGATATTTAAACACCATAGTTTTCATGAATGGTAGATAAATGGGGAAATATGGGAAGGACTAGTACGAACTCAACACATTTTTAAAATTATGCTCATTAAAAATGTCTGGTAAGTCTTTTTTCCAAATTCACACCTTAGCACCTTAATCTCAGGCTAGGAATCAGCAAAGAGGCCAATCAAACCTCCTCATGGACCCTTTCCTCAGACCTAATCAGAGGATGTGACTTCAACCTGTCCCCAAAGCTTACAGCTTCCTTCTCAAGTTCCCTCAGGCCACAGGAAGGCCTGCTGGAAATTCAAAGTAGGAAAGAAACAAGGTGCTCAGCTGAATGAATTAGGGAGGAAATATTTTTTAGTGTAGTAGAGACAAACTGCAAAGCCACAAGACTGATGTTCCTCTTGATCATTGGATGCATTTTTGGAGTAAGAATAAATGTATTTCCTATGAAACCACTTAGACAATACTCATCTGGATAGGCAAGTAAATTAAAGAAAAATATGCTCAATACTTTAAGATTGTATAAAAGACTTGCTCCTTGACAATGACTGAATTGAAATTACTGCTGTTCACACGATTGTATACTTTTGTAAATGTGGGCCCAAGAGGATAATATGTCTGGTGTTATGGTTTCAGGATCAAAATCAGCAAATTGAGTTTGGCTATCATTCAAGCAAAAGCTTTGAGGACTTTTTATTATGAATCCACAATTGGTGAAGAGCCACAAGGTAAAAAATACAGCACACATTAGACAAGCTCATGCAATTTAAAGTCCAGTGTATCTTTCATAAAGTCAGGTACAAAGTATAAAGTGAAGCTACTAGTGCTATATGAGATAGACATATAAGAAAGTAAAAAATCTGTTCTTAAAAACAAATTAGCAGTTGTTTTGTGCCTTTCACCTATTCTTGCAAGAGATGTCTGCATGAGCAAAACATGGGAGCAGACCCATCTGTATTTTTTGCTCAAAAAATAGATTTAGTGGCTGTTGTGTTTTGGGAGGCAAATTAATGCTCAGAGACTGAGTTTCATCTTTGCCAGCAATTTATTTAACACCGGTTCACTGTGGGAATTATAATTTCACAAGCCACTACCGTACAGGATAATGTCTCTTAATGAGCTTTATATAGGAGTAACATATTCTAAGCCAGTGATAGATTAATCACATTCTTCTTCCAGGCAAAGGGAGATGAAAGGAGTAAAGTCCAAATTTAGTTGAGGTGTACCTATATAGGTGTTGGTACTTCAAAAAGATGGCTTAGCTGATTGAGAACTGATGTTCAGCTGCCAGAGTAAAAGTCTCCTGTTGCTGGATCACAGTGCTAAGTAAGGATGGTGTGGGGTGTTGACAGGCAAGAGGATTTCCTTTGTGGGGGCCACTGCATGATTTTTACTACTGCCTTACTGTGGTGGGAGCTAATTGCCCCAAGGCCTTCAGAGAACTGTTTAGATCAGCAAAGAGTCCCCTCACCCAGGCCAAATACTCTCAGGTAGTCCTTACAAACTTTTGGTATTTATAGTCTGAATGTGCCCTCCCTCACCATAGTTGCTGTTTCATGTGTTTTTATTGATAAGCCCCAGTTGGGCCCCTTAGCAGCTGAACTACTGAGTTCTTATCAGTGACAACAGATGAGATGATGATATCCTGTCACAGCTTACCTCACTCATATCAAAACAACTTCACTCTTAAAAAACAGTTTCATTTTTGCTATAAACAAATGGAGTGGAAACTATATCAAACCAACATACAACGGTGTCCCTAGGTCAAGTCTACCTTAAAAAGTTGTAGACATCTGAGTTCTGTGGGCCAAAGGAAGATTTCCCTTCACACCCTAATCTATAGAAGCAAGAAATTTGTAAGGGGTGACTGAGACAGTTGTCCTACAGCTGTTTCAAATAACACAAACCCAGTCAAACTAACTTTTAAAGAAAAACAAAGGGTCAATTAATCATAAAGATAGGAGTACAAGGAAACCTCAGAGGGATTGGAAAGCCATCAGAATGTAGTCACTACTTTCTCAGTGACTCTCACTCTCTAGGGCCACATGCTTTCTTCTCTGGGGCCAATATAGCCACTCCAGCCCACCACTACATCCTTTTGTGGTTAAGAGCCTGGCAGACATTAACTAGTTCTTGTATCCCTGATTAGCCCAGGTTTTTCAGGTTCACCTCAGACAATTGGCAAAAGCTTGGGTTATGAGGGCACCTGGCTGGCTCAGTCAGTTAAGTGTCCCTCTCTTGGTTTTGGCTCAGGTCATGATCCACAGTTCGTGGGTTCAAGCCCTGCATCGGGCTCTGCACTGACAGTGGGGAGCCTGCTTGGGATTCTCTCTCTGTCTCTCCCCTACTCATGCTCTCTCAAAATAAATTAAAAAAAAAAAAGAGTTTGGGTTATGGAATTTAAGCATCACTTCCAGGATTCATCCACTTGGGTAGGTGAGCTATTTGCAGAGTAGTCTGGGGAAGCAACCAAAAAGACAGGCCTACCACCATAGTAGGTTAGGTTACTGCATCACATTAAATCACCAGATAGTTACCAGGTCACCCGGTATTTTCAAGTTAAATATATTTTAGAAAGTGTTTTAATATGGGTTGCCATTCATAGTTTGGTAAGGAAGGCATGTACTTACATATATGAAAAGACGTATTTAAAGTTAATGGTCAGAATTTTAACCCCTTATTATATCAATGAATATTTGATAAAAAGCATATTTGATTGCTATTTGATTTACATTTTAGTGCTGGAACAGATAATGCAGATTGTTGTGACAGGGATAACCAAAAGATTCACCCTTCTCTTCCATAGTGTCAGATTGTTGTTAGGAAGAAGCCGTCTACTTTGGGACTGCGTATCCCAGGCGCTGTTGAATCTAGGGAGAACTGTATCCTGGTTCTTGCCAATGTTGACACATAGTGCTACAATTAAAGCCACATGTTAAAGATGACAGAGCCTCTGTCAGCCTCGGTCCCTGAATGCCTGTGTGGACCAGGGGCCTTAAGAAAGGTATCCTGGGGACACCTGGGTAGCTCAATTGGTTAAGCAGCTGACTTCAGCTCAGGTCATGATCTGGTGGTTCATAAGTTCTTGCCCCATGTTGGGCTCTGTGCTGACAGCTCAGAGCCTGGAGCCTGCTTCGGATTCTGTGTTTCCCTCCCCAGCTCACATTTTGTCTCTCTCTCTGTCAAAAATAATCATTAAAAAAATTTTTTAAAAACCAAGAATTCTGCCCAAGGAAATACCTTAACCATATGCTTAGGATGTACAAATATGCTTGGGAGAGGTGAGAATTTCTCCTAAAATTATTTTAAAGTATACATTAGTGTTATTCAGTGTGTGATTGAAAACCACACAAGAACTTTTTGTTGCCAACCAGTGAAGGATGAAAAGCTTGCCTTGGAATGTAAATCAACTGCATCACTGAGCATACTGTTCAGTTCTGCTGACATTATTATTTTTCAGGGAGACTATTTTGCTGGAGAAGCAATGTGTTGATTTACATTTTGACATAAGCACCTGAACTTGTCATAGACCAGTACTTTGAGTAACCCTGGTATACATGATCCATATTTGATTTGTTCCTGAGAGCAAGTTGATTTTATTCTTTAAACCAAAGCAACATATGGACATGCTGAAAACAAAACAAAACAAATGGAAACAGTGCAGAAAGGAGGCATAGAATGAAAAGAAAGTTTCCTTTCTCCTTGAGCCCACTCAAATCTGTCACAAATTAATCACTTTCTTGTGTATCCAGTCAGAAAATATGAGCATATCTGCATATAAAAATATATAGTTTTAAAATACACACAAATGGAATTAGAGTATTCAAACTCTTTGATACCTTGCCTTTTCATTCAATGTTTCTTAGAAAACTTCTACATCAGCAAATAAAAATCTATCCCATCCCATGTGAAGGCTGTATAGTAAGAATATAAATATATCATAATGTAACTAAGTAATTCATTTGTGGACATGTACCACATTTCTAACTTGTTTTTTTTTTCTATTACAAAAAATATTTCAATGAATAGAATTATACATACAGAAAATTTTGTGTACTATTAAAAATATGTAAGATGTAATCTGAGTCAAAGGAATGTATATATGAATATTTACAAGATATTATCAAATTGTCCTTCAAAAAGATGGTTCCCATTCATATTCTTTTGCAAATGAATATGAGAGTATTTTTCTTATATTTTCTCTACCTTTTATTTTACTTTTTCTCTACTCACCAAAACAACTACTGAACAGTAACATTTTAGTCAATCTGATAAGTGAATAATGTTTAGATTTGAACTGTTTGAGTGTGGATGAGCTTTTCTTCCCCTAAGGAGGGCAAGCTTAGGAAAACCAATTGTACCAAGAACATCCAAAGAAAGAGCCTGAGAACTGGGAAGCCGTTTGGAAAAATAGATTTTCTCTCTTATGGGTATAAGGGTTCTCATTTGTTTTTTTCTGCATGTTTCCTCTCTCTCTTCTCCTCCCCTCCCCTCCCCTCCCCTCCCCTCCCCTCCTCTCCCCTCCCCTCCCCTCCCCTCCCCTCCCCTCCCCTCCCCTCCCCTCCCCTCTCTCTTCCTCTCTCTTTCTCTTTCTCTTTCTCTCTCTTTCTCTCTCTCTCTCTCTCTTTCTTTCTCTCTTTCTCTCTTTCTCTCTCTCTACTCTCTGTCGGTTTTCTCTGCTGAGTTAGGCACTGGCAAAGACGATGGTGCATTACAGCACCAGTGTTCAAACAAAAAAGAGTGAGTAATATTCTGATTTTAGATCCCCAAGAGTGAAAAACTGATGAGTCCAGTTAGTCAGGGTTGCCACAATATGAACACAGGGTCCTCCATCCTATCCACTGTGGTTTCAGTGGTAAGAGAAGAGAGTGAGTCTAATAACAGAATAGCAGAAAGAGAAATTAAGAAAACAATTCCATTTATAATTATACAAAAAGAATGAAATACTTTTTACCAAGGACGTGAATGATCTATACATTGAAAACTATAAAGCATTGTTGAAAGAAATTGAAGGTGACACAAACAAATGGAAAAGATATTCCATGCTTATCAGTTGGAACAACTAATGTTAAAATGTCCATACTACCCAAAGCAATATATAGATTCAGTGAACCCTCTATCAAAATGCCAACAGCATTTTTCAGTTGGCTAGAGAAAGTAATACTAACATTTTTATGGAGCCACAAAAGTTCCTGAATACCCAAAGCAATCTTGAGAAAGAAGAGCAAAGCTGGAGGTATCACAGTCCCAGATTTCAAGAAAAAGTACCAATCTGTAATAATCAAAACAATACTGTAGTAGTACAAACATAGACATATAGATCAATAAAAAAGGATATAGAATCCAGAAATAAACCCATGCTTATATAGTCAATCTATGACAAAGGAGACAAGAATATACAATGGCAAAAGGAATCTCTTCAATAAATGGTGCTGGGAAAACTTAATACCTACATGCAAAAGAATGAATTTGGACCACTTTCTTATACCATACACAAAAATAGACTCAAACTGGATTTAAGACCTGAATGTGACACCTGTAATCATAAAAGTCCTAGAAGAAAACATAGGCAGTAATCACTTTGGTAGCAGCCTTAGCATCATTTTTCTAGATATGTCTCCTCAGGCAAGGGAAACAAAAGCAAATGTAAGCATTGGGACTACACTAAAATAAAAAGCTTTTTCCCAGCAAAGGAAACCATCAAAATGAAAAGGCAACCTACAGAATGGGAGAAGATATTTGCAAATGACATATCCAATAAGGGGTTAATATCCACAAATAAATACTCATACAATACAACACCAAAAAATAATCCAATTAAAAAATGGGCAGAGGACTCAAATAGACATTTTTCCAAAGAAGACATACAGATAGACAGCAGACAGATGAAAAGATGCTCAACATCACTGATTATCAGGGAAGTGTAAATCAAAACCACAATGAGATATTACCTTTCACCAGTCAGAATGACTAGTAACAAAAGCACAAGAAATTACAAGTGTTGGTGAGGACGTGGAGGAAAATGAACCCTTGTGCACTGTTGGTGGGAATGTAAATTGATGCCACTGTGGAAATTTTTTAATTTCAAAAAATTAAAAATAGAAATACTATACAATACAGTAATTCCACTACTGGGTATTTCCCCAAAGAAAACAAAAACACTAATGTGTAAAGGTATATATGCTACCCTATGTTTTTTGCAGCATTACTTACAATAGTCAAGATATGGAAGCAACCTAGGGGTCCATCGAGAGATGAATAAAAGATAAGTGATATATGTATAATATGGGATATTACTCACTTATAAAAAATAATGAGATTTTTCCATTTGCAACAACATGGATGGAACTAGAGGCTGTTAAGTGAAATAAGTCAGAGAAAGACAAATATCATATGATTTTACTTATCTGTGGAATCTGAGAAACAAAATGAACAAAGCAGAAACAGACCCATAAATGCCGAGAACAAACTGGTGGTTGCCAGAGGAAAGGGGGTGGGAGGATTGGCAAAATGGGTGAGGGGAAGTGGAAGGTATAGAATTCCATTTATGGAATGAATAAGTCATGCCGATGAAAGATAGAGCATAGGGAATATAGTCAATAGTATTGTAATAGTGTTGTATGGTGACAGATGGTAGCTACATTTGTGATGAGCACAGCATAACTTAGAGTTGTCGAATCTCTATGTTGTATATCTGAACTGATTACCATGTGTACCGTTGTTTGTCAGTATTTCAATTAAAAACTAGAAGGGAGGGATGAGTGGTAGATGAGGAAAATAACTGAAAAGGTATCTATCACACAGACTTCCTATATGGTCGTACACAGTATTAACTCATGACCTACAATTGGTCTGTTTCTTAAATGTTATTCTACAATAGTCTACTCTTTATCACAACCAATCTCCCTATTTCTTTTTTACTTCTTCATTACTATTACAAACATGTTCCTCAAATTCATTAAGCCCTTATATATTTGACCCTTCCTTCCCCTTCCTCCCTGTCCATCACCTTCTACCACATGTCTTGTTCAAACCTAAAAATACTGACTCCCTGATCTAGAAAAATTACACATGACCACTGTGAATTAATTCAACCATAATCTTTCTCTGCTATGCAGCTGGACTTCTGAACACTGCCAAAAAAGTCCCCAAAGCAAATTGATTGTTCAGAGCATTACAGTTTTTAAAACTGAAGCAAGATGCTCAGTACTGCTGGACAGTTCTGTGCCTTCTCCTTGGTTATGCTCTTTCCTCATGCCAAACTTTTTGCCTCTTCTCAAGTCTCTCACTCTAGGAAACCTTTTTTTCTCTTAATCATACACGGTGTAATGTCATTTCCTTTGCTTTTAAGCATCTGAGGACTCGTCCTCACATTGATCTATAGGATCAAAATTCCTCAGCATAAGATCCTTCATGGAGTGGCTCCTGCTTGCCTCCCGTTACATCCCACATCCCTTATGTACCCCATACTCCAGCCAAACCAGTAACAGAGATCTCAGGATGCTCCAGGCTCTCTCACACCACTCTGTCTTTGCACTTCCCATTTCACTCATTAGCATGTCATCTTCTCCTTGCTTGGCTTGGCAAGCTCCTCTTTACCCTTTCTAGTCAGTTCAGGTGTAACATCGTGTGAGAAACCTTGCATGCTGCCCTTCCCTCCCACACCACATCCTTATCTGTTAGAGTTTGTGTCTTTCTCTTCAAACCCAGAGACCCTTTGCTTGTTTCTCTGCTCCCACCTCAGTCCCAGTCTTTTAATTCTGTGCGAGAATTAGAAGAGATTTTATGACTCAAAAACTAAAAATTGCAGCTGCTACATAACCAATAAATGTTTCTAGAATGAATAGACAGATGAGTCTTTAATGTGAAGAACAAGAAATTCCATTTAGTGATTGGGTGACTAGGATAAAAATGGGGGTGACTTTTAGTATGTAAGATTCTGCCCTTCTATTTTATAATATTGTGGGGAAATAGGTTCTACTTACATAAATGCATTAAAAAAAAGCTTAGGGTGGAAAAGCCACCATCATGGGGTGAAAGCACCTGAGGTTAGCTAGCAAGATATTGTAATGGAATCACAAGTAACTTGTTATATCACGTGTAGGAAATTACTTTCCATCTGACACCAATGACCTTGATCACAAACATCACTTGCCCCCCCCCCCCAGACCCTTTGCTTCTTATACAAGTTAATGATTGCTAGCTGATTGTTTTCTCCATGTTTACCACTTGTGTAAGATCTTGTTTTCTTCATGTTCACCATGTGGGTAATATCTTGTGGGCTCAGTAAATATGGAGACAAAACCCTTGCTTGGGGCTCTTGTCTTCTCCCGGACATTAGCCCCTCTGGTATTTAATTCTGCATCCACTCTCTTGCTAGACAAGAGAGAACTCCAGACTCCTAGTCTGCAACATAATATCACTAATATCAATAACTTGAAATTAACACTTAAATGTCTCAATCTGCTTAAAAGAGAGGAATATCCTTTTCTGAAGTTAATTATCTTCAATATTTTTTGGAAAACATTGTTTTTAGTATTTATAGATGTCACATGGGATTGAAACTGTAGTATCTCTACTTTCTACACTCCATTCCCAATAAGGGGATAAGGGAGAGAGATATGCTGACACTTTTAAGGGAAATCAATACCCATGGATTCATCATCACCTACAGAGACAGAGTTGTCCAGGCTGACAGGCTTTACTGCAACCTCCGAAGTAGGTTACAGGCCTACAGCCCTCTGTTAACAGGCCAAGAGGAAGAGAGTGTTAACCAGAGCAGCATCAATCAGAACGCTGTGGAAGTAGAGGCAAATAGGCAGATTGAAAGACGACCACAGTTCAGTGTTTCTTAAGCATCTGGGACACTTGTTTAAAATGCTGGTGAGCAGGCCCCATTTCAGTCCTACTAAATAAGAATCTCTGAAAGAGGAGTCCATGAATCTGAATTTTTAAAATTTTTATTTTTAATTTATTTAGAGGGAGTGTGTGGAAATGTGTGAACAGGGGAAGGGCAGGGGGTGGAGGGGGGGGAGAGAGAGAGAGAAAGAGAGTGTTAAGCAAGCTCCATGCTCAGTGTGGAGCCTGACACGGGGGTTGTGGAATCAATCCACAACCCTGGCATTGTGAACTGAGTTGAAATCAAGAGTCAGATGCTCAGCCGACTGAGCTCCCCAAGCACCCCCATGAATCTGAAGTTTAAAAAGTTTTATGGAGGTGACTGGTGGCTCGGTTAGTTAAGTGTCCGACTTCGGCTCAGGTCATGATCTCACTGCTCTTAGGTTCAAGCCCTATGTCAGGCTGTGTGCTGACAGCTCAGAGCCTAGAGCTTGCTTCAGATTCTGTGTCTTCTGTGTCTCCTTCTCTCTCTGCCCCTCTCCTGCTCACACTCTGTCTCTGTCCCTCAAAAATTATTAAACATTAAAAAAATTAAAAACAAAGTTTTTCTCATGTTTCTTTGGCCCATTCACCTGTGGGAGCACTGATTCAGACATGACTCCCCCAGAGCTGCCCCAGAGCAGAAGGAAGGATCCCAATGTGCAGATGGGCATTTCAGGCTAAGCAAACCCAGATGCCCTTTACATTGTCAGATTACAAATGTACTTCCCCTGTTTTGACTCCATGCTCACGAAGCACCCTCCAACAATTCAGTTTCCATACAGCTAACCTACTTGAGGAGACTGTGCAGTTATAGCCAATGTGTATTTTAGTTCTTTCACAGTGAGGTTTTTCATTGTAAATTAACAAATAGTTGTGGTTGTTCTATTTAATAGTCAATTATAAGCTCTTTCCTGTGAATCAAAGCCCTGAATCTGATCAATTCTTTAATAATTCTTTCCAATATATTGAGCATCTGGACATGTCAGGCTCGAGAAAGACCCTAGATTACCTCTGTGTGCAAGGTCTTTCTTAAGGAATATCTCTGGCCTCCTCCTCCCAATCCCTTCTCCTCTACCCCAACTGTCTTATCTTTCTGAAATATTTATGAATGAGTTTGTAGTGGCTTTATCTGAAGAGATTAAATTCTTGTAAAATGTCTAGCTAAGTTCTTCTGTCTGAGTGAAACAAGGCTCAAAAATGATGTTTCTTGGGTTCCTGGGTGGCTTAGTTGGTTAAGTGTCTGACTCTCAGATTTGGCTTAGGTCATGATCTTGCAGTTCCATGAGTTTGAGCCCTGCATCAGGCTTCACGCTGACCGTGCAGAACCTGCTTGGGATTCTCTCTCTCCCTCTCTCTACCCCTCCCCCATTCTCTCTCTCTCTCTTTCTGAAAATAATAAACTTAAAAAAATGATACTTCTTAAGAAACTTGACAGAATCTAGTTCCTATTTTTCCTCTAGGAGTAAGGCCAAACTCTGAAACAGTAGTTTTTAACCAAGGATGAATTTGCCCACCAGGAGACATTTGGCAATGTCTAGTGGCATTTTTGTTTGTCACAATTGGGGGATGCGACTGGTGTCTAGAGTTTAGAGGCCAGGGAGGCCAGCTAAACATTTTACAGTGCACACAACAGCTCCCTACAAAAAAGAGATTATGGTAGGCAAAGGATATATGGGAACTGTCTGTACTTTCTGCTAAGTTTTACTGTAAACTTAAAACTACTCTAAAAATCTATTTTTTAAGAAAAGAGAGTTAGTTAGCCTAAAATGTCGATAGTACCAAATTTGAGAAGCCTTGCCCTGAAGGAAGCTAGAAAAGTTCTTTCCTACTTCTTAAACTTCATTCACTTTTATGACAATGCTAGCTAGATTTGTAAAGGATAGAAATTTTGCATCTAAATGCTTTTAAACTGAGTTCAGATGTATCTCTCTCTCTCTCTGTTTTGTTCAAATCAGATGATGTTATAATTGAGTAACGTATGCTCTACAACATCACCCTTGAGATGAAGCCATTTAGTTTTACCACAAATATGAACCATGCTGAGATGAGAATTGAATTCACTTTTAAAAGACACATTTCTGTCAACAGAGGTAGACTAAATTAGAAGTATAAGATGTTAATGCAACAGAAATTTGGTCTTGGAATCTGGTTATGAGGGATGACCTACTTTGTTGGGGGGGAGGGTTCATTTTTGATTTCCAGAATCTGTGTGTTTCCCTCAGCACATGAGCCTTCCATACCCTTATCTTGTGGGCCATATGGTGCTCTTTGGAATGACTTTCATTTGATTTTCTCCCTTCTTTAGAAATATTTCTTTTATTTTCACTTTGTCAGGCAAAGCTGAGGTCCTTGAAGAAGGGTCTTTTGTTTTAATGGTCTTACCAGTAGTGACCTTTGATAACTCCAGCAAGATTCTTACCAGAACATTATACCTTTTGGAAAAAAGCAGAAGTGTAACTCTTTTGGTGAAGTTTAGAAAAGCATTTCTACATAACTTATTTGGATGTAGAGAAATGAATGAATCTGCTCTTCATTTGGACTCAGGTCGTCAATAATTGTGTGTAAAAATCACAGGTTTCATTTGTGTGGTGGAGGAAATGGGCAAGAAGTAAGTTAAAGGTTAGGGGTCTGAGAATATAAATGTCACTTCCTGAGGACTTACTGAACTGCCTACCTCAAGACCATGGAAGAAGGGCATTTGACAACATCAGCTGTGATTTGAATGTTTCATTAGTAAAGATGAGAGAAAATGGTTAACTGCTTTTTACAAGGACAAAGGAAAAATAAATGGTGGAAATTATCTGTTAGTTTTAAAAGATGCCAACAGGACAGCAGGGGAGAATCAGGATTAATTAAAAACAATTAAAAAGTGGAACTCACAAAAAAAAAAAATGGAACTCACTGTACCAAAACAGAGCCTGGTTGCTTCCCAGAAAGGCAGTATCTCACTGTGTTTTATCTCCATCCGTCTTCTCCTTTGGATATCATCGTTCAGCTTCAGTGTAATGCTCAATTGCCATCGAGGCTGTGCGGAAGCACTCTGCTCCTTCTGGCAAGTTGCCTCCACCACTATGTCATCTGTTATATTTGCTCAGGACATTTTCACCATTGCATCTGCCCCCAAATCCACACGCTAAAACTCTTGGTTGGGAAATTGCTTATCAGAAATGTAGACATAGTTATTATCTGTAGGATGACACCTTCTCTTAATGTTTAGTATCTCAGATTAATGGAAAACCTTTCCCAGTTGATGGTTTCATTTCACCTGCACAAAGCCAGGCAGCCTTTGAGTAAGTTTACACATACTGTTTTAGCCAAAAACACACAAATCTTAAATCCAGAATAACTGAAAAGCAATTTAAATCTTTACTGCAGTGGCTCAACCCAGTGTCAAAAGAGGTTTATGTTCACATCACATGGAAAGTAACTTCAAAGCCTCTTTCCCCATTTCTTTCCAACCATCTCACCAGGAATACAAGCTGCTGGGGGAATGTCTCTTCCCTAGCCTCCAAAACTATCTCCACATTCAATTTATGTTAGGCTGAGTACCTCCTACCTGCTTTTGTTCTCTTAAACTGTCCATCAAATGTTCTTCAGTTATAATCTAGATTAATCTAGACTTTCAAAGTTTTTTTCAATTCTCCTTTCTATCCTTTACATGGGTCAACAAAATCAAATGCTGAGCACCTGCCAAGCAATGAGGTGTTGCTACTTTGGAAGTGATATTAAAGACAACGGTTATACAAATCCACAGTTTTCCTTTACACATGCACACAACAGCAAGGCACTATTTTTTTTAATGTTTATTTTTGAGAGAGAGAGAGAGAGAGAGAGCACGAGCAGGGGAGGGATAGAGACAGAGGGAGACACAGAAGCAGGCTCCAGGCTCTGAGCTGTCAGCACAGGGCCCAACGAGGGTCTCAAACCCATGAATGAGGAGATCATGACCTGAGCCGAAGTCAGACACGTAACCGACTGAGCCACCCAGGTGCCCCAAGGCACTCATCTTCTTGAAGGAGAAGACTATCAATTCTTATGTCAAATTGTTAAAAGTATGTCTATACAGAATTAGTATTTTGGTGGCCCAGAGCAGGAAAAAGCATTTCAGCATGAAATGAAATTGAAAGAATAATTCCACCCTATAGTAGGCTACTCTCTGAGAAAGTTCTTGAAATGTTCTGATTGGTGCTGTCAATGCCACAGAGTTTTCTCTTTCTTAATGTGTTAATGGCACAATCTCTAGGCAGAAAGAGTGGCATGTCTTCAGGCTTCTCAAAAAGTATCCTCTTTTCAGTTCTTCAGTGAGTTAGTTAACCCTGCAGATGGTTTGCTCCTCTGGGCAAGGTGTTCAGTTGGCCTTCAGAGGATCTTTTCAACTCAGAGAGTCCTCCACTGGCTGGGATTCTGAAGATAATGGTCAGCACTCAGGGCTGGGAGCAGATGATGAGAAGCACTGTTTTCCCAATTAGCAAGAACAGAGGGCTTTGTTACTACAGGTCCATTTATATGTGTATTTTGTAAAGGAAAGTATCATTTTGTTAACACATTATCTTTTTTTAAAATTTTTAAAAATTTTTTAAATTTATTTTTGAAGAAGAGAGACAGAACATGAGTGGGAAAAGGGCAGAGAGAGAGGGAGACACAGAATCCAAAGCAGGCTTCAGGCTCTGAGCTGTCAGCACAGAGCCTGACATGGGGCTTGAACTCACAATCTGTGAAATCAATACCTGAGTGAAGTCAGTCACCCAACTGACTGAGCCACCCAGGCGCCCCAACACATTATCTTTAAAATCACAAAATTGAGAGGTGCTACATTTAGTGTTATATCTGGTAATGTAGAGCTTCAGGTAGCTGGAAGATCAGAGTAAATTGAGTCCATCCTGGAGGGAGAAGGAAAGATGTGCTGGGCCCTGAATAATTACTTAGGGGAGAACTAAAGACCTAACCATGAGCTGTTTTTTACATACTCCCACTTTTCTCAATTGGAAGAAAAAAAACTCCATGTATTAAAATTTTTGCTCTTTTCTGAATGTTTCCAAATTTCTACCTATCAACCCAGGAAAAATTTTCTACATATATATTTCATCTTTTAATTACTTATTTTAGAAGGATTGCAAAAAGAATGTATATTTAGCATCAGAGGTTGTCAATAATCCAAAGAAGTGAAGGTATGTCTTCTAGAAACTATAGATGTTCATTATAGAGATTTTGGAAACTACAGAAAAGAGCACCTGTAATCCCACCATTTAGAGATAATCTCTGTTAACATTTTGGTGTTAGCTTGTGTTTTTAAATGTTTTTCCTGAAGAGTGACTCCAGAAGTTTTCTAATATTTTGAACATTTTATTATGAAATTTAACCATCCATAAGTATAATCATTAGTTAATTGTTGTCTGACTGGAAACATATGCCAGAAAAGTTCTTTCTGAGCTGTAGGCACTCAGTTATGGTTCTTAATAGCCTCGTGTTTTCTTCTTTCCTACAGCCCTAGTTGCATTTCCTAAAGACTTTCAAAGGGACTATAATAAGTGAAATGGTTAACTTCTGGAAATAAAAAGCCACCTGCTCTTATGAATAGTTTCTGGAAGTCATTCCATATTTTTGTTTGTTTGTTTTTTGTTTTTTAACAACCTCTTACCCCAGGTCATTTGGAAATGTATGGTATTTTTTTTTAATCTTTATTTATTTTTGAGAGAGAGAGTGTGGGCAGGGGAGGAGCAGAGAGAGAGAGAGACACAGAATCTGAAGGAGGCTCCAGGCCTCAAGCTGTCAGCACAGAGCCCGACGCGGGGCTCGAACTCATGAACCGTGAGATCATGACCTGAGCCAAAGTCAAACGCTCAACTGACTAAGCCACCCAGGCTCCCCGGAAATGTACAGTATTCTTAAGTTGCAGCCTTATGGAGTTTTGAGGATATTTTTCTATTGCTAACATAAAATGTTCACAATAAATGCACACATACTTTTTTTGGTCAACAAATAGGATGACTCCCTATTTTAACACCAGAAAGATCTGTTTCCTGACAAGATAGTAAACCTTCCATTAGTGTCATATTTAAATTTAAGGACTGTTTTATTTACTAATTATTTTATTTTTCATATGTCTAACATACCTTAAAAAATGAAACATTGGAGTTATAAAAACCAGCATATTTGAAAGTATTATATTTATTAATAAGCTATTTTGATTTAACAGCATTCTTCTTGCTCCACTCCTAAGTATTTAAAGGCATTTTGAAGACTTTCATGTCATTCTCCATTGCCACTTTGGAATTTTTGCTGTCTCACATTTCTCTAAAAAACAGAGTTATTTTTAGATTCATATTGTGCAGCTGTACCACCTTCTGGCCGTAAACAATATAATCATCACTGTTCTTCATGTCACTGATACACACTCTTTCAGGATTTTATTCTTTTTTTTTTATTGTTTACTTATTTATTTTGAGAGAGAGAGAGAGAGAGAGAGAGAGAGAGAGAGAGAATGTGTGATGACTGGGGAAAGGGCAGAGAGAGAAGAAGAGAGAGAGAATTCCAAGTAGGCTCCATGATGTCAGTGCAGAGCTCGATGTGAGGCTCAAACCTACAAATTGTGAGATCATGACCTGGTGGGCCAAAACCAAGAATCAAATGCCCAACTGACTGAGCCACCCAGGTGCCCCTTCTTTCAGAAGTTTAATATTTGTGTCAGTTACCGTGTTACCTCCAATTCCTGCCATAACCTTGGAAGAATTCAGTTTCCAAAGGAAACAGTACATCCCATAGATGAGGCTTAGTTTCATAATCATTTTAAATCAAATTACTTTTGTCTATTTAATCAATATTCTTTCTTGGAATTGTTAACTAAACACAACTTTGATATTCCCCTCCACAACCAAATCTTCCTCTCCTTTCACTCTCATTTGCTTTTATTAAATCTGCTCTTTCATTAACTGAGACCCGTAGGTCTTAGATTGTTCTCTTTAATTCCATTTGATCAGTTCCCTTTTGGCTTTTCTTCTTCCCTTTATGGCTTAAATACTGTGGTCAAATTATTTCAACTAGTCCTTCCCTGTGTCTCAAAGTCTTACCAACTTGTGTTTTTGTTCTATCTGATATATTGTGTAGGAAAACCCACTGCTCCTGGGTGTTGTCTTTACTCTGTCACTGCAACCTCTTTTGACACCAGATGTTTTCCCCACACCAAGAAATTCTGGGACACTAGCTGTGTGCCCTACAATTTAACTCAATTCTTTTTTTTTTTTTTAAATTTTTTTTTTTCAACATTTTTATTTATTTTTGGGACAGAGAAAGACAGAGCATGAACGGGGGAGGGGCAGAGAGAGAGGGAGACACAGAATCAGAAACAGGCTCCAGGCTCCGAGCCATCAGCCCAGAGCCCGACGCGGGGCTCGAACTCACAGACCGCGAGATCGTGACCTGGCTGAAGTCGGACGCTTAACCGACTGCGCCACCCAGGCGCCCCATTTTTTTTTTTTTTTTTTTTTTTTTTTTCAACGTTTATTTATTTTTGGGACAGAGAGAGACAGAGCATGAACGGGGGAGGGGCAGAGAGAGAGGGAGACACAGAATCGGAAACAGGCTCCAGGCTCTGAGCCATCAGCCCAGAGCCTGACGCGGGGCTCGAACTCACGGACCGCGAGATCATGACCTGGCTGAAGTCGGACGCTCAATTTAACTCAATTCTAACACTACCCACCCAGAGATAGAATCAGATTCCACAGTAGAGGTTCAGTCTCTCAAGACTGCCTTCCACTTCAGTTGCTAGTCGCAAGTAGTAGGTCTCCATATTACCCACAACTTCTGTCCAACTTGGGAACAGATTGGAGGTTCCCATGATCTTCTTCTTGGACTAGATTATTTTCCAGGACAGCTCATAGAACTCAGAGAAACATTTATGTATATCCGTTTATTAAAGGTTACAGATGAACACTCAGACAAAGAGATAAAAAGGGTGAGATCTGGGAGGGTCCTGAGCTCAGCAGCTTCTATCCCTGTAGAGGTGAGGTACACCACTCTCCTGGTACATGGGTGTATTCACCAACTTGGAGCTCTCCAAACATAACAGTATTAGCATTTTATGGACACCCCTTATGTAGCCAGGATCAATTATTAACTCAATGTCTAGTCCCTCTTCTCTCCCTGGAGAATGGGACTGGGGCTGAAAGTTCCAAGCTTCTAACATTGGCTTGTTTTTGTTTTTGTTTTTGTTTTTATGAACAGACCCCATTCAGGAGTCATCCTGAGTCACTTTATTAGAACAAATTTTTTTTTAAATCCCCCAAATTTCATATATATTCTAATATATGCACAGAATAAATATATATTTAAACAAAAAGCTGTAATATCATATTGGAGACTTATAATATAAGAAACTGTAATATAAAGTTTGGGGTGGTACATGGACTTATACAATTGTCAGATTTTTACATTTTATGTGAAGTATAAAATATTAACTCTAAGCAGACTGTGAAACAAATTAAGGATGTATATTATAAAAAAAAAGAAAGAAAAAGAAAAAGAACAAAAGATACTCTTATCACCCAGGAAATTACAAAGGACTTGAGAACCCTATGTCAAGAACCAGGGTCAAAGACCAAATATTAGAACAAAAGGTGGTCCTAGTGCTCTTATCACTTAGGAACTTACAAGGTTTCAGGATCCCTGTGTCAGGAATGAGGGACAGAGACCAATATATATCTTTTCTATTACCTCACATATGTGAAGCCACATTTCTCCATTATTCATCCATTTACCTTTTCTCCTCCTACCTGAAGACTTAGGAAGCCTGCTGAAAAAAAAAGACCTCAAAAACTTTTCAGGTTGGAGTTTGTACAAATGTATGATTTCCAATATCCACTGAGCCTTTTATGTAGCCTTGAATTCCTTGTTCTTGGAAAGATCACTTTCCCACTTCCCACCACTATCTTCAACTCAGTACCTCACTTTAACTCAAGTCCCCCACCCCGTCTTTCTTGGCAGAGGGCCTTGTCTTCTACTTCCTAGTGAGAAGAAACTAACAAGTCCTCTCAGCTTCCTTCTTGCTTACTTCCCATTTCACAGGATGAAGTGTTTTCTTCCTAAAACAAATCCCTCACAATGACTATTGGTTTCTCCAAAGATTTGCCATTATTTACTTTTTCAGCTTTTTATAAACATCTCTTCCTCATGAGTAAATTGCTTATCTCCATTTCTTCTGAACTGTTACTAAAGTCTGTAATATATGCTTTTTATGCTTTTCTTTATTTTCCAAGTTTTTTATATATTATGTCACTATATACAAAAACAACTCAATGTAATACAATCCATTCTATCTCTCACCTTGAGCAAATTTCTTGAAAGAATAATACCATTATATACCGAATATTTATATTTTCTCAGGGCTCCTAGGTGGCTCAGTTGATTAAGCATCCGACTTCGGCTCAGGTCATGATCTTGCGATTCGTGGGTTCGAGCCCTGCGTTGGGCTCTATGCTGACAGCTCAGTGTCTGGATCCCGCTCCAGGTTCTGTGTCTCCCTCTCACTCTGTCCCTCCCCCACTTGTACTCTGTCTTGCTGTCTCTCTCAAAAAAAAAAGAATACAATTTTTTTTACTGTTTATATTTTCTCACCTCTAATTTGTTATTCAGTCCCATGTCACCATGTCTCTGCTATACTTTGTCATGCCTTTGCTCACAAAAGTCACCAATAATTTTCTAAATAAATACATTAACACTTATTCCTTCTTTTTCTTACTTGACTTTTCTATGCCATGTGTTCAGGAGTCTTGTATTCTCTCTCCTACTTTACATGGTCTCCCTGGGTGATAGCATCCACATCCATGGCTTCCAGGGATACAGTCACACTAAGGATATCCAGGGTTTTGTCTTCTTTGAGCTCCCAAATTAGATCTTAACTCTCCATTGATTATCTCTTCATGGGTATGGAACACAGGGCTCTCAAATTTAAAAGGGTTAGAATGGAACCAGTCATCTCCTCATTCAAATCTTCTCTTCCTTCTTTGTTTTCTATATTGATGACTAGTAATGCCTGTATCCCATCTTCCAAGCCAGAAGAGCCATTCTAGTCTACTTTGTTTTCCATATTCAATCATTTACCAAATCTATGTTGTTTCTGACAAATACATGTAGGAATATGTTATATAATTTTCCTTTTAATCCTAACTGTCCCATTTTACTATAGAGCAATTGCTTTCTAACTCTCTTTGGTAAGTGGCTACTCAATTTTAGCAAATCACCAGCTCTAATAGAGGAAACTTAATGGCCAGGCTTCTATTAGTTAACCCCAATTCCTAAATATGAATGGTAATCCAGGTTGGGCCATCAGATTTTTTCTTCTAAAAATCTGAAATATTTTTGAATAGAGGGACAGAGAGACCAAGAGTTGGTGGAACTGATACACAGTAATGGTGCCACTTTAGGTAGACTGCCCACAATTCCTGTAGCACCCTTGGTTCTGTCCATTGTCTTAGTTGTTAATAACTTCCTCAAAGAAATGAGATAACATTTTACAGCAAATTTCCTTTTTTGTTAATTTTAGCCCATTTGTTCATGTTCCTTAAAACCAAAATATCCTTAAAGTATGCCCCCAGGTTTCTAATACTGCTATTGGAGTTCTCTTTCTGAAATGAGAGGTAGGTCTTATTTCTCTTCTTAAATTATTTCAGAGATACACCATGGCCTAGCATGTAAAATGAAAATTCCATAGCTAAGCATGAAAGAACCTTCGAAATCTGGGTTCTTCTTCCTTCCTTGTGTTATTACCCAATACTTTCTGTGTATAGTAGTAATTCCAGCCCCAACACTTGTGATTCTGGGATCTTCTGTGTTGGGCAGGCAGCTGAGCCCTGGCCATGCCTCCCTTCCTGCTCAGTACTTTGGGTCTCCTCTCCCCTCCAGTGAATCCCCTCACTAACCTCCTCTAACACTCTTGGGTTCAGTCAGTGCCTTCTTCCCCTCTGTTCCCACAGCACATTCTTACTTCTGTAAGTGCTTATGATGCCAGAGGGTCACTATTGGTTTACATGCTTATTGTCCTATCAGACTGGAAACTCCTTGGTGGCAAAGACATCTGGCCAAGGAGTCCATGTACCTCTGGAGGCATCGTCATGGGAAGGAATATGACAAAAGATCAAAGACTCTTAGAAAGGTTGGAGAATGATGGTGGCCTTGTAAGCCTGTCAGGCAGCTTCCAGGGCAAGATACACCCTGACAGAAAAATGTATCATGATATCAGAAAAGAAAAGAAAAAGAAAGAGAAAAGGAAGGAAGGAAGGAAGGAAGGAAGGAAAGAAGGAAAGAGGGAATTACTACATTTGAAGTTTTAGCAACCAAAAGTAGTGCTTCTCTAATTTGGAGCTACAGGGTTAACAACACAGAAAAAACCTGTATGTCAGTATGGTGATAGCAGAAATGCAAGAGTCTGTGGCATGAGCATGGGGGATGTGAGGAGGAGTGGGATGACAGTTTAGGGACATATGCAGGACGTACTAGTGATGGCTGAATAAAAATTCAGGCACCACTAATTTGGCTTCTGGACACCAGAAGATCTTTACTGTTACTGGGCCCACGACACTGCCCTTTTTTGTAACCATTGCTGAGATGACTAAAGAAAAGATCCAAATATCCCACAAATGATTTCTAGAAACAATGAGAACAGCTATTTGCACTCGGGACCTCTGTTGTTTAAGAGTTAGGAGAGATTGGTCAAGGATATTGAACAGATGAGTGAGTCAGTCTGAACACAATGAGTGTAAGTATGTGACTAAGAAACCAAGGAGTACAATATGTTGAACAGAGGTTAATTAAAATATAAGTTTGGCAAGCACTAAAATTTTGGACTGCCTTAAAACTTTTTAAATGTTGCCACTTTAATATGCCCTTAGGTTTCTACTTATTTCTTTAATTACCATCTGTTAAGTGAACAGTGATGAAGAAGTAAAGTTTTCCCAGAGCTTTTGGTATTAAATCTGCCTTAAAAATTCACTCATCTGTGAAACTTCACTTTATTTTTATTTTATTTTTAATTTTTTGGCTATTGCCTATTCTGTCCAGGCCAGCTACTTTTGGGTGTTTACTTATTCCAATATTCTCAGTTTTATGATGGTCACTATAACCACCATTTTAATATTCCCTGTGATGTTGCAGATGAAAACTCTGAATCATTCTTATCTTGTGAAAATCATCTGCTAGGTTTGATGATGAAAAGGAAAGTGCTTTTGAGAGCCCAGTATGGATGTACTTGTGCAGTTAGAATTTTAATATCTACCAACTGTGAATTTGGTTTTGGCAGAACACATTGTCACCTTTATGGATATTTTAGTAGTGGCTGTTGATTACATGGTTTGACATTTTTTCTAGTATTATATTTATTAAAATGAACTATATTAAAATGAAGCAATCATAATGTTTACCACCACTCTGTGATATAAAAGGTAAAGGAGATTTCCGATTATTTGTTTTTCTACAACCTGGGTAGGAAACAGTAATATGGGTGCATTTTGATATAGCAAATTTGCTAGACAGATTTCCAGTTTGTCCTTTATCTACTGAAAACCTGCACCTAGGAGAAGTAAAAATGAATTAAATCCAATATAACCATATTATATTAACTGCATAGAAGTCACAAGAAAAATCAACACTTTGGGGTTCCATTATAAAGTAAAAGAGATAAGCCAGCTGCTGAGGAAATGAGATATAAACCCCATGAAGACATAGAACTATTTTTTAGACTATGCCTGCCCTAAGGATTAGATTTAGATCAAATAGCTTGTTCTTAATGCCTTCCACCAATCTTGCTAGCCTTCTCATTGACAGGCACTTTGCCCCAACTCCCAAGTCTCCAGTTTTCCCTAAGTATCCAAATACTACATGTTTCTGATAGTCCAGTTCAATCCTATTTCAATTGGCCTCGAGTCTTAATGACTTCTGTCCCATCAGAATTATTTCACTAATTGGTGAACTGTGTATAACTAGCAGTTAAGTATATGCAGTACAGTATTGCTCACTATTGTAGCCTGTGTCCACATCTTTATTCTCTATGTAGATTGTAAACTTTAGAAGGCAGGTATCATGTTTCATACTATTGCACTGTCCACCCCAAGAAAACCTTGCACATATGTCTGGCATATATTTATTACTTGAGGTATGGCTTCCTATAGGCTTGCTGAAAAGAAGGGAAGAACGTTATAAAAAGATGATCTGGATTAACTAAATTAAATCTCCCTGCAGGATGGATTATTAATACTCATGCAATTCATTTGTTGACGCTTGAATTTGTACCATTTTTCAAAGAATGGGGAAGAAACAGGAAATAGTGGTAGTAGGGAATCAACAGGGAAGAATTCTATATAGATTCCCATTAATTCTGACTACTTTTCCTTAAGAAAGTTCTGTCTTAAATATGATTTATAAGCTGCTATATACTCACTGCTGTATGAAAGCACAGTTTCTTCTGACAGCTGACTACCAGTTCATTAAATTTGCAGCTTGTTTCTTTTTTTCCTTCTTTTTATCCAAAGCAAATAGTCATTATTTTTTCTATTTCCTGTAACAGTTATTGCTACCATTAATCTATCCAGTAAGTTCTACAGAGAGACATAAATCTGCCCCCAGTACCAGATAAGACAGATCCTCAAAGAAATAGATACTTAAATTAAAAATGACGCAATTTTAAGCTAGATTACAGTCTTTAAAAATTGTATTTCAACTTATTTGACCATCCATGACTCCATTCACACGCTCCTGTACATTTATTTAAGAAATAACAAATAACATACTCTATAAGGTAAGTAAATGAAATTGAGGACATTCTATTTAATCTAGCATTTCAGTTTTAAAATATGGCACTTCCAAAATTTGAAAGCAACCAAGATGTCCTCAATATGTAAATGTATGAACAAACTGGTATGTACAATGGAATATTATTCCACTATTTTTTTAATTAGCAATTGAGCCCCAAAAGACATTGAGGAAACTTAAATGCATATTGCTAAGTTAAAGAAACCTGAAAAAGCGACATACTGTATCATTCCAACTATGTGACATACTGGAAAAGGCAAAACTATGGAGATAGTAAAATAAAAAGATCAATGATTGCCAGGAGTTCACAGGAAGGAGGAAAGGTGGGATGAACAGGGGGAGCACAGGACATTTTTAGGGCAGTGAAAGAATTATGTATGATACTGTAATGGTAGATAGCTGGCATCATACAGTTGTTAAAACCCACAGAATATACAACACAAAAAGTGAACCGTAATATAAACTATAGACTTTACTTAATAATTAATATTGGCTCATCAATTGTAACAAACATACTACAGTAATGCAAGTTGTTGCTAATTGATGAGACTGGGATAAGGAAGGGGGTGAGGAGGCATGAAAACTGTCTGTCCTTTTTTTTTTAATCTTTTTTTTATTTTTTAAGTAGGCTCTATGCCCAACATGGGGCTTGAACTCATGACCCTGAGGTCAAGAGTTGTGGCGTGCCTGGGTGGCTCAGTCGGTTAAGCGTCCGACTTTAGCTCAGGTCATGATCTCACGGTTCGTGGGTTTGAGCCCCACGTTGGGCTCTGTGCTGACAACTCAGAGCCTGGAGCCTGTTTCAGATTCTGTGTCTCCCTCTCTCTCTGCCCCTCCCCTGTTCATGCTCTGTCTCTGTCTCAAAAATAAATGAACACTAAAAAAAAAAATTTTTTTTTTAAAAGAGTTGCATGCTCTACCAATTGAACCAGGCAGGTGCCCTGAGAACTCTGTACTCTCTGCCCAATTTTTCTATAAACCTAAAACTTCTCAAAAAGTAGTCCATTAAAAACAAATATGGGAACATGATTTTTTTTCTCATTTTATATGCAATGAGTTGTATTCTTTAGTTCAATGTTTTGTTAATCTCTAAGATAACTGAACTTTATAAGGGCTAAAGTTGTTAATGACTTGTTCAGATGAATTTTAAAATCTGAATATAAAAATGAATGTTACAGTGAGTGTGTTCAAAGGTTGTGTTGTCAAAATACATAAAGCAGTGGGCACAGAAGGATGGTTGATAAATATTATTTGAGAATATGCTATAGCACACCCAGAATCTGCAAGCTGTCATGTGTGGGTGCATCAACTCTCGTCTGTCATCCTTAATCTAGTGTCTCCTTCTCTAGCTTGTCAGAGCAGTGAATGGACTTTTGTTTGAGGGGAAATAAATGTCTCTTGTTTCATCTGTAGTCATATTTTTAAAAATGGATCCTGACTTGTAACATTTGGGGAGGCTAGTGTGTATATGGAAAGGATTTCAAAAATGAATGACTTAATTATGGTAATTTTACACTATTGAAATTAATTTTATACTATTTAACATTTATTAAATGTTCAGTTAATGACAGGCATTGACAAAATGCTTTTATAAGCATTCATACAGCATTTACTTAACAAATATCTAATAGGTGGCCACTAAGTGCCAGGCATTATTTATTTCTCATTATAACTTCGTAAAATGAAAGTTCTTATTATTTATATTTGCTGTTGAGGAAATATATTTTCAAGCTTAATGAAAATTTCCGATGGTCATGTAGTTAGAAAGTGGAAGAGCCAGAATTCTGACTTCAGACTCACCCGAATTTGACTCATACTACATCAAACCTAGAATTTTGAAGGTATATTACAGGGCACCGCTTTATTCTCATATATGGAACAAGCAAGGAGATAAGTTAAGTGAGAGATAAGGAAAGAGATAAGAATCAGGTCATTTCATTTTAAAAGTTATACATTTTGGGGGCACGGTGCCTTAGTGGCTCAGTAGGTTAAGCGTCTGACTTCGGCTCAAGTCATGATCTCGATTCCTGAGTTCAAGCCGCACATTGGGCTCTCTGCTGTCAGTGCAGAGCCTGCTTGGATCCTCTGTCTCCTTCTCTTTCTGCCCCTCCCAACTCATTTGCAGGTGTGCATTTTTTTTCCTATCAAAAGTAAGTATATTTTTTTAAAAAGTTACACATTTTTGCCACATTTTGGTAAAATCTTTGAAGTTCCATTAATTTCTCCTTCTCCCAGTTCAACCTTAACTGGCAGTATGTTGGTAAATGTTTAACAACTGGCTGTCTAATATGAAAAGCCTTGATTTATAGCATTTACCAACTTCTGTGGAAGTTTACTCCTACCATGGCTGATACTAACATGACATAGCTGAACACAGAGTTGGGAAGAGACATGCACCATTGGTTCATTTAGCCTGGCTTCAGTATACCACTGTTTATATCCTGTCAAAATGGGCACTTACTAGTTGAGAAGTGATAAAATCCTGAAGGAAACTGTTTTGAGGATTGGAAGATTGAGGCTTTATAATATTTTTTGGTACACTGGGTTTGTTCCTTGAAAAAAAATCTAGAGAGAAGAAACAGTTTTCCCCAGGAGATTTTATGGTATTCCATTCAAGGACCTTGAGTAGTTTCTCAGGTGATGAGCTGATCTCAAAGTTCTGGAATTAAAAACAAGGAATGTGTCCAGCTACATAAGCCAGAGGTAGATTTTTGATATTGTTGCCAGATGATTTGCTGAATTAATTCTTTGGATTGGTGATGGCCTCTAGCATCAACTGGTCAAGAGGAACAAGTAATGAAAATAGGGAATAAAAATATTCCTAGAAACTCACGTATAAAGGGCTTTAGTTTATAATGTACATTCAGCATTCCCAGTAGGAGCTGATACTGGGAAAAGTGCCACACCACTCTGGCCTCTGCATTCTGGCACAACAGTGCTGTGCTGGAAGGAACTGCTATCTGCAGCAACTTTCAGCCCTCCGTTTATATACTGCCTCAGGACTCAACCGCCAGGAGGAGTGCAAGCACAGGAAGCATGGGTATATCCTGAGGTGATGGTAGGGGGTGGAGTGTTCTACAAGCTGCAGGGAACTCACCCAGGCCCAACCTCCTAACTACAATAAAAGCCAAAACCACTTGTTCCTCACTTGGCTCAACCATTCCAGATCAAGCTTGGGTGCTTGCCACGCTGTCCCCAGAAAATCTTACTCTATGATTAACAAACCTCTTCATATCCTCTGGGTACGTGCGTGTCACCATCAGTCTTGATACCCAGACCAATATCAAGTTTGGGATTGATTTCTCCCTTGATAGGACAACCACAAAACAATAAAACTAAGTCTATTTATTAATAACTAAAAGACCAGAAGATCTATGGAATCTTTATAGTCACACATTTATGTGGTTTGCACCAAGGGAGGGAACACCCCCAGCTTTCTTACTGGCTTCTGAGTGGGGCAGAAAAAGGAAGGGAAGTGTGAGACCTGAAAGCTGCTAGTGGCCAAATACCAAAGCGGAGTCTTTGAATTTAGATATGAGATAGTCCAATATAGTTTAGCTTGAACTTAATGTGCAGAAGGGCATGGGTAGAGTATATCTAGATAATAGCCATTTGCACTGGGTGATAAGTATGTGGAAGCTTACTACACTGTTCTCTTTTCATATGACCGAAATTTTCCATAAGTTTTTGAAAAGTATAGTCCAGTCTAATATCACAACTTCAGCCTCTCATCCAACTTAAGCTTCTCACTTTTCGCCAGCATGGGCTTGATTCAGATTCAGAAATCTACAGAACAGAGTGGGGTATAATCCGTTTCCTTTCCATTTCTCGACTTCCTCTCTGTGGCACTTCTGGCTGCTATCTTGAGAGCTGGGAAGAGAAAGTGAGGACTGACAAGGTTGTGGTCCAGCACTGGTGTGCTCCAGAGTGTGGGAGGTGCCCAAATGCTGAGTGCTGGGTCACGTTTATGGATGCACACAGACTTTGTGAATCCTTTCACTTGGGCCTTCTTGTAGCCCCAATTCCAAGGTGAGAATGCAATCTCTGGCTGGCCATTTACAACACCCGCACCCACACCCACCTCCATCCCCTCCAATTGTAATCCTTCTGCCAGGGATGCCTACACCTGGAAGGAAGTGCTCTAGAGAAGAGTCTTGATCAACAGAGACCCATGATAGGAGTGCTGTTTACATCCTAAGCATTCTGTGTTCATCCTGCCTTGGGGGAATCTACAGACTGCCTTCATCCCTTAGTCTTCCCCAGGTGAGAGTCCAGTGCAAGTCCTTATGACACTACATCCCAGCTAACCAAGGGAGTATCTCTAAGAATCGAAGGCTGTGGGGCCAGCAGATTTCTGCAGCTTAACAAACATCCCTCAGGAGTGGGTGGTCACCCTCCCTGGTCTTGGCAAGTGCTCATGTCGCCCATGCATGGCTCCCTGGAAGCTCTCCTCACATAGCTTGTTGTGGAGCAAAGCCAGCTCTTTTCTTACCCCCAAAGGGTGATATACTGCATTCTGGCAACTGTCCCCAGAGAAAATCTTTACTCCTAACCTTCCCACAGTCCCTTTTTCATAAATACCCTAGAAGTGGAGTGTGGAGTTATAGGTGGCCAAACTGTGTTTTGGATTACCACTTAGCAAATTTTGTCTAAATGCTCTGGCATCTCCTTTTAGAATGTGCAGACAATTAACACTCTTCCTTATCAGCTTTGGGGCCTCAGCCAAAATTCTAAAACAACAGGGAATTCACACTTAGCGTCCTCCCTCTTGCATTTGCGATCATTTTAAGGCAATGTTGCTCATGACATTTCAGGGGAAAAAATGTATTATAAAATGTGGTTGTTGGTGGTTTTGTAAAACCTCTTAGGAATTAGTAAGAATCCTATTTGGGTGATAAACACTTATAGGTACATGACACTGATAGAGAGACGTGAGCATTCACAGAAAATGGCTCGCAATTTCCATCTACAGATTACTGGACTCAAGTGATTTTAAAGCCTGGGAGCTAAAGAAATCCGTGAGAGTTGGGGAAAGTCTACCTATTACTACTCTACTGAATACTACTTAGAAAAATCTTTGTTGCGTGAAATCATGATCTAGAACCTCATTCTTTTCACACCAGATACAGAAAAAGAAGCAAAAACAAAAGGATTGGAGGGGAAGATGCCATTGCCCTGTGCCTACCAATGTTTTTGTCCAAACAAAAAAGGCAGGACATAGTGACAGCCCAGATACTCCTAAAGACGAAAGATGAGAAAGGTACCTGTTTGATATCATTCTTATTAAAAAGGGGACTTTCAAGTCAATTTACATATAGCTCCTACCTTGTGTTCACTAAGAGAATTAGTCTTTTATCAAATGGTGTTTAGATGTTTCAAGGCATTTTTTGTGACAAAAACAGAAATCTTTTTAAGTTCTACCTTTCAGCCATGAGTCTTAAACGGTTCAGTTGTGGTGTGTGTTTGTGGGGGGGGAGGGGGGGAAGGGGGAGCAGTTCTTCTTTTCAGTGCCATCTGGATGGCACTGTTCACTTTGACTCTGGGGATCAGAGTATGAGGTGAACCATCTGGATTCTTTTCCCCTCCTGGTGATATGTTAGAAGGTACTTGGCACAGAGGACAGATTTGCATGGAAGCAAAAATAATAAGGTAAGAAATGAGAGACCAGCCCTTTGCTTTTAGACTCTGCTCCACAGAGCATGCAGGGGCCACCCCAGGGACCTGGGCAGGGGAGGGCCTGCAGCGCAAGTGTAGTTACCCACACAACCACCAAAGCCAGGCCATTAAAAAGAGCTCTTTTACAGATTAAGCTTTTGCTTTCCTCTAAAGAAAACCTGTTACTTCACAAATAATAATACTAATAACAATAATAATATTAACAATAGTAATAAGTTTTGGAAACAATGATATGTTTCAACTCTTATATGTCCTAGGAGAGGGGTTCAGAAGGAGTGAATGATTTGCACAAGTTCATGGCAGGGCTGTGCAGGAATCCAAACCTCCTGACAAACCTCAGTGCACATACATACAGTTGTGCTGGCCTAGCTGCCTCCTCAGGGATCCTCCCCACAACCCTGCCCTACTCTCCCCCCACCCCCCTACCATGCAGGGAGCCACAGAAACAGCACCTTCTGAGGTGAACAGACTTCTGGGTTAGTCATTTTCCCCTCATTCCATCTTGATCCTTCTGAATGTCAGCGAAAGCCAGGAATGACTCTTCTAAAACAAATCTCTCTCATGTCTTTTTTTTCTTGTTTCCTTTGTGTGTCTGTCACTGAATAATTCTTCCTGAGCCTGCTCAGATCTCTGAAATCCCTGAGCCTGTATTGAGGAAAAACAAGGGAACAAAGCTGCCTGTGTGCACATGGATATGTGACTTCTGGCATTTTGACATTACTGGAATGAATCTGAATTGAGATCTTTCCAGTTGAGGAGTAAACTCCAGAGGCAGAGGAAGGGGAATTGAAAATCAGGAAGCTTCCATCTTCACTTAATAGATTGTTATATAGAAATCAATATAACAAGTGTGCCAATCAAATGAGATAAGGTTTGTGAATTGTTTATTACCTCTGATGGACAAACAAAAACAAGACACCCAGAGGCACTAGTGCGGGTGTCCCAGGTTTCATGATACCTGGTTCTAGTCTTGGCTCTGCCCCCAACTAGGAGTGTGAGAAGGTCACTTCACCTTTCCAGGCCTAGTCACTTCCTCTATAAAATGAGTAGTTCCTGCCAGCGCTGGTAATTTGGGATTCAATCACACTTAGGGAGCTAAACCAGATTTCTGGCACTGCTGCTTTGTAAGGCTGCTTTTGACCTAAGCATATGCAATGCTAAATATAATGTTTGAACTGCATTTCTGTCTCTGTTTATGGCTTCTTTTACTAAGCTGAGATGAGCCTGTTTGGTTTAAGGCTTGATAGCCTGGGCGTGTTGAGCACGTTCAAACGGTACTGCCTGTAACTGCAGCCTTTCTGGAATTGGCTATGGAAAAACAGCAGGAATCTCAAGTGAGGCTATACTCTTAATAACTAGATAAACTGCAAAATCAAAAGTCCTTATTAACTGAATGGTATGTATGAATATCTGGGCTGAAATACTTCTATTTACAAAGTAATAGCAACTGAGCAGCAGGAACCTTTCCATCCCTGGGCAAAGCTGCTTAGGGACTGAATAGCCCTCTTTAGTGTCCTCTCCCCATCCAGAAGGTGATTACCACAGGCAGACTCTTGAACAAGCTCAGTAGTTTTCTTCTAACCAGCTGTATAGATGCTCAGCAGTCTGTCACCAACAAGGATCACATGTATCCCTCTTCTGTGAACTAAACAGCTCCCCACCAACAGCAAGATCTGGGGCCAGAGCCTGCCCACTGCTTCCAGCACAGTCTGAGATGCTGTCTGCTACTGATGACGGAATTGCACAGGGAAGGGATTTTGGCAGAGCCAGGGTGTGATGAAAGACCTCTAGTTTTGGGTGGTTTTATTTATTTTATATATTTTTTATTTTATTTTATTTATTTATTTTTTTAAATTTACATCCAAGTTAGCATATAGTGCAACAATGATTTCAGGAGTAGATTCCTTAATGTCCCTTACCCATTTAGCCCATCCCCCTCCCCCACAACCTTTCCAGTAACCCTCTGGTTGTTCTCCATATTTAAAAGTCTCTTATGTTTTTGTTCTCCTCCCCATTTTTATATTATTTTTGTTTCCCTTCCCTTGTGTTCATCTTTTCTGTGTCTTAAAGTCCTCATATGAGTGAAGTCATATGATATTTATCTTTCTTTGACTAATTTCACTTAGCATATACCCTCCAGTTCCATCCACGTAGTCACAAACAGCAATATTTCATTCTCTTTAATTGCTGAGTAATACTCCATTGTATATATATACATTCATCCATCGATGACATTCATCCATTCATCCATCGATGGACATTTGGGCTCTTTCCATACTTTCACCATTGTTCATAGTGCTACTATAAACATTGGGGTGCATGTGCCCCTTTGAAACAGCATACCTATATCCCTTGGATAAATACCTAGTGATGCAATTGCTGGGTCATAGGGTAGTGATATTTTTACTTTTTGAGGAACTTCCGTACTGTTTTCCAGAGTGGCTGCACCAGCTTCCATTCCCACCAACAATGCAAAAGAGATCCTCTTTCTCCGCATCCTTGCCAACAACTGTTGTTGCCTGAGTTGTTAATGTTAGCCATTCTGACAGGTGTAAGGTGGTATCTCATTGTGGTTTTCATTTGTATTTCCCTGATGATGAGTGATGGTGAGCATTTTTTTCATGTGTCTGTTGGCCATCTGAATGTCTACTTTGGAGAGGTGTCTATTCATGTCTTTTGCCCATTTCTTCACTGGATTATTTGTTTTTTGGGTGTTGAGTTTGATAAGTTCTTTATAGATTTTGGATACTAGCCCTTTATCTGATAAGTCGTTTGCAAATACCTTATCCCATTGCGTCGGTTGCCTTTTAGTTTTGTTAATTGTTTCCTTCACTGTGAAGAAGTTTTTTATTTTGATGAGATACCAGTAGTTCATTTTTGCTTTTGTTTTCCTTGCCTCCAGAGACGTTTTCAGTAAGAAGTTGCTTCGGCAAAAATCAAAGAGGTTTTTTCTTGCTTACTCCTTGAGGATTGTGATGGCTTTCTGTCTTACATTGAGGTCTTTCATCCAATTTGAGTTTATTTTTGTGTATGCTATAAAGAAAGTGGTCCAGGTTCATTCTTCTGCATGTTGCTGTCCAGTTGTCCCAGTACCACTTGCTGAAGAGACTGCATTTTTTCCATTGGGTATTCTGTCCTGCTTTGTCAAACCTAGTTGGACATGCATTTGTGGGTCCGTTTCTGGGTTCTCTATTCTGTTCCATTGATCTGTCTGTTCTTGTGCCAGTACCATACTGTATTGATGATTATAGCTTTGTAGTATAGCTTGAAGTCCAGGATTGTGATACCTCCTGCTTTGGTTTTCTTTTTCAAGATTGCTTTGGCTATTCGGGGTCTTGTCTGGTTCCATACAAATTTTAGGATTAATTGTTCTAGCTCTGAAGAATGCTGGTGTTATTTTGATAGGGATTGCATTCAATATGTAGATGGCTTTGGATAATATTGACTTTTTTTTTCAACGTTTATTTATTTTTGGGACAGAGAGAGACAGAGCATGAACGGGGGAGGGGCAGAGAGAGAGGGACACACAGAATCGGAAACAGGCTCCAGGCTCTGAGCCATCAGCCCAGAGCCTGACGCGGGGCTCGAACTCATGGACCGCGAGATCGTGACCTGGCTGAAGTCGGACGCTTAACCAACTGTGCCACCCAGGCGCCCCGGATAATATTGACATTTTAACAATATTTGTTCTTCCTATCCAGGAGCATGAAATCTTTTTCCATTTTTCTGTGTCTTCTTCAATTTCTTTCATGAGCTTTCTATAGTTTTCAGTGTATAGATTTTTCACCACTTGGTTAGATTTATTTGTAGGTATTTTATGGTTTTTGATGTCATTGTAAATGGGATCGATTCCTTGATTTCTGTTTCTGTTGCTTCATTGTTGGTGTATAGGAATGCAACCAATTTCTGTGCATTGATTTTATATCCTGCAACTTTGCTGAATTCATGGATCAGTTCTAGCAGTTTTTTGGTGGAATCTTTAGGGTTTTCCATATAGAGTATCAAGTCATCTGTGAAGAGTGAAGAGTGAAAGTTTGATCTTCCCCTGGCCAATTTGGATGCCTTTTATTTCTTTGTGTTGTCTTACTGCAGAGGCTAAGACTTCCAATACTATGCTGAATAGCACTGGTGAGAGTGGACATCCCTGTCTTGTTCCTGACCTTAGGGGGAAAACTCTCAGTTTTTCCCCATTGAGGGTGATATTAGCATTGGGTCGTTCATATATGGCTTTATGATCTCAAGGTGTGCTCCTTCTATCCCTACTTTTTATCAAGAAAGGATGCTGCATTTTGTCAAATGCTTTCTCTGCATCTATTGAGAGGATCATATGGTTCTTGTCCTTTCTTTCATTGATGTGATGAATCACGTTAATTGTTTTGTGGATATTGACCCAGCCCTGCATCCCAGGTATAAATCCCACTTGGTCATAGTGAATAATTTTTTTAATGTATTGTTGGATCCGGTGGCTATTATCTTGTTGAGGATTTTTGCCTCCATGTTCATCAGGGAAATTGGTCTATAGTTCTCCTTTCTAGTGGGGTCTCTGTCTTGTTTTGGAATCAAGGTAATGCTGGCTTCATAGAATGAGTTTGGAAGTTTTCCTTCCATTTCTATTTTTTTTGGAACAGCTTCAAGAGAATAGGTGTTCACTCTTTCTTAAATGTTTGGTAGAATTTCCCTGGAAAGCAATCTGGCCCTGGACTCTTGTTTTTTGGGAGATTTTTGATTACTGATTTGATTTCCTTACTGGTTATGGGTCTGTTCAAATATTATGTTTCTTCCTGTTTCAGTTTTGGTAGTGTATATGTTTCTAGGAATTTGTCCATTTCTTCCAGATTGCCCATTCTACTGGTGTATAATTGCTCAAAATATTCTCTTATTGTTGTTTTTATTTCTGCTGTCGGTTGTGATCTCTTACACTCTTGATTTTATTTATTTGGGTCCTTTTCTTTTTGATCAAACTGGCTAGTGGTTTATCAATTTTGTTAATTCTTTCATAGAACCAGCTTCTGCTTTCATTGATCTGTTCTACGTTTTTTTTTTTTATTTTGATAGCATTGATTTCTGCTCTAATATTTATTATTTCCTGTGTTTTGCTGGTTTGGGGTTTTATTTGGTGTTCTTTTTCCAGCTTTTTAAGGTATAAGGTTAGGTTGTGTATCTGAGACCTTTCTTCCTTCTTTGGGAAGGTCTGGATTGCTATATGCTTTCCTCTTATGACCACCCTTGCGCTGTCCCAGAGGTTTTGGGCTGTGGTGTTATCATTTTCATAGGCTTCCATGTACTTTTTAATTTCCTCTTGAACTTATTGGTCAGCCCGTTAATTCTTCAGTAGGATATTGTTTAGTCTCCAAGGATTTGTTTCCTTTCCAAATTTTTTCTTGTGGTTGATTTAGAGTTTCATAGCATTGTGGCCTGAAAATATGCGCAGTATGATCTCAATCTTTTTGTACTTGTTGAGGGCTGATTTGTGTCCCCGTGTGTGATTTATTCTGGAGAATGGTCCATGTGCACTGGAGAAGAATGTATATTCCACTGCTTTAGGATGAAATGTTCTGAATATATCTGTTAAGTCTATCTGGTCCAGTGTGTCATTCAAAGCCATTGTTTCCTTGTTGAGTTTTTGATTAGATGATCTGTCCTTTGCTGTGAGTGGGGTGTTGAAGTCTCCTACTATTATGGTATTACTATCAATGAGATTCTTTATGTTTGTGATGAATTAATTTATATATTTGGGTGCTCTCACATTTGGTTCATAAATGTTTCCACTTGTTCTTTGTGGATAGACTCCATTCATTATGAAATAATGACCTTCTTCATCTCTTGTTACAGTCTTTATTTTGAAGTGTGGTTTGTCTGATGTAAGTATGGGTACTCCTGCTTTCTTTTGTTGACCATTACCATGATAGATGGTTCGCCATCCCCTTACTTTCAATATGAAGGTGTCTTTACATCTCAAGTGGGTCTCTTGTAAACAGCATATAGAGAGATCTTGTTTTCTTATCCATTCTATTACCCTATGTCTTTTCATTGGAGCATTTAGTCCATTGACGTTAGAGTGAGTACTGAAAGATATGAATTTATTGCAATTTTGTTTTCTTGTATACTTGGAGTTTCTGTTGGTGTTCTCTTGTCCTTCCAATCTTTGTTGCTTTTGGTCTTTTTTTTCTTTTTCATCTTTTCTCCCCTCAGAGAAAAATCCTCTTAAAATTTCTTTCAGGGGTGGTTTAATGGTCATGAACTCCTTTAATTTTGGTTTGTCTGGGAAACTTTTAATCTCTCCTTCTATTTTGAATGACAGACAGCCTTGCTGGATAAAGAATTCTTGGCTGCATATTTTTCTGATTTAGCACACTGAATATATCCTGCCACTCCTTTCTGGCCTGCCAAGTTTCTGTGGATAGGTCTGCTGCAAACCTGATCTGTCTTCCCTTGTAGGTTAAGGAATTTTTTTCCCTTGAGGCCCTCATGATTTTTCCTTGCCTGAGTATTTTGTGAATTTGACTATGATATGCCTTGTTGATGGTCAGTTTTGTTGAATCTAATGGGAGTCCTCTGTGATTCCTGGATTTGGATGTCTGTGTCTTTCCCCAGGTTAGTAAAGTTTTCCACTATGATTTGTTCACAAAGCCCTTCTACCCCTTTTTCTCTCTCTTCATCATTTGGGACCCCTATGATTCGGATGTTGTTCCCTTTTAATGAGTCATTGATTTCTCTAATTCTTAAATCATGTTCTTTTGTCTTAGTCTCCCTCTTTTTTTCTGCTTCATTATTCTCCATAAATATGTCCTTTATATCGCTGATTCTGTGCTCTGACTCATCCATCCATGCCACCGTGGCAGTCATTTGAGATTGCAGCTCAGTTATAGCATTTTTTGTTTCATTCTGACTAGCTTTTACTCTTTCATCTCAAGAGAAAGGGATTCTAATGTGTTTTTGATTCCAGCTAGTATTCTTATTATTGTGATTCTAAATTCTGACTCAGACATCTTGCTTGTATCTGTGTTCTTTAAGTCCCTGGCTGTCATTTCTTCCTGCTCTTTCTTTTGGGGTGAATTCCTTCATTGCCTCATTTTGGAGGGAGAAAAGGAATTAATGAGGTAAAAAAAAATTAAAATTAAAAAAATTTTATATTAAAAAATTAAAGACAACACACAGACAAAAAAAATCAAATAAATGATGCTAGATCCTAGGTGTATTTGCTTCTGGGTGTTGAAAGGGGCTTGGGAGGTTAGAGAAAAAAGAGGAAAGGAAAAAAGAAGAAATCATTTGAAAATTTGAAAAAATGAATACACTGAAATAGAATAAAATGAAATGATGGAAGTAAAATAGAATTTGAAAAAGTTTACACAAAAGTAAAGAATATAGTAGAAAAAATTAGAGAAAATATTTTTACTAAAAATTGAAAATAAAAGTAATTTTTTCTCTTTCTGTATTCAGGAAAAAGAAAAGAAACAAAAAGAAAAAAATAGGTAATTGAATAGATTGACCACTGAACGGACTGAAATATGAGTGAAATTACTTCACTTTCCTCTAGAAGTCAAACTATGAGTGCTTTGTAGTCAGTAAACTAAGCAGGTGGAGAGATTTGTTGGCCCAGTTGGGCAGGACTTAGTGTAATGGCTCCATTCTCCACTAGATGGCACTGCATAGCTTACTGTGGCAGATTATTGTGGTCCTTGTAGGTGCGTATGCGCATGCGCAGGAACGGTGAAAATGGCGTCACTCAGCTACCCAGTCTCTAGTATCAGAACTGTGTTCTCCCCGATCTGCAATCATGCACCCTTCCTTTGTCTCTGGCTTAAGTCCACTCCTCGCTTTTATACTGTCTGTGACCAAGCCCTAGGCAGCACCTCCCTCCTGAGTTTTATCTCATATGCAGCTATTTTTCCTGACTGCTTACTTGTGAGGGATTGCAGCTTTGACCCATTCTGCCCCTCTGTGGGAGGGTCTCACCAAGCAATAGCCTGGTGCTGGCTGCACCCAGGAATGTTCGCTGGATTGTGTTGCTGTCGATGCCCAGAGACTGCAGCTAGGTGCCAGCCCGCCCCAGAAAAAGTTCACGCCATCATGTAGCAGCAATATCAGGACTTATGGAAAATCATAGCACACATCTGGGATCAGGCTTCACCTCCACGATGTTGTTCCAGCACCAGGGAATGTGGTTGTTCTCCCTGGTCCACTGGGACCTTTGCCTGTGGGGGTGCCACACAGCCTCTACCAGATGTCCTCCCAGCAGGGGAACTGCCTCTTCCCATGTGGCCCAAAAACCTCTGGACTTCACTCTGCTCCTGGGGATTCAACCTTCTCACCAGAGCACTGCCAGGTATCGTGCTGCAGAGTTTCAGACTCTGTTCTCCCCCTGTTTATAGAGTCTTAATGGAATTTAAACCCTCTCTTTTCTTCTTTCTCCTTTTTTATTTCAGTCCCTGCAGCTGTTTCCACTTTTCCACTCTCTTTCCAGCTGCTTTGGGGGGGGTGCTTTTCCCATATTCTCCACCCCCACCCACCATCTCCATCCTCTCTCTTCAAGGATAAATGGCTTCGTGCCCTCCACATCTTCTCTCTCCCCCAGTTCACCTCTCTGTGCCATGTACCTGCTGAGTTCTGTGGTTCAGGTTGTGCAGATTTTTGTGTTACTCCTAAGATCAGTTTTCTAGGTGTGCAGGATGGTTTAGTGTTAATCTGGCTGTATTTCATGGACACAAGACACAAAAAAAACCTCCCATGTTGTTCTGCCATCTTGGCTCCTCCCTGGTGGTTTTATTTTCAATTGCAGATGAAAAAACCTGTCCTTCTATTACCTGTGCCCAGAGACTTTTCAGGAGTGCCTAAACCCAAGATAATTAAGAAATGATAGAAATTTATTTGGAAAGTCAAATGGGGAGGGAGATTACCTTTGATACAGGCCATTCAGTGGATTATATTGAGGGGTGAAATGTAGAGGTTTTAAAAAGTGGACAATTCCTGTTCTTAAATTTGTTTGTAAAGAAAACTGTAATGTCTTTAAATCACTCTTCGGTAAATACATTACCTTTTTGCAGTGTTAAAATAAAACAAAACACTTGGGAGCAATGCAAACCCAATTGCCCAAACGCTATGGGATGAAAGTCAGCAAGTTCTGCATCTCAGCTGTCAGGGAGCTCTCAGAAGGTCACCACTGGTCTCTGGAAGGTAAATTGTGTTCTCTGCATGTTACCAATATGTCCAATTACAATGTATATTGGTGGTGGCATCCACAGGACCCAGGTCTTATGATAGCAGGAAGAACACTAGAGATGGAGAGCAGTCTATCAGTCATGTACACTTGTTAAGCACTGAGGACCACGGCAGCTCATCTAAAGTGGAGGAGGAGCCTTGGCAGCAAATACTAGAAGAGGGCAATTCAGTGGTGTGGGTTCCTCAGCAGGGCTGCTGATTGGCAGCTCATGGTTACAGAGTCCCTAGAAAAGCATGCGTGCGGGCTATCATATTACTTGTGGATGGCTTCTACAGGGTAGTGTTCTATTTCTACTGGTGTGGGGGTGAAGGAGTGGGGGAAATGGATTCGTGTGTGACAATGAATTTACAGAAATAGAAAAATGTCAAAAAAATATAAAGAGAAGACCAAGTCCTTTAAAAAGGCTGTTAAAAAGCTTTTTGGAAAGAAAACATGTTTTTCTCCTCTCCTGACCCCTACCAAGCTAGTGGGGTAGTGTAAAGGTGAGGAGACCCAAAGATCTTCCAGTCTATCTACATTAAATAGGGAAAAAAAAATGTTTTTGTGAATTTTAGTTGGTAAATAGGAAAGAAGATAAGAGCCTCTGTTTGTTACTCTTTAGTTTTCAAAGCACTTCCACAAAGTATTATTTGCTCTTACTACTTCCTTTCACAGATGTGGAAAAGATGTCAAATGACTTATGCAAATCCCACAATGATATGTTGGAAAGTTGTGATGAGAATGCCAACCGACCAGACAGAATCCTTCTTCTTCTCTTGGGTGGCACCTTTTCAGCTTCTCTAAGCTTTTAATTTTTTTTAATGTTTATTCATTTTTGAGAGAGAGAGCAAGAGTGAGCGAGTGCCAGGGAGGGGCAGAAAGATAAGGAGAAACAGAATCTGAAGCAGGCCCCAGGCTCTGAGCTGTCAGCACAGAGCCCGATGTGGGGCTCAAACTCATGAACTGTGAGATCATGACCTGAGCCGAGTCAGACACTTAACAGACTGAGCCATCCAGACACCCCAGCTTCTCTAAGCTTTTAAAGAAGGGGTGATTTTCAAATGATACTCTGATGATGCTCAGACTTGAGCAGCAACTTCAGCCTTAAAAAGCCCTTTATGTAATAGAAATAATACCAATTATTAGTATGATATATAGGTAATATAGATGATAATTGTAATTTGTTGAGCACTCATTACTAACTATGTGTTGGGAATTGTACTACGCATATTTGCATACATTGCCTAATGTAATTCTCACAGAAGCCTTTTTAGGAAAGTGACATTGCATGCCCCACTTTGAAAGTGATCGCTCTGGAGTAGTACAGTGAAAGTTACTTGCAAAAGGCTACAGAGCTAGGGATTATTGCAACATGGATTTGCTCCCCAATGTGCTTTGTCTGTAATTGTACTGGCATTATTAATCATGCATCACCTGCTCCAAGTGAATACCACCTAACCTGATATCTTGCCTGATGCCTTATCACCAAGGATGGTTTTATCATTACAAGAGGTCTGTGCTCTTTACTCCAGAGATACCATATTAGAGGCTCTACATGACCCTTTACAAGGCCCTAGAATATTCTGGCATTAATGGCTAAGAACATTGCTTTGCGTTAGAGAGACCTGGATACAAATGATGTCTCAGCAATGGACTAGTTGTGGCACCTGTGTTACTTACTTAACCTTTTGGAGGATCTGTTTCTTTTTCAATAGGTTAGGGCAACCCTACCTACCTTATAGTGTTGGTGGGAACATGAAAACCAAGTGCAGTAGCTATATAAAGTGCTGGCAACTAGTGAGTCTTCAGTGTAGTGATTATGTTGTCTCTACATCACTGAGTTTTTCTGAAAACTCATTGTTTGGTTATGTCTGCTCCACCTTCTCTCAGACTTCACTAAGAGGCAGGTATTTTTTTCAAATCATTACTGAGGACCAACCATGTCAGACACTGTGCCAGGTACTTGGAATAGAGAAATAAACATTATCCTTGATCTTAAAGAAATTACTTGAGTGGTAAAAGGAGCAGGCCCAAAATAGTTACAGTAGAATGTGATAATAAAGGCTGGAATATTGTACTTGGGAACACAGAGGAATAACTAATTCTATCTGGAGGCAGTTGAGAAGAGTTCAAAGATATGCAGTGAACAAGACAAATAAATGGCAAATCCAAATCCTGTATCTCCTCCAAGAGGAGAAGATGGCAAGATAACATTTTTTTCTACGGTCCTTTATGAGCATTGTGCCAAGACAAGGCAAAGACATTATCTGAGGCTGACCTAGTCATTACGTACCCAGGTTGGCCCACAAGAAGAATGATAGGGCACCTGTGCCCAGCTAAGACAGTGATTCCCCATAGAGCCCACAGTCTATGCTTAAGGTTTGTACATCCTGTTTTTTGCTCCTAAAGAAGCAAAAAATTGTTACGAGTTTCTATTCAAGTGAACTCTGTGGAGAAGATGGGCATGATTCCTTTCATTGGCCATCATTTGCTTTTCCCTGGTCACTCAAAATATATGTCTTTCATGTGAAATCTGCTCTCAGCTCCACCAATCAACCAAGAACCTAGGCCATCCCAGTCTCTCTCGCAGCAGTTTCCTTGACAACCAGGGCCCCAACCCTAGAGCTCACCAAACCACAGTGAGACGGAGGGAAGCCCTGCAGGAGTGTCAGCACTCTCTCTGTTTTTAAAAACTAAGAGACCACATCAGAGATTCTCTCTCTTGCAAAAATGCCAACCTAGTTGCCATCACTTTGTGTTTGTACAGCATCTTTCATCTGGGCACCTTAAAGCAGAAATGCTTTTGCAGCATGGGTCTTACCCTGTCAAGAAGAATGTCGTCATTATTCCCATTGTTCCTGTAGGGAATCCAGAGCAAGAAAAATCAAAGGATTATCTGGGGGGCTCTTTTGTTCTCCTATTTTATTTTTATTTTTAACTATGTGCGTGGCCTTCCCTGGCAGTTACTCTTTCAGTTGCTTGTGAAAATGCCAGACTACAGTACTAAAATATTGAGGTGAAAATCACAGAATTTTGTATGGTTCCCCAATCAGTATAGCCCCGTTGATCTTCCACAGTAATCAAAACTGAACTCAACTGATGTCCAAGCCAAGCATTGTGATTGTGGTATATAATCTGGCTGGCTGGGGATTGTCAGTGAAGAGGGTCCACATAGCAGGAAAGAGTGACTTTTCTCTCTGTCAACCACTGCTCATATCTGGAGTGTTCCAAGGAGCTCCTAATAATGGGGAAAATATTGAGGATCACCATTGAGTGTATGAAACTGTCCAAACAGAGCTGGGCCTCTCAAACCCTAGCATCTGTGTGCATCACCCAGGGAGCAGGGAACCTGGTTCTGATTCAGTCTAAGGTGGGACCTGAGGTTCTGCATTCCTGACATGTTCCCATGTGATGCTGCTGCTGTTGGTTGGAGGACTGGACTTTCAGTAGCCAGAGCTCAGGCTCTATGTCTATTCCTGTGACTACACGTGTGCCTGCACTTGCTATGAATATGGGAGAGAAAGCAAAATACACCTCTCATTTTTTCAGCGTTTTCAGTATTTTAAAATACTTTAATATACATTCCCCTTAGGCAAGCAGGTAGGTAGTACCGTCCCTCTTTCTTTTCCACAGTGACACATAGCTAATGAGATTTCAGATCCAATTTTTCCTGTTTTAGCACAAAATACTAATCCAAATAGAATATTTTTGTCATTATTATAGTATCTTTATTATAATGTTCATATATGAATTAGAAATGCATTAGGAGAACTCTTATTAAACACACACATACAATATTGAAATGCTCTAAACCAAAGAGGGCTTAGGTTACTAGGAAATTATGTCATAGATCACAGAAAAGTTCACAGAAACATCTTTCTGGGGAAGGGGGTTTCTTTAGCAATGATGCTTCTTCAGAAACTCCCATATTCATAGTCAAGTGAACTTTGATACTTGGCCTGATATTTACTGGCTGCTGTTCAGATTCACTGAAATTCCATAATTCTGGTGAGAATAATTAGATGTCAGGGAATAACCTACCTCCAAGCTGTAGTGTGTTGAATGGTGTGCCCCCACCCCCAGATAAAAGTCCACCTGGAACCTTAATGTGAACTGGTTTGGAAGAAGAGTGCAGATTTAATTAAGGTGAGGATCTCAAGATGAGATCATTGGTGATTTAGGGTGGACCCTAAATCCAATGATGTCTGTCTTTGTAAGACACAGAGAAGAAGACACAGGGGACACAGGAACGGCATATGAAGATGGAGGCAAAGAATGGAGTAATGTTGCCACAATCCAAGGAGTCACCAGAAGCTGAGAGAAGCAAGGAAGGTTTGTTTCACTAGAGACTTTGGAGGGAGCTTGGTCCTGCTTACACTGGCCTCCAGAACTGTAAAACAATACATTTTTCTTGTTTTAAGCCTTCAGGTTTGTGGTAATTTATTGTGGCAGCCCTAGGGAACTAACAAGCAACTCCTTCCAGATATTTCAAAGGTTTAAAATGGTCCTGCCTTGGAAAGCTGCTCACAGTGCTATTGATGCTCTGTCCTGGTGTCTCAGGCACGTGGCCTCAGCTTGGCATATCTATATGGCAACTAGAGGGGAGTGTGGTGGCATTAGCCCTGGAGATAGGGCAGTTTACTATTAAATACATGGAAATTATATTTTATGAGCAGATATATTTGTGGACTGAAATGAACCCACTGTACTCTTAAGGAAGGTGAGTCCTAACCCAGAATTCATTCAACAAAATAAGACCTCTTAACTAATTCTTAATGGAAATAAAGATAAGGAAAGCTTTGGGTATGTTTTCCTTGAAAGAAGCTGTTTTCCCCAAGTTTTGTCCTTGATCTTAAACTTCAGTCTGTCCCAGTCTAAATCTTCCCTACTTAAGACTTCCACAGTGGTACTGTCCCCTCCACGGGTACTTCTGCCTATAGCAGCTTCCTTGAGCTGCGTGAAGCACTACTGCCATCTTGTGGCTGAGTTGTGCCACCACTCCCATTTGTTTGATGAGATTTCAGTTCTCACCAACAGAGGGCAGGGATTGAGGTCCTGGATTGGAGACAGAAACCTTTGTTTATAATTTTGAGCTTTTGGCATTAAACCGTTATGGCAGGGTGAGATTTGAAATTGAATATTAAGAAGGACCATATAATACAACTTCTGTTTTCTTATTATTAGATCAGTGGAAATTCACAAATATTACACAGCCTCCTTGGGGGTGAAAACATTCCACATAGATATACTGTTTTGAATTTCCAATTCTTTTCTTAACCCTACCCATCCTATTCTGTAGTTGTAGCCAACAGGCAGGCACTTGGAGTAGGAGGATGATGAGGGTCATATTTCAGGAGGCTAGCTAACCCCCAGTCTGCTACTGGGCTTCTTGTTATGCCTGGAACTGAGAGGCCGCCTAATCCTAAATTGTTGGAACTTTTGTTAGATTACTTGTTTATTTAACTCTCCAAACAACTAAGGTTTTGATGGCCTAAGGTACTAGGAAATAGGATTTCATAGTTGGTGTGTGGCTTCTGTTAGATTAGAAGAATCATTCTCTTTGTTTCCATCTAACTTTTCACAACAGTAGAACTTTCCTGACTGAGTTACACCAACATTCTCTTTCTCCAACCTCTAGAGAAATTTCTAGGCAGGTTGAAAGCTCAGAGCTCTGGTTGGAGCAAGAGTGAAGGTTCTGAGACCTATCTTTTTCTACAAATATCTAGAGACAGAAACTGTCCCTCACTTCTCTAGAACATCATTTGAAAAGCTCTTGTCAAGAGAAACGGTGTTCCAAAGGAAGGAGGGGAGAATTCCTAGAACATTGCTTCAGAAGTATCAACTTACCAATTTTAATCAAATCAATCAGAGATCTAAATGGTTGAAAACTCTTTACCTAGGCACTGTTCTTAGTAGAGAAAAAGCTACCGGAAAGGATGGCTAACCACAAGGTTTTGCTTTCTAGGCCTGGACATTCACAATTTTCTACTCAAAGTAACATCCACCAACTCCTGCATCACCTGAGAGCAGGGCTGGCTTCATAGGTGTACATAAACTTGTACAGTCACTTGGGGCCTTGCACTTGGAAAGATGCAGCACTTGGCTTAATGCTCTGTTGCCACCATCTTGAAATTCTTAATTTTTGGGGCGCCTGGGTGGCGCAGTCGGTTAAGCGGCCGACTTCAGCCAGGTCACGATCTCGCGGTCCGTGAGTTCGAGCCCCGCGTCGGGCTCTGGGCTGATGGCTCGGAGCCTGGAGCCTGTTTCCGATTCTGTGTCTCCCTCTCTCTCTGCCCCTCCCCCGTTCATGCTCTGTCTCTCTCTGTCCCAAAAATAAATAAACGTTGAAAAAAAAATTTTTTTTAAGAAATTCTTAATTTTTAAACACGAGACTCCTGTATTTTGTTTTGCATTGAGCCATAATATATCCTGCCTGGAAGCTTTTTAAAAATATATAATATGAGGTCCACCTCAAACATCTAAAATTGAACCTCAATCATAACAAAATCTTGAGTGAATTGTTGCAACATTGAGGTTTAAGAAGCACTGATCTCAGCTACCTCTGAGGTAAATAGGGCCTAGATAGGGTAGGAGGGCTCAGATGAGTGAGTAGCAAGTAGCTCCTTGGTGGAGAACACAGGGGAAGATCTGCATTCTTCTCTTTAGAGAAGAATCAAAAGACATTTTAGACTGGAGGAGCTGTGGGTGGGTCACAGTAGGGAGATAACTGTAGGACAAAGAAAGAGAATATGGAAAACGATTTTGTTGTATAGGAAATAGCATCTCCAAAATCATTTCTCTTAAGTGATAGTGACCTGTCACAAATTTTTGAAAAATTCAATTGTAACATTAGAGTACAAAAGGGAAGTTGAACAATGAATGCCCACTGTTTTTTTGACTTTGGGATAATGTCTGATCAGTGCTGAGCTATTGCTGTTAGGGCCATCCATTATTAGGGCCAAGTTGCCCTTTATCTTCTCACTGGACATTTCTAAGAATGTCCCCCCTGTTCCTCTTTTAGCTCTCAAAGTTCCTCTTCCTCCACCCCCTTTCTCTGGACATGTGTACTTTCCTTTATATTATCAGAGGGTTTACATTTACAAAAGAACATAGTGGAAGAGATTTTGACCTTGGCTTTAGTTACTTTCAGAAAGCAAGAAGGAAAAGGCTTCAATAGGCCAACTGCTAGCAAGAGTGGTGGTGGATTTGTAGAGTTTAAATCAATTTATAATTTAAAATTATACTGTTGTGATAATTAAGAAACAATTAAATAGTAACATTTGGGATCCTTTTATCATAGCACCTTTTATATTGGTTATACTTATAACTTTAATGAGCTAAACTACTGTATCTCCAGTGTAGAAGTCTCCATATTGGTATGAATAATTTGAGAAATCAAAACAACATCTTTGATATAATGATACAATTGGATAAAGCAGAAGCAAACTAAAAGTGTTTTTTTAAGTTTATTTTGAGAGATACAGAGAAAGTACAAGTGGGCAAGGGGCAGAAAGAGAGAGAGGGAGAGAGAGGGTAGAGGGAGAGAGGGAGAATCCCAAGCAGGCTCTAGGTGGCCATTGTGCAGAGCCCACATGGGGCTCGAACCTGGAAACTGTGAGATCATGATGAGCTGAAATCAAAGTCAGATGCTTATACTGAGCCACCTAGTTACCCCAAATCAAAAGTATTGTTTTTAGAATACAAGTGGGAGAATAGCATACAAGAAAAATCTTGACTAGAAGCAACAAAAAAAGTATGGAATTTACTTTGTTTCTCAACTGCAGGAAGGCTATAGACCCCTTGGACATGATAACTGTAGCCATGTTGGATGTAGGAGTTGAAATTTTTATTTTCATCCAAAGGAGATCGAGTTTTAATAGACTGAAAACAGTGGTCTAGGAGAAAATAGGGTTCTCAATCTTCCTGTCATTTGTTCATTCTACAATCATGTTTTGAAAAAATTTTTAATGTTTATTTATTTTTGAAGGAGAGAGAAAGACAGAACACGAGCAGAGGAGGGGCAGAGAGAGAGGGAGACACAGAATCCAAAGCAAGCTCCAGCCTCTGAGCTGTCAGCACAGAGCCCGACGTGGGGCTTGAACTCACAAGCCATGAGATCACAACCTGAGCCAAAGTCGGACGCTTAACCGACTGAGCCACCCAGGGGCCCCTACAGTCATTTTTTGTACATGTTCTATGTGCCAGGGACTGAAGTACTAGTTTATGTCATTGTTTCTACCTTGAATAATTTCAAAAGTATTTACAAAGAGTTTCATCAAGCCATTTCCTTATAACAATATTGGAATAAAGCACAAAAGGGAGAAAAAATACACTAGCCATTAGCTCTACTACAGTTGATATGAGAGTGTAATTGTTGATCAGGGTAAACTGAGGCAGGGAAAATTGTAAGGTAATTGCAGCCAAGGTAAATTGAGACCCTGGAAGCAATTCAGTAAGTTTGTGAAGTTGGATGAGAAACAAAACAAAACAAAACACTGCACCTTCCTTTGTCTTTCCTACCTCTAATTGAAATTATCATTTCTTACAATTGATACTGTAGGCAGCAAGCCATAACAATAGCATAGTAGTACCTATGACCTTGTTGTAAATACAATAACAGATATTTTTATATCATATTACAGTTGTTGCAGATACTTTGAACTATCATTTATGTTCATCACCACTTCACAGTAGTCATTCGATCTGTCACTTTAGCACATCATTAAAGAAGTCATATGTATTACTACATCACAAGTTATTTTTAAAATATTTTTAATTTTACCAGTGTAATTAGTTTCCTTTGAATCCTATGTACTTTTTAAATTAGTTTAACATTACTTTAAGAAGGAATCCATAGACTTCACCAGGCCTTACAGGGGTCCAAAGCATATAACAGATTAAGAACCCTGTGGTAGAAGAAAGCACAAGTCCATAGAAGAAAATTATTTTTCCATACACTACGAAATAAAGTATAGGACACACAAACAACATTATGTGCATCTATTTGCATGTATTGGAAACTAAATTTAAAATGGAATAAAGACCTGAATGTGAGACAAGAAATGATCAAAATCCTAGAGGAAAAAACAGGCAGCAACCTCTTTGACCTTGGCCTTGGCAACTTCTTACTAGATACGTCTCTGGAGGCAAGGGAAACAAAAAAGCAAACTTGAACTATTGAGACCTCATCAAGATAAAAAGCTTCTGCACAGCAAACAATCAACCAAACTAAAAGGCAACTGATGGATTGGGGAAGATTTGCAAATGACATAGCTGATAAAGGGTTAATATCCAAAACCTATAAAGGACAATCAAACTCAGCACCCCCCAAAACAATAATCCAGTTAAGGCATGGGCAGATGACATGAAAAGACATTTTTCCAAAGAAGACATCCAGACAACTAACAGACACATGAAAAGATGCTCGATATCACTCATCATCAGGGAAATACAAATGAAAACTACAATGAGCTGTCACCTCACACCTGTCATAATGGCTTAAATTAACACAGGAAACAACAGATGTTGGCAAGGATGCAGAGAAAGGGGAACCCTCTTACACTATTGGTGAAAGTGCAAACTGGTGCAGCCACTCTGGAAAACAGTATGGAGGTTTCTCAAAAAGTTAAAAATAGATCTACCCTAGTATCTAACAATTGCACTACCAGGTATTTACCCAAAGAATACAAAAATACCGATTTGAACGATACATACACCCCGATGTTTATAGCAGAATTATCAGTAATAGCCAAATTAGGGAAAAAGCCCAAGTATCCACTGACAGATGAATGCATAAAGAAGTTGTGATATACATACATATGTGTATGTTTATATATGAATATTTGACTATATGAATAAACATAGATAATGGAATATTGCTCAGCAATATGGTGTGAAATCAAGGTATGAAATCTTGGGGCACCTGGGTGGCTCAGTCCACTGAGCATCCAACTTCGGCTCAGGACATGATCATATTGCTTGTGGGTTCAAGCCCCGCATCGGGCTCTGTGCTGACAGCTGGGAGCCTGGATCCTGCTTCAGATTCTGTGTCTCCTTCTCTCTTTGCCCCTCCCCTGTTCACACTCTGTTTATCTCTCTCTTTCAAAAATAAATATTTTTTAAAAAGTATAAAATGTTGCCATTTGCAATGACATGAATGGAACTAGAGTGTATTGTGCTAAGCAAAATAAGAGAGAGAGAAATACCATACTTCACTCATATGTGGAATTCAAGAAATGAGACATATGAACATAGAGGGGAGAAAAAAGAGGCAAAGCATAAAACTTTTTTTTTTTTTTTTGTAAGTAGACTTCATGCCCAGAGAGAAGCACAACACAGGGCTTCAAACACATGACCCTAAGATCAAGACCTGAGCTGAGATCAGGAGTTGGACACTTAACTGACTGAACCACACAGGTGCCCCAAATAGACTTTTAACTACAGATAACAAACTCAGGGTTGCTGGAAGGGAGGTGGGCAGGGGGATAGGTTAAATGGGTGAAGAGTATTAAAGATGGCAGTGGTTGCCATGAGCACTGGTATTGTATGAAGGTGGCGAATCACTAAATTCTACTTCTGAAATTAATATTACAATCTATGTTAATGGGTTAAAATAAAAGCTTGGAAAAGGAAAACGTCTTTGACAAAAAAAATGTATAGCTAGTGCAAGAATTTCTTTTGAATTTTTATTTATTTAATTTACATCACAGTTAGCATATAGTGCAACAATGATTTCAGGAAGATTCCTAAATGCCTCTTACCCATTTAGCCCATCCCCTGCTCCCACAACCCCTACAGTAACCCTGTTTGTTCTCCATATTTAAGAGACTCTTATGTTTTTGCCCCCCTCCGTTTTTATATTATTTTTGCTTCCCTTCCCTCATGTTCATCTGTTTTGTCTCTTAAAGTCCTCATGAGTGAAGTCATATGCTATCTGTCTTTCTCTAATTTTGCTTAGCATAATACCCTCTAGTTCCATCCACGTAGTTGCAAATGGCAATATTTCATTCTTTTTGATTGCTGGATATACTCCATTGTGTGTATGCACGCGCGCGCGTGTGTGTATGCACACACACACGCATACACACCACATTTTCTTTATCCATTCATCCACCTGTGGACATTTGGGCACTTTCCATACTTAGGCTATTGACAGTGTTGCTATAGACATTGGGGTGCATGTGCCCCTTCAAAACAGCATGCCTGTATCCCTTGGATAAATACCTAGTAGTGCAACTGCTGGGTTGTAGGGTAGTTCTATTTTTAATCTTTGGAGGAACTTCCATACTGTTTTCCAGAGGGAATGCACTAGTTTGCATTCCCACCAGCAGTGCAAAAGAGATTCTCTTTCTCTGCAAGCTCACCAACATCTGCTGTTGCCTGAGTTGTTAATGTTAGCCATTCTGACAAGTGTGAGGTGGCATCTCATTGTGGTTTTGATTTGTATTTCCCTGATGATGAGTGATGTTGAGCATTTTTTCATGTGTCTGTTTGCCATCTGAATATCTTCTTTGGAGAAGTGACTATTCATGTCTTTTGCCCATTTCTTCACTGATTATTTGTTTTTTGGGTGTTGAGTTTGATAAGTTATTTATAGATTTTGGAAACTAGTCCTTATCTGATATGTTGTTTGCAAATACCTTCTCCCATTCTGTCAGTTGCCTTTTAGTTTTGCTGACTGTCTCCTTTGCTGTGCAGAAGATTTTTATTTTGTGGAGGTACCAATAGTTCATTTTTGCTTTTGTTTCCCTTGCCTCTGGAGATGTGTTGAGTAAGAAGTTGCTGTGGCCAAGATCAAAGATGTTTTTTCCTGCTTTCTCCACGAGCATTTTGATGGCTTCCTGTCTTAAATTTAGGTCTTTCATCCATTTTGAGTTTACTTTTGTGTATGCTGTAAGAAAGTGGTCCAGATTCATTTTTCTATATGTCCTGTCCAGTTTTCTCAGCACCGCTTGCTGAAAAAACTGTCTTTATTCCATTGGATATTTGCTCCTTTTTTGTCAAAGATTAGTTGACTGTACATTTGTGGGTCCATTTCTGGGTTCTCTATTCTGTTCCGTTGATCTGAGTGTCTGTTCTTGTGCCAATACCATAATGTATTGATGATTACAGCTTCGTAGTACAGTTGGAAGTCCGGGATTGTGTTGCTTCCTGCTTGGGTTTTCTTTAAGATTGCTTTGGCTATTCGGTGTCTTGTCTGGTTCCATACAAATTTTAGGATTAATTGTTCTAGTTCTGAAGAATGCTGGTGTTATTTGATAGGGATTGCATTGAATATGTAGGTTGCTTTGGGTAGTATTGACATTTTAACAATATTTGTTCTTCCTATCCAGGAGCATGGAATCTTTTTTCCATTTTTTTGTGTCTTCTTCAGTTTCTTTCTTGAGCTTTATATAGTTTTCAGTGTGTAGATTTTTCACCTCTTTGGTTAGATTTATTTGTGGGTATTTTATGGTTTTTGGTGCGATTGTAAATGGGATCAATTCCTTGATTTCTGTTTCTGTTGCTTCATTGTTGGTATATAGGAATGCAACCAATTTCTGTGCATTGATTTTATATCCTGCAACTTTGCTGAATTCATGGATCAGTTCTAGCAGTTTTTTGGTGGAATCTTTAGGGTTTTCCATATAGAGTATCATGTCATCTGTGAAGAATGAAAGTTGACCTCCCTCTGGCCGATTTGGATGCCTTTTATTTCTTTGTGTTGTTTGATTGCTGAGTCCAAGACTTCCAATACTATGCTGAATAACACTGGTGAGAGTGGACATCCCTGTCTTGTTCCTGACCTTAGGCGGAAAGCTCTCAGTTTTTCCTCATTGAGGATGATATTGGCATTGGGTTGTTCATATATGGTTTTTATGATCTCGAGGTGTGATCCTTATATCCCTACTTTCTTGAGGGTTTTTATCAAGAAAGGATGCTGCATTTTGTCAAATGCTTACTCCACATCTATTGAGAGGATCATGTGATTCTTGTCCTTTCTTTCATTGATGTGATGAATCACATTGATTGTTTTGTGAATATTGACCCAGCCCTGCATCCCAGGTATAAATCCCACTTGTTATGGTGATAATTTTTTAAATGTATTATTGTATTTGGTTGGCTAATACCTTGTTTGGGATTTTTGCATCCATGTTCATCAGGGAAATTGGTGTATAGTCCTTTTTAGTGGGGTATTTGGCTTTGGAATCAAGGTAATGATGGCTTCATAGAATGAGTTTGGAAGTTTTCTTTCCATTTAAATTTTACAACAGCTTCAAGAGAATAGGTGTTAACTCTTCCTTAAATGTTTGGTAAAATTTCCCTGGAAAGCCATCTGGCCCTGGACTCTTGTTTTTTGGGAGATTTTTGATTGCTCATTCAATTTCTTTCCTGGTTATGGGCCTGTTCAGATTTTCTATTTCTTCCTGTTTCAGTTTTGGTAGTGTATATATTTCTAGGAATTTGTCCATTTCTTCCAGATTGCCCATTTTATTGGCATATAATTGCTGATAGTATTCTCTTGTTATTGGTTTTATTTCTGCTGTGTTGGTTGTGATCTCTCCTCCTTCATTCTTGATTTTATTTATTTAGGTCCTTTCCTTTTTCTTTTTGATCACACTGGCTAGTGGTGCATCAATTTTGTTAATTCTTTCATAGAACGAGCTTCTGGTTTCATTGATCTGTTCTGTTTTGGGTTTTTTGTTTTGTTTTGGTTTTGGTTTTGTTAGCATTGATTTCTGCTCTAACCTTTATTGTGTCCTGTCTTCTGCTGGTTTTGGGATTTGTTTGGTGTTCTTCTTCCAGCTTTTTGAGGTGTAAGGTTAGGTTGTGTATCTGAGACCTTTCTTCCTTCTTTAGGAAGGCCTGGGTTGCTATATGCTTTCCTCTTATGACCTTCTTTTTGGGCCTTGATGTTATCAGTTTCATTGGCTGCCATTTAGTTTTAAATTTCCTCTTGAACTTCTTTGTTAGCCCATTCATTCTTTTATTAGGATGTTGTGTACTCTCCAGGTATTTGTTATCTTTTGAGATTTTTTCTTGTGGTTGATTTTGAGTTTCATAGTGTTGTAGTCTAAAAATATGCATGGTATGATATTGAATTTTTTGTACTTGTTGAGGGCTGATTTGTGTCCCAATATGTGGTCTTTTCTGGAGAATGTTCTATGTACACTGGAGAGGAATGTATATTCCGCTGCTTTAGGACAAAATGTTGTGAATATATCTGTTAAGTCCATCTGGTCCAGTGTGTCATTCAAAGCCATTGTTTCCTTGTTGGTTTTCTGTTTAGATGATCTGTTCAGTGTTGTAAGTGGGGTATTGAAGTCCCCTACTATTATGATATTATTATCAATGATTTTCTTTATTTTGTGATTAATTGATTTATATATTTGGGTGCTCTCACATTTGGAGCATAAATGTTTCCAATTGTAGGTCTTCTTGGTACATAGACCCCTTCATTATGAAATAATGCCCTTCTTAATCTCTTGATACAGTCTTTATTTTAGAGTCTAGATGGTCTGATATAAATATGGCTACTCCAGCTTTCTTTTTTCGACCATTACCATGATAGATGGCTCTCCATCCCCATACTTTCAATCTCAAGGTGTCTTTAGGTCTAAAGTGGGTCTCTTGTAAATAGTATATAGATGGATCTTGTTTTGTTATCCGTTCTGTTACTCCGTGTCTTTTGATTGGAGCATTTAGTCCATTGACGTTTAGAGTGAGTACCAAAAGATATGAATTTATTGCCATTATGTTGCTTGTAGAATTGGAGTTTCTGGTAGTGTTCTGTTGTCTTTTCTAGTCTTTGTTGCTTTTTGCCTTTTTGCCCCCATCTTTTCCTCCCTCAGAGAGCCCCCCTTAAAATATCTTGCAGGGCTGGTTTAGTGGTCATGAACACCTTTAATTTTTGCTTGTATCTGTGTTGATTAAGTCCCTGGATATCATTTCTTCCATGTCTTTCTTTTGGGGTGAATTCCTTAATTTCCTCACTTTGAAGGAAGAAAAGGAATTAATAAGGTAAAAATAAATTATAATTAAAAAATTAAAAACACAAAACACACCAAAAAAATTCAAATAAATAGTGCTAGATCCTATGTGTGTTTTATTCTGGTTGTTGAAAGGAGCTTGATAGTTTAGAGAAAAAAGGGGAAAAAATGAGAAAAAAACTGAAAATGTTTGAAAATTTGAAGAAATGTATACAATGAAATAGAATAGAATGAAATGATGGGCTAAAATAGAATTTGACAAACTTACAAATAAGTAAAAAATACAGTAGAAAAAAAATTAAAGAAAAATATTTTTAATAAAAATTGAAAATAAAAAATTTTACTCTTTCTATATTCAGAAAAAAGAAATGAAAATGAAAAAAAAAGAAAATTGAATAGTTGGACCAGCAAACAGACTGAAATACAATTGAAATTACATCGGTTTCCCCTAGGAGTGAAACTGAAGCACTTTATAGTTTGTAAACTAAACAGGTAGAGAGGCCTGTGTTGTTCCTGAAGAGCATGGTTGGCCCTGTTGGGTGGGGCTTAGTGTAATGGCCCCATTCTCCAGTAGATGGTGCTGCTTAGCTTACTGGGGTGGATTGTTGCGTCACTTGTAGGTGTTTATGCGGATGCATGGGAGCGATGAAATTGGTGTCCCTCAGCTGCCCAGTCTCTAGTATTGGAACTTTGTTCTCCTCAATCAGCAATGGCACACCTGTCCTTTGTCTCCAGCTTCCATCCACTCCCTGCTTTTACATTGTCCATGACCAAGCCATCAGGTTGTCAGGTGGCACCTCCCTCCTGAGTTTTATCTAAGTGTGGCTGTTATCCCAACCCCTCACTTCTGAGGTACTGTGGCTTTGACCCACTCAGACCTTCTGGGGAGGGTCTCATCAAGCAATGGCCAGGTGCCAGCCCACCCCATAAAAAGGTCATGCAATCGTGCAGCAGCAGCATTTCAGGGATTATGGAAAATCACAACACGCATCTGGCACCAGGCTTCACCCTTAACAACCTTGTTTCAACACCAGCGAATGTGATTGTTCCCTGGGGTCCACTGGGACCTTTCACTGTGGAGTGGCTGCACAGTCTCTACCAAATGTCCTTCCAGCAGGGGAACTGCCTCTCCCCATGTGGCCTGAGGACTGCCCTGACCTCTGCTGGGGTTTTGCCCTCACCAGAGCACCACCAGGTACTGAGCTGCAGAATTTCAGACTCTGTGCTCCCCCTGTTTATAGAGTCTTAATGGAATTTAACCCCTCTCCTTTCTCCCTTTTTAGTTCAGTCCCTGAGGCTGTTTCCACTTTTCTACTTTCTCTCCAACTGCTTTTAGGGGTGGGGTGCTTTTCCCATATTCTCCCCCACCCCGCCCCCGTCTCTGTCCTCTCTCTGCAAGCAAAAACAGCTACCCGCCCTCTGCAGCTTCTCTCTCCCCCACTTCACCTCTCCGCGCAACATACCTGCTGAGTTCTGTGGTTCAGGTTGTGCAGATTGTTGTGTTAATCCTCAAATCAGTTTTCTAGGTGTGCAGGATGGTTTAGTGTTGATCTGGCTGCATTTCAGGGATGTGAGACCCCAAGAACTCCATTCTTTTCTGCCATCTTGGCTCCTCCTCTGCTAGCAGCTATTTTGCTATACCTTGGAAGTACTATCTGAGCGTGAAGCCAAGTAGAAGACATCAACATCAGGAGATGGAGAGAGATTCTTTGTGATGTCTTTGATATACTAGCTTCAACCTGTGCCTGAAACAGAATCAACCTGTAGAATTTTCACTTATGTGAGTTTGTCAATTCCCTTTTCTGGTTTATGCCTTTTCAACTATATATAAATCATTCAATTTAAAAGCAGTTGGACACAGGATCTTAGCTTATTTTATATGTCTCAGGAGATGATCTGGATAGTGGAGGGGTAGTGAGCCGATTGGTTCTGTGTGGGTATGGATTACATCTGTAACTGGTTTGGCCATACCTCACAGATGCTTGTCACAGTACACACTGGGCCTACGGCAAACTGCCTTTGCCCAAGAAAGCACGTGGATAGTTAAAAAACAGAACTTACTGAGAACAGGTGAAAATACTGAAAACCTTGTTAAATGTTGATCCTGTTGCTTGGATCTTGTTTAAGGAAAGACAACTTCTTGGGATCAGTAATTGAGAGAGGCTTCTGAAAATATCCTGAAGGACAGGTCATCCCAATGCTGAGCATGTTTTAAACAAATGATTTATGTGTCAGAGATTGTCATCCTGTACTCAGGATGTTTTCTACTGTTTTTGAGTGTGTTACTTGTATTGCTGAAGCCAAAAGGAAAGTACTCAAACCCAAGGACACTAGTATGGGCACTAATAATATGCTTTGGCCTCCACATATTCATTCATTTACTGGAACAGAGACTGCTAATTACTCATCAAAATCCATGTTCTCATATTTCTGGGCATTCACATCCTCTTTTGCAGTTAGGTAAGGCCATGTGACTGAATTCTAACTGCCGGAATATAAGTGGAAGCATGTCCCTCTTCAGACATGGGCCATAAATGTCTTTTGCATGTTTTCCTCTATGTGCTTTTCCAATTTCTAGATTGCTGCAATAGAGCCAATTTTTAGGGAGGTTTAGAAGTCATGTGTTAAAGATTCCAGAACATTTGTCAACCTGGTTTCCTAAACACTGTGTAGAAGAGGACTGTCCTGGTTCACTTGTTCACATTCCCCATACTGTTGGCCAGGAAAGAGTAAATTGTACTGTTGTACTTGAGCCATTATATATTTTGGGGTCTATTCTTTAGAGTAGTTACCCTCCCTTAACTAATACATTTACCAAAAATGTATTGAGCACCAAGTATGTGGAAGATAGATATATACTTTAATTAAAGGAGTTCTGTGGTTAAGAGCTGTAGAGAGTTATAAGCCCCTCTGGATTCTCAGAGAGGTTAAAGAGAACACAACATGATTTACCCCTGCCTACTTTGCTAGCCTCTTTGTTCTCTGCATTTCATTCAAGGTGACCTCCTTTTAGTTCTTAGAACGTGACACATTCTCTCCTGTCTCTGCCCTTTGTACATATCTCCTTTGTCTAGAATGTCTTGCTCTTTCCTATGTATTTTTCAACAGAAATTTTACTTCTTCAAGAAAGCCTTCATAGCCCAGACACTCCACTTTCTCAGTCTAGGCCCAAGGATGGGCAAGATACTCATTATATATTTTTATAGCACCCAGTAACTTCCCTTTACAGCTTTAATTATAAGCGGCCATTTTCTACATGAGCTATTATTGGAGTAATGTCTTTATTCCCCACTAGATTGTCGGTTCCTTTAAAGTAGGGCTCCTTTTTGTTTTCTTTAATTTTGTATGATTGATTATTTGGTAAGGTACCTAGTATAAAATAAATACTCGATTAAAATTTATTGAATGCATAAGATATAAATGGAACCCTTTCTCTTTCAATTCCTCATGGACTTTACTCATTAATTATCACTACTTTTATCATCAATATCAAGAATAAACCAAGTATTGGAAACTTGGAAAAGGTGATGCTGAACAGAAATAGGATGACTTTGGGGGTATATAATCAAATTTTTGATTTAAATCTGTTTAGTTTGAGGTGCTGAACCCTTAAGGAGATATCTTATAAATAGTTTAGAAGGCAGACCTATTAAATGGAGAAATTAAAGTGCTAAGATTGAAATAAGGGCAATAATTGAAATCTGGGAGTAGATACGATCGTGGAAGGAGAGCACAAAAAGAGAAAAAGGTAATATTTATGTGGAATAAATACAGTTAAGGATTGTTAAGGAGTCTGTGTCCTATTGAGCTTTGTGCTTTACTCAGTGTCTAGCATGATAATTATACACAGTGGTTGCTAATGAAGAGGAACTAATAAAGAAGGATGGTGTAATAGGCTTTGCTATAATAATGCTGCATAAGAAATGACCTCTAAATCTTTGTGGCTCACAAGATTGTTCTTTATCATCCACAGATCTGGAGGTCATCAGGGGTAGCTCTGTTTCAACCTGGGAGTTGGGTTCAGGTCTGATCCACATGTCTCGTATTGAAGGACCAGGTTGAATAAGCAGTGCCTACCTGCAGAAACCCAAAGTCAGTGTGATGGGAATATATGTTGTCAGCCTATTCTGTTGTGAGGCACTGTATAGCATTGTGGCAATGGGTCTGTGTATGTATAATCCTTTCAGAAGGAGTAAAGAATTGGAGACAGAATCTTGCCTTCAAGTTGGAAAAGTAGGACCATGAGAAGGGAAGAGAAAAATTTCCAAGAAGAGAATCTTTAGTAGTAGATTCAGAGAGGGTCAATAATTATGCTGTGAAAAGACTGGAGTTTGTCTGTGGTTAGATATCATTTATTGGAGCATGTCAGCAAAGTGGTGGTAGGGTGCACAGACCACATTACCAATAGAGGTAAGGTGGCCAGATTTAGCAAATAAAAATATAGGATGCCAAGTTAAATTTGAATTTGTGATAGACTAATTTTAAAATTGTTTATTCATCATTTATATGAAATTCCAGTGTAACTGGGTATTCTGTATTTGATCTGGCAGCCATATGTTAGTGTTATGAATGAGCAGTAGATGAGGTATTGGAGTCAAGATAAAGGAGACCATTGTTGAAGGTAGGTGATAAAGGGAAAAGGAGGGATAAACTAGAAGGTGTATATAATTAGGAAGAGCTCTATTAGTAGTGTAGACCTGACCATGTCATCAGAAATCATTACACATATACCCATGGTGTATCTGGGGGGCAGGTAACACTGCTCATTTGGGGAGTTAATGTGACAAAGGAAAAAGTTTGAGCAGCAATTCGATATGATGACTCCAGAGCATCTCTGTGGCAATTTTAAAAAGTAGAAAGAAAATAAAAACTCATAAAACTTTATCCCAAGCTATGAATTTAGAGTAACCTATGTGAGAAAAACTAATAAAAATGTCATTATGTGATGGCCATGGTATTGATCATGTTTTGTTTACACTTAGGAGTTGTGAAGACTTGCATATGTTGTATCGTCTTGAGAGATACCTGAGGAACCAGGATAGAAGTACTGTGTAGGATATGGGAGCTACTTAAGGCACTGATGACTTCTGAGCTCCTCTGAGGAGAAGGGACTCTATGCATAGATCAGGAGTCATGGAACCTATTTTTGGGAGCAAACAACTTAGAGGCCATATGGACGCTCTCTGGGAGGACCGAAATGCTTTATGGGGCTGGGATTCAGGGCTCATCAGTTCAACCCCAAGATGCAGATTTTTGTGACTGATGCATAATTGAGGGGCACTGCTGCATTGGGATTAGGGACAAGGAGTCAGGTAGAGGTACTCCAAAGACAGTTTTACCTTGGAACCAAAGGATAAGTCTGGGGTTCAGCTAAGGAAAAGTTTTTTCTAGCTCCTTTAGTACTTTCCCTGAGAGCTGATATGATAATGAAAATGGTGAGTGCAGTCGGAAGAGGACACAGAAGAGGTACAGGAGAAAAGTCTTAGAAACAGGGTTCAGTGGATGGAGAAGAGTTCACCGGCTCTCTTTCCCTATTCCCCTGCCTCCCGTGCTATTGGCAGAGTGCTTGGGAAACATGCAACAGGAGACCTTACTGGCTGGAATGTGTTGGATATTTTTCACATAAGCATCTTTGCTGTAGACATCTTTACTGCAAGCATTTTTGCCACACAGCTAATTGGCTTTAAGGCAGTTTTGCTGTAAAAGATGTCATGAAAAATAAAAGTGTATGTAGATGCAGGGCACCTGGGTGGTAGAGCATCCGACTTCTGCTCAGTTCATGATCTCACGGTTTGTGAGTTCAAGGCCCACACCAGGCTCACAGCTATCAGCGCAGAGTCCACTTCAGATCCTCTATCCACCCCCCCTCCTCCCCCGCTTATGCTCTCTCAACATAAATAAAACATTTTTTAAAATGTATGTAGATTCATGGCAATGCTATTTATATAACAGATTTTATTTTGTGAATTGTATCTAAGTGCTTCTTTTTTTTGTCCTTCACTCATAGTATTATACACATTTTTTTTCCCTTGTTGATTTATCTCTTTCCTCAGCACATACTTTTTTTCTTTTTGGCCACATCTTCCTTTTAAGAGAGGTATCAGTTTCCAAATACTAGGATGCATATTTGTAACTGAGTTTTGTATTGCGTCATGGAAGCCTTCTGTTGTTTTTGGCATGTTGTTCTTGACATATTGTCACATGTCTGTTGATAGATGCGCCAAAGTTCTATGGGTTCACAAGTCCCCACCACTGTATAGGCCATTATGAGAACTAAGACTTACATAGTATAAAAATGGGAATTCTGTGTTGATGGAGAAATGAAACCAAACTGTCAACCAGTTGATGAAACCTACAAATTGTCAAACCAAACTGTCGTTTGTTTTCTTGTTGTTGTTGTTGTTGTTTTTTTTATCATGTAGGGCCTAATAGCCAAGTAGCTATGTGGTGAAAATTTTTGCAGCAAAAATACTTGTGGCAAAGATGCCTATGGTAAGGGTGCTTATCGCAGAAGTATTTGAAACTGGCCGGGACTTGCCTTAGGCAGAAGAGTTTGGGTTAGAATTCTTTCCCATCTGATGGACTCTTCATTCTTAAAGATCTAGCTCACCATCTGGTGGAGGATGGAAAGTGTTTAGCAGGGCAGGCTCTGGAGTCAGGCTTTGGTTCATATACCAGCTCCATCAGTAACCAGTGCTGTGACCTTTGGCCTGTTGCTTAGCCTCTCCAAGCTGCAGATCCTTTATGTAAAATAGGGTTATAAAAGTACTTAACTCTTAGGGCTGGTGTGAGAATTAAAGGTAATCCCCATAGTGTTTTGTATACAAATTCAAAATATGTTACTGTAATTATTTCTTTATGTCATGGTCTCCCTTAGTAGATAGGGAGCTCCTTTAAGACAGGTCAGTTTTTTTGTTTTTTCATTTTTACATCCCAAGTAAATAGCATCTAGTATCCAACAAAGCCCTTAATAATGTTCCTTATGTGTAGTCAGATCATATATCTCAAGGTGGGATTTCCAGATACTAAGTTGTCAGAGTCAGCAGGAAACCATGAAGACTTAGCAAAATTGCTTTCCCTACTGTTACTTCCTCTCCACCATTACAGGCACTCAAGTCATAATGCTGTGCAGGTTTACATGATTTGAAGAGAGATTTCTGCTTTTCTGTCCCTGTCTAGACAAAGAATTTTAAAGCTATATTTAGCTGCCTCCTATTTTAATGTCAGATTTGCCCCCGCCTTCCCCTGGTTATGTGCATTAAACAACTCTGCTCTGACAGCCCGTTGTAAACTGAACCGATCTGTTGTTTCTTTTTTCCTCCTTGACTCAACCTAACAGATAATTTCATGTCTTGTAGACCAAACAATTGGTTGACCCAATAGGGTAAAATTCAGTCAACTGCTTAAAAAATTTTAAACAACTTATGCAGTGACATGTCTCATATTGCTTTATTGTCTCAGATTTGATATTTCGTTGTGTTTATTTTGCTTTATGTTAAAGTTGGTTTGGTCTAAAAAATATTATGGGCTTTTAAAAGGTGGAGATTAGATCCCAACAGCAATTTTAGTAAAAATGTACTGCAATATGAAATTATTGCTTACCAAGTATTTTGTGAGGATGATGATTTTATGAAATACATGAACACACTTTTGAAGAAAAAGTTATAAAATTAAGAAAGCTAATAATTTTTCTTTTAACATATTACCTATAGAGACTGATCTATGATATTTGAAGATCTATTTATTCCCTAAGATTCTGCTGAAGATAACCTAATGGCTTGCTTGGTTTGTTAAGTTGGCCTACTCTAAGGCAAAGGTCTACAAATCAGTCAGGGGTTCAGAAAGAAAAGATGGAAAGAGGAGCAAGATGCTTTGATGAGAGACGCAGAAATTAATATTCTGATATGTCACATAACTGGAAATGATTCAGCAATTTGACAATAGAGTTGTCTCTTTTATTTGCACACTCAAACAGCAGCAGAAAAACAACCTTCCATTTGATTCTTACTGAGATTTATTGTTTTTAATAATGCCACTTTTCAGAAGTATAGTCATGTGCTCACTTAGACAGGCTGACAAAGTGAAAACTCGTATGTGATGCAAAGTACCCTTTGGGTGTAGATTAAGACATATATAGTGCAGTGACAAGTCAAGTCAAATGCCCACAGCAGACAACAAATCCCAGCCTCCCTTTCCCATGATCTGGCTCCCATTTTGCACCATAGAACCCACAATGGAAATCTGGCAAAACATAGAACACAGATGGCTACCAACTGACATGAAAAGTAAATTTTATTAAACATGTTTACATACATGAGTTGTTCATTTTAAAAGCACAGGGGAGTGTTAAGACAAGTGGTCAAAATAGAAAGATACTACCCAATTATAGTTAGTTGATTGTTGGCCACTAAGACAGAACGGAATCTAGTAGAAGTGCACCAATGCTTCAGTTCTTCCTGCTCAGCATGGTGAGTAGTGGTCAATCTGTGCCCTGTGGAATGATGGGCAGATAATTCTGGCATGTGTAAATAATAATAAATAATTCACTTGGTGCAGGCAGTATGTCTATGGATTAAAACCTAGTGTGTACACAGTGTCTACATGTGTTACAGCCCCACAGTAGGAATCTACACCAAAATATTTATTAGAAGGAATTTGGTCCATACTACATCACGTTTTCCAGAGGGTAAAAAATAAAGTCCATCTATAGACATTTCACCCCAAACTCACATACGGAGTCTGGCTAAAACCTGCAAAATGTCTATAACAAAAATGGATGGCTTAGATTTCTTGGTTATTTCAGTATAGTAATTAACGAGCAAACTGTACAAGTACATGCAACATACAAGCTGTCCTAATGTGGAACTAACATACATTATTAAATAACCTTTTGGGTTTTTTTTTCATTTTTTCATTTTTTAAAAAAAAAAAAAACGTGCATGCAGCTTTGAACAGTTCCAAGTCATGCTGCTCTATTTGTGTGATCACAAAAGTTGAATGACTCATAAAAGGAGGGAGAACGTATCAATGCACCTGCAGAGTCTGCAGTGTGTAGCACATATACAGAATGTCACAAGGGAAATTCAAGGCCAAGAAAAACTCAAATGAAGAAAATGCAAGTTGAAATTTGACTTGTTTTATTTTCCCCCCAAAAGTAGGATATTTTGCATTAAAAAATCAAGCTTTTGTGCTTGCATCAATCTCAAAGAAATGTAAACTAAAATTTGATAAAAACATTACTTTAGTGCAGAATATTTCAACTGGAATTTCCAGTGGAATATTGGACAGCTCATACCATGCTCTTTCCAGGGCAGATGGGTATGTCTACACTGAGACATGGCCGAGAAGCCTGGGCATAGCTGAAAGTGTCTTAGGCTCAAATCCATTTCTAGTCACCATTTTGGGAAGTCAAAAGTATAGTTTATACACATGAGCATATACTTATTTTTGGGGATATCAGGAAGAAAAAGTTACTACAAGGAGTATTTCCAAAGTACAATTATGTGGTTAGTTTTAGTTCCCAGCATTAGTTGCAGATTGACTTTTCTAAAAGTCTTCCATGAAAAACGATGGAAAAAATAAATTAATGTTTTAGAACACAAACAGGTATGCTCTTCATTTAAAAAAAGTGATTCTATGATTATTTTAGAAGATGAATTTTTGTTTTCTGGGTTTGCACACATAAGACTTTGAAAAATTATAAAATGAAAGCCAGTGAAATCTTTCATTGGCCTCATCTTGCCTAGTTGCTGAACACTTTGGGGAGATGCCACAGAGACTATTTCAGCCCTTTTTTAGTGCTTTTGGGAAAAGAAAGGAAGGGTCTTTGTAAGCATCATGAGGCCTGTCGTGACATGTCCAAAAACTAGTGGAAATAACATATACAATGAAAAATAAAGCAAAAACAATTCAAGAAACCAAAACCCAACAAATAATGCACAAATAAACAAAACACACAAAAAACAGAACTTCTTAAACACCAGGGAAATAACACTGCTTGTGGTCTGTGCACAAACGTGTAAAATACAACTTTTCACAGAGTGAGAGTTTCCAGTTTGTTCAATTTGGTGTGTGTGTGTGAATTTGAAGTTTCCTCTTTTTCTGTTTGTTAGAAGCATCAGTGACTCTCACTAGCATGTTAACTCTTACTGTAATTTGATAGACTGCCTTGTTCTGTCATATGAAGCCAGGTTTTAAACAACGAGTGGGACATATTGAAAAACTACTACAGGCAAAACACAAGTTGATTGTCTGTCTCCAACAATGCTTTTTTGATCATGAAATATCTGGTTCAGATTATTATCCTGAAAGGTAGAGTTTCACTGGAATGACTCTGGTAGGAGTTCACTATGAGCGGATGCAGGGAGGCCCAGTTGAACTTTCCAGAGATGACTGGGAAGCCCGGCGCGTTAGGGGAGTCAGTGTGGGGTCCACCAGGGATGATGGTGGGAACAACTTGTACCATCCGATTACCATACTGGATAGATCGAGTTCTTCCAACAAGATTTGAGCCACACCCATAAAGCATTTATGGTCCATTCTGCCATAGTCCCCCCAGACAATGACCTGCAGAGACAGAGAAATGCAATAAAACTCTAATGTTTCTTTCATATTTGAAGAACTGAAAGCAACTATTCTGCAAAAGTGGGTCAATGAATGAGATGAAATGAATATAACTGACACTAAGGAGGAGGAACAGATAGAGATTAATATACAGGTGCTCAAAGAGATACTTCACAGTAATTTTTAGATTAGATAGAAAGCATCTAATGTTTCCATAGTCAATGAGGGATATTAGCTACATAAACCATGGTAAAGAAATACATATACAAGTTTGTTTATATATACATTCAATACTTTCTTTAGTAATGACTATCTGGTAAGTGATGTATAGGGCCATAGTGATATAAAAAACTAAAATTTGTACAAGTTAGGGCAAAACAATGCAATTCGGTGTATGGTAGAGTGTGTATATGAAGGAGTATGTATAAAGAATGAAAATATTCATTAAATTTCTTTTATATTATGTACTTGTTAGTGAAGGTTGAAAAATAATTATAAGCTGGTTCCTTTTGAGCATTTCCCTGACAATTCTGATTTGATAAGATGGTTAATAAATCAGTGAGCTTATAGCTTATAGTGAGCTTATAGCATAATGTGGGTCAACTCCTGTTGGTGTCAGATAAGCACTCATTTCATTATACTTACTCCTAAGGTTCTATTTTCTAATCCTTTGGTCATCTGGAGACGTTCTCAACTGAATTCATTCACCTGCTTCACACAGGCAGGAGTGGTGAAACCTGCCTTTCCAATGTGCTGAGTAATTTTGTCAAATTATTTAATCTCTGTGATCCTCATACATAATCTTTAAAAGGGGGATAATGGTATTTTATACACACAGTAGATAAAGTGTTTAAAAGAAATAATGCATGTAATTACTTAACAATGCATCTGACATTCACCAGTCCTGAATATTCTCTTTCCTTGCTTCTTCTTTGTATCCCATGTCTGGCACATAGTAATGCTCAATAAATTATCAGCATCATTTGCCTTGATTACCTACCTACCTACCTACCTATTGAAAAGAGGGGCTGTGGGAGGCAGGGTAAAAGCAGAAGGAGATGATGGAGAGAAGGAAAAAAAGAAGGGAGCGAAAATAAACTTTGTATTATCTATTACATCCACCAGATATTTTTTTAATACTACATATTATTTATATTGTAAATTAACAATTTGTTTTTTTCTACTCAAGGATGTTACCCTGCATTTCTCCTTACTGAAATTTGTGCTCTTCATGTTTGGCCACTCTTCAGTGTTTATATGGATAATGTGGACATTACAATGTAAAAAGTCAAACAAACTTTTACCTACCTGAAGAACTTTACCCTGTGGACTTTCGTCAAAAACCAGGGACTGTTGATACAAAGGATCAAGGGTTTTTCGTGCAATTCTTGTCTTCTTCTTGGCTATACAGGCCCCGTTTTCCAAAAGATACACTTTGACATAAGGAGCTTAACAAAGGTGACATTAACATATAAGAGGTTAATCCTTCAAGTTAAACTGATTTTATTAGAGAATGCTTTATTAGAGAATTAGAGATTGCTTATTGAAAGTTTCTCTTGACTATTTACATCATTTTAACTTTCCCGTGCTCCATAAATTCTATTCCTTAAAACCCTTATGTTACCATCACTGCCATTTTCCTCATTTCAAGTCAATGTATATGGAATTAACCTAAGACTGAGTGACCTGGGGTATAGCTGGCATTACAGTTCACATTAAAAATAACTTTTTTAATGTTTTTGTTTATTTTTGAGAGAGAAACAGAGCACGAATGGGGGAGGGTCAGAGAGAGAGGGAGACACAGGATCTGAAGCAGGCTCCAGGCCCTGAACTGTCAGCAGAGCCTGACATGGGGTTCAAACTCACAAACCAAAAGATCACGACCTAAGCCGAAGTCATACACGTAACTGACTGAGCCTCCCAGGAGCCCCTACAGTTCACATTATAAATATAATAATATATAAATACAATAAAAGCTCACTGTTTCTTTTTTATGATTGGAACTAAAAAAAAATTTCATTTGTAAATGTGCAGAAAAAAATTAACTTGATAATACTCTTACTTAGACTTTGACAGTATAATTGTGCAACGAAAACCCAGATCCATTTTTATAGAATCAAAGAATACAGAAAAGCTGTCTTTTTAATCAATCAGATGATGCAAAACAAGAGCCTATAGAATTCAAATGCAGCAAATACTTGGATTTTTTTGCTTATGTCAGATTCTCTTGTGCAAACTCAGTACGACATTTCCTTACCAGGTGTAGACTTGGAACCAGGTTTTTGTGTGAGGCTTCGTGCTCTAATAACTTCAACTTCTAATTGGCCCTTTTTATCCTCCATTCCAATTTGTATGTCACCTGCAAGTGGAGGGGAAACAAAATGTTTCAGCTTCTTTGCAGTTACATGCAGTTAAAAAACAGAGGTATGTAATAATAGACTCCAAATTATGATCTTCATGATCTTGATAAAAAACCTTAATATTTAGAGTTTCCTGATCCCACTTTTCTTCCCCTTCCTCCAAATCAGGTTTTGAAATGTTTCTCTTCATTTTTCTGGTACTAATCCATGTTATGAGTTTCATATTAGTTTATAAATCACTTAATTACAACAATACTGAATTTAAGTTATTCTTATATGCTAATAAGATTTCTTATCCTTTTTATCATCTAATATATAATACTTCTTAGTAAGAAAGTATAATTATCTATATTTCCATTACCTAGAGAAGAACACTATTAATGTTTTGGTGAATATCCCATCTTAGAAGTACTTTCTCTTTAAGAGAAAGTACTCCTTTGATCTATTCCTTTGATCTATTCCTTCCTTCTTTGATCTATTCCTTCCTTCCTTCCTTCCTCCCTCCCTCCCTCCCTCTCTCTCTCCTATCTACCTACCTACCTACATCTATCTACCTACCTACCTATTTACCTACCTACCTATCCCTATCTATCTATCTATCTATCTATCTATCTATCTATCTAACCTACCTATCTACCTACCTACCTACCTATCTACCCATCTATCTATCATCTCTATCATGACCATGCATCCTTAATTTATTGACTAGATGGACCAGTGAATGGATATGTCATTACTTGCTTAACCAGATCCCTGTTGATGGAAATATAGACTATCTACATTGTTGCTACTATAAATAGCACTGGAATGAACAGCTTTATAGAGAATTTTTGCACACTTGGTCAATTATCTCTTGAGCATAAATTCCCAGATTTTTAAATATGGGGTCTAACTGAATGGACATTAAAAAATTCTATGTATATTGCCAAGTATCCTTCAGAAAGATTGTGCCAGTTTGTACTACCATCAGAAGTATCTGTTTTTCCATATTGCACACCCACTAATAGTGGTATTAGCAATATGTCTAATTTTTGTCAATCTGATGGTTTAAAATTTATAATTTGCATTTCTTTAATAGACAGGCTGAACATATGTCTAAGTATTTTCAGTTTGTATTCTTTCTCTTGTCTTGCCTGTTCATATCCTTTGCCCATGTTTACTAAGGTGTTCATCATTTTCTGATTGATATGATACTTTATTTCTTAAAATTAATAAATTCTAATTTTTCCTTAGCTAAATAATCTTCATTTTCTCAGTTGTGAATTCTCTTCATTTTCTAGGTCAGCTGATCAACTTTGTGGTTCTGGATTGAGAACCATTACTTTTATAACTCTGTTTTAGACTCAGGTCCCACATGTCTCTTTGGTTTTTGTTTTAATCACATACACCCACAGTTTAAAGAGTCAAACTGTTCTATAAGCCTATTTATTAGTATAAAAGATTCCCATTCTCTCAACTTCTTGCCTTCCAAAGATCACTGCTTTCAAGATTTTTAATATTTTTATGTGAAAAATTTTTTAACTGTTTGGCATTTGCCTCTCTATTTATAAATACTAAATTTGTAAGGCATTTTCCTATGTTTTTCACTTTTAGATATTATTATTAGTTTCTAACTTCAACCTCTCTCACTGCCTTCCTTCGCCACCATATATTGACACTTTCTGTCATTCCATTATTCCGATATTAGTCTATATAACTATGATTACATAACATTATTTAGAAATGAGTGAACTAGAATACTGTGGTTACTTCTCATTTCTTGGACAGCTCTTTCTTTTCCCTATTTAATAAGTGTCTTTTTAAAAAGCATTTGCTTACATTTTTATGTACGTATCATTAATTCAACCCCTTATTCCCTCCTGGTTGTTTACTTCTTCCATAAAATCAAGCACATTAGGTGTTCTTAGATTTTATCTTATGGATTCTGACATGTTACCCTTTGGACAAACTGTTTTTAAAGTTTGTTGCAATTATTATCTTTAACTTTTCCTGCACTATCATATTGGATATCCCAACCGTTTTTCTCTTGTACTGAAGCATTCATTTACTGGATCTTTTCTTTCTTTTTTAGTTCTCAACTTTTTTAAATTTACTTAGTTCATTTTGTTGAGGTATATCCTCCAGTAACTTTATGAGCAATGTTGTGTATGAGCAAAATGTTTTGACACCATTCTTGTCAGTGTGTTTTTATTCCAGCCTGAAACGTACTTGATAACTTGGCTGGCTATTGTACTCTACATTGGAAATCATTTGTTACTCAGAATTTTGAACGTAATATGCAGTGGTCTTCTGGCTTCCAATATTATTATTGAAGAGTCCAGTGGAAATCTGATTTTTTTGGTGTTTATACTGAGAGAGAGAGTGTGGGCAGGGAAGGGGCAGAGAGAGAGGGAGACAGAGAATCCAAAGCAGGCTCTGAGCTGTCAGCACAAAGCCTGACATCAGGCTCGAACCCACAAACCATGAGATCATGACCTGAGCCAAAGATGGATGCTCAACCGACTGAGCCACCCAGGAACCCCTGATTTTTTGATAGTTTTATATAGAATTATCTTTCTTCTTAGGAAACTTGTAGAATTTTCTATTAATCTCTGGTGTTGTGAAATTCCATGATGATATGCCTTTGTGGTGACCTACTTTCATGCATTTTGCTGAGTATTCTTTGGGCCCTTGCAAACTGCAATCTCATGTTCTTCAGGGGAATATTTGTTGTGCATGTTACATGTAATTTTCTCCATTCATAATTTTTCTTTTAACTTAATTTAGGGTTTTTTTTCTAGTAGAAGTTTTCAATTTATCTGGCTTTGGTTTGATCCTTTAGACGTTCTTTTCCACTCCCAAGAGCATAGAAACATTAATGTAAGTGTTTGTCAGTATTTTCTAGGGTCTTTCTCTACCCAATTTCTCCTTTATAATTCAGTCTAAAATATTTAAGTTCTTAAGTAGGGAGGCAATTTCATTAATCTTTTTTTGCTTAGTGAAACAGTTAAGCCAACATCCTTCACTGAATGATCCACTTGTCTTTCCAGGCTGTGAAATGCTATCTTTACTCTGTCTTGACAGAGTTTTCTGATAAATTCAAAGATTTTTGACTAACTTTGCTTTGTATAATGTCTCAAGTTAGAAACATGCATTAGAAATTAGAAGAGTCATTTGAAACCAGAAATACCCTAAAATGTTGCTTCTCACTTATATTACTACTAGATGCTTTAAATGACTTTGTCAATCATGAAACATCAGTTTTTCTGTGGGGTAAAAAAGTGATTCTTACCCATTGCAGGGGTAGCAAGGGTTTGGCGGCCAACAAGCTGAGCTGGTCCCAGTCCATCAAGAAAATCACTGAATTGACTGTCTGCTCCTAGTCGTACTCCAGGAAATATTAAGCTATTAGCAAAAGGACAAAAATCAAAACATTAGATCTCCTAGAATTCATTTCATTAGTGTCCATATGACTACTAATTCTGATCATGAATCATAAATATTGGACAACTTACTTCGTGATTCTTTGCATTCATTGCCCCTGAACCAAGCGAAGCCCAGCACTGACTGAGAAATGGTCTAAATAAACTCTCAAGTTAAGAGCTGATGTTCTATTCAGGATGGCTTATAGTTTTAATATACTAAGTTTTCTGGACACTTAAAAATACAAGTCCCTCCATAAGTATATTATTGACATAAAATATAAGATGTAAATTTTTATATGATGAACCCTACATAAATAATTGCTCATGAACATTAAGTAACAATGCTAAATTAAAAAAAATGCCTGATAATTTCTTCAATAAATATCATAGCAAAGTACAAATTCTTATTTACAAATAAAAATGTTTATTCATTTTTTAATGAACTACATTTTTATATTATCTGAGATTTTTATTTAGTTCAAGTGGAAAAGAATTGATTAGAATATGTCCATTGCTTACTACCCCATGACTACCTGAACTCCCTGGGCTGTAAGCTCCAGCAGAGAGTGACTGTGCCCTTCTTGTTTATTGATTTGTCCATGTACCAAGAACCATGCTTGCTACATATTTGGCCTTCAATGAGTAGTTTTTGAATAAGCACATTTCTGTAGGGATTTGTTATTCCCAATGTGCTTTTTCACATATTACTTCCTCACAATCAAGGGAATTAGAGCACAAATTTATTATCACACCCAGAGACCACGAAAATCAATCTATGAGAGGTTAAGTGGCTTATTCAGGTGGAGGTAAATATTATTTGATTTATTAATTTTATATCAGAAAATATTGTCTCTGGTCTCATTTGTATGTCACATTACCATATTTCATCAAATATTGGCATTTTGTCAGCAAGTTTATCTCTATAACTTTCATGCCTGCTGATTTTTGCTCTTAGCTTATGTTGGTGGGAGGATGCATACCAATCATTTGATCAAATAAACGGACTTAATAGTTTCAGGAATGGGTAAACATAGCATGATCATTAACTTGGCATAATTTTATTTCATTTTCTAAACAGAACAAAACAATTCCAGTAAAATACTACTATTAGATTGATAAATGAGATTTTTGAATGGCAATAAATGAATAATTATAGGAAAATTCGCACACAGTCAATCTCCAAGTAACCAACCGCAGAATAATAATTACTTAATTGTAAGATCTGTCACCTCAGTAAAGGTTTGGTTTTACCAGAAAAATTCTCAAGCATAGAGAAATGCAGGATTTTTTGCAGGATCTATATGTAAAAGCAGACCAAGTAAGTAAAACACAAATCTAGCTATATTTTTTCATGATTAATTTCAAAACTAACTAAAACCCTTTACACAAAAATAATGAGGAAGATAAATTTTGAGATCTTTTCCTAAGGTAAAAAAGAGTGAAATTTTAAAAACAAAAAAATGTAAGTTCCTATTATGAGAGTGTTAGACTTACTCAGAACCCAAAATAGTTTGGAGACAAGTAGGAATATGGGAAATTAATTTTCACTTCTAAATTTTATTAATTTTTAAAAATGTTTATTTATTTCGAGAGAGAGGGTGAGCAGGGAAGGGACAGAGGAAGAAAAAGAGAATCCCAAGCAGGCTCCATGCTCAGTGGGGAGCCCAATGTGGGGCTTGATCTCACGACCCAGGGATCATGACCTGAGCCAAAATCAAGAGTCTGAATTTTAATTGAGGGGTGTCTGGGTGGCTCAGTTGGTTAAGCATCCAACTCTTGGTTTTGGCTCAGGTTATGATATCGTGGTTTTGTGACTTTGAGCCCCACATGGGACTCTGTGCTGCCAGCACAGAATCTGCTTGGGATTATCTCTCTCCCTCTCTCTGCCCCTTCCTCAACCCCCCCAAATAAAATAAACTTTAGGGGTGCCTGGGTGGCTCGGTTGGGCGTCCAACTTTGGCCCAGGTCATGATCTCACGGTTTGTGGGTTCGAGCCCCGCGTCGGGCTCTGTGCTGGCGGCTCAGAGCCTGGAGCCTGCTTTGAATTCTGTGTCTCCCTCTCTCTGCGCCTTCCCTACTCATGCTCTGTCTCTCTCTCTCAAAAATAAACAAACACTGAAAAAAATTTTTTAAATAAGTAGACATTAAAAAAAAGGAATAAGCTGCACCATAAACATTGGTGGCTTTGTTCACTTACTTTCCCTCGGAGCTATAACTGTTGATGCTGCCGTCAGTAGACTCTCGACTTGGTTGCCTTACCATCTTCCTCATTTCGGCTGCCATTCCTGTTTCTGTGCTTCTCTGTATGGTGCTTTTTAACTTCTTGTGGCCTGACTCTGACAAGAGAAAATACAAGAAACTCTAAGTCTTGTTTAGACAATTTCTCCCGGGATACTGGTTGATTCTGCAAATTAAACAATTATGCATATAATTAAAAGTTTACTCAGGAAAAGAGTCTAAGAGAATAATCTGATTAGCTAAATCTCTTTGTGACAATATGCTTTGGCCAAGAGGGGTAGCAGTGGAAGGGAGACCACTGCCCCTGTTCCAGAGACTGCCTGAATCTCAGTGAACCAAAATGAACTCATTGTATTACTGCTGCTCAAGTTATCAACTTCAATGAAAAGTTGGATTTGGCACTGGACTGCATTATGGGGAAATATAATGCTGAACAACCTAAAAGGAACATTCCCAATCTGGAATGTTCCAAATATGTGGGAATAGAGCTAAATGAATGGGCCTTGTCCTTTAAAGGAGATGAGGCACAGCGGACTAAGCGTGAAAAATACCAGTTTTGGCCATGTATCAGCAATCCCATAAAAATAAACAGTAGTATTTAATGATTTTTGAAACAAGTTAACATACATGATCTCATTTGAGATGGCATATAAGGATACCTATGTAGGTAGAACAGGTAGTAACTCCAAGGCTTTATTGCTGTCTCCTGGCTTTTGAACTGAGCTGAATCATTTCTTACTGGCAGTTTTGAGTGTGAGTCTCTTTCTGCATTGTGAATTATAATGGCTGATCATTTTTTTAAACTCTAAATTCAGAGCAACTTCTTCAAACCACTTTGAAATGCACTAACCAGCAGTCTATTCATAGCATAAAAATGAAATTCCAAAACATTTTTTTGGTTAGAACAATACCGAAAAGTTAGACAGACTTTAATACCTGCCACACTTTTTCCATCTAAACATTTGATGTGTATTTCTGGTTTTCTTTCAGGTTTTCACATAGTATCATTTAATACCCATTAATATATGAAAAACTGCTCTATAACTGTATACATTAACTACTGTATGTGTATACACACATAAACTCTTCAACCCTCATAAAACCTCTCTGAAGCAGGTGCCCCAAAACACTCCTAAATACACCATATGAAAGTTTGCATATTTTCCTCTCATTTTTGGTCACTGCAATCCTTTTGTAGATTGTCTAATAAAAGATATAATTGGTTTTACTATATGGACTCAATGCTGAATATTCTCTACGTAAAAGCCACAGCAGTTCCTTAAAAACACAATTCTGAATATGTTATTCCCTTGCTCAAGATCTTGTGCTGGTTTATCATCAAAATTAAAAGAAAATCTGAAATTGTCACAATGGCCCATAAAATGCCACATAATATGGCCCCTGGCTACCTCTCCAATCTCACACTCTGCCTCTCATCCCCACGATCACTGCTGTCCAGTCACACAGTCTTCCTGCATTTTCTTGAGGGCTCCAAGCATGCTGCTTCAGGGCCTGTTTTCCTTACTGTCTTTTCTTCTGATTTTCTTGTCTTGCTCCCTCACTTTATTCAGGTCTCTGAGCCAGTGTCACCCCCTTAGAGAGGCTTTTTCTGGTCCTCATCACTTTTTATCTCCTTGCCATGTTTTATATGTCTTCATAGCACTGCTCTGCCATTAAACTTCTATTTGTTTGTTTGTTGTCTGTTCCCCAGTTAGAATTTAATCTCTATGAGGAGAGGGACATTATGAATACTGCTCACTGTTATCCATAGTATCTAGAACACTGGTATAAACTCAATACCAGGATCACACCACACATACTAATGTGCAATTTCCTCATTCCATTTAATATATCTATAATACAAACATGTCTATATTTATTCTTTTTAATGACTGCACTGTTATGTGATCTCATAATTAAACCATGCATGTCCATATTGATGAGTACTTGGGATGTTTCCAGTTGTTACAGGAGAGTTTTTATAGAACATATTTCTAGAAGCTGAATGCTAGTGAAAGGGTACAAATCCATTTAATCTTAATAGCTTTTTCTAAATTGCCATTTAGAAACATGATAATAGTTTAAATCACTCCTACCAACATTCTGTTGGTACCAAATAGGTGCCAACAGATGTACCTATTTTCCCACCTAAGGCTCATGAATTTTCTACCTTTCCCCTTTCTAGTCTCTGTCTTGCCTATTTGACTTGTCATTGTAGAATGTGTACACTTACTGAAGGCAGTGACTTCATTTATTGACATCCTAGTGCTGTTTTTATTTATTTGTATATTGATTTATTTATATACTGTGCCTCCTTCTCAGATGTAGTTCCTTTATGAAGTCATTATGGTGGGGCAACACTTCATTCACACACACATACTGGCTGGGTCCCACTTGAGGGGTAAAGGCAAGCCCCAAGATTGTATTACCAAACTGAGCCAAGCATAGTTATGCAAATGTTTACCCAAACCAACAGGAAGCAATAAACCCAGGGTGGAACACCAAATTCTTACTATCATGGCTAGAAAAATGAGGGCAACCTTTACATCTAAATGGTGAGGTGATGCTGGGAACAGAGGAGAGACAGTTAAGAGGATCAGAAGTGGGGAGGTTCAGGTTATTCACTCATTAAATTTTTCATTTATCCATCCATCCGTCTAACCACCCACCCACACATCCATCCAACAAATATTTACTAGGCACCTGCTATGTGTCATTCACTATTCTTGGTGCTGGAGATATACTGATGAATGACAAATTTCCTGCTGCCATGGAGCTTACATTCTAGCGTATGTGTGTATACAAGCAAGGCAATGAACAAATAAATAAATACATGCCTGGTAATAAGTGCTATGGAAAAAGGCAGGATAAGGAGGGATAGAGGGTGACAGGGTAGAGCAGCAATGGCTTTATTGTAAAGGGGTCAGGGTCTCATTAGTCATCAGTATGGAAGAAGTAAGGATACAGGCAATGAGGGAACAGGGAAGTAATACCCATGGTGGGACTGGTCCTGGTGATTGTGGTAGGGAGCCTCTGAGTAATGGTGGCCAGGAGGGGGGCTACTGTCTTCTCAGTAGCACACAGGTTGCCTCTGCAGTCTTTCCAATGTTGTTGACTCTGGCCAAGAGGCTCCAACACCAGAGATCTCAGGGCTTTGTGTACACCTGGCATTGCAGCTGACAGCAGAGGGCAGGCTATCAGGTTGGCAATCATTTCCTAACACAGGTTTCACATGGTTGCCACTTATTACATATTTGTTCAATGAAAAAAAATTTTAAGTGAATATTAATTTTTTTATATTATGTAATTGGAATATCAGGTATTCTTAAAGGTTCATTTACAGGGTGTCTTAACTTTCTTAGAGCAATCTTAAAACTTAATACATTCCAAAACGTAAATGCTGCACACTTTAAGGAAATATTTGAGAAGTTGGTTATTGAACTTTCTTTTACACTTGTTTAATTTTATGAGTTTGAATGATACATTTTTAATTTTAGAGTTTTTGTTTTTGTCCTTTGGAAGACAGCAAATATGGACTGATATTAGCTCTCGTCTTATTCATGTTAATAAATATTCATTGAAAAGAGCTTTGATGAACTAGACAATTTTATAAAGGCCAAGGTAAAAACTGAATAAACAGTTCCAGCTATGAATTTGTCTTATTTAAATTCACAACAGCTTTATTATTATTTAGAATATAAGGGTTGGAAAGAACATTGTTTTGTAGATGTGGAAACTAATTTTGGAGAAGTGTAATTCATGTAAAAAATTATTTGTGGAGCACTTACGCTGAGCCCAACCTTTTCCAGATGCTGGTGATACAGGAATGAACATAACAGACAAAAATCCCTGCCCTAATGGAGCTTACATTCTAGTGAGTATAACGATTTGCTCAATGTCAGGCTAGTTAGCAGCAGAAAGCTGGATTAGATCTTCTGAATCTCAGTCTTGTGATCATTCCTTTATACCCCAGTTTAGGAAAACACAAAGTCTAATCTTACTTATTTTACAAACAGAACAATGGTTTAGCTACACACATATTTTCATGCACATATTCTCATATTTAAAAACTTCATTAAAATCACAAAAATTGTATAGAGGTGCAAATGTATACAATTATCTATCTCTGTACATATGTTATAAGTATAGCATACGTATATGTTACATATATGTAATTTAAAAATATCAATATAATACATTAAACCACTAAATAATACCACCATTATTTACCAATTATTTGTATCCACTGAGGAATCATTAACCTGGGTAAGATATGAGTCTCCTATCAAATTATGACATGAAACCTTTGACTTGAAACTGCTATCCCAAGTATCATACAAAGAACAAATGGAATAGAAAACTAGACTATTTTAATACTCTATATTCACAAACAAATGTAAAATTAGTAAAATCCCTATCATTTGGGAGCAATTATTTTCTCTTGCTTTGAAGAAGAAACTTTCTCTCATAGAATGTTGTGGAATGTGCCATATTTACATATTCATTATTTCTCTTTTCATATTAAGAGATGTACGCTATATTTAGAAACACCCCACTGACTTATTAATTCATTCTGTAAATACTCATTATGCAGCAAGTATCTATAATAGGCATTTTTCTAGGTGTTACAGCTATAACAGTAACAAGACAGGATAGTGCTTATAATAAACTAATATAAATAAGTTATGATAATTTTAGAATTGGTAATAATCATGAAAAAAAATAAAGCAGAAGAAACTGTCCCAGTAGATGCGTTACTTTTGATCAGCTGGGCAGAGAAGCCCACTTCTGAGAATGTAAAATAGAAGCCAGCCATGCAAAGATCTAAAGGAAGTGTTATCCAGGGAGAAGGAATAGGTGCAAGACTCTGAAGAGTGATCTTCCTCAGCTTGTATGTGGAAGCTATAGAAAATTGAAGTAAGATGGACGAGGAGAAGATGGAGTGGAAGAGGCTGAAGGAGCTGGTGGGGCACAACCTACTGGAAAATAGCCTGGAATCTGTGCTGAGTGTGGTGGGGAGTCATAGGGCAGGGCCATGATCTGATTTCCATTTTCAATGGATCATTCTAGCTGTTGTGTGAACAATGAATTGTAGGAACTAGACGTGGAAGCAGAGGAGGATGGGAAAGCTACTTTCTTACCTGAGAAGAGATGAATAGTGGCTTCGGTTAGGGAGCAGCAGCGGAGATATGGGAAGAGGGTAGGCTTTGATTATATTGTGAAGTGGAATGGACAGCACTTGCTCTAGATGTATAAATGGTTCAGAAAAATATCAATAATTTCTAGGTTTTTATAAAAGGATAACTGGTTCAACAGTAGTGTCATTTACTGCAAGGAGGGGGAATTCATTATGAGTGGTGGGAATTATGAGTTCTCTTTTGGATGTTTGAGGGGCTTTCTAAATAGCCATGTGGAGAGTAAAGTAGGAAGTGCATGTATGAATCAGGACCACGAGGGATAGGTCAGGGTTGGAAAAAGGTAGGTTGGTAGTTAGATAGGATATGTTGGCATACAGATGGAACTAAAATCTATAGTACTAAATGCAATAGGGAGGAAGTATAGATAGAGATAAAAAGAGTAAACAGAATGGAGTCTACGGTAGCTTCCATATTTAGAGGTCTAGAAGAAAATCAAGACTATTGAGCCTATGAAGGAAGACCTTTTAAGGCATGGGGAAAAATAGATAAGTGTCATGGTGCAGAAATCAGAAGAATAAAGTGTTAGAACTAAAAATAAATGTTGTTTACTACTTAGAGTTTTAGTAAGAAACAGACACAGAAGTGATGATAGAGCTTGGCTCCATGGAGATCACTGATTTCAAAAGGAGAAGATTTGGTGAATCTTCTGAAAGGACTGAAAGGAATGAATGGCCAGTCAGAAGAGAGAATGAGAGGTGGTATTTGGAGAGTCACACAGGATATGGGAAGGTTATCTATTTTTTTTAAGATATGTGACATTAGAGCCTGTTTCTATGCAGCTGGGAATGATTACATGAGCAAGACAAAACATTTATAGATCTAATATTATTGGCTGGAAAGGTGGATAAACACAGATAATGTCTGATAAATCATCTTTCAATCAAAGTATTCTCTAGTGCCAAATGAATAGTCAATTTTCATCAATTAATTTGAAAAATCGGTAACAGAATATCACTTAAACAGTTCGATCCAAAAGATATATGCAGTAATGTCCTATTACCTCACAAACAAAAACTACAGAGTAGTTTTGGTTATCCTGAAAGTGAAACTGAGATCAGTGATAAAAACTATTTTTTATATGTATAGTGACAAAATTTAGTTATGTTTTTTAAAAGAAAAGTTGTAGTTAATGTTTTGATCATTTATTCCCTTGTTTACTTATTCATCAAACTATTCTCTGAGTGCTTTGGGTCCAGTACTGCATATGTAAGAGTGGACAGGAAACAGGCACTGTCCCCAACCATGTCATTGTCTAGTAGGAGAGACTGACAAACAGAAGTTTACTTGTGATTCAGTGTAAGTACTGTATAGGCACAGAGGTCTTACTTTATATTTATTTAGCTTTAGGTATTCATCTTATGTCTTATAATTTGGAGAGAGGAAGAGAAAGGGAAGAGAAGGAGCAATTTAAACAGTGAGTGTGAGTCTGCTGCTTGCTGTGCTAATAACTAAATGAGCATGTAACCTGGTGAGAAATGCAAATCTTCTCTTCCTTTACTTTGTTTCAGTTCCTGAAGATAATTCCGCTGTTTATGATCATCTCTAAAATAGGCTTCCTAAAACACAACAACAACAAAAAAAACAAAACCAAAAAAACCCAAACCAACCACTTTATCTGGTGTTCAAATGACGCAGCAGCAAATACAGTCAACTGACAGTATTTGATACCCTGAGAGACCACATTGGTATCCAAAGGATGTTAAAGGCAAATTTTAACTCCAGATGGTGAAGGGGGAAGGGTTGTATTTTAGGCCAAAAAGGCAGCATATTCAAAGGTTCTGACATGGTAAAGAAGGTAGCCCCTTGAGAAAACTGCATTTCCAGAATGACCAGCATTCAATGAATGGTGAGTAAAGCTAGTGAGAGTGGGAGCAAGAGAGTTGGTAGGGTGGCCTCACACAGGTCCTTTTATCTAATGCTCTCAAGGTCTGCCATTACATATCATTTGGGGTGGCTGTTGTGATTTACTAATGTGGTTTGTAATGATCTCAAGGTCTTGGTCTTCCCGGTACCAATATTATCCACATAAAGCTGTAATTTGCATTATATAAAATATGATACAGTGATATTGTCAAAGGTCTTCAACAGTTACTCTTTAAAAGAAAATATCCAGAAGTTCTCCTTTGTTGATATCAGATGCTTCACAGTGTAGAAATTTTTATTAGGTAGTCTGTTCTAATAGGCCACAGTTTTTCTTTCCTAGTTTTTAAAAAAAATATTGCTTTTGTGTTATGCCGAAGTTTTTAAATATATTTTATCCCAAGTCAGATGAGTACAACTTGTAAAAATTTCATATATCTGAAGATTACTTTTAGAAAATTGCATGAAGGGTCTTTGACTTTATGGTTTCCCTCATTTATTATTCTCCATGTTAGTGCCTACAAGCCATAAATTTCCCTTTCCTCTTCCCATTTTCAAGAGAGATTTATAATGAAAGAAATATAGCGGTCAAGAAAATAAAAACAGAATCAAGAATATCTTTGTGAGATGGATGGAATAAATTCCCTTGATGATACTCAAAATACTTCAAATCTTTTTCAGCGATGTGCCTATACTTTTTAATTTCACTGCCATAACCCAAAAGAGGTAAAATGTTTTCTCTTGCTGCCATACACTTTAAGTTCTCTACAGATACAACTTTAGAAAAGGGATTCATCTGTACTGAACACTGACCTGAATTTTTCCAGCTCTTCTGTGGCTAACAGTTATTCTCTGGGAAGAGACCTGGTATTGTTCTGAGCGACTGTAATGCCTGCTGTCCTATCTGTTCAGTTCACTCAACCACATTTGATCTTGTCAGCAAAACGTTTGCTAATGTCACATTGATTTTTCCTCTTGCCTGGCTGGTGAAAATGTAAGCAATAGCAAGTTCAAGATGTTCTTTTAAATAATCTTCATATTGAATTTAGTAAGGCTGCCAAAAAATACTTAGATGAACAGGTTTACTGTCACTGAAACATACAGCCTGTACCATATCTTATTTTGGCCAAAACTGTAAGATGGGAGTAGTCAAATGCTGAACTTCTCACTGCTGCTAATTGATTTCACAGCCTCAGTGTTTCCAAAGTGTTTCTGTGTTATGAACTGAATTATGCCCCTTTCCCACCAATTCATAGTCTGAACTAATCCTGAGTACCTCCTAATCCTGAGTACCTAAGCCTGTGTATTTGGACACAGGGCCTTTAAATAGGTGATTCAGTTAAAATAATGCTACTAGGGAGGCCCTAATACCCATCTTTTGGTTTCCTTATGAGAAGAGGGCTTTAGGACACAGAGACCACCATGTGCAGAGGGCAGTCATTTGTGACCTAAGAAAGAGGCCTCAGAGGAAAGCAAACCTGCTCATACCTTGATCATGAACTTCCAGCTTCTAGAACTGTGAGAATATAAATTTTTGTTATTTTAACCATCCATTCTAGGCTATTTTGTTCTGGCAGCCTTAGCAAACTAATGCATCTAGGGAGTGGATACTGTTATTTTAACACTCTGAAACTGTCTTCTTACTTAACTTATTAACAACTGTGATGATCTAAATATAATTTAAAGCACCTCGGGATATATAATCACCTAAAACGGTCTGAGGGTGAGGATTAAGCCTCAAATACCAGGATGAACTTAGTTTTAGTTTGCCTTGATCAAAAAATGGTTTAAAGTATTACATGGATATACCTGAATATTTTATTAATAACCCTGATGTTCAGAAAATAAGGTCTTAGATTTATTTTCCCAGGAGTAATAAATATATCACATTTAGATTAAACCTGTTTCTTTTTCACTCTTCTTCAGTCTAAATTAATACCTTAGATGAATCTGGGTTTTATTTATGGGTTATAAACCTAGAATATCTCCTTATTATCTACCACCCTGATTGTAAAAAATAAAACAATAATTCAGGCAAACCTTGTTTTGTATATTTCAGATTTTGTTTTGATTTTTAAAGTTTTGTTTAAACTCAAGGTATTACTCTTGAGAGAATCTTTCCTCCTATCCAGTTTCAAAAGGCAGCCTAACATTCCAAGTGTTAGGAAGTGGCTGAACAAGAAGTGGTTTGAGAGGCAATTCTGGAATCTGAATGTCTGGATTCAAGTACCAGCTCTACCCCTTATTAGTTCTGTGCCTTCAGGCAGCATACTTGGCCTCTCTATGCCTCACTTTCCTCATATATGAGGAATTGGGGGATGCATTGTGATACCTAGGACAATTTTTGAGTAGTAAATGAGATAATCCATATAAAGCACTCAGGAAAGTGTGCACCTATTTAAATTACATATTGTTACACAATAAGATATCCAGTGTTTTGCTCAGATTAAGTCTCCAAGTTGAATGACGCTAATTCCCCTTGCTCCACTCAAAGCACATCTTTTTGTGCCTCGTATTTAATTCAAAATGTTATTTAGAATGAAGCCTAGTTAAGTTGCAATATGTCACAGAGACTACTCATGCCCCAAATACCCATTCTTACCCTGTTCTCTTGGTGATAGAAATTCCCCCATCCTCCCAGGTAAAGACCGACCACATAATTCTTTTCCTTCTTCCTTCTTGATGGTGTGGGGACACATGGCAGGAACAACTACTGTGATCTCAAGATGGAAGCACTTGTTTAAGGACCTTGGCACAGCCTGGGTCCCTGAAATGATAGAGCCACATACCAGCCCCAGACTAGACTGTCCACCTGGACTGTTATGTCATAGTTTTGAGTAAGCCACTGTATCTAAGGGTATCATCCTGTTACAGCAACCTATCCTATATCAGAGTACATAGTGTTCCAAATAAAACCCAGTGTGTATTAAAAAAAATAAAACAATAGTTTTGTGAATAGTACTGTCAATTCTTTAGCTTTAGATAAGATACTTGGATTATATTGAATTGTTGCTCTATAGTTTTATATTTGGAAGAATAAGGCTCTTCTAACAATAAAGTTAATAGAAATTTTTCTTTCTTATGAAGTCTCAGAGAAGTAGGGTTAGAAGGGAATAAATTAGCAATAAATAAATAGTATCATTATTGTAGACAGGACTTCCAGGATAGATGGTAGGGCAGAAGGATCCTAGGATCACCACGTCCTATGGATACACCTAGATAACATCTACATCAGTGTAAATAATCCAGAAAATGACCAGCAGAACAGACTCTCTGCAGCTAAATGTAGAGAAGAGTACACATTGAAGAGGGTAGGAAGGGTGGAGACAGGTTGGGAGTCAAATGGACCCACAAGACTGTCCATGAGAGGGATGGATGCTATAGACAGAATGGAGAGGAGCAGACCTCACACCGGGCACCCCAAATAGAGGGGGCCCACACTGCAAAAATGAATCCTCATAACATTTGGCTTTGAAAGCCAGAGGGGCCTAACTTTGCCAGTTCTTACAATCAGTGGGGCTTAACATCTAGAACTTTAAAAATCAGTGGGCTTGGGTGGGGGGGGGAACCAAGATGGCAGAAAGGCATGGAAGTTTTTTGTGTGTCTCGCGCCCATGAAATACAGCGAGACCAACACTAAACCATCCTGCACACCCAGAAAACTGATCTGGGATCAACACAACAATCTGCACAACCTGAGCCACAGAATTCAGCAGGTATGTGGCATGGAGAGGTGGACTCAGGGAGTGAGAAGCCACGGCAGGCAGGGAGCCACTTTTGCGGGTGGAGAGGGGGGGAGGGAGAGGGAAAATACGGGAAAAGCACCCCTCCCCAAAAGCAGCTGGAGAGAAAGTGGAAAAGTGGAAACAGCCTCAGGGACTAAACTAAAAAAAGGGAGAAAGAAGAGGGTTTAAATTCCATTAAGACAGTAAACAAGAGGAGTGCAGAGTCTGCAACTCTGCAGCTCGATACCTGGCGGTGCTCTGGTGGGAAGGGCGAATCCCCAGGAGCAGAGTGGGGTCCGGGAGGTTCTTGGGCCACATGGGGAAAAGCGGTTCCACTGCTGGAAGGGCATTCAGTAGAGACTGTTGAGGTCACCTGGTCCCAGCAGACCCCAGAAAACAGCCACATTTGCTGGTGCTGAGACAAGGTCCTTAAGGGTGAAGCCTGGTGCCAGATGTGTGTTGTGGTTTTCCATAATTCCTGAAATGCTGCTGCTACACTATCTTTCAAACTTTTCCTGGGGCAGGCTGGCACCTGGCTGCAGTCTTGGGGCACCAGCAGCAGCAGGGTCCAGCAAGCATTCCTGGGTGCAGCTGACATTCGGCCATTACTTGGTGAGACCCTGACGCAGAGAGGCTGAACGGGTCAAAGTTGCAGTCCTTCAGAAGTAAGGGGCCAGGGAAAACAGTCACATCTGAGACAAAACTCAGGAGAGAGGTACTGCCTGGGGCTTGGTCACGGACAGTGAAAAAGTAGGGAGTGGATGAAAGCTGAAGACAGAGGACGGATGTGCAACTGCTGATTGAGGAGAACAGAGTTCCGATACTAGAGACTGGGTGACGCCATTTTCACTGCTCCCGCACGTGCACATACACACCTATGAGTGCCACAACAATCCACCCCAGTAGGCTAGCAGCACCATCTAGTGGAGAATGGAGCCATTACACTAAGCCCCACCCAACTGGGCCAACCTCCCTCTTTAAGAATACAAGTCTCACGGCCTGCATAGTTTATGGACTATAAAGTGCTTCATAGTCTGACTTCTAGGGAAAAGCGAAGTAGTTTTCAGTCGTATTTCAATCTGTTAGCAGGTCCATCTATTCAATTTTCTTTTTCACTTTTTCTTGAATACAGAAAGAGAAAAAATGGTTTTATTTTCAAATTAAAAACATTTTAATTTTTAATATATTTTTTACTTTTGTGTAAATTTTTTCAAATTCTATTTTACTGCCATTTTATTTTATTCTACTTCAGTGTATTCACGTTTTCAAATTTTCAAATGACTTTTTTCTTTTTCTTGAATACAGAAAGAGGAAAAATTCATTTTTATTTTCAGTTTTTATAAAAAAATTTTTTGATTTTTATACTATATTTTAAACTTCTTTGCAAATTTTTTCAAATTCTATTTTACTTCCATCATTTCATATACTTCAGTGTATTCATTTTTTCAAATTCTCAAACGATTTCCTTCCCCCCTCCCTTTTTTCTTGATCTCTCAAACCACTTTCAACACCCAGACCAAAACACACCTAGGATCTAGCATCATTTATACAATTTTTGTGTTTTTTAATTTTAATATTTTTTAATTTTAATTTTTTAAATTTTTTCTACCTCATTAATTCCTTTTCTCCCTTCAAAATGATGAAACAAAGGAATTCACCCCAAAAGAAACAGCAGGAAGAAATGACAGCCAGGGATTTGACTAACACAGATACAAGCTCGATGTCTGAATCAGAATTTAGAATCATGACAATAAGAATACTAGCTGGAGTCAAAAACAGACTAGAATCCCTTTCTGTGGAGATAAAAGAAGTAAAAACTAGTCAGGACGAAATAAGAAATGCTATAACTGAGCTGCAATCACGGATGGATGCCATGGCAGCAAGGATGGATGAGGCAAAACAGAATCTGCCATATAGAGGACAAACTTATGGAAAATAAGCAGAAAAAAAGAGGGAGATTAAGGCAGAAGAGCACGATTTAAGAATAAGAGAAATCAGTGACCCTTTAAAAAGGAACAATATGAGAATCATGGGGGTCCCAGAAGAGGAAGAGAGAAAAAGGGGTAGAAGGGTTATGTAAACAAATCATAGCAGAAAACTTTCCTAACCTGGAGAAAGACACAGACATCAAAATCCAGGAAGCACAGAGGAACCCCATTAGATTCAACAAAAACCGACCATCAACATGGCACATCATAGTCAAATTCACAAAATACTCAGGCAAAGAGAGAATCATGAAAGCAGCAAGGGGAAAAAAAGTCCCTAACCTACAAGGGAAGACAGATCAGGTTTGTAGCAGACCTATCCACAGAATCTTGGCAGGCCAGAAAGGAGTGGTAGGATACAATGTGCTGAATTGGAAAAATATGCAGCCAAGAATTCTTTATCCAGCAAGGCTGTCATTCAAAATAGAAGGAGAGATTAAAAGTTTCCCAAACAAAAATTAAAGGAGTTCATGACCACTAAATCAGCCCTGAAAGAAATTTTAAGGGGGATTCTCTGAGGGGAGAAAAGATTAGGGAATGAATGAATACCAGAAGCAACAAAGATGAGAAAGGACCAGAGAACACCACCAGAAACCCCAACACTACAAGAAACATAATGGCAATAAATTCATATCTTTCAGTACTCTAAACGTCAATGGACTCAATACTCCAATCAAAAGACATAGGGTAACAGAATGGGTAAGAAAACAAGATACATCTATATCCTGTTTACAAGAGACCCACTTTAGACCTAAGACACCTTGAGATTGAAAGTAAGGGGATGGAGAACCATCTATCATACTAATGGCCGAAAAAAGAAAGCTGGAGTACACATACTTACATCAGACAATCTACACTTTAAAGACTGTATCAAGAGATGAAGAAGGGCATTGTATCATAATGAAGGGGTCTATCCACCAAGAAGACCTAACATTGTAAACACTTATGCACCACATATGAAAGCACCCAAATATATAAACCAATTAATCACAAACATAAACTCACTGATAATAATACCATAGTAGTAGGGGACTTCAACACCCCACTTACAGCACTGAACACATAATCTAAACAGAAAATCAACAAAAAACAATGGCTGTGAATGACACACTAGACCCTATAGACTTAACAGATATATTCAGAACATTTCATCCTAAAGCAGCAGAATATACATTCTTCTCCAGTGCACATGGAATGTTCTCCAGAATAGATCACATACTGGGATGCAAATCAGCCCTCAACAGGTACAAAAAGATCGAGGTTATACTGTGCATATTTTCAGACCACAATATATGAAACTCAAAATCAACCACAAGAAAAAATTTGGAAAGGTAAAAAATACTTGGAGACTGAAGAATATCCTACTAAAGAATGAATGGGCTAACCAAGAAGTTAAAGAGAAAATTAAAAGTATATGGAAACCAACGAAAATGATAACACCACAACCCAAAACCTCTGGGACGCAGCAAAGGCGGTCATAAGAGGGAAAGCATATAGCAATCCAGGCCTTCCTAAAGAAGGAAGAAAGACCTCAGGTAGACAACCTAACCTTACACCTTAAAGAGCTGGAAAAAGAATAGGAAATACAACCCCAAACCAGCAGAAGACAGGAAATAATAAAGGTTAGAGCAGAAATTAATGCTATCAGAACCACAAAAACTGTTGAACAGATCAATGAAACCAGAAGCTGGTTCTTTGAAAGAATCCACAAAATTGATAAACCACTAGCCAGTTTGATCAAAAAGAAAAAGGACCCAAATAAGCAAAATCAAGAATGAAAGAGGAGAGATCACAACCAACATAGCAGAAATAAAAACAATAATAAGAGAATATTATGAGCAATTATACACCAGTAGAATGGGCAATCTGGAAGAAATGGACAAATTCCTAGAAACATATACACTACCAAAACTGGAACAGGAAGAAACAGAAAATTTGAACAGACCCATAACCAGTAAGGATATCAAATCAGTAATCAAAAATCTCCCAAAAAACAAGAGTCCAGGGCCAGATGGCTTTCAAGGGAAATTCTACCAAACACATAAGGAAGAGTTAACACCTGTTCTCTGTTCCAAAAAACAGAAATGGAAGGAAAACTTCCAAACGCTTTCTATGAAGCCAGCATTACCTTGATTCCAAAACCAGACAGAGACCCCACTAAAAAGGAGAACTATAGACCAATTTCCCTGATGAACATGGATGCAAAAATCCTCAGCAAGATATTAGCCAACTGGATCTATCAATACATTAAAAACATTATTCACCACCACCAAGTGGGATTTATACCTGGGAGGCAGGGCTGGGTCAATATCCACAAAACAATCAATGTGATTCATCACATCAATAAAAGAAAGGACAAGAACCACATGATCCTCTCAATAGATGCAGACAAAGCATTTGACAAAATGCAGCATCCTTTCTTGATAAAAACCCTCAAGGAAGTAGGGATAGAAGGAGCATACTTCGAGACCATAAAAGCCATATATGAATGACCCAATGCTAATATCATCCTCAATGGGAAAAAACTGAGAGCTTTCCACCTAAGGTCAGGAACAAGACAGGGATGTCTAATGTCACCAGTGTTATTCAACATAGTATTGGAAGTCTTAGCCTCTGCAATCAAACAACACAAAGAAATAAAAGGCATCCAAATTGGCCAGGAGAAGGTCAAACTTTCACTCTTTGCAGATGACATGATACTCTATATGGACAACCCTAAAGATTCCACCAAAAAACTGCTAGAACTGATTCATGAATTCAGCAAAGTTGCAGGATATAAAATCAATGCATAGAAATTGGTTGCATTCCTATACACCAACAATGAAGCAACAGAAAGAGAAATCAAGGAATTGATCCCATTTACAATTACTCCAAAAACCATAAAATACCTAGAAATAAGTCTAACCAAGGAGGTGAAAAATATACACACTGAAAACTATAGAAAGCTTATGAAAGAAATTGAAGAAGACAAAAAATAATTTGGGAAAGATTCCATATTCCTGGATAGGAAGAATATTGTTAAAATGTTGACACTACCAAAGCAATCTACATATTCAATTCAATCCTTATCAAAATAACACCAGCATTCTTCACAGAGCTAGAACAAATAATCCTAAAATTTGTATGGAACCAGAAAAGACCCCTAATAGCCAAAGCATTCTTGAAAAAGAAAACCAAAGCAGGAGGCATAACCATCCCGGACTTCAAGCTGTAATCATCAAGACAGTATGGTACTGGCACAAGAACAGACACTCAGATCCATAGAACAGAATAGAGAACCCAGAAATCGACCCACAAACGTATTGCCAACTAATCCTGACAAATCAGGAAAGAATATCCAATGGAATCAAGATAGTCTCTTCAGCAAGTGGTGATGGGAAAACTGGACAGCAACATGCAGAAGAATGAACCTGGACCACTTTCTTATAGCATACACAAAAATAAACTCAAAATGGATGAAAGACCTAAATGTAATAAAGGAAGTCATCAAAATCCTTGAGGAGGAAGCAGGCAAAAACCTCTCTGGTTTTTGCCGAAGTAATTTCTTACTGAACATGTCTCTGGAGGCAAGGGAAACAAATGCAAAAATGAACTACTGGGACCTCATCAAAATAAAAGGCTTCTGCACAGCGAAGGAAACAATCCACAAAACTAAAAGGCAACTGACAGAATGGGAGAAGATATTTGAAAACGACATGTCAGATATAGGGTTAGTATCCAAAATATAAAGAACTTATCAAACTTAACACCAAAAAAACCCCACAAATAATCCAGTGAAGAAATGGGCAGAAGACATGGATAGACACTTCTCCAAAGAAGACATCCAGATGGCCAACCGACACATGAAAAAATGCTCAACTTCACTCATCATCAGGGAAACACAAATCCACAATGAGATACCATCTTACACCTGTCAGAATGGCTAACATTAACAACTCAGGCAACAACAGATGTTGGCGAGGATGCGGAGAAAGAGGATTTCTTTTGCATTGTTGGTGGGAATGCAAGCTGGTGTAGTCACTCTGGAAAACAGTATGGAGGTTCCTTAAAAAACTAAAAATAGAACTACCCTACAACCCAGCAACTGCACCACTAGGTATTTATCCAAAGGATACAGGTGTGCTGTTTTGAAGGGACATATGCACCCCCATGTTTATAGCAGCACTATCAACAATAGCCAAAGTATGGAAAGAGCCCAAATGTCCATCAATGGATGAATGCACACACACACACACACACACACACACACACACACACAATGGAGTATTAACTCGGGAATCAAAAAGAATGAAATATTGCCATTTGCAACTACGTTGATGGAATTGGAGGGTATTATGCTAAGTGAAATTGGTCAGAGAAAGACAAATATCACATGACTTCACTCATATGAGGCCTTTAGGAGACAAAACAGATGAACATAAGGGATGGGAAACAAAAATAATATAAAAACAGGGAGGGGGACAAAACATAAGAGACTCATAAATATGGAGAATAAACAGGGTTACAGGAAGGGTTGTGGGAGGGAGGATGGGCTAAATGGGTAAGGGGTGTTAAGGAATCTACTCCTGAAATCATTGTTGCACTATATGCTAATTTGGATGTAAGTTATAAAAAGAAAATTAAAAGAAAATAAAATCAGTGAGCTTGGCTCTGGGAGAGCTGGAGAGAAAGAGGAAACTGAGTCCTTACCCTTAAAGAGATAGCTCAACAAACAGCCCCATTGAAATACAGCACAGAAGCAGTAGTTTGAAATCCAATGAACATATACAAGAAGATTTATTTACTAATCAGAGCATGTGTCAGAGTGGCAGAGATCATTGAAGAGACTTAAGAACAAGAGAGCTGGGAGCTGTCATTTCCCTCCCCCATCCCCAAGCTGAGCTACAAAGACCCCCACGGGAACCAGCACTGCATGAACACTCTCCATCTAGCTTGCTAACAGCACACCCCAACCCCACACACTTCTGTGGATCTGCTGTCTCCATTCCAGCCTACACAGAAGTTTTCCTTGGTGGCTGCAGCTCTCTTCCCACAGCAGACAGGTATGGACCTTGCTATCAGTGCATCCTAACCCTGTGATCTCCTGCATATCTTCCCATTCCAATACATCCTTGGCTGAAGCCCATCCAAATGGTGCCACAATCCCAGCAGTGTACAAGCAGCCCCAATAGGGGAAAGCACCATTCCAAAGTGACTCCTGCTCCAGGGAGAGGGGAAGATAACTACATACACCAGTCCAACTATGGTCCCAGAAGTGAGCTGGGGGCAGACATCTGGTCTGACTTCAGGCTCCACCCATCAATGAAAGCTTCTCTGGGACAACACAGGGAAAATGCCATGGAGTTCAGTGCTGCTGCACCTCTGGCAAACACTTGGTCTGACTCAACTCAGGCCAGACTGGCCCACTAACAACAGAGGGACCAAACGTTGCCCTGCAAAATGCAACAAGAGCCACTGCAGATTACTGAAGGCAAAAGCAGCTCAGCCACAATAGTAGGGCAGATGCAACACATAGAGCAGACACCTCTGAAGTACCAGTTTCTGATGAACAAGGAACATTGCACTGCAGAGCTCTATAAGACATTTTCTCCATAAGGCCACTGCTTTCAAGAGCAGTAGATGTAACTGACTTTCCTAACATGTAGAAACAGACAGAATTAAATAAAATGAAGAGACAGAGGACTATGTCCCAAATGAAAGAACAGGAAAAAATCACAGCAAGAGAGCTAAATGAAATGGAGGTAATATTCCTGATAGAGAATTTAAAGTAATGATCATAAAGCTACTCACTGGACTTGAGAAAAGAGTGGAAGACCTCAGACCCTCAATAAAGAGAACACATAAAAAAACAGTAAGAGATGAAGAACTCAATAACTGAAATTAAAAATACACTAGATGGAAAATAGTAGACTGGAGGACACAGAAGAACAGTGACCTGGAAAAAAGAGTAGCAGAAAGCAATCAAGTTCAGCAGGAGAAAGAAAAATAATAAGAAATAAAAATAGATTAAGGAAACTCAATGACACCATCAAGCACAATAACCATCTGCATTATAGGGATCCCAGAAGGAAAAGACAGAAAATTTATTTGAAGTAATAATAGCTCAAAACTTCCTGAATCTGGGGAAGGAAACAAATCCAGATCAAGGAGGCACGGAGTACTCCGAACAAAGTCCACTGAAGGAGGGGTCCACACCAAGATACATAGTAATTAAAATGGCAAAAAGTAGCGATAGAGACTTTTAAAAGCAGCAAAAGAAGACAGTTACATACAAGGGAAATCTAATAAGGCTATCAGCTGATTTTTCAGCAGAAACTTTGCAGACTAGAAGGCAGTGGCCCGATTTCTTTTTTTCTGAAAGAAAAAACAAACAAAAAACACTGCAGCCAAGAATAAACTATCCAGCAAAGCTATTATTCAGAATAGGAGAGATAAAGAGTTTCCCAAATAAACAAATGTTAAAGGAATTCATGACCACTAAACCAGCCTTAAAAGAAATGTTAATGAGGACTCTTTGAGTGGAAAGGAAAGACCAAAAGTAGAAGAAAAGCAAGAAGCACAAAAGCAATAAAATTAAGTATATCCATAAAGATCAGTCATAAACTAAAAGTACATGAAGTATGACACTATATACCTAAAAGGTTGGAGGGAGGAGTAGAGGATGGGTTTAAACTTAAGTGACTATCAACTTAATATAGGCTACTATATGTGTAAGATGTTATATATAAACCTAATAGTAACCACAAATTGGAAACCAGTAATATATATGCAAAAAATAGAGAGGAATCTAAGTATATCACAAAAGAAAACCAGTAAGAGAGAAAACAGAAAGACAAGAAAGAAACAGAGAAGAGCTATAAAAACAACCACAAAATACTTAACAAAATGGCAATAAATATATATCTATCAATAATTACTTTGAATGTAAATGTAAATGCTCCAACCAAAAGGGTGACAGAATGAATAAAAAAGCAAGACCTATCTATATGCTGCCTATCAGACTGATTTCAAAACTAAAGACACATGCAGATTAAAAGTGAAGGGATGAAAAAGAATTTATCATGCAAATGGAAGTGCAAAGAACGCTGGGGTAGTAATGCTTGTATCATAAAAAATAGACTTTAAATCAAAGACTGTAACAAGAGACAAAGAAGGACACTACATAATCATAAAGGGGAGAATCCAACAATAAGATACAATTGTAAATATTTATGTGCCAACATGGGAGCACCCAAATACATAAAGCAGATAATAAAAAATATAAAAATTCAAAAACATCAAGGTCATAAAATGCACAATGCTATAAAACTAGAAATCAATCATTAAGAAAAAATTTGGAAAGAATGCAAATAACATGCTACTAAACAATGAATGGGCCAACCAAAATTAAAGAGGACATCAAAAAATACAGGGAGACAAATGAAAATGAAAACAAAACAGTCCAAAATCTTTGGGATGCAGCAAAAGTTGTTCTAACAGGAAGGTTTATTGCAATACAGGTCTACATCAAGCAGCAAGAAAAATCTCAAACAACCTAAACTCACACCTAAAGAAACTAGAAAAAGAATAATAAACAAAATCCCAAACTAGTAGATGGAAGGAAGTAATAAAGATTAGAGCAAAAAATAAATGAAACAGTAACTAAAAAAAACCCCAATAGAACAGATAATTGAATTCAGGAATTGGTTCTTTGTAAGGACCAACAAAACTGACAAATCTTCAGCCAGTCTCATAGACAGATAGATAGAGAGGACTCAAAAAAAATCATAAATGAAAGAGGAGAATAACAACTGATACCACAAAAAAACAAAAGATTATAAGAATATTATAATAAATTATATGTCAATAAATGTCAATAAATCTAGAAGGGATGGATAAATTTTTAGAAACCTATAACCTCCCAAAACTGAATCAGGAAGAAATAGAAAATTTGAATAGGCCAATTACCAGGAATGAAATTTAATCAGAAAAGCAAAAACAAAAACAAAAAATCCCCAACTCCCAACAAACAAAAGTCCAGGACCAGATGGCTTCACAGGTGAATTCTACCAAACATTTAAAGAAGAGTTAATACCTATTATTCACAAAATATTCCAAAAATAGAAGAGGAAGGAAAACTTCCTAATTCATTCTGTGAAACCAGCATTACTCTGATACCAAAACCAGATAAAGACACTACAAAAAAAAAAAAAAAGTACACACCAATATCTCTGATACACACAGACACAAAGATCCTAAACAAAATATTAGCAAACCTAATCCAATAATACATTAAAAAATCATTCACCACGATCAAAATCAAGTGGGGTTCATTCTGGAGGTGCAAAGGTGGTTCAGTATTTGCAAATCAATAACATGATAAATCACATCAACAAGAGAAAGGATAAAAACCATGTAATCATTTCAATAGATGCAGAAAAAACATGTGACAAAGTACATGTATTCATGATAAAAACTCTCAACCATGTAGATTTAGAGGGAACATACCTCAACATGATAAACTCCATATATGGAAAACCCACAGTGAACATCATACTCAAAACATACTCAAAAACAGAGCTTTTCCCTAAGATGATGAATAAGAAAAGGATGTCCACTCTCACCACTTTTATTCAACATAGTACTGGAACTCCCAGCCACAGCAATTAGACCATAAAGATATAAAAAGCATCTAAATTGGTAAGGATTTGCAGATGGCATACTATATATAGAAAACCCCAGAGACTCCACCAAAAATTTATAATACTCATAAATGAATTCAGTAAAGTCACAGGAAACAAAATCAATGCACGGAAATCCACTGCATTTCTATACATTAATAATGAAGCATCAGAAAGAAATTACAAAAACAATCCCATTTACAACTGCACCAAAAATGGTAAGATACCTACGAATAAACCCAGGAGGTGAAAACCAAGTGGGTGAAAGACCTGTACTATAAAAACTATACAATACTGGTGAAAGAAACTGAAGATGATACAAACAAATGGAAAGATATACCATGCTCATGGATTGTAAGAATACTGTGAAAATGGCCATGCTACCCAAAGTAATCTACCGATTTAATGCAATCTCTATCAAAATACTATCTAAAGCAAAATCAATTGTGAAAAAGTAAGGACTATTAAGGTGGCTGTACTGTCCCCAAATATTATCATCTGGAAATGTTTCACTTCAGTTTTTATATCATAATCGGTGGTTTATCTGGATTTCTGATTACCAACTAGCTCTGGTTGCTACAAGTTAGTTCACTAGTTTAGTTTCTTCTAACACTTGGCTGACATGCCCAATCAAGAGGACGGGATGAAAATTTTAAAAATAGTTCTATTTACTGAGTGATCAGAAAGGTAATTTGTGGTTTAAGAGTGGAGGGAAAGGTACAAAGAGTAGCTAGTAGGCACAGAAAGAGTTAATAAATTCAGGAGAAACTTTTCAGTTTGTGAGTGGAGAGAAGAGAATAAATTAAGTGAAGGTGGAGGAGAGGGAGAGAAAGAGAGACCAATTTTCCTGTGGCAATTTAAGACCACAGAGTGAGGGTGGCCATCAACACAATGTGATTCTGTGCAGCTGATATTTGTAGAGTAAAATGCTCTAACGACTTCATTTCAGGCTGGCACTGAGATCAAACTATACCTCAGAACATAATAAGCAGCAAAATGGGCAAATTAAGTAAACTGTGGTAATTTGAGGCCTGGCCACACAGGTCTTGAGGGTGATTTGTGGGTTAGTTGTGTGTCACTGATGAAGAATGGTTCCATGACTAGCAAGAATACAACTTATGTAAAAAAGGGTTCATTTGAGTCTGTGTGCTTGAGAGATTTGAGAAACTGCTGGCTGGTTGCTTCTCTGTTGACTATGATCAGAATAAATATTAAATAAAAAACCATAAGGTTGGATAGTCATAAGAGCAAAAGAAAAACCCTTATGAAATAGAAAATGTTGGTGGTGAAAACTGGTACGATAGAATATTCAAATCTTTACGTCTTTAATTTTTACCTCACTACCTTCCATATTTAGAACATCAGGCAAACAAGAATTTGAAATATACAACACAATGAAAGCATAAAAGTATGCTGGTGAAGGGGAAATCCAGTGACAAAGATTTACCAATCTCCAGAACTGCATTTCGTATATTTCAGGGAATAGAAGGAATAAACTGAACTATGTCAAGCACAGTATTTAAAGATTCTGTAGGCATACGACATATGTGCCTACCCAGATATCTAAGCATTAATAGAGGGACTATCTTAACAAAACGGGGCCTGGGAATGATGCACATTGCTGACACTAATTTGACATCCTTAACAAAGTCAATTACTGTCTGCTTCTCACTTTTCAAGATATTGCCTATTACTTTCAAGGCATTGTCCTAACATGGTTGTAAATCAGTGAGTCCCGATAATTTGAGGAGTTAGAGAAGCATTAGGTGCTAACCACACAAAAAATGTTTGATTCTGGTTCAGCTACCTACTATAGACTGAATGTTTGTGTCTTCCCTGATCCCCCAATTCATATATGAACCCTAATATCCAATGTGATGGTCTTAGGAAGTGGGGCTTTTGGATTAGGTCATGAGAGTGAAACCCTCACGAATAGGATTAGTGCCCTTATGCAAGAGACCCCAGGTAGTTTACTTGCCCTTTCCACCATATGAGTTTATAGTTAATTAAAAAAAAAAAAGCACCATTTATGAATCAGGAAGCAGATCTTTACCAGAACCTGATCATGCTGGTACCCTGGTCTTGGACTTCCAAGCCTCCAGAACTGTGAGAAATAAATTTCTGTTGTTTATAAACTGGCCAGCCTATGGTATTTTTGTTACAGCAGCCTAAACAGACCAAGACATTATACCTTTACGAGTGGGAGCAAACATGGCCAAGATTGTAGAGTTCATACGTCTTTTCTAGAAGGAACACTATGATATAACACCATGATATAAAAACAAACGACATTCTTTCATTAGAGAAGAAGTAAATTTGCAAGAACATTAAATACTTAATATATTTTGAGGTTTATGCAATATTAAAGCAGACAATTTCAAATTGGCAATATTTATTTTCAGTCCACATCAGATGAGAATTAAAATAATACTTAAAAATAAATATTGAGATGAAATACTGAAATGTATACGATAGGTGGGTTAAACTCATCCAGTTTAGAATATGTATGAAACCTAGCACTAGAGCTTTAAAAATAAGTGATCTCATCCAAACTCTTTGTTTAAATAATTGAAGGTGAAGTAAAGTTAAATCTTTAGCTTGTGGTCGGTCACACAACATCATAATGCCACAGTGAGGATTAGAGGTTGAATCTTTATGCTCCAAAGTGTCTCTGTATGGTCTTTACTGTAGATGAAATGTCAATTCCCATTTTGTAAAAAAAAAAAAAAAAAAAGTCTCATCATCAAAGCAGTGAAGCAGTGAGTGGAATGTATCCTTTATTCCTATTTGTTTCAGAAAGAACACACATTGTCACACTCCATTTGTTCACATTTTAACATGCCACATCCAACCTCTAGTGATTTTAGTATCTCTCTGCTACAATAAGTTGTTATATAACAGGTGGTGCAGGCTAGATGCGGCCATTATAGTGTCCTTGCAATGAATAGGAATCCAATCACTGCAGATTAGACACAGTTCAGAGAAATCACTCTTAGTGCTGCTGTTCTCCTTAGAGACAGGAAGGCTTTGTTTCCAAATCTAATTCTGAAGTACTAGAGTAAAAATCTTTCCAATAATGCTTCTTGAAATTGTCCCTTTAGTACAAAAGGAAAAAAAATACTGTATGTCACTGGTTCCCTCAGTTTTTGATAAGTGGATTTCACTTATTTCTTGATAAGTTCATATTTTTTTAAAGAAAATAAGCAGTCAAGTTCTAAATCAATCTGAGGGGGAAAAGCATATTTATGGATTTCAAAGCTTCATCTACCATTTTCTAAATTAAAGGCCAAAATACATGAAAAAAAATTAAAATGTGGAACTTTGGAAGGGATAAGCAGAAATAATCATAACAGAAGTACATTAAACAATTCTGATGAGAGATGACATCTAATTTTGTAAAGTGAAATACCATGGAAGTATATACCAGCAATTTGAATTGAAGATGCATCTTTTTAACTTTTACATTTTCCTCTCAAGAACACTGCAATATAATGTAGATATGCAAAGTCATTCTCTGGTTCTTGCAACCCATATTGTAATAGTTATATTCATAAAGGGTGCCACCATTTGCAAAATAATTTCAACTTATTAATGTGGGAACCATATTTTGACTTACTGGCATTTATAATCAGTGCCAGGGTAGCATATGGCTGGGGGGAAAAATAGAGGTGAAATGTCAATTTGTATAAAAACTACCCATAATAGGCCCTCTGATCTCTGTCTCTGTCTCTCTGTCTCTCTGTCTCTCTCTCACACACACACACACACACACACACACACACACACACAGAAAAGAAGTAGCAGCTTTGTTACAAGCATTTTAAATGCATTAAATCAAAGTTAAATTGACAAATATAGTGTAAATATGTCATTTTTCATATCAATAAAAATCTCTTCTTAGGGGAAGGCACATTTTCTCTCATATCCATTTGTCTTTTATTTTCCTGGGAGGACAAATTTCTCCCATCCTTCCTGTTCCAACAAAATCTTTACCTACATCAAAACTCTCCTTTTCGGTATTAGGAGAATAGTATTCCTCCTCCTGCTTTGCATTCTTACCATACACTCCCCCTCCTCTTCTTCTCCATCTTATTCCCTTATATTTTTCTCGGTAAACCCGAGTAAACTCCTTCCACAAACTGTCTATAAACATATAGAGAAGGTCTGCCTTCTCTATACTGTTTTCTCATATACGTGTGTACATAGCTATCCTTCCTTTCCCAGCACTTAAATGGTATTGTAATAGATGCTGTCAACTCAAAACTGAAAGGAGTTACAGTCTTGTGGGGGAGGAAAACATATAAGCAATTCTATTTCAGCAGAGTAGAAGTATAAAATATGCCTAAATGAGTGATGGGACAAAAAAGATGAAGTTAACATCTCTGTTGGCATGAGTTAAGGATCTTCCTACAGAGGAGGAGATGCTTGAGCTATACTTGGAAGGTCAAATAAACATTTTCTAGACAAGGGTGCCTGGGTGGCTCAGTCTGTTAAGCATGTGACTTGATCTCGGCTCAGGTCGTGATCTCACAGTTCGGGGGTTTGAGCCCTGCCTTGGGCTCTGTGCTATTTGGTGCAAAGCCTGCTTGGGATACTGTCTCTCCCTCTCTCTGCCCCTCCCCCCACTTGTTCTCTCTCTCTCTCTCTCTCTCTCTCAAAATAAATAAACTTAAAAAATTGCTAGACAGATGAGGAAGGAAAAGAACATTCAAGACTGTGGAGGCTAAGATGTCTGAAAGACCTTTCTATTAAGTAATCAGAACAGTGTTACCTTTAATTCCTTATTATCTGGAATATGTATCTAATTTTTTATGTCTGAAACACCTGCAATCTGTAGTGTTTCTCATCTGTTCTACTTAAATATTACTTTAAAAGTTAGGAGTAAAAAACTACTGATCTTTTCTCAATGCAAATTCTATTTGGATCTCTGGCAGCAAGATACCCAAAATGCAGGAGGAAAGCAGAGAAACCATAGCAATACTCAGTCTACTGGAAATTTCAGGAAACTAATGAGAAAGTGTAGTGAAGAGAGGGACAGCCAAGGCCATATGCTACTGTGGTTCTCTTCTTCCCTCTTTAATCTTTTTATTTTATCTTTTAGTTAATTCTTCTTTCTTCTGCCCCTTTAAATGGTTATCTCCATAATTCATTTTTGATGTAGAAGTTTACACCCTTCTCTGGGAATCTCCCACTTGACTGGCATGGGTATCCTTTCTATGTGGATAATGCCCATCTTGGTATCTCCAATCTCAATAACTTTCCTGAGTTTCAATTCTGAATTTCCTATATATCTTTCACCATTTTCACCTAAGAAATCCTACCAGCACCTTGGAGTTTATATAGCACTTTGGAGATTTTTGATGGTTTTATTATGTGTCAACTTGTCTAGGCTACAGTCCCCAGTTATTCAACCAAACAAATTTAGGTGTCACTGTGAAAGTATTTTGTAGGTGTGCTAGAGTCCATAAACAGCTGACCATAAGTAAGGGATACTATTTCAGATAATCTGGATGGGCCCAATTCAATTAGTTGGAGAATTTAAGAGCAGAAATAAGGCTTCCCTGATAAAGAAATTCCATTTGTATACCACAGCGTCAGGCAGTAGCTCAGAGTTCTAGCCTGCCCTTCTCAGGGCCTGCATTATGGATTTCAGACATGCCTAGTCAGCCCCCGTAATCACATAACCCAATACCTTGTAATAAATCTCTTCTTAATATACATTTCTTACAGATTCTGCTTCTCTGGTTGAACCAGGACTGGTAGAGGTTTACAGACTCAAACTGGCCTTCTCTAGTAATTTCCCAATTCTGTTAAAGATATTGCCATTTTTCCATTATCAAACATGGTCTATTAATTCCTTATCTCCTGTACTTATTCCTTCCTTTTTGTTTCAGTTGGTCTCTCCATATTGAGATTCTTGTCATTTCACTTGGGTTTGTACCAGCACAACAGATAAAGATGTTGGTCTTCTGCTCCAATTTTATTGGCTCTCTCACAGCCTCCATGTCATTTACAGTGCTCCTATATTACATTCCCACCAAATCTGCCATATTTACCTTTCTACCAGATAGCAACCTTCTGCTCCAACCAAGCTGGTTACATCCTGTTCTCTCTTCATGACTTTCCATATATATATATGGAAACTATATATACATATATACATACATATACATATATATATATATATGTAATTTTTTAATGTTTATTTTTGAGAGAGAGAATGCACCTGTGAGAACAGGAGAGGGGCAGAGAGAGAGGGAGACAGAGGATCCGAAGCCAGCTCTGTGCTGACAGCAGAAAGCCCAACACAGGGCTTGGTGAGTTGAATGAATGGTGAGATCATGACCCGAGCCGAAGTCGGACACTTAACAGACTTAACCACCCAGGTGCCCCATGACTTTATATTTTCTGCTTCCACAGTTTTCCTTATATCATCCTACCTACTAGGTATGTCCTTCTGTCTTTTTCCTATCAATGCTTTAAGACCATCTCAAAGCAGCCCTACTTATATGCTTTATACCTCTCTCTCCAGCACTTGTCAGAGTGCTTTGTGAAAGAGTAGTGCGCAGCAAATGTTTATCAAGGGGGTTGCTGACTGAATCTTAGTAACTAAAGCTTAGAGCATTAACTGTGTATATATCTTCATATAAACCCAGAGTGGTTCCTATTACTTGGTCAGTCGGATAAAAAAAAATTTCTAGACCAGACTAATTCTGTACTGTTGGTCTTATACCAAGTTTGAAGTGTAAGGGAGAAAAAAATAGTTTTTTATTTTTTGTTTTTTGTTTACTTAGGTAGAAAAATAATTTCTTGATGTCCACTAACAATGAGCATAGATAAGAAGCAAGGGGACATTTCACTCAGTTGGTTAAACATGAGGATGGCATGAAACCAAACAGATGTTAAGATTCCTTTTAAGATAAATGACTTAAACTAAACTGGGAATTAGGGGAGGGAAAGATATAAATTACAAATGTATCACAGCTATCCTAAGTAATTTATGCCTTTTTTCCATGGATGAGCCCTGTTCCCAAAATTAAATATTAAGTGTTAAGTAAGACTAAAAATAAGGAATTAAGTCCAAGTTCTACTTAGAGTATAAAACAAAAATAAACACAACAAGCAATATATAGAATACTCTTCTTTGCTAATGTATAAAAACCTTCATACACAAAAATGTCCTCCATCAGATTTTGATTTAGAGTTTTTTTTTTAGAGAGAAGAAAGAGAGTTACTGATAAGTGTTAAAGATTTTACCATACAGTTTATATGCTTAGGCTTTGGAGAACCCCTCTGTTTTGGAATATATACAAATAGACTGTCCTTTTCCAGAGGGATCTCAGAATGGCTTTGGCACAAACTCTACTGATAACCATACTACATTTTTAGTTTCAGCCAGACTGTTGTGACATCAGCATATGAGTAAGAAAATCAATTAGGAAAAAAAATAATTACCAGTTTATACTTCTTCCTATAAATTATCTGAGAGCATAAGTCTATTTTGTTTTGAAATTTCTCTAAATTCTTAACATGTATGTTTTCTTCTGATCTAAAGATAATTAAAACATGTTTATCATTTGGGAATTTTAAGTGGTTTCTCTCAAATACTGCTGAGAAGATCTCCATAAGTAGGTAGTCTTAGGGAAAAAAAGTACAACCCATTGTAAGCAACACAGTTGATATAACTCATCATAAGTTATTCACACACAAAAAGTTACATTTCTCTGGTCCTTGGCTGCACATAACAAAATGAAAAGCAAAACTTTTGGAGCCTAAATAGAAAATAAGATTTATAATTTCCAAATGCAAATTAAATATACTTCTTTATTTCTAAAATAAGTCCATATAAAGTCTTTGCATTGAACTGTCTGTAAAAGGCCTATATGATATGGAACACAGTTGATGCAATTTTAAATATAAATGAAATTGTTTCAAAGAAAGCAATAACTTTGTGATAACATTAACATGTAGGTTTTGGTACTAATGAGTTGAGGCACTGCTCAATTTCAAATCCAGCTTTAAAGTGCAATGAGTTAATCATATTAGGCATTATAATTTTATAAATATCCTCGCAACATCTTTCTATAAGTAATCCACCCACCACGTAACAATTTTCACATTTTTTTCTTTTCATTCAATTATTAGTAATCTCGAGTATAACACTATCTGTGTTGGAAAATTAGTAACATAGCATTGAAAGCTCAGATGAACATAGAAATTCTGCTTTTGGTTTTAGTTTTATGAAAAGTTATAAGTTAAACAGCAAACTCCTAGTAGAACCCAGTAAAATCATACATGGAACACAGACTTACCTAGTTTATCTTGGAAAAGTTAAGAATCAGCATTAAGTTCTCAGAGGAAAGCTGAAATCCAAATAAGATTTGACCTGGTTTAAATGACTTGTGCTCTCTCTGGGTGAAATATCGGAGCTCTCTGCAAAGTCTTTACTTTCTCTTTCCCAATCTCTGTCTCCCTCTCTCTCAGCCTCTCTCTCCTCCCCTCTCTCTTTCTCACACATACACACAGTATGATTAAATTGCTTCTGTCAAGACTGGTTTTTCTATAGCTTATTATAAGACCATGAAGTGAAAAACCACACAGTAAATTTGCTTTGGATCATCTCATAAATACGAAAACTGCTAAATAGTCACAATTTGAAAACTGCTACATAGTCACAAAATCTTAAACTATATAATGGATACATATGTAAATCAAATGAAATGAAAATATTGCTTGCTTTATTAAAGACTATGTAGGTTCTCTGGTTATGTAAGAGATATCAGAGAAGTAAAGCTGAGGGCTAATTTCCAGGGTAAGCCTGTTTAAAGAGCTTTACATGGGCAAGAGGAAGGCCCATATTGATTTCTGACATCCTCCCTACTTGGCCTTTGTAATACACATGTAACACTTAAAGTGTCAGAATTATCACTTTGAAGATGCACTTATTAAGCACTCACAGGGTTCTGCTGGCTTTCCCCACACCCTTTCACATCCCTCCCTCCTGCAAGAAGACAAGCACTAGGGCCAGGGAAATGGTAAAGCACAGAAGAAGAAAAGGGCCTAAGCTTTGTTGAGTGCTTTTTATATATTAAGCCCTGTGCTCAGTGCGTTATACACATTTCCATTAACCGTCATCCTAAGTCCCTGCTATTGGTGTTGCTCTACTTGACAAATGTGAGAAGTGGAGCTCAAGAGTTAAGAAGCAAGGGCGCCTTGGTGGCTCAGTTGGTTAAGTGTCCAATTCTTGATTTCAGCTCAGGTTGTGATCTCATGGTTCATGAGATCAAATCCCACATCGGGCTCCGTGCTATCAGTGTGGAGCCTACTTGAGATTCTGTCTCCCTCTCTCTCTGCCCCTTCCCCACTCATCCTCTCTCTCTCAAGAATAAATAAACATTAAAAAAAAAGAGTTAAGAAGCGGTTAGTAAGTGGCAAAACTATCACCACCTCCCAAGTTTCCCCCACCCAAAGTAAATTCCAAAGTCCACATCCTCTGAAATCTATATAATTCCTTAAGCTCTTTCCATGACACTATGTTGAGGAAGGGAAAATGGCAGCAAAAACAACAACAACAACAACAACAACAACAACAACAAAACCATATTACCATGACAATGTTTTTCCTATGTTTCCTCTTCACCACAATGGCACTGAGGAATCAGAATTCAGTGTTCTGCTTTTTCCTTTTCTTCCCTCCAGTACTGTCTCAAGAGCATGAAGAGGTAAAAGGAGGTACGGTAATCACACTTCCTGTGCCTCAGGGCAATCATGCTTTATGCCTGTTGTTCTAGCGTATTATTACTAGTGTTCCCTTTTACCCTCAAAGATATTCCATTTTGGATGATGACTTATATAGTCAGCATATATTTAAGGAGTCGAGCAATACAAGTAAACTAAAGCTGCCTCAAAACAGTTACAAGGTGGGGCACCTGGGTGGCTCAATCGGTTGAGCATCTGACTTCGGCTCAGGTCATGATCTCACAGTCTGTGAGTTCGAGCCCTACATCGGGCTCTGTGCTGACAGCTCAGAGCCTGGAGCCTGCTTCAGATTCTGTGTCTCCCTATCTCTCTGCCCCTCCCCTGCTCATGCTCTGTCTCTGTCTCAAAAATAAATAAAAACATTAAAAAAAAAAACAGTTACAAGGTGATATTCTGCAATTCCAATTAGATTGTTACCAAATTGAACAGGCAAGGAATGGAAGTAGATGTAACTCAAAAGTTCTTGCCTAGTGCTACCTGGTAAACAATGTATCTCTCTTTTAGAACTTGAAGTATTTATCTGGGTTTCTTGCATTGGGAAAACATCTGTGCGGTATGGAGGCACCTTTGTCGGCACAACTAAAGCTAGTTAACTTGGGGCCAGAGGAACTGAAAAGGGACAAGATCATAACTTTCAAATAAATATAAAATGGCACATGGTCAGTCTCTTATTGCCAGCATGTCTCAAGCTGCCATTTTTATTCCTTTGGATGTCCTTAAGATGGGTGGTAAGGTGATAGTACACCATGACACATGAAAACCCACCATGAGAACTTTATCCCTCAAATAAAATGCAGATTACCTCAAAGGAGTAATATGAAGTAATATGAATTAAACAATATAGCAACTCAGAGAATCTCTTCAACAGGATGTATCCCATGTGATAGCCAAAAATTAAGTATCTATAGAAAACTAAAGGGGTTTTGAAAACAGATGGACACTTAACAGTACTAGAAATTTACTGTGCATCACAGAGTGATGTGGAGGGTGCTGACAGAGGTGGGCAGCCATGTCTGTGTGGAATGCCCTGGACAAAGATGAAATATCAAGAGAGAAGTTCTGCCATAAAGCCCAGCCCTAGTGGAGGATAGAAGGCACAGGGAGAGAAGGAAAAAGAGGGGCCTCCACAAGCAAACACTGCACATTTGGGCCATTTAGAAAAAGTGGAGATAACCTCCCAGAACTTGTGGCTTGGTACATGTTGCACATACTTAACTATACCTGCTGGCTGGGTACTTTTGTCTAAAGCCTAATCTGTAAAAGTACAAATGGAGATTGAGGGTAGAAGGCTATAGTAATGGATGCTGTTGGTGCCCTGCCCACACCCGCCTGGCACTTGCCGCTCCTGTCTGTGAGGATGGCGTCTCTGCAGGCACCTGCAACTCTCTGCTCAGGGCTCCTTCCAATTGTAGTCAGCTGGGCCCATGTGGAAAGGAGGCCTGAAGGGTCAGGAAGTTAACGATCCTGGAAACAGTCCTCATCCAGTGACAAATGAACGTTGCTGAATAAATGCTAGTGTCTTTACTCTCAGGGAAGACACCTTTACACTGTCTCCCACAGAATGCCAATAGGATCAAGCTCCAGTTGGCCAGAGCACTAATCTACTACATAACACACCTTATATTGACTTGCTTTCCTATTTCAGTTCCCAGTAACCCATACTGCTCTTTCTCTAGGGTCACCTCTCAAATAAAATACACCCAACATTTGTCTCAGGGTTTGTTTTTAGGGGACCCCAACTAATACAGTTGCCAAAGAGAAGCAGATTTCATTTTACAAGGCTGGACAGCTATAGCAAATATTTAATGTTTGGGAGATATGGGAAATTTTTCTTACTTAGGCAACTGATTAGTATTTTACAAATATTGGAATGATATATGGCTATGCATCTTGACTATTTTTTAATTACTTACTTATTTATTTATTTTGAGACAGAAAGAGAGCATGAGTGGGGGAGCAGAAGAGAGAGAGGAAGAGAGAGAATCCCAAGCACACTCTGTGCTATCAATGCAGAGCCTGACACAGGGCTTGATCTCATGAACTGTAAGATCATAACCTGAGCCGAAATCAAGAGTAGGATGCTTAATTGACTGAGCCACCCAGGTGCCCCAACATCTTGACTATTTTTAAAGGTATATTATACCTCCATCAACAGAGAAACATATCCCAATGATATGTTTCTTTGTCATCATGTGTTAAGCAGAGGTAGAAACTATATCAGATGGGACACTAGAATGTGGCAAAGTTAGTTAAATACATGCAACACCATACAGAAAACATAAACTATGCTACTGGCTATCTTAGGGCAGAAAAATATGGGATCCAAAACTGGTTTATATTAATACAAGCAGGGAGGGGATTTGGTCAATGGCCAGACTTGAAAAGGGAGAAAGAAACACCTAGAATAGAGAAGGCAATGCCAGAAGACTGTACTGAAGACAAGATATGTTCCTTGGAAACTAGTGAGGAATGCACCTGGTTGGAATCCATGATTGGCAAGTCTTAGAAGAAGGTTAAATCCACAAGAATGGGAAGCTGTATGAGGAGTCCTCTCTTCCCCACCATGAACAAGTACTACATCAGACAACCTTTCAAACCAGGTAAAGAAGGCCTGGTAATATTTGAGAAGGAACTCTTTCTAACTCCTCAATTATCCCCTTAACCAGTTAGTTGATGCCTGAAATGCTTATATGTAGGAAACTGTTCATTATACACTTAGAAGTAAAATGCAAACACCTGGTCAAAGAAACAGTATGAATGTGTCTGTCAGCATAAAAGCAACCAATCAGGTATGCTTTCTACATTTCTTGTATGTCTTATATAGTGCTTAATGAATAACATTTTTAAAAAAGGAGTCATTGTCAATGAAAAGGCTTACATACCAGAATCCTTTTGAAGAGAAGATAGTTAATAACTCGTCTTTATATTTCAACTCCAAATACTTCTCTTTATCCTCTCATTTCCTTACATCTAATCTTGCATTTTTTTTCCTCTTCCCAGCCCCGTGCTCCAAAACAAACAGGTAAAACTTTAAATCTGCTTATCAGGGGGAGGAGCCAAGATGGCAGAGGAGCATGGAAGTTTTTCTTGTGTCTCGCATCCATGAACTACAGCCAGACCAACACTAAACCATCCTGCACACCTAGAAAACTGATCTGAGGATCAACAATCTGCACAACCTGAACCACAGAACTCAGCAGATACATGGCGTGGAGAGGTGAACTTGGGGAGCGAGAAGCCAGGGAGATCAGGGAGCTGTTTTCGTGTGTGGAGAAAAGACGGGAGGGGGGCACCGGTGGTGAAATACGGGAAAAGCACCCCCCTAAAAGCAGCTGGAGAGAAAGTGTAAAAGAGGAAACAGCTGCAGGGACTAAACTAAAAAGGGAGAAAGGAGAAAGGAGAGGGTTAAATTCCATTAACACTCAATAAACAGGGGGAGTGCAGAGTCTGAAACTCAGCAGCTCCATACCTGGTAGTGCTCTGGTGGGAAGGCGGAATTCCCAGGAGCAGAGTGAAGGCTGGGATCTTTGGGCCACATGGGGAGAGGCGGTTCCCCTGCTGGGAGGACACTTGCTAGAAGCTGTGTGACTCCCCGAAAGGCGAAGGCCGCAGTGGATCTGGGAAAACAGCCACATTCGCTGGTGCTGGAACAAGGTCGCTGTGAGTGAAGCCTGGTACCAGATGCATGATGTGATTTGCCATAACCCCTGAAATGCTGCTGCTACACGATCGCGTGAACTTTTTCTGGGGTGGACTGGCACCCAGCCGCAGTCTCTGAGCATCGGCAGCAGCACAATCCGGCGAATGTTCCTGGGTGTGGCTGGCACCCAGCCATTGCTCGGTGAGACACTCCCACACAGGGGCAGAACAGGTCAAAGCCACAATCCTTCAGAAGTAAGGGTTCAGGAAAAACAGCCGCATCTGAGATAAAACTTAGGAGGGAGGTGCTGCCTGGGCCTTGGTTACAGGCAGTGTAAAAGCAGGTTGTGTACAGAAGCCGAAGACAAAGGACAGGTGCATGATTGCTGACTGGGGAGAAGAGAGTTCCGATATAGACACTGGGTAGCTGGGTGATGCCATTTTCACCGCTGGGCGCATGTGCATACACACCTACAAGTGCCGTAACAATCGACCCCAGTAAGCCAAGCAGCGCCATCTAGTGAAGAAGGGAGACATTACACTAAGCCCAGTTCAACTGGGCTAACCTCGCTCTTCAGGAACAATTAACACCTGCTTAGTTTATGGACTATAAAGCACTTCCTAGTTTGACTCCTAGGGGAAAACGAAGTAATTTCAATCGTATTTCAGTCTGTTCACCTGTCCATCTATTCAATTTTTTTTCACTTTTTCATTTCTTTTTCTTGAATACAGAAAGAGAAAAATTTATTTTTATTTTCAATTTTTATTAAAAATATTTCTTTCACTTTTTTCTACTAATATTTTTTACCTTTCTGTAATTTTTGCAAATTTTATTTTAATTCCATTATTTCATTTTATTCTACTGCAGTGTTTTTATTTTTTCCAATTTTCAAGTCATTTCCTTTTTTTTTTCTTTCCCCTTTTTTTCTGTAATCTATCAAGCTCCTTTCAACACCCAGACCAAAACACACCAAGGATCTAGCATCATTTCTTTGATTTTTTTTGTCTGTGTGGTTTTTTTAATATTTAAATTTTAATATTATTTTAATTTTAATATTTTTCAACTTTAATTCCTTTTCTCCCTTCAAAATGATGAAACAAAGGAATTCACCCCAAAAGAAAGAGCAGGAAGAAACAACAGCCAGGGAAACCAACACAGATATGAGCAAGATGTCTGAACAAGAATTTAGAATCGCAATAATAAGAATACTAGCTGGAACTGATCATGAAAGCAGCCAGGGAAAAAAAGTCCTTAACCTATAAGGGAAGACAGATTAGGTTTGCAGCAGACCTATTCACAGAAACTTGGCAGGCAGAAAGGAGTGGCAGGATATATTCAATGTGCTTAACCAGAAAAATATGCAACTGAATATTCTCTATCCAGCAAGGCTGTCATTCAAAATAGGAGAGATTAAAAGTTTCCCAGACAAAAAAAAAAAAAAAAATTAAAGGAGTTTGTGACCACTAAACCAGCCTTGCAAGAAATTTTAAGGGGGACTCTCTGAGGGGAAAAGAGATTAAAATAAATAAATATATACATACATTCATTCATACATACATACCAAAAGCGACAAAGACTAGAAAGGAGCAGAAAACACCACCAGAAACTTCAACTCTACAAGAAACATAATGGCAATAAATTCTTATCTTTTAGTACTCACTCTAAACGTCAATAGACTAAATGCTCCAATCAAAAGACACAGAGTAACAGAATGGATAAGAAAATAAGATACATCTATATGCTGTTTATAAGAGACCCACTTTAGACCTAAGACACCTTGAGATTGAAAGTAAGGGGATGGAGAACCATCTATCATGCTAATGGTCGAAAAAAGAAAGCTGGAGTACACATACTTACATCAGACAATCTACATTTTAAAATAAAGACTATATCAAGAGATGAAGAAGGGTATTGTATCATAATGAAGGGGTCTATCCACCAAGAAGACCTAACAATTGTAAACACGCCACATATGAAAGCACCCAAATATACAAATCAATTAATCACAAACATAAAGAATCTCACTGATAATAATACCATAGTAGTAGGGGGCTTCAACACCCCACTTACAGCACTGAACACATAATCTAAACAGAAAATCAACATAAAAACAATGGCTGTGAATGACACACTAGACCCTATGGACTTAACAGATATATTCAGAACATTTCATCCCAAAGCAGCAGAATATACATTCTTCTCCAGTGCACATGGAATGTTCTCCAGAATAGATCACATACTGGGATGCAAATCAGCCCTCAACAGGTACAAAAAGATTGAAATCATACCGTGCATATTTTCAGACTACCACACTATGAAACTCGAAATCAACCACAAGAAAAAATTTGGAAAGGTAACAAATATTTGGAGACTAAATAAAATCCTACTAAAGAGTGAATGGATTAACCAAGAAGTTAAAGAGGAAATTAAAAGTACATGGAAGCCAATGAAAATGATAACACCACAACCCAAAACCTCTGGGACGCAACCAAACGCAGTCATAAGTATAAAGCAATCCAGGCCTTCCTAAAGAAGGAAGAAAGGTCTCAGATACAAAACCTAACCTTACACCTTAAAGAGCTGGAAAAAGAACAGGAAATACAACCTCAAACCAGCAAAAGACAGGAAATAATAAAGATTAGAGCAGAAATCAATGCCATCAAAACCAAAAAAACTGTTGAACAGATCAATGAAACCAGAAGCTGGTTCTTTGAAAGAATTAACAAAATTGATAAACCACTAGCCAGTTTGATCAAAAAGAAAAAGGAAAGGACCCAAATAAATAAAATCCAGAATGAAAGAGGAGAAATCACAACCAACACAGTGGAAATAAAAACAAAAACATAATAAGAGAATATTTTGAGCAATTATATGCCAATAAAATGGGCAATCTTGAAGGAATGGACAAATTCCTAGAAACATATACACTACCAAAACTGAAACAGGAAGAAAGAGAAAATCTGAACAGGCCCATAACCAGTAAGGATATCGAATCAGTAATCAAAAATCTCCCAAAAAAACAAGAGTCCAGGGCCAGATGGCTTTCCAGGGAAATTCTACCAAACATTTAAGGAAGAGTGAACACCTATTCTCTTGAAGCTGTTCCAAAAAAATAGAAATGGAAGGAAAACTTCCAAACTCTTTCTATGAAGCCAGCATTACCTCGATTCCAAAACCAGACAGAGACCCCACTAAAAAGGAGAACTATAGACCAATTTCCCTGATGAACATGGATGCAAAAATCCTCAACAAGATATTAGCCAACCGGACTCAACAATACATTAAAAAAATTATTCACCACGACCATGTGGGATTTATACCTGGGATGCAGGGCTGGGTCAATATCCACAAAACAATCAATGTGATTCATCACATCAATAAAAGAAAGGACAAGAACCATATGATCCTCCCAATAGATGCAGACAAAGCATTTGACAAAATGCAGCATCCTTTCTTCATAAAAACCCTCAAGAAGTAGGAATAGAAAGATCATACCCAGACATCATAAAAACCATATATGAAAGACCCAACACTAATATCATCCTCAATGGGAAAAAACTGAGAGTTTTCCCTCTAAGGTCAGGAACAAGACAGGGATGTCCACTCTCACCAGTGTTTTTCAGCATAGTATTAGAAGTCTTAGCCCCAGCAATCAGACAACACAAATAAATAAAAGGCATCCAGGTTGGCTAGGAGCACATCAAACTTTCACTCTTTGCAAATGACATTATACTCTACGTGGAAAACCCTAAAGATTCCACCAAAAACTGCTAGACCTGATTCATGAATTCAGCAATGTTGCAGGATATAAGATCAATGCACAGAAATCGGTTGCCTTCCTATACACCAACAATGAAGCAACAGAAAGAGAAATCAAGAAACTGATCCCATTAACAATTGCACCAAAACCCATGAAATACCTAGGAATAAATTTAACCAAGGAGGTGAAAAATCTATACACTGAAAACTATAGAAAGCTTGTGAAATTGAAGACAACACAAAAAAATCTAAAAAGATTCCATGCTCCTGGATAGGAAGAACAAATATTGTTAAAATGTCAATACTACCCAAAGCAATCTACATATTCAATGCAATCCCTATTAACATAACACCAGCATTCTTCACAGAGCTAGAACAAACAATCCTAAAATTTGTATGGAACCAGACAAGACGCCGAATAGCCAATTTTGAAAATAGCCAATAGCAATCTTGAAAAAGAAAACCAAAGCAGAAGGCATCACAATCCCAGATTTCAGGCTGTATTACAAAGCTGTAATCATCAAGACAGTATGGTACTGGCACAAGAACAGACACTCAGATCAATGGAATAGAATAGAGAACCCAAAAATGGACCCACAAACATATGGCCAGCTAATCTTTGGCAAAGCAGGAAAGAATATCCAGTGGAATAAAGACAGTCTCTTCAGCAAGTGTTACTGGAAAACTAGAGAGTGACATGCAGAATGAACCTGGACCACTTTCTTACAGCATACACAAAAATAAACTCAAAATGGATGAAAGACCTAAATGTAAGACAGGAAGCCATCATAATCCTCGAGGAGAAATCAGACAAAAACCCCTTTGATCTTGGCCACAGCAAATTCTTACTCAACACATCTCCAGAGGCAAGGAAAACAAAAGCAAAAATGAACTATTAGGACCTCATGAAAATAAAAATCTTCTGCACAGCGAAGGAGACAATCAGCAAACCTAAAAGGCAACCGACAGAATGGGAGGGGATATTTGCAAATGACATATCAGATAAAGGGTTAGTACCCAAAATCTTAAAGAACTTATCAAACTCAACACCCAAAAAACAAATAACCCAGTGAAGAAATGGGCAAAAGACATGAATAGTCACTTGTCCAAAGAAGACATCCAGATAGCTGACACATGAAAAAATGCTCAACATCAATCATCACCTGGGAAATACAAATGAAAACCACAATGAGATACCACCTTACACCTGTCAGAATGGTTTACATTAACAACTCAGGCAACAACAGATATTGGTGAGGATGTGGAGTAAGAGGATCTCTTTTGGTGAGAATGCAAACTGGTGCAGCCACTCTAGAAAACAGTGTGGAGGTTTCTCAAAAAACTAAAAATAGAACTACCCTATGACCCAGCAATTGCAACACTAGGTATTTATCCAAGGGATACAGGTATGCTGTTTCAAAGGGGCACATGCACCCCAATGTTTATAGCAGCACTATCAACAATAGCCAAAGTATGGAAAGTGCCCAAATATCCATCAATGGATGAATGGAGATACGGTATACAATGGAGTATTACTCGGCAATCAAAGAGAATGACATATTGCCATTTGCAACTACGTGGATGGACCTAGAGGGTATTATTCTAAGTGAAATTAGAGAAAGACAAATACCATATGACTTCACTCATATGAGGACTTTAAGATACAGAAAAGATGAACACAAGGGAAGGGAAGCAAAAATAATATAAAAACAGGGAGGGAGACAAAACATAAGAGTTTCTTAAACATGGAGAAGAAACAGAGTTACTGGAGGGGTTGTGGGATGGAGGATGGGCTAAATGGGTAAGAGGCATTAAGGAATCTACTCCTGAAATCATTGTTGCACTATATGATGACTAATTTGGATATAAATTTAAAAAAATAAAAAAAAATCTGCTTATCAGATCATTCCACATTTTTGTTCAAAACTCAACAGCATGCTACTACATTAAGATGAAGCCAAAATCTTAAGCATGGTCATTAGCACCAAATTGCTCTCAAGAACGTTCCTATACAGCTCTTTCCTCTTGCCCCTGTATATTCTGACCTTCTTTTAGCTCCTCAAAATATCAGTTCCCATCATAGGTCTTTGTCCATAATATTTCTGTTGCCTGGAATATTTTCCTTTCCCCTGCACTACTTACTCCCCTGGATCACTCTGTCTCATCTCTCAAGTCTTAAAGTAAACCTCAGTACCACCAGTCTAGGTTAAGCCCCCTTGCAGGGCTTGCTTTCATAGGGCCCTGCCCCTCTTCATAACATTTAATGTTTGAGATGACCTTCCTATGACTGTCGGGAGCAAGGACCAGATCTATCCTGCTTATGACTCCAAGCCCAGAACAGTATCTGGTAACTATTAGCTTGATTAATAAATGTTTTGAATGAATGAATAAACAGTTACCGAATCCAAGATCTTCTGGCCCCAAATTTTGTATTCTTTGTGTCACATCTCCCAGAACACAAGGAATTGGGACAATTAAACTGAAGGGGGGGAAATGACATAAATAAAAATGAACAAAGATTTGGTTAGAAACCAAACTTTGAAGGCATAATTTGGCAAGGGTTCTATCTATTTAATTTACCCAAAACAAGTGGAAGTTTTTAAAGAGGCATTTTTATCACACAGCTGTTTTGTTTGATCTATGGGTATACTGAACAATTGAGGACAAAATTAGTTTGGGTTAAGTTGGGATATATTTATGCAGTTTGCCTTTTTAGAGGTATGTATTTGTTGTCATCTTTTTTCTCATTATACATAAGTGTGTGCGTTACTGTCTAATTTTGCATTTGTAGTTTTGTTTGTTCATTTTCTTAAAGAGGGATTTCCATAAAGTTCAGACTCTATAAAACTAAATTGGCCTTTGATAAATATAATAAGTGCTCCCCACCAAATATTTGTGTCCCTAATTTCTAGAATGTATGCTTCATGACATGGCAAGGGGAAATTATGGTTGCAGATAGAGTTAAGTTTGCTAGCCAACGCACCGTAAAATAATGAGATTATGCTAGATTGTCTGGGTTGGGGGCTATGTAATCATAGAGGCCCTTATAAGAGGAAGAGAGAGACACAAACATCAGGGTAAGATGTGATATGAAAAAAGTCCATCAGCCATTGCTGGCTTTGAAGGTGGAAAAGAGCTTCCAGGCCAGGGAATAAGTATGGCCCCCAGAGCCTGGGAAAGCAAGAAAATGGATTCTCTCTTAGAGCCTCCGAAAGGAAGACAGCCCTATTGATACCTTGACCAGTTTTGGACTTCTGACTGCCAGAACTGCAAGATAATTCATTTCTTGTTACTTTAAACCACTACATTTGTGGTAATTTGTTACAGCAGCAATAAGAAACTAATACACTGCTCCTACCAGGAGATTATTCAAAAACCTATTACTCTACCAAAGAATTCTTTAAAATTTTCTTTTATTTATAAAATGATATCATGATCCAAATCCTGAGGATAATTATAGACAGTTTCCAAATAGTTTTTTAACTACCATATGTAAGAAGGACTTCTAAGGCCAGGAAATATAATCTATTATAAAGGCTATTAGGGTCACACCTATAGGAGATACTCATTTGTAATTAGAATCCATTTAGTCAAATGTTTATTAAGCATGTAAGAAGAACTATCATAGAAATAATACTGCTATTTCTCCTCACCTTAGGTACACACGTACACACACATTTCCCCCTCATTAAGACTTTACACAAAATTACATTTAAATCGAACCACTATCACTGATATAAAAGTAAGTTGTTTACCTTAAGTTTCTATGTAAAGTGGAAACAGCTTAGTTTTCTGGAAGAAATAGAAATGATGACATATAAAGCACCCAGGGCAGGATTGACACCTAAAAAGGTAGTAGCTTATATTAATATAATAATAACTTGGAGGGCACCTGGGTGGCTCAGTCGATTGGGCATCTGACTTTGGCTCTGGTCATGATTTCAGTTTGTGGTTCGAGCCATGTGTTGGGCTCTGTGCTGACAGCTCAGAGCCTGGAGCCTGCTTCAGATTCTGTCTCCCTCTCTCTCTCTCCCCCTCCCCCACTTGCACACTTTCTCTCTAAAAATGAATAAATATTAAAAAAATAACTTTGTACTTTGTACATTGAGTAACACTGTCCTGCAGATCCTCTATATTTTCTCACAAATAAGGATATTGACTAACATTTCTCTAAATGCTTGAAAGCAGTTTTAATAGGAAGATATTTTATAAGTAAGATAAAGACACAGTGCTCTGGTTAGAAGCTAGGTGATAAAATACAACAGAAATTAACCTTATACACATGAAAACTTCAAATTAGCATTGAGTATTATTATTGAAAGGGTTTTTATAATCTATTATTTGACAAAGTTAAAATATTAGGAAAGCTAGATGCTACTTGTAGCTTTGATGGAATGTGAGGGGAGGGATGCAATGCAGAAAAGCAGCTTCATAAGAACTAATAATCCTCTGCTTAGGACTTTGGGATGGCTATGACATTTGAACCTGGAAAGTGAACAAAACTCTGATGTGTAAATTATTCTATTTTAGCCGGGTCACTGCAATGAAGACAAACACACCTGAAAAAATTTTATACAAATTATGTTAAAAAACATATGAAAACTACTGCACATTAAAAGTTACTTATGTAATGGCTGACCCAAAAGAATATAAGATGATTCCAGAAAATTAGGAAGACAAATATTTTGCATGTTGAGTCATTTTCATGATTTTTAACAATAAATTTTCAGATATGTGCTCATGGGAAAACAATTGGGTTCCAAATATATGTTAATGTGTTGTAAAGTCAACACATTAACATATATTTGGAACCCAATCATGGAAAGTACTTTGCTTTTGTGATTTATATGAGCATTATTTATTTCACATGATCCTTGAAGGAAAATTCTTGTCAACTAGTCACGCAACCTTTGCTATTTTACACATTTAATTAAAAGAAATGTATGTCAAAATATAATTTCCTTGTCTTCAGGAGGTTCTGGTGACTCCATGGACACTAGATGTTAATTTAGTGAGTTTTGTTGTTTATGCTACTACCTGAAATGTTCAGTGTATTAAGAAGGGTTGTTAAAGATGTGCCCAACCAGCTGTATGATATTTGGGAAGGTCATTCATTGGAGGTAAAAAGGTAAATCGCTTTCTAATGATGTAACTTAAAGTGGATATGAAGCTCAGGGAGCACAGAAGAAAGGGTGGTGGGAGAGACTGAGGGACTTTCTAAATGCCTTAGGTGGCTAGGGCTCTGTTATGCACCCGAAGGACAGTTAGTGTCTTATCTGAAGACCTATCTATGGGTTTAGGTGGCACATAGGTAGTTAGCTGGAGCCTGATGTGCAAGGACATCATACAGCCCCTAACCTTCCACATCCATTCTTTCCCTCTTCCTCTTCTACCACAGGACAAAGAGGGGCCTCTCTTCTTACCTTGATTTGATACCACCTCTCCCTTCTGCCTTCCCAAGGACCAAGCTCTATTAAAAAATTATTTTATTATTATTATTATTATTATTATTATTATTAACATGAGAGAGAAAGAGAAAGAAGAGAGAGAGAGAGATCAGGTAGTACGGGAGGGACAAGGGGGGGGGAAGAGAGAGAGAGAGAGAGAGAGAGAGAGAGCGAGCGCGAATCCCAAGCAGGCTCCAAGCTCAGCACAGAGCCCAACGTGGGGCTTGATCCAATGACCCTGAGATCATGCCCTGATGCAAAATCAAGAGTCAGATGCTCACCCGACTGAGCCACTCAGGCGCCCCCCCACCCAAGCTGTATTTATTACATTCTCTATCTTTTTATCTTAAAAATGTTCCTTTCATTAGAACTTAAGTATTTCAAAACCTATATTCTTTTCTGACAAACGTAATGGACTCCTCTTCTGTGTTCACTTCTCAGAGAATTATATTTAAATAATTTTTGTCCTTATCTTTCCCCACATAATCTCCAGTTAAATTTAATGTCTTGCAAACAAGAATTTCTCCTGAATTTATCAAAGCAGGCTTTGCTAACCAGAAATTCTGGAATGTCAACAGCCACTTCTGAGTATTTCTTCCAGTTCTCAAACTTACACCTTTACTTTGCATTAGGAAAAAGACTCACTGACTGAAAGATTTTTGAGATAATTATCCTCATACCAGAATTGTAAAGATTTCTCCATCCCTTCATTATCCCATCCCACCTTGTCTGTTAGACTTGGTCTTTAATTGTATTTTAAGATGCCCATGCTCCTTATCATTAGTATTAGCACTACTGTTTTCTGTTCTTCACTCACTTGAATGAGAGGCACGAGGGAAGAACATGTTTATATAACTGTACAAATCCAGCAAATGTTTTGGTCTTTTACTGTGCTGTAGGGGCCTAGGTGGTGACATGGCTGAAAGGGAGCTGTTTCCTATCAAGCAGCAACTGTGCTGTAGGCTAATCAATGAAGGAGGTGTGAGAGTAGGGCCCCACGCAAGTGAAACATAAAGGAGTTGAGTGTCACTCTTAAATAAAAACCACCAGTGGTTTCTTTTCCTTAATTTCTCAATCTCTATAAGTAATCAGACTTGATACATTTTTGTGCTTAGAGAAAAAACTAAAAAGTGACATGACCTTTAGCACAATAATTATCAATTACCAATTTCAGAAAAGTGACATTATGACATATGGTTATTAGCAAATTTTGTTCCAGGTTTAGAGAAAAGCTAAAAGTTGAATATTATATATACATATGACTCAAGTAAATAAAATCTGGACTGAAGTCATGGTTATACAGAAAAATGTATAGAACCCTAGATTATACAGCTTGGTAGTAGTAGAGACCATGTAAAAAACCCAATCCTATTATCCTGCTGCTGGGAAAACTGAGGCTGAAGACCCGAAATACACTGTAGAAGGGCACACGGTTAGCCTCTGGAAGAGGGAGGCCCTGAAACTCAGGCCTGTTGACTCTTAGTTTAGTCCATCTTCAGTTAACATACATAACTTACAGAACAATCCTGTAAGTCTATTGCTTATACTTAAAAATATTCTACTCATATGAAGTACTCCTCTCCCAGCCAGAAAGCTGGTGTCGTCCTCCCTGTATGTGCACCACTTCCTAGCAAAACCTGTCCTTCATCTGAGCAGAGGAAGGGCTGCTCTACAAGGTGCCCTCAAGCTGCTACAGGAAGCCTTCAGCTCAAAGTGCTCACCCCACTGGCCCTGCAGTTGGGCCTAGGTGAGGATTAAACATCAGAGCAACTGAGAACCAGAAAGGCTAAAGCGAAGTCTTTTCTCTGGTGGATCCATGGAAAATAATCTTTATTCTTTAGCCTAAAGCCAAACTGAATTCAGTGTGAGTTACTGAATTAGTTCAGACAGTTGGAATTTGGTGCTAGATGATTATCTCTGGTTTGATATCTCTGCTGTCCAATTGGCTGTGTTTTACTCTATAGTCATGGACTTCACTGAAAATCTCTGCTGTTTAACCCACACATATGGACATCTGGCTTTAAGACCCTGGCTTATGTTCCTGGAGGGAGTTAAGCAGTGTTTTAGAGGATGTTTGAAGATAAGTGATAAACACAGAATTTCGAGAATACCACTCTTTTACATTTACTGGAAGATTTTGGGAAATTTTATAGTAAAATAAACATGAGTATGTAATAAGTGAAAGGCTAAAGTCTCATTAATTTTATGATAAAACTCAGACTTCAAATAATCCTTCTCCTTTGGCTGTTGTTTGAGGCTATGGCTTCAGTCCTTCTGGAGATAGTTGCTACTTTCCTTTGCTATTAGAAGTGACTCAGTGGAAAAGTTTGAGAAACATGGATCATTTCTTTCTCTATCCCAGCAGCACAATTCCAAATTCCAGAAGGCAAATGATAGACTTTCAGTCTTTTTGGAGCTTGGTGATTTGGAGTTAAATTAGTTCTTAGTTCATGTATTCCACAGATATGAAATAGTTATATTCTGAAGATAGCATTAAGGTCTGGAATCAGCTTAAAATGGGTATACGTTAGAGATCAATATGACTATTCACAGGTTATAGAATGTCAGAGCATCTCTGAGGTATTACAGGATGTCTTGAAACATTGGACTGGGATAACCTTCCAGATTATGTGGAAGAATTATGTCAGTGATGATATCCAATCTCCTTTATGTGTGTTGAGACTAAGCCAAAGAACTGTGTAGTACATCCATATAATCTTCTGAGAATCAACCAGGAGTCATTATGTGTATGACAATAATGTCAAAAGTGTTTTATTAGCAAATTTGAGCTCATGTTCATTACTCAATTGTCATGAAGGGGGAGGAAAAATGGGATATAAATAATGGGTACAGAACTGAGATATAAGAAGACTATACACAGAAAACCCAAACTTTTTTTAACCATAACAATCAACTACTGGGAAACCACAGATATATTCATAAACATATACATTCATGAAAATGTCATGCAATCTGAGATGTGGAAATATCCAGTATCTCTTGATGTGACAGTCTCTAACCTGAGAACATAGCTGCTGCACAATTTACCAGTATGAAAAACTAACTGCTTATTATAATGGCATTTTTACTTATCTTTATTCATATGAAAGAATAACAAAAGAATTAGCTTTCTGCATATAAAAGGAAAAAATAAATCAGGGAATAATTTTAAGAATTAAAAAATATTTTCAAGCCCCAGTAAATTATAATGCCATTATAATTCGGGTTATTTTTGCTTAAGGTACTTGAAGTATGAATACATATATTTTCTTGTTTATGAGAAATCAAGATTTGATAATAATATCTACACCTAGAAAATATTTTGCAGTAAACGAATGTTCAGAAAAGGACATGGTAAACTGTAACACTAAAGGATTTATGTATAAGTACCGAACTGTGCCAACTTTGTGGACGGCATGAAATCCAGCATAGACTGACCAGAAAATAATCTCATTCTTATTGAGCCTCATATTTGTGCTCTGTCAAAAATTATAAAGTGACACATAACTATTGTTTAAAAATTTAAAACAAAGCTTTAGTGAAAGTGTTCATTCTTTCTATATTGTATTGTCTATCTTAGAAATTGATTGGTGACACTCTGGATGCATAACCACAACACATAATAATTTTTCCCCTTCCTATTTGGCTATATAGGTTTGTGAACTTCCTTAGATGTTTACTATTTGAACATGCCACTGAGCACACAAAAAAAATGAGTTTTCAGAACAAAGAACAAAAGCCAGTACTGATAGCTGGATGCTATGTACGAAGTAGCAGCAGCAAAGATCTTAGGTGGTGGCCAGACTTACTTCTGGGCCCTAATCTGTGTGACAAGCCCATGAAGAATCTAAAGAACTTGCCAAGTACACTGAGATGTGTCTGTGTGCTTTATGGGTGTACATATACAAGGTCTACAAAACTAAATACATCTGTCAAAATCTTTAATCAACAAAAGAATACTAGGAAAAATTATAAATAAATCTCCTATAGTTAAAAACAACCAGTGGTAACTCCAGAACTCTTAGAAACTAACACTGAGCATGGGTTATATAGTATCTAAGAAACAAAGCCCAAGTAATATCAATTGCTAGATTGCATAGCACAGTTTAGTTTTTTGTTAAAGTATAAGAAGTGCTATGCAGTCATTATAATTATTTTAACTACATCAAGTACTTAAGAGTTGGATTAAAAATTAGCTTAGTGTCAGAAATAAACCTAACAAAATAGAACTGTACTGTAGGAGCTGGTATCAGAATTTTCCTTAGTGAAAAAGTTGTCCCCACTGAGAGGCAGAATAATTTAGTGGCTAAGAGGACATACTCTGCAGCCAAACAGCCTGGGTTTAAATCCCACCTCTGCCAATCACCACTTATTCTCTCTCCTTTAGCTTCCTCACAGGCAAATAGAAAAAATGATAGTATAAACCACCTCATAGGTCTGTTTTGAAGATTAAATAAATTTATAGAGTAACTTGAAGAGTGACATAAGTGTACTTGTTAATCATTTACAGATATTGACAGAATCCAGGAGAAATAACTGAGTAGTGAGAGAGAGAGGGGGGAAAAAAGGGCAAAATACTGTGTGCCTAGTGATCATAACCACTTTCAAACCACCTCCTTCCCTCTAGTCCCCCACTTGCTCCCAATATCATCTTCATGATGTCTATTAGACTCACGAATGCCGAGAATACACAAATTTTAATTGTTTTGTTTTAAAAAGCATAGACTGTTTTAAAAATAATGGATTCAATGTGGTATAGGACAGGGAAATCTGGACTCCAGAGTCAGAAGAGGCCAGGAAAATTTTAAGCTGAGGAACGAATAGCAATCGTGGGGACAGTTTTGGAATTTGACAAGCTCTGAAACTGGGATAAAGAGGCTCACAGATTACACTGGCAGTGCATGAATTTTAAAATAACATAAGATACAGGAGTGCTGATTCATAGGAGCACATGTACCCCAATGCTTATAGCAGCACTTTCAACAATAGCCAAATTATGGAAAGAGCCTAAATGCCCATCAACTGATGAATGGATAAAGAAGATGTAGTTTATATATACAATGGAATACTACTTGGCAATGAGGAAGAATGAAATCCTGCCATTTGCAGCAATGTGGATGGAACCAGTAGGTATTATGCTGAGTGAAATAAGTCAGTCAGAGAAAGACAGATATCATATGTTTTCATTCATATGCAGAATTTGAGAAACTTAACAGAAGACTATGGGGGAAGGGAAGGTGGAAAAATAGTTTCAAACAGAGAGGGAGGCAAACTGTAAGAGACTCTTAAATACCAAGAACAAACTGAGGGTTGATATGGGGGTGGGGGAGAAGGAAAAATGGGTGATGGGCATTGAGGAAGGCACTTGTTGGGATGAGCACTGGGTGTTGTATATAAGCCAATTTGACAATAAATTATATTAAAAAATAATAAAATAACATAAGAAAGCACCAGTATTTTCATATTCTACTTAAAAAATTACTTAAACTCTTAAATGACTTAATTAAATAAAACAGAAGAAATTGTAAGTCATGTGTACAAGAACCACTCAGCTGCTCATTCCTGCCCATTGCATAAAATTGACACTAAGCAGCTGTTAAGCCAGGATTATATTTCCCAGTCCCCATGCCTAGCATGCAGGCATGGTTATGTGATTCCTGATGTGTGGTGCTTCCAGAACGAGGCTTTTAAGAAGCAGAAGTACCTTCTCCATTCTTCTTTTATTCGTCTGTGACATGGACTCAGATAATAAAAAAGCATAAAATATAAAGAGCCTGGGTGCCCAAACCACTGCATGGAAGAGAGAGGATTGTCAACTATGAACACCTGACCAAATTGTTAAATGAACAATAAACAGATTTTACTGAACTTGAGACCATACATTTTAAAGTCAATTATTATAGCAGGTAGATTCATTTTAATGAATAACTTATCGAGTTAATTAAAGATGATGGCACAGTATCACGGCTAACAATATAAATGTTAAGCACACTGAATCTACTGCCTATTGGCGACATGATCTTGCGAAAATTATTTAATCTTTCTGAGCTCAGTTTTCTTACCTAAAAAGTGGTGATAACAATGGGTGGTACCTGTTTTAAAGTGTTAGAATTGTGCTAGTCTGGCTCACAGTAAGTATCCAATAAAGTCAGCCTTTATTACATAATTAGGCTTATCTTTGTGGGTAAATGAATCAGTTAAGTGAACAGAACAAATGAATCTACTTCTATTATATGTATATAGTAGCAGTCCTCAAGATATAAATGACTGCTTATTGCACTCTCCCATCTTCTCCCCAACACGACCAACATGTTCTAGACTTTAGCACTGTTAGAGGAACCTTGTAGACCACTGCCTGTTACTTGCCTTATTCCCCTGTTACCTTCTCCCCTGAGACCATTCTTCTGCTGGTGCCCCATTATATGCAGTTTGGACAACATGGACCAAAGGGAATCTCCCATATGGATGTACACAACAGTCTTTTATCTCTCTTCTTCCTTCACTTCTCTTTTACAACTCTATCTCAGCTGTCCCAAGGAAATCTCTCCTTCTTTTGATAACCTCCTCAGTGCTTAGAAAGCAGTGACATAGTTCAGAGAAAAACAAGTACCATTCTGAACATGACTTATTACTTTGAGAGAAGACTATGAAATTTGAGATATGATCCCTTCTTAATATACTCTCTTCTCTACAGAAAAGCCTACTAGAATTTACTGAACCCACAGATGCCCAACAAACTCGTTTTTTGTTAAATTAACAAGAAACACAGTCCTACTGTGTTTGAGCCTTTGCACATTTTAAGACAGCTTTAGGAACTAGTCCACCAAGCAGCTGGAGTTGCAGTACAGTATCATGGTCCTGGAGCCAGATAGCTGGATGACAGTGTCACTTCCCAGGCCAGCTTTGATGATATGCTTCACTTACAGCACAGACTCTGTAGCTCAATCCCTAGGTTCAAATTCCAGCTCTCTTCTTACCTGTGTGAACTCAGGCAAGTTACTCTCTCTCTTTCACTTTCCTGACAAGTAAAATCGGACTAATAGGTAAGGCATAGCACTGAAGAAAAACAAAATAGTGGTGTGCATTAGCTTATTAGTCTTAGTGTATAAAATTATTTGAAGATACATTTTACAGTTTTCTCCTTATAAGGAAAGTGAAATCCAAATTAAATATTTTTCTAGTTACATAAACTTCTATGAAAATGACAAATTGTAACCACTGACACTGGATATTCTTGATATTTATAGATAATTATATATTTAACTAACAATTAACAGCACTTTAAACATACCCAGACCATGTAGTGCAATAACAAAAATACTATAAACTAGGTGCCTTATAAAGAGCAAAAGTTTATTTCTCACAGTTCTGGAGGCTGGGAGGTCCAAGAACATGGAACCAGCAGATTCGGTGTCTGGTGAGGACTCACTTCCTGGTAGACAGATGACTTCTCACCATGACCTCACATGGTTGGAAGGGTAGTCAGCTCTGTGGAGCCTTTTTTAGAAGGGCACTAATCTCATTCATGAGGGCTCTACCGTCATGACCTAGTCACCTCCCAAATGCCCCACAGGACCTAATACCATCATACTGGCCATTAGGTTTCAATGTATGAATTTTAGGGGGACACAAATATTCAGCCTGGGGCAAGGACTAAGACTCTGAGTACAGACAAAGATTCAAATTCTCTCTTCCACTTACTTGCTGTATGACTTTGGGTAAGTGACTTAACTTCCTTCAGCCTTTAATTTTTTTTTTCCCCTTGAAAATCCAAAGAAAATTACTGTATGTCATTAACTCTATAGCAACCACACAGAATTGTTGAGAGGGTTGAATGTGAATATAGTATAATGCATAGCAAGTACTTTACACAGGACCAATCATATAATATGGCTGAGTAAGTATTCACCATTCGTATTACTGATAGCCACTTGATAAATGTGGAGTAAATGAAATGTTTGGCACCACATGAACATTACTGCCAGTGCTAGGTGGGAACTTAAGTTCAGTGAGGGAACAACTGCTGGTTTCAGGCACCACTGACCCAAAGATTTAATGGTGGAAAAAAGGGGAAAATTTAAAACAAAAATGATGGCTTCCTTTTACCTTGGGGAAGGGAGTAGGACTTAACTAAGAATGAACATTACAAATGTTAGTACAATATACTACTAAAAACAGATTGATTATTTTAAAGATTAAAATTCAGGTGATATGTATGTAAAATTTGAAATATTTGGGCTCTTTACAATTGTATTTAATTCTCACAATTATTTTCTGAATGGAAAGGAAAATAATATTAAGAATATATTAAAGTTTATGGAATTTTTGAGGACTAAAGAATATATGTTTATATTACATTTAAAGCTAACGTTCCTCATGAATCCTTCCTTAGATAATGCCTTCCTAATTTTTCTTAATATGATCAGGCTTTTATTTTAAGAGTTTCCATAATTTTGCACTCATGCACTTACTCAGATGGTAAGCCTGAAAAGCTCTGTAAACTGTAAATTTCTATAAAAAGACAGGACAGCCTTCTGCCTTTTACCAAGTCAAAACTGACCTTATAAATAATTTGAGGGCAAGGAAAATGCCTTCTATTTGTGTGTACCATGAAGAATACTCACAGCAGCATTCTAAAAGGCATAGCTAGGGGGTATGCAATGAGTGAAAACTATGAAATATAAAAGCAGAACAAAAGGACAGACAACTGGCATTGCTTTGAGTAACATCACTAAGCCATTTACAGAGTAAAAGGATGTACACCAAATTGTCAAACTGTGCTATCCAGGCCAGAGAATCTAGGACGTGCCCACTAGGAACTAAAAGCACTGGCAGAGATATAGAGGAGATGGCTTCTGCATCCAGCACCAAGAGCAGAAGGGAGCCAACAGACCTGTTATTACAGAGCCACTTAGATTCAGGAACTCTCACCAAGGAACCCAGAATTCAGGCCACCTACACCTTGGAAATTAAAACCAATATCTGTAATTGTACTTAGATCAAATTTAAAAATATGGAAAAAATAGGCTTTTTCATCCCAGTCAGTGCATGTAATACATTACGTTAAAACATTTGAAATCAGCTGTTTTTCTTTCATGTTTCTGTATATATAATTTGGATTAGATTTTCAAAATTATTTACATGATTTATGAAAGTGGATTTTCTCCACAAAAATATGCTTTTGAATCTTTACTCAAAAAAGATTTGAAGAGATAATAAGGAATGCTCCATGAGAAGACAGAATTGTTATTAAGCGTTATAGAAAGTCAAAGCACCAAACTGAAAGTAAATTTTTACTTTTAAGGTAAAAGTTTCCTACTCTCATCTTGCTATTTATATTCACACCAATCTCTCTCTCTCTCTCTCTCTCTCTCTCTATATATATATATATATATATATATACATATATAGATAGATAGTTGTCTATCAATGATTTGTTGAAGATCACAGAATTCCCCTGAAAATTTATGTAATCTTTCTTAAAATGACATCTTTTCTATCTTTTCTTTATTTCATTTTTTTTCTTTCTCCTTTTTATAAACATCTAGTTAATTGGGTAAATTTCCTGAGGTACAAGTTGTAAATAGGAATTGGCATTTTTAGTAGCAGGCTGAATCATGTAGAGTCTATTAAATATCTCATTTGAGTTTATTTTCCTGTGGATTTCTAGTCAATACGTTTTCCTATCAAGAATCCTCCCTCTCCTGAAATCATTGCTTCACTATATACTAATTTGGATGTAAATTTTAAAAAATAAAAAAATAAAGTTAAATCATATAAAAAAAAGAATCTTCCCTCATTAAAGGCATTGATTCTATTTTCAGTTTCTATAATTCAGGTAGATTAGAGATTCTCACACTTTCAAAGTATAAGAGTGATAAAAATTCAGAGTGATAAAAATATTCAGAGTGATGAAAATATTAAATTAAGATACTGATTTTTTGTATTTCTTAACTTAATATACTTCTGCTTCATTAGATAACAGCAAATTGTTTCAATGCAACTATATGTTTATTTACAAATATAAATTTACATATTACGTATAATTTATAATTCTTTTCATTTGAAACTTTCCTAAACAGAATATGATTATTTACTACTTGATTGTCAGAAGTTTTATAGTTTCAAGTATAAAAGTATAAAAAATGATATAAAACCAGAAAAATATATATGAAAAAAAGGTGCTATTTCAGCTTACAGAAACATACTAGGTTACTGAATTTGAATCTGGAATACTGACTATTATTTCTCCTATAGTCCTAGAACATGAAGTCTATTAAGCCTCACTAAAACTATGACTAGCCATTGTGTGTACCACATTCTTTAGTTTGTAAATGATTATTTTAATAAGTATTGCAATGTATTTGCCTGATATCAGAAATCTTATTTTCCATGTAAGAATTCACTAGCTGACTTGCCTAATAGTTATGGTAAATCCATTATGACAGGTATCCTTTGTCTCTATCCCTAAGAAAAGACAGATTTCCAAAAAATATACACATTTTCACATTTCTTAACTATGTATTTTCACAAGGTTAATAGACTTATTACATCAAGTGATATATGCAAGAGGGTGTTGAAAACTGTAACATCTTTATCAATCATTATCAAGGCAAATTTTGTCTTTTAGTAATTTTCTAATAAAATGTTACTTTCACTTTTACCATAATGGTAAAGAACTTACTATCACAACAATTCATTTACTGTGTCAAAACTTTAAAATGATTAAGTATCTACTGGTGCTTTTAGAAACGTTAAAACTTAAAAGCAGAAATGTGGAATTATCCAATAAAATGTATCCAGATCAATGTCCAGGTATTCTGAAGTGATATATATGAAGGGAAAGAAAGGGAAAAGGAGGCAGAAAAATAATAGAAAAAAATCACTTTTACTTGTTAAAATTTTAAAAATTGTGTTGATTTCCTAAAAAATAACAAAGCCCAACATAAAAGAAAAACTGACTATAAATTTACCCACTAACAACAGCATGTCACAACGTTAAATGCAATACCATGATATGATCAATTAATTACCATCTGAACATGATATTTTGACTGAGCAAACATCACACCCATCCGATAGACTTCTATTAAGAATCTTCTGCATTAAAGGCACTATATCATGTAAGACCCACCCACTACTCCCCTAAAAACCTGCTGCACAGTTACTATCCTTGAGTAACTTTGAAATTCATCTTGTGATAAGAACCTTATAGATATATACGGGGCAGAGAAGTATTTAAACAGCACCACATGAGAACCAAAAAATGTTTTGCAGGAGTTCAGAGAATCACTTTTAGCCCTGATAGAAAGTTGGAATTCGGGTAGGGCTTGAATGAAGACAAGGATTTTGACAAGCAAGGTGACAGATTAAGAACTTTCCAAGTGGAGGGTTGGACCATTACAGGTTGTACCTGTAAAGATGCAAAGAAAGAAGCTTTAAATTATGTTTTATAAACCCAAAGAATTCATGTCTGGCTAGAGCACTGCCAGAAATTAAGTTACATATGTGAGAGACAGAAAGTAAATAAGAATCATTTATTCATGTCACATATAAAGTATACATTTTTTACCAGTATTTTTCCACTACACACATATCATCGGTTTCCTATGCACAATACCTGTGACCTCACAAGTTGTTAAATTTTATCCAAATCAAATTCATGTCTGTGGGCTTTCTGTGACCTTAACAAGAACAATCTGGGGGTAATGAGAGGCGGAAAACTCAGACTGGTGTGTGAGGAGGACTGAGTGGCTTTTGAGGAAAGAGAACACAGAAAACTTTCAAAAAGTTTCATTCATTCAAGAAAATCTTTGCATGCCTAGTAACATTGTGTGCAGCATTGTGTTAAATTCTGGGGAAGTAATCATTACTGAAAGAACAGATACAACCCCTGAGTTCCCAACTGGGAAAATCACAGTTGAACAAAGTGTTTTCACTATTTCATGTGAGCAGCTAAGTCAAGGATCAAGTTTTAGGGCAAGGTTGAAGAGCTGAAGATTCTCATCTTTGGGGGATAAGCCTTCATTCTGGAGAATCATTTTGTCTAGTGAGAGATGATGCCAATAGGCAAACAGTATAAATGTAAACGCTGCAGGAATAAGGGGTGTGGGATTTGAAAGTCACAGTAGTAATATAAATTAACTTCTGGCTGAGCAGAGAATATGTTTAGATAACTATAAAAATGATCACAGTTCTCTAATGACTTCATCTGCATTCTGCATTGCAGTCAGTAAATTCTTGGCCTAGAGTAAAGGTCATGAAACTTTCTCTTTAAAAGACTAGATAGTGAATACTTTTGATTTTGTGGGCCATAAGTTTTGTGGCATGAAAGCAGCCATGGACCACACATAAATGAATAAGTATGGCTGTATTTGTTTTTTTTTTTTAAGAGAGAGAGCAAGAGAGCAGGACAGGGGGTCAAATGGGGGGGGGGGGAGGGAGGGAGGGAGGGAGGGAGAGAGAGAGAGAGAGAGAGAGAGGGAGAGAGAGAGGGAGAGAGAGAAAATATCCCAAGCAGGCTCCATGCTCAGCGCTGGAGGGCCCAACATAGGTTCAATCCCACAACCACTGGACCATGACCTTAGCCAAAATTAAGAGTCAGACACTCAACTGACTGAGGCACCCAGGCGCCCCAGCATGGCTGTATTTCAATAAAACTGTTTATGGACACCAAAACTGAATTTCATATAATTTTTATGTGTCACCATATATTATTGTGACATTTTCATCCATTTGAAAAAAAAATCATTCGTAGTTCATGGGCCATATGAAACAAACTTTGAGCCAAAGTTTGCTGACCCCTGACCTAGTATAGAAAAGTACAGGAAGGGTTGGATAAAGAGAGAAGATGGATCACTCTCTGGCAGATTATACCTAACACAGGATAAACATATGGATAACTACCCTTTAAGTGTGTGCACAATGTGGTATAATGTGACGAAGTGCAATTTCCTGAGGTCAGGGCTGATGGATTTCACAAGATCTTCAAAGGGGGACTTGACAGGAAGAACTTTGAGAGGCAGTGATTTATAAGAACTCCAGTTAGATTTTAAGAATTTGTATACCATTAATCACTTTATAACTAATGAGCAGATAAAAACATTGGCCAGGTTAGCTTGCCTCTCAGCACCATTCATGAATGATGCCACTAATATCTGTTCTTTAACTACTGCCCTTCTATTTGGTTTCTCAGAATTATTAAAATTGCTAATTAGTATTACTATTGGGCCCTTTCTACATGCCAGGTACTTTGATAGAAACTGTTAACCTAAATTTTCATTTAATTCTCACAACAGTCTTCTGAAGTAGGTACCATTTATTATTCCATTTTATAGCTAAAGAAACTGAGGCTCAAAAAGGCCTTTACCTTTTGTTCTTATATTCTGCACTGCCTTCCTAAGGAAATTCATTGATCCCAATTTCCATTTATATGCTGATGATCCTCAACTGCCTTAAAAACCTACCCAATGACTGTCCAAACATCATCATGAAGTGCCAAATAATATCCTTTCCCAGGAGTCACTCTCTCAGTAAATGACAATATCCACCCCTATCCATGACATTCCTCTCCTCACTACTGCCCACAGACTCTTCCATACAAAGGACTGTAATCTCTTTCATGCTCATCTACCTTTTTCCAAATCTAGCCTGGTACAAGCCTTCTGCAATGGTGTCCTAAAGAGGTCTTCCTAAATACATATTTTTTAAAAGTAAAAAAAAGAGGTAGCATTATAGGACAAAATGAAATGTTATGAATATATAAGTATTTTTAAAAAGCTATATAAAAACATATCTCTATGTGTACATGGAGTTGCATGGAATTATAGTGAAGTGGTTAAGACATAAATTCCATTTCAACTTCTAAAAGTTGTGTGGCCTCAGACAAGTCACGGAACCTGTAAGATGGGAATAATAATAGTACCATTTATGACTGTGTTTTGAGGACTAGAGAAGTTAATACATGCAAGGCAATTAAATGGATGGCATGTAGTAATTAATAAATAATAGCTGTCATTGCTGATGGTTTTATCAATATTAATAACACAGATGCATAAAAAAAGATTAGCTAATAATATACTAATATTTTCACAGTGAACTTGCAATTAGTGGTGGCATTGCAGGAGTTTTATGTATCTTCTTTTTTGTTTTTCTGTGCTTAAAAATCTGCAAAATATTACAAAAACAAATCAGCAATATATCTCTATATAAAATCACTCTGTTAAATGAGGATACATTGAAATTCATCATCTGCTGTAAAAATTATCAGACACACTTCTCGTTATATTTGAGCTACCCAAAATATTTTATCATATCCAGTCTGAAATTGATCTCATGTTTAAAAATATACTTAGTATAGTTAACAATAATTATCACCATATATAATTATTTGAGTACTTAGTATTGTCCTTTGAAGGCACTTAAGAAATGTTAGTTTCCTTTCCTCCTTCAAATCCTAAACACAAATTAATTATAAAAATTAATTCCACTCAAATAAATATTTTTTTCCTGACAAATTGACCTAAAAGTATATATACATATTAGCCAAATTCAAAATTTATAGTTCAGAGCCAAGAAAAGAACAAAAACATAGCAGCTGGCATATGTTTGAAAATACTAAACCTTATTAGGGCATCTCTTCAGAAGATGAGTTACTATAGCTGAACTGAATCTCTATTAACAGTAGTGAATTCCTAAGCCAGACAGCAACAGTAAATAAAAGAACTCATGCTTACATTCATTTGATGGTTTTGCAGACTTGAGAATCATTTCTGGCACCATGATTTTGCATTCAGGAAACAAAGAATATGAAACATTATGTTCCTCACAATGTTTTTCTTGTGCTATTAAATCAATCAAATAAATGAGGCAAAGACAAGAAATCTGGATTTCAGCAAGATTTTGATAAATGTAGTTTTCTATTTCTGAAACTTAGTGGGGCACCTATCCTTTGTAAGAACTTTTTGCTTCCATTATTAAGTAGCAGAACCAAGAAAACATTTCTTAAAATGTTCACAGAGAACACCTTAGCCTTCTCTGTAGCTACAGCTTACTTTTATAAAAAGGAAAAGACTGATAATATTCACAAAGCTGCAGTAGACTTAAAATACAGAGAATATTTTGGCAAACTGGATTGGTTGGAAGGAGATAAAATAAGTCCTATGGCAAAATAAGACATGCATTTTCCCAAGGTAAATAAAGTATAAAGTCCAAGCTGGCAATCATATTATTTATTTTAGGACTTTCTTCACCTGTGTGGCTTTTGGGAAGAAAATTGAAAAAAGATTAGCAGAAGGGTATTTAATAACTTGGATATTTTCTTGGCATGGTTATTATCTAAGGACCACATGAATTTTAAAATAATGCCTTAAACTCATAGGGAAATTAGATTATTCAAGAACTATCCCTTTAGGTGTAAGTGGGTTATAGTTGGAGTTTTATTAGTATATATTATTTACTTGACAGTGGAACAAGGGTAATTTTGTTAGTTTCCATTTATAATTTCTTCTTGAGAAATTTGTGATATGCCTTGGAAATTCATTAACTCTTATTAAGCTATTTTGAAATCAAACATATATACATCTACCCAAAACTTCTTAGGATACTTACATTTTTGCCTGTATAATCTTGTAGGATAATAAGCACTATGCAGTTTTTAACTCTACTATGAATCTTCTGAAATGTTTCATTCCCATGACTACAATGAAAGAGTTATTTAATTTCATTGAGATAAACTGCCAAAAAAAAAAGCCTTTTAGGCCCCTATTTTGAGTAAGAATAAGAAAAAGATTGGTTCATTGCCTTGGGAAGAAGTAATATCAATAGATAAGAGAGAGAGTAGAGCTTCAATTTTCCCCTATTGGACAAACCTTTGTATTGAGAAGAGTTCAACTAAGTAGTAAATGGCAGCCCAGGACAGGTGAATTTCCTATATATAATTCTATATATATAATCTATTTTAGATTATAGAATAGATTCTAGATCTAGATCTAGATCAGAAGAAATCCTGGTGTGGACACCGGAGATGTGCACGGCAGGGGATGACAGTCTTGAAAAACAAATGAAACTAGTATGAACTAGATACCTGCAAATCCTGGTAAATGCACTTTAAAGTTACCTTGCAGAGATTTTGCATTATCCAAACCCAGCTGGAATTCCAGTGCTGCTCAGCAGTACTTTTATCATAGTCATTTCTTATGACATTCCTCACTCTATTTGCTCTCGCCTCATTTACACTGAGAAGATCAAAGGCCTCAGACTCAAGTTTCTTCAGTCATCATATTCCTGTTGCAATACTCCTGTGTATTCCAATCATTTCCTCTTTTCTATCAAACTCAGGGAGAGAACCATCTTTCCTTTTCTCCAAGAATAACTTTAGCGTCCTTGAATTATAACCTCTGTTCTCTAGGACTTTTCTCTGTTAGTTAAAATTCTTTGTTATTTGTATCTTTCAATCTCTCCATCTAGAGGTGCTTTTCCCATACCTCATCCTTGGAAAATGCTCAGATCTCCTCATTCTGAGACAGACATACATGCGTGTGCGTGCGCGCGCGCACACACACACACACACACACACACACACACACACATCACGCACCTCTTATTTACTCTTAGTACTGTCTCCATTACAGAGTCTGCTATATAAAAGTACTTTATACATTTTGGTAGAATGAATGAAAGATGAACTGTTCATACTGGTTTTCCCTTCCTAATACTAAGCTTTCTGAAGAGAAGTTCCTAATAATTACTTTTATTTATTCATCTTTCCAGCCCCAGCCCCATACATATGAATAGGCTTTAGGGGGGTGAGGGCAGCCTCATGCTATCCTGTTGTAGACCCTCTAACTCCATGTTTCTGAGCTCCTACCTACATTCTCTGCTGTTCTAGCTCCTTACACCCATGACAAGAACTCCATCACAAATGCAATGGGGAGTAAATAAGTGGGCATGGATAAGATGATGGTTACAGACAGAAAGCTGAAATGAATGATGAGTGGAGAGTGGGATGGGCTGTAGCCCATGTTGGGTTCTGTCCCACACTTGAGGCATGCTCTATCTTCACCCCTTCCTCTCCAGTCTATTCAAACTTAAGGTCAGGAAGAATCTTGTTCCAAAATCCAATGGTCTCTTCTCATTCTCTAGCCTCTTCAGTCCTGTAAGATTAACTAGTCTTTCTCTACAATTCTTTCCTCCATTGGGACTCTGCTTTTCTTCCTCTTTACTCCTCACTCTTTTTTTTCCCTCTGGATCCTGCTTCCACACTACACATGCTTCTTCCCTTAGAAGTTATTCCTGAATAAGGGCATCTCACCTTATCTTCTCTTAATGCCATTTTCAGTCCATTCCTTTCTGAGTGAGCTCATTCTTTTCCTTTTCCATAGCTCCTTCTCTAGCTCACTGTGTTATATGTCATTTGATCTATTAGCTCACACCGACTTCCTTGCTTCCTCGCTGAGTTTGTACACCTGGCTTCTGTTTGAGCTTCCAGTGGCACAGCTGTTCTTCTATTCTCTTGATTAAAATGTCTCCATCAAGCAGTGAGCAAAGTCCCTTACAGGGCTTCAAAAGACCTGGCCCCAACCTTTTTTCTAAATGTATTTCCCACTAAGTCTTTTCATACACCTTTGTTTCAGCCAAACTGTGTCCATGGGCTGGGATAATTTATTGAAATATATATTTGTGTTTTTTTCCCAGTATTTTTCCTTCCACCTTTCCAAAAAAATTATTAGCCTTTTAATAATTTCCACAAAATTACTTTCTGCTTCTTTGCTTCAGGGATTCTTGCAGGAATATTAGGGCAGCCAGAAGGTAGTAGTGACTCTTTCATCCTTCTTAAAGGCCTAAACCCTAAAACATAATGCTAAATGTGCCAGCCAGATCAAAAAAGGAGGAGAAGGCTTTGCAGGGCCTATAGACATGAGTGGATCCTGTAGGCACCTGGGAAGAGGCCCTGTTCCATGCACACAAAAAGGAGGAGGAAAACAGGAGCTTAATGTAACGGAAAGGTTTTTTTTTTTTTTTGTTTGTTTGTTTTTTTTTGGTGCAGGTTGAGTTTCTTTACTCAGAGGGAGTGTGCATCATTTTCAAGTCATGGAAATTTTTGTTTATCCATATCCATGTGAGATATGCTTCCTTATAAAATACATACCTATTACTTTGCTCATGGCAGTAGCCTCAAATTTTCGTGCTTGCAGCAAATTGACAGTAAAGTCAGAGCTTGATCTAATAGGAATTCACAGAAATGGATACTGGTAAAGGTTGAAGAAAAAGGGGACAACTTATAGAGTTACAAGGCCTTGAGCAGGATCTTGAAGGAAAGGATTTGGATAGGGAAAAGTAAAATTTGGCATGGGGGAAAATTTTTAGAAAAACACAGACTATTACCAAAGAAACAAATGATTTTTTAGTACATTCTTGGTACATGATAACTGACTCTTAATTGTTTGAAAATTATAAAATAGAACTGCAACATCTCCATAATGTAAGCAGTTTTGATCATTAAACATGATATTAATCTAATAAAATATCTTCAGCTGTTAATGATATAATAATAATTTTATTAAATGGTTAGACCATAATTATTTACTAATTCTGCATGTGCTCTCATCTTGAGACATAGATCTTAGACCAATTTGTCTTCCCACTTCTTTTGGTAACATATATAAACATATATAAATTCTTTGGTTCATGTTTATTTCGAGTGTGAATAATTTCCTTCCACTGGGGATGATACTTTTAATTTTGAAATACCTACTGTGGCTGGTATAATACTGGAAATACAGTTATTCAATAATTTAAGATAAAGTAAATTAAACACTTTCTGATGATAGAAAAATAGAACTGATAGAAAATAGAGCTGATGATATTTTACATTTACAGATGTTTTCTTCATAAAAGTTAAAAGTTCTAAGCAGAAATCATAGTCTCGGATGCACAGTGCTTCTTTGATCTAAGATCTGTTCTGAGATGACCTGTTTCTTGCAGTGAGAATGAATATCCATTAGAGTTATAGAAATCTTTTATATGATTTTAGGATGCATACCTTTCCCAGGGGAATAAGCACTCATCATTTTCAACATTTTATCAATGTGCTGTGCCCTCTCACCTGGAATGAGCTTCCCTATATGGTATTAATGATTTAATTTTTAATATTCAGTCTCACCTCTTCAAAGAAGCCTCTCAAGATTGCATGAGAGTGAATCACATTCTGTGCTTCCTCTGTACCACTTTGATAAATGGATAATTGCCCTTTCTGAGATGGAATATTTATATGTAATTCACCCTTTTCTACTGTGGTATCTTTGAAGCCAGAGGCAATATTTCATTCATCTCTTTAGTGTTCCTAGGTCCTAGCCCAGTGCCTGGTATACTGTCTATCATGTACTAACAACAGAATTGTGCTTAAATGTTCGCTGAACCTTATTTCAAACTCTTCTTTTTTGCAGAGTGAAGAGAATAGGCTTGGGCACCTGGAAGCCTGGGTTTAAATTCTGGCCCAATCACTTAGAATAGGAACTTAAGAAATTACCCAATCACTCTATGCTTTAATTTCTTCAATTTCAAAATGGAAATAGTAATAATAAGAGTACTTAATAAGTTTGTTGTGACCAATAAAGGAGTGAAATTATATGCACACACATATGCATGTATATAACTTAAGAGTGAATGGCAAAAGCTCTAGAAATGTAAATAATTATTAGTTTTATTCACTTAGACACATGAATAATCATTCTTATGATACTTAAAATTATCTTACATTTGTAGATAAAGTTATAAAGATTAGCCCTAAGTTTACTCTGAGCCTCAATTCCAAAATATTTCTAGATATGGAGCTTTTTCTCATAATTCCATTTCCTTCACTATTTTGCTTTTCAAACTAATCTAGGTACTGCTTACTGAATAGGTTTTTTGCTATATGCAAGATGGCTTGAAGACATTTACCAGTAGTAGCACCTAGAGTCATTGGAAATGTCCTATTTAAAAATACATATTTAAAGAAGCTATTCTTATTTTCATTATGAATAAATAGTGTGGTAAAGGTGTTTTTAAAATATTAATATTTATAATTGAAATATCCTGTAAAAATAATTACCTATAATTGAAGAGACTAGTAAATTATATGTAAGAATAATTTTATATATATTAAAGAGCACAGTAACTACTCTTCATAATAAACACATATACATGAATGTGTGTGTATAGTATATAAAATTTACCATGCTATCAATTTGCTGAAATAAATTTTACTTGATTTCAAACAAACACTCAAATATACTCCTTTAAGCAAACTTGTGGCTATAAAAACAAAAACAGAAAAGCAATGTGCTTGTAATATATCATTCTTAGAAAAGCTGATTAAACTTTTATTTCCAAGCGTTTCACATTTTTCTGATTATCTCTCATCTATATTGTAGAAAAACTGTAACCCAGACTGTACGGATTAGTGGTTCACTAAAAGAGAAGCCCTTACTTGGGCTTTTCTTCTACATTAAAATAATTAAACATTTACATTAAATGTAATACATTCTATTCCCCAGAATACACAGCTTGTTTTAAAGTAATGCTGTTTTCCTCTCCATATCACTTGTAGAAGACAGAAGAGGAAGAAAAATCAGGCCATGCACTGAAACAAAGAGGAATGATAATTAAGGTTTGTCACCATCTGTCATTTGCTTTAGAAAGATCAATAAGAATAAGTTATCAAAAAGAAGGTAAAATTATGATATAGAAAATATACATAAAATTTTATACCTGGAAATATCATAGGAGGACAGATAGTCCAATCCGCCCCCTGCCCCCTGCCCCCCCACATTATATAAGCAAACTGAATCCTAGAGAGATGAAGTAACAGGTGATTTACTGAGTCACTTTAGAAAATAATTGTTTTGTTAGCTTGGCTTTGTAATCCAATGTCTTTTTTGCTCCCTTACACTGCAACCTAATTTTCTAAAGTAGGGTATTCTGTGGAGATTATTAACAATGCAACTTTTGGGGCGCCTGGGTGGCTCAGTCAGTTAAGCGTACGACTTTGGCTCAGGTCATGACCTCGCGGTCGGTGAGTTCAAGCCCCGCCTCAGGCTCTGTGCTGACAGCTCAGAGCCTGGAGCCTGTTTCAGATTCTGTGTCTCCCTCTTTCTCTGACCCTCCCCTGTTCATGCTCTCTCTCTCTCTGTCTCAAAAATAAATAAACGTTAAAAAAAAATTTTTTTTAATAAAAAAAAAAAAACAAAAAAACAATGCAACTTTTGAAAAGGTAAATATTATTTGAAATTCAACAATGACCATAAACGGAATAAAATTTAAATTAATAAAGCAAAGAGGCTAATTAAGTATTTCAATGACAATCATTTGAACCTATTACCTACAAAGCTATGTAACAAGTATAGTTCCTAAATTATTATTGTGTTTTATTCTAGGAAAATATAATTCTACTTTAGTGAATGGTAGAGAAGGAATTATAGGGGCAAAATAAAGGAAGAGAGACTGTGGATAGTTAGCAGAAGAAGATAAGCAGTCCGCTAAATCCGCAGCCTCTCACGCAGGAAGCATTGGTTCATAAAAGAACATTTCCATTTCATCTAAGGGATGAAGGATTTTCAAACCTGGTGGTAAAAGCCTTATCCATACCTCACACTGTAAACTATCATTAGATCAATACCAAAAACCAGGAAGCGTCACCATCAAAAATAAGACAACACAAATGAAAAAATGCCTCCTACTCAAGGAGAAATCCGACCCTCAGAAAGATAAAAGATTCTCCTTTGCAATATACAGCTCATCTTAGTGGGATGGCATAGAGACAGATCCATCAGAGACTTAGATAATCTAGGTTTATTCTATGATTTTCAGAAAGACAAACCTCTGTTTAAATAGCTGTGTGCTGTACTTCAGTTTCTGAATGGTTCAATTTCCTACCTTTAATTTATTTGTAACTATGTCCACTAGAATGCACATTTTAAAATAGATACTCTCCAGGATGCCAAGTCAACTACAGAAAAGAATTCCATGAATGTTTTCTGGAATAAGTAAATGTTGTTACAACAAGACTTTTGCTGTTAAGGAACAAAAATATGGAACCAACGGTTATAACAGAAGAAACAAGTGCTGACAATTTAATCAATTCAGTATTTCACTTACCTTTGGTTTTCCACAGTACTGAACATAGTAATGAATTAATCTAATATGTCTGATCAAATATTATGTAATTTGGGGCAATTTAAAAAATATTTTATAGTACAGAAATAACCATTCTCCCTTCTGTGTTTTGCCTTTTTCTATATACCTTGAGGACATAAAGCTTTTAAGATTTATAAGCAGTAGAAAATATCTGGAAACTCAAATTTGTATTAAGACATTATTCTTTGAACAAATCCACTGACCCATTTTCTAAAGTAGAAATAACTGCCGGGTTTTTAACTTGCACTGAAAATATAACAATCACAGTTCAATAATTACATTCATACAGTACCTTGAAGACTATATCTCAAGTTGCACAACTGACATTCTTTTCCATCAAAATATAGAGCCTAAATTATAGGTAATTGTATTATGGAACATTTTGAAAAGGAGAATCCTGTTGCTTTTCTTGCATATAAATAAATTTGGATCTTTAATACTTCTTTGCATTTCCTTGCATATTTATAAACATGGCTTTACTTTTTTTTTTTAACTTAAAGGAAAATATCTGACCACTTTACCGATTGACAAATGATACCTTGTTAGCTGCACAGAAAAAAAAAATAAAATCGCATATGTAACAGATTTTCAGAGACAGAAAAATAAACTTCCTTTGCCAAGAAGAATCAATATGCTCTGCAATCACTCACAAGCCATAGCACGAGGATCCACTTTTGTCTCTCCAGCAAGAACTCGAGGTATCTAAATTGAATTCACTTCACTCACCTGTTTGGCTTAGCTGGGATGTGCTTCTACTCCTTCTAGACACTATGGCAACCACTTTGGCACTCAGGCTGGATCTCCTTTTCTTTCCACCTCCTCCAACTGTACCCACAGCTGTGTCGGACTGACTGCCGTCATTATGCTCCAGTGTGTACATCTCCCCACTCACACTGGTGCTCTTCATGATGGCTCTTCCTGAAGTCCCCATCCGTCTGCCTTGCATTTTAGGGGTAAATGAACTATATTTACAAAGTAAAAACATATACGCATCCATAAATTATAGGTCAGCAAAACTGAAACTCTAAATCTAATTTATTTTGAAATAATCCAGGCAAATTTTTAGGGGGAAAAGCCAGTTGCATAGTAGTCTTACAACTATATAGCTCAAAACAATAGTATTTCAACAAGGAATCCATAAACTTTTAGTGAAAACAAATGCAACCAGTGTTATCCAAAAGGAGGTAAATGTTACTAATTTTTTAGTGTGTTACTTTCAGAGAAAAACAAGGATATTTAAATCAACAAGACAAGTTCATATACATTCCTGAGGAAAAAATATTAATAAAAAATGGATACTCTGAGTTTGCCATACAAGGTTTAAAAAATGAAAACAGCTCTGTTCTACTTCCAACTAACAGACATCTCTTTGCCACCTGAGGCTTAATGAGTCTAGGAAACACTGCTAATGAGGCAAAAAAAATTGCATTTCCCTCCTACTTCCTTGTCCCCTCATGCTCCATCTCCTCCAAATTTCATCTCATTTTTCTCTTTGAGTATTTCAAATTCATACGCTCAGGTTGAGATATTCCTTTTTTTCTTTCCTACCAAAACTTACTTGTCTATGTTCCCAGACTGTACTCATTTATCTGAACAGATTACTGCCCTTCTCTCCTAAATTAGAAAATTATTGTTGAGAATTTCAGGCACCATGTTGGTGGGAAAAAAACCCATCTCTACCTGCCAAAGTAAATGTATGTCTGTGAACTGGGCAGAGAGGTAGGGCAAGCAAGTTGGGAGCTATAGATGTTAGGATTCTTCAAATCCTTTAAATTACATTGCATTGCATCTAGACTGGCCCCTTTTGGTCCAATAAAGATCTAGTTTGACAGATCTGAAATGACCCTCATTATTTTATGTTTCTTTAAAATATCTGCAAAAAATTGGCTTACGTGACACTCAGCACCATCTTGATTTTCAATTTTCTATTTCTTGTTTTCAAGTACAAAGTACGTTAATACAGCATTTTTTCGAGAGAGAGAGAGAGGGAGAAAGAAAGAAAGCATGAGTGGGGGAGAGGGGCAGAGGGAGGGAGAGAGAGAAATGTTAATGTTTATTTATTTTTGAGAGAGAGAGTGTGAGCAGGGGAGGGGCAGAGAGAGAAGGGGACAGAGGATCTGAAGCGGGCTCTGTGCTGACAGCGGAGAGCCCAATGAGGGCCTCAAACTCATGAACCATGAGATCATGACCCAAACTGAAGTCATATGTTCAACTGACTGAGCTACCCAGGTGCCCCTTAACATAAGCATCTTTTAAGAGTGATGACATTTAATAGTCATGTTGGGATAAATCCTAATATGATTAGAAATGATAAAACAAATTGTTGGGATCATGTAATATATTTGTGGTCATATATATAATGAGTGCTTTCGGAGAAAGGGAAATTGATATATTAGGGTGAGTTGAGAAATGTGGAAAAGTGAGATTGTGGAAGACTTAGAAGCAATGGAAAAGAAACAAGACTGTTTGATCTTTAGGATCCTTCCATGAATTGAATTGAAAAATGAGACCCCTCTTTGATAGGAATCATTTGGAATTTTTAATCCCTAGTTGTATTACTTGAACTGGTCCATATCAATAATAATATTAATATTTATATTCTTTCAATTTATTCTAATCAGCTTTTCATTAACTCAAAGTTTTTAAATTCATTTGCAAACCTGATTAATTCTGCTATGCATTTTATGCCAACTCTTTTTCAAAACATGAACATATAGCCAGTCCAAAATGGATTCCTGTGGGGTTTATATTCCCAACTGCAGTGGACTTTCTTTCCTGATAAATGTTCCAGTAAATTTCTTCTGTGTCCTCAGCAATTTATTTCAGTGCATTATCTAAATCTGCCACCTCTCCTTAAGTCTGCTCTTGCCACCTGCTTTTTCTACTGTTTTACTTGCAGACTTCTGCTGAAGGACATGAAGAAATGTCACAATTTGGTCAGTTTTACAGTCATGATGTCCATCTTCAATTAAACACCTGTGACTGAGAAATCAGTAGTTTTTCCACCTCTCATCAATCTTTGCAGCACACTCCTCACAGGAATTATTTGAAACTTCCCTTCTAATGATTTTATTTTTACCTTTATAATAAAATATGGATAAATTAACATGTACCTTTTTTCTTATTATTTCCATGAAAATTGGATTCTATTAAACTTTAAATTTGTATTTTAAAAGTTATTTCACAAAAAGTACTATTGTAAAATTTTCAACAGTGTTCTTCAGGCTATAGAAAAATTTAAAAGTATAGGGAAATGCTTTCAATAGTATTTCTATCATGAAAATGTATTCAAGAAGAGCTAAGAAGATTCAAACATTTTTTAATGGATATTTAATCACAGCAATGAAATGTTCTATTACACTGACAAAATTTCTTAAAAAAATTAGGTAAATCTTTCTAGTCATTACCATTTAGGGGATTAAGAACTTATGTTATTTTGTGAATAACTGGTAGACTTTTTCCTCAAAAAATAAAACATTTTATTTAGAATCTTAAAAGCATTCTTTTTAAAAAGTATTTATTTATTTACTTAGAGAGGGAGACAGAGAGAGACAGAGAGCAATCAGGGAAGGGGCAGAGAGAGCGAGGGAGAGCGAGAATCCCACACAGGCTCCACACTGCCAGCACAGATGTGGCCATTGCGGGGTTTTATGCTATGAACCTTGAGATCATGACCCAAGCCGAAACCAGGAGTCAGACACTCAACCGAATGGGCCACCCAGGCACCTCAAGAATCTTTAAAGCATTCTTATATGATATGATGGCTGTGCGTAGCTTCCTAAAGAATCTAGAATATCATAATGTTCAATGAGAACATGTTAAAACATTTTCAATTCTGTTTACCTAATTGAGGGCAGAGGTTTCTGGGGTCTAATCAGTCAGGGTAGTTTAATCCAAGTGAAGGTTACCATCTAAGTACAAATATGCTTTATTTTTTTATTTTTTTTATTTTATATATATAGAGAGCGTGATCTGGGGAGAGCGACAGAGGGAGACAGAATCTTAATTAAACAGGCTCCACATACAGCATGGAGCCCTACATGGGGCTCAAACCCACGACTTTGTGACCTGAGCCGAAATCATGAGTTGAATACTCAACCTACTAAACCACCCAGGTGCTTGAATATGCTATTTCCCTAATTTGTAGCCTTTTATTTGTTCTGCTTCAATTGCCTGGAAAACCATTCCTGTCATTTAGTCTCATCCTTCAGGATGTACTTTAAGGCTTTCTGCTTCATAAACTTCTAAGAGTCCCTTTATTGTCATGGCTATTGTTTCCCAGCCTCTATTTTCTTTTCTTAAAAAAATTTTTTTTTAATGTTTGTGTATTTTTGAAAGAGGGAAAGAGAGAGCGCATGAGCATGGGAAGGGCAGAAAGAGAAGGAGACAGAGGATCTGAAGCAGGCTCTGCGCTGACAGCAGAGAGCCCGATGTGGGGCTTGAACCCACGAACCATGAGATCATGACCTGAGCCAAAGTCAGACCTTAACTGACTGAGCCAACCAGGCACCCCCGCAGCCCTTTGTTTTCTATTTTTTATTGGTTATTTTAGGATTCTGATATCTCATATCAGCATGCACCTTATACATGACTAAATCTGCCACAGTATCATTCCAATTGCTAAGTGAATTGAAGATTTATGAAGTAGGGAGTAAAAAAATAGTGATGTCAGTATACAAATAGACTATGATATAACCCATCTTTAAAATTAAACAAAAAACCCTCCATATTCCTTCAATATTCCCTCTCCCTCTGGCTACTGATTTTTGCTAAAAATCTACTCAAACAGTTGTCCATACAACCTCTCTTCCTATTCTATCCTGAACTAACTTAAATCAGGTTTTGTCCCTACTATTTCACCAAAGCTGCCTTTTATCAAAGTCACCAATGACTTCTTCACATGGCAAAGTCCTATTATTGCATAGTCCTTATCCTTTTGACTTCTCAATAAATCATGTATATGACAATGCATTTGATTCTACTGATCTTGAAACCTTTTATTTTTTATGATTTTCCTACCTAGTGCCTCACTGGCAAGACCTTTATCCTCTTTCGTCACTAAATACTGGAGCACTTCAGTGTGTGGCCCTCTGACCTATATTCTTCTGTAGGAGACTAATTAGCTACATGTCTCATCTGGTCTCAGGCTTTACGTATTATCTGTATGCTGCAAATTCCAATTGTTTTTCTCCACCTGTCCTCAGTACTCAGTCCTGAACTTCAGATTTATATAGCCAGCTATCAAGTGACATTCTTGTTTGGATCCGTCTCTTAAACATAACATGTTCCACCCAACCAAAAAACTGCTCTCTAACTTATCGTTCATATCATATTAAAGATACCCCATTCCCCAATTGCTCAGACTAATAATTTCCCCCCTCACAGAAAAATCTAATGTGGATTTGACACCAAAAAAGAAAAAAAAAGCTGCCTTCCTTTTTTAATGCCATGCTTGAGCATTATCTAACAAGCCCACTTACAGGCCATTTGACTCTCTAGGGGAATGTAACACTTTTTACTTACTATTTAATATTATAATAATTATACCACAAATATTTTACAACTCTGTAAAGCTAGATGTTAACTTGAATAAAACTGATAAGGACAAATGATTACTATTTGGAAGAGGTGGTAACTCCAAAGGGTTATGGTTTTATTGACCTACAGAATATTATCCAGTTTTGAATCTGAATTCATAATCTTATTCCAACATTCCTTTTTGTTTTCAATGACTCTCTCTCTCTCTCTCTCTCTCTCTATATATATATATATATGTATATATAGGTACATGAACTTCTTGGATCATCTTTGGAACCATTATATAACTCTGTTGGTTTTCTCACTAATTAATTAAAACTTCAATATTTGCTATGTGTTTTTCTTATTACTGTGTTTTAATTTTGAGAATTCTATTTATTTATTTACTTTTGTGAGAGAGAGAGAGAGAAAGAGAGAGAGAGCAGGTGAGGGAAGGGTAGAGAGAGAGAGAGAGACAGAGCGTCCCAAGCAGGCTCTGCACTGTCATTGCAGAGCCTGATGTGGGGCTTGAACTCACGAACTATGAGATCATGACCTGAGCCGAAGTCAAGAGTCAGATGCTTAACTGACTGAGCCAGCAGGTGCCCTGAGAATGTTTTTATTATGTTGGGGAGTCCCATCAAAATGCCCAAGTGGACTCTACCAGATCCAACTAAATTTTGTTGGTGGAGCAGGGCACCTCATGAACTCAAGCCCAAATGCCTTTAAACAAGTCCCAACAGAACATGACTTTCAGTCTCTGCTTTCTTTTTACTGACTCTGGTTTTCCATGTCTCTTTGTTTCTGGTTCTTGGTAAGTTTCGCTTTTATTTCACTTACTTGTGACTAATGATACATTCCTCACTAATGGGAGCAACAATAGGAAATCCATCTGTGGAATTAAATCTCCTGGATGGCAGACATCAGGATATATTCCAAGTTGGATGGTGAATGACAGAAAATCTGGCTGGTTCGTCTTTTTACATGTGTGTTTGCTGCTAGAAGTTCATATCACTTATGAAAATGTGTTGAAAATGTGTTTCCAGAACTGCCCTTGAAAGTCTGGGCTTTGGTTTCCATGTCAATTTTGGCCCTATGGCTAAGTGGTAAAACTGAAGTTGCCAGTTTTCTTGGCATGCTTAAAAATAGTCTTTATTATTGAAAACAAAAACCTCTTACTCTCTGTGCACCCTAGGGATAGCTGTCCAGGCAGACAGATATTAGATTCCAAGGTATCTGAAATTTAATAGAGCTCTTGTTCCTGATTGATCTATACAGATGAGTATTTAAGTAATTTTAATATAGGTAACTGAAGAATCTGAAAAACTGAAAAAATAAACTGAAATTCTAATATTTTGAATATGCTTGCCTTCTAAGAAAAAAATTCTCAGGGAATTGCTAACTCGTAAGAATTTTAATATAAGAACTTAAATCCACACAGTGAATCCTTAGATATATCAAACTAGTTCAATAAATTTGGCTTAAAACAGTCTTATGAGAACCACAATGAGATGCCACTTCGTATATGCTAGGATAGCTATAATAAAAAAGAGACAATAACAAGTCCTGATGAGAATCGAAGAAACTAGAATCCTCATACATTGCTGATGGGGAAATAAAATGATGCTGCTGCTTTGGAAAAGTGTGACAGTTTAGTTAAACTTAGTTACAGTTCAATGAAACTCAACAGTTACTGAATGACTCAGTAATTCCATTCAAAAGTTATGTATTGTATGTATTGTATGTTATGTAATGTATGTATTGTATGTATTGTATGTTATGTAATGTAATGTATTACATTAATTTTGGAAAACCCAGCTAGTACCACAGTATTCAAGTATTGTTTATGCCATTTCCCCTCCTTCTGGAATCCCAATTACATGTATATTAGACTTTTTCATTATGCTCCAAATGTCTCTTAGGGCCTTGTCCAATTTTTTTTTTTCTCTTTGTGCACTGATTTATATACTTTCCACTGACCGACTCAAGAATTCTCTGTTCTATTGCTTCTAGCATGCCATTAAACCCACCTATTAAATTTTTTTTATATCTTTTAGTTTTAGGATTGCCATTTAACTTTTTAAAATGGGTTCCAGGTCTCTGTAGAAAACATCCATCTTCCTTTGTTTTCTGGAATATATTAATCATGGTTATTTTAAAGGCCTTATATAAAAATTGTATTGTTGGTTGTAGTCAGTTGGTCCTTTTTTATTAATTTTTTAATCATGCCCCATAAATTTTAATTAGATGCCAGACACTGTGGATGTTCACTCTCTCATTTTCCTTCAGTAAGGGTAAAATTTTAGAAGTCATCTTATTCCTGGTCAGACTTGATTTTAAAGCTTTGCCATCACTTGTAGAGTGTAATGCTTATTCCCAGAGTTTGGCTTTTCTGAAATTTGTATAAGAAATCAAAGTATTTTTTCATTTTTTAAAAAAATGTTTATGTATTTTTGAGGGAGGGAGCGAGAGAGAGAGAAAGATAGTGTGAGCAAGGGAGGGGCAGAGAGAGGGAGACACAGAATCTGAAACAGGCTCCAGGCTTTGAGCTGTCAGCACAGACCTGGACATGGGGCTTGAACTCACAAGCAGTGAGATCATGACCTGAGCCAAAGTCAGACATTTAACCCACTGAGCCAAACAGGCTCCCCCCCACCCCAAAGGTATTTTTCAAGCCCCTCTGACTGCAGAAACTGAAGGCAATCTGTATCTCCCCAGCATTGGGCACCCGCTGGAATCTTTGCTCAGCTCTTTAATCTTCCAGCCGCTGCTTTTTGTTTGGTTTCTTGGAGTCTTTCTCTGTGCACGATCACATTGGTCGTCAACCAATTTCATTAGGGGAATCTACAGCAAATTTTGGAGCCCTCCATGCAGTTTCCAGCTCTGTGTCTGACCTGTGATCTGTCTCCTTAGCCCAGTAAGACCACTGCTTTCTGCTTGGGCTCTATTATCCCATGTCACTGAACTGTAAATACCTTCAAAGAAAACTGGGGCAAATTTGGCACTTACTTCATATTCTTCTCTTCTTTCAAAGACTGAAGTCCTTAAAATTTTTACCAATTTAATTGCTTACAAATACCCTAAAACATTTGCTTGTTTGTTTTTGTAGTTTTAGAGGTAGGAAGGTTAATCTGATACAAACTATGTTGTCATGCCCAGAACTGGATGGATTGTGTCATCTTATTGCTTATTTTTGAATAATGGTAGAGTTATCCAGACCAGTGATGTTTTCAAAAATATCCATAAGGTTAGTAATGAAGGTGTATGTATTATAATTGTGTTATAGAAATTTATTTCTTTGCAAACTACATCAAATAGCTTTTGCCATATTGATCCCTATGCATCCCCCCCAATAGCCTCTCTGCCATAGCTGACTTGTGAGGCTTCTCCTCTGAGTTGATGTCATCTGCTACTCTGAGGCATAAAACATACAGTGTTTTCCAGTGCTAAAACTGTCCCTCGTTCTCGCAGATTGTAGATGGGAATTTTTCTGATGGGGCTTTCCAAAGCTATGTCATTTATTTTAGAGAGCTCCACATTCTATTCAATAGGTGAATAAGTCAGCATTTATTCTTGGTGTTTTTCCTCACTTTAGTCCAGATTTCACTGAATTTGAAAGCTGTTTTCTATCATTTATAATTTAAAGATGTAGTTGTCTCCTAGGTTCATGGTAGATGAGGTTTTTAGTTTCTTTCTTAAAAAAATTGGTTAGTTTTCAGCTGGCAATTAGAGAGGAATAAACACCTCTGTTCTCTGTAATCTTCAGTGTATGATCATGAGTTCTATTTAAGAAGCAAAATCAGTAAGTCCTGATGACTCATCTCAATATGCATTCTCAATGGGAGTGATATGCTTCCAAAGGGTAATAACTGGTTCATGGTGGAGGTAAGAGGAGTAAACATTTCTTAGATAATATAACAGTTTGTGGTCCTCTAAACAGCCACAGTATATAAACAGATACAGTGTTATCTGCAATATTAAAATGTCACGTGGAAAGGACAATTAGGAAAAGAACATCTAAAAGGCTTCTTAGGGGGTTGATAATGGTAAAAACATTGAGGAGCAATGCATTAGAAGGAGGACAGGTGAGAGTTAAAAATTAGGGTGGCTTCCAGTTTTTTGTTGATTTGGGAGCCAGGTGGATAATAGGGTGGGAAGAATAGACCTACTCTGTTCAAATATTAGGTAAGCCAATATGTTTTTATATTTGTTCTAAGAACAATTTTAGTATCTTAATGGCTGCAAATAGCTACTTAAAAATATATATCCTCATGTATTTCCAGGCTATTGTAAATGTAATTAAATATATATTTGTAACACACACACACACACAATGTTCAACAAAAGCTGGTGTACAATATTCAGTGAATACCAAAACATTAAAAAATCATCTCATATCACACATTTCTTATATGTCAATCTGCCTATCTGGATGAAAAACTTCCTAAATACATTCTGTAGACAACATGCATTGATTGTTTATGGGTACTTATCTAAGCTCTAAATCTTCTCCATGGACATGTATCTGTTTCTACCTCCAATATATCCACACATCTCTGTTCAGTGACATGCTGTCCATGAAATTTTAATTACAGTTGATTCTTGAACAATGTGAGGGCCAAGGGTGCTGACTCCATGTACAGTCAAAAATGCATATAACTTTGATTCCCCCCAAATTTAACTACTAACAGTCTATTGCTAACTAGAAGCCTTACCAATAAACACAGTTGATTAATATATTTTGTATGTTATATGTATTATATACTGTATTCTTTCAATAAAATAAGCTAGAGAAAAAGAAGTGTGAGGAAGAAAATCATAAAGAAGATAAAATACATCTACAGCACTGTACTTCATATATTGAAAAAAAATCTTCTGCATATAAGTGGACCTGGGCAATTCAAACCATGTTGTTCAAGAGTCAACTGTACTTGTGGTGAGATAATGATCATTCTCCTAGGTGTAGCAAATATTTTGTATCAATATGTAGAATTGAAGACCTATGATAAATGTTTTTATTGTTTTGTTTTTTTGCTTTTCAGCAACCTGTACTGGACATGCCTCCCAGTTACACTGCTTCCCCTTGAATAAAAAAAAAAGGTCATACACATTTGCTTGTGTTCAAGTGTGATGGGTCTGGTATCTTGTCATCTTGGGCACAGCTGACTGAATCAGATTGGCACCTGAGTTGAAAGTAGCTTCTAAGGGCAGGCAGGCAGCCTACAGACTGTCCTGGCTTTGGGACTCTGATTACAAAATGCTCTCTATTTGATGATTACTAATTGCTCCTTTGATCAGAGGCCCACCCATTTTCCTTCCTTAAATTCCAACATCCTGTGAGTTCACAGAATCTCTTCTTCCATTTTAGCTGTAATCTCCCTTAACTCCTTCCATTATTTTTCCATTCCCCAGCTACCATTCTTTCTTACATCTCCAGTGGTCCTTTCTCTGCTGGAGCTCCTTTCTGTCCTCATTTTCCTGGCCTCCGCTCCCTCCACCTCCTCCTATGATGTCCTGGACTGCTATTTTCTCAACACCTTTTTTTTAAAAAAATTTTTTTTAATGTTTATTTATTTTTGAGACAGAGAGAGACAGAGCATGAACAGGGGAGGGGCAGAGAGAGAGGGAGACACAGAATCTGAAACAGGCTCCAGGCTCTGAGCTGTCAGCACAGAGCCCGATGTGGGGCTCGAACCCACGGACCGTGAGATCATGACCCGAGCCAAAGTCGGACGCTTAACCGACCAAGCCACCCAGGCGCCCCAACACCTTATATCTCACTGTCAGCTCAAGATCTGATTCTCCTTGCCTTGCCCTGACACCTGCTAACTTAGGATAAAGTCCCTAAGGCCACAGGTCTTCTTTCTTTTTATACATACAATTATATTCTTATTCATTAATTTCATTTTAAATATTACCCTTTAAGTGAGTAAATTCAAAAACTCAAGAAATAGTAATGCATTAAATATTAAACACCTATTCTAGCAATGTGGTAGATGATACATTCTGAAAATCTCTTCACTCTTAGATGCCTAGAAATTAAGTGAAAATTGCAACAAATACCCATTCCAATTAACAAACCCAAGTTCACAAGAAAGGCAAATCCCCTTAGCCAAAATACCAAGAGGGAACTGAAAACAGATTGCTTAATGGATTATGAATGTCTTGGGAAGTTTTGCAGATGAGGAATTTAGAGCAGACCTAGTGGGGAGATAGAAATGAAATCTCTGTAGGAGCCACGGCCCTTAAATAACGAGGAAAAACTCGGGTCCTCCCTAAGCCTTAATGGCCCTCACTGGTGACATTCTAATGCATATATTTCAGGAAGACAGGGAATGCTCTCAAAATGAAAGTCTCAGACATATGGGAAATAGCAAAGAAACTAGAAAATATGTGGGTCAACCTAAAGCATTTAAAAGCAAAATAACATCCAATAATGGGAGAAAGAAAATAACATATAGTTAAAACACTGGAAAAATATGTAAATGGTAGCAGGATGATAGCAGAGATAAAGTGTATTAGAGTAATTTTTTTTTCCTAGGGGGCAATAGAGGTACTATTAATTTTAAATGTATTATTTAACTAATATATATTTGAAACACTAAACTCGGCACTAAAATCATAGAAATAGTGTAATTTCCAGAATGGTAGAGGGGAGAAATGAAATAAATGCAATTCAATTAAAAACCAATTGGGAAAGGGGAAACATATAATAATAAAAATGGAAAATATAAAGTAGGATAGAAATCCAAATATATAATAAATCAAATAAATGCAAGCTGATTAAGTAGCCAATTAAATGATAGAGATTGTCAGACTAGAAGAAAAAAAACTAAATCAGTTGTATGCCATTTATAAGAGATATAACTAATACATATGGTCACAGAAAGGTTGAAAGTAAAAGGATGTGAATAGTTTGAATAGTAATTAAAAAATTATATTTTCATATAAGACAAAACAGACTTTAAACCAAAAGAATACTATCATTAGAGATAAACAGGTTCACTACACAATGATAAAAGGGTTAAACTACCAGTTAATTGGTAATTCCAGCTCAATTCTAGCTCTACCACATACTGGCCATGTGCCACTTATTTGTAAAACCAAGTTATTAGTAATTACACTCTAGGGCTGTTATAGCGATAATGATCTTACATGTGAATAATGTATCAAAATGCCTGGTACACAAAAAAAGATACTCAATAAATCACAGTATTTTTAATACATTGAAAATATAATAGGGGCACCTGGGTGGCTCAGCTGGTTAAGCATCTGACTCTTGGTTTTGACTCAGGTCATGATCTCAGGGTCATGAAGTCAAGCTCTACATTGAGTGCCATGCTCAGCGTGGAGCCTGCTTAAGATTCTCTCTCTCCCGCTCTCTTTCTGCCCCTCCCCCACTTGCATGCATGCTCTCTTTCTCAAAAAAATTAATAAAATAAAAATATAATAAAATACATGCTACATAGTTATGGCAAAATTATGAAAGTAACACATGAAATAGGTGTAGTTTGAAAAGCACTGGTTCAAAGTAAAAGGATATGGTATCCATTCCAAATAATAGGATAATTGACACAGAAATATGAATATTTACCCAAAAAAGAGGATATTTAATGTTTATAACAAGAGTTCATGCCTGGTGACCAATAAAACAATTATCTGACAGCTGACATAATACAGCTAAATTTATAATCCCCACGTGGTTCTCCAATAAGCAAATATAAACATGCAAACATACCATGTTAAATAGAAAATTAAGAATCTGTTAGAAATTTTCCATTATATATTTTTTGGCATGAAAATATAGTAACAACCTGCAGTCCTTTCAAAACAGTCCTCCTACTAATTTGATAGCTACTATAGTACTGAGCATCCTTAATACAGCTGATCTGTGTGGTAATTACAACACATCAAAGACAAAGGGGTGACAGAACTGGCCCTTGAAGAAGTCCTCATGTGCTGTGAAAATCAGCACTGAAGCAAAGTCAGTCCACATCTTAGCAACAGGTGGGGTTTCTTATACTTAAACCTGATCTTTTAGAAGCAGAACACTCCTATCTATACCTGGCATGAATCCAAAAGGTGGTACCGCTGGACATCAGTCATAACCTCAGACTAAATACACTGTTCCTCGCCTCTGTGTCAATCACAAAGATCACAACTGCAAATATATCCTGTGAGGTAAAGAGGAATTTGCATTTGGGGGACAGATTTTTCTTTCTTTGAAAAGTATTCCCAGGGAGTAAAATGGTTGTATTTGAAAGTTGCTTTAATATTAGGATCCATAACTTGTGTTATTTTCCTTGCACTTAATATATACATAAACTTTATAGATCTTTAATAATATGTTACACTGAAGATACGCTGTTAGCAGCATGTCAGTTAATTTTTCTTATATATTGTGGGGAAAATAATAATTAAGCAGGGAGAATTATCCTTCTTTTATTTAACAGAATGTTAAATATGTAACTTTGTTTAGGATAATTAAATTAGAAAACTATTGGAAAAAAACTTATACACAATCATAAATAAACTTGAATAAATTTTACATATTCTCTTCCAAAGACACAGTGAATTCTTTTTCTTTAAAGAAAATTTTCTAATTATCATTATCTATGATTTCCACTGACCATGCTCTTTATCTCTATCTATCTATCTATCTATCTATCTATCTATCTATCTATCTTTCTATCTATCTATCTATTTTTAAGTGTTTGTTTAAGAGAGAGAGAGAGCAAGCAAGGGAAGGGCAAAGAGAGAGGGAGAAAGAGAATCTCAAGTAGGCTCAACGCTGTCAGCAAGGAGCCCAACACAGGGCTTGATCTCATGAACCATGAGATCATGACCTAAGCCAAAGTCAAGAGTCAGACGCTTAACCTACTGAGTAACCCAGGTTCCCCAAACATGCCCTTTAAAATATTTTAAATTTAAAAAGAATCTATAATTCACTTCTACCAGAATAAATAAAATTAGAGGGAAGTAGATTTCTATAAAAACAAGTCACAATGTACTTTTAAAACTCCATGTATAGTGTATACTTTTCCCGCACATGACCAGCCACTAAGGCCTAATTATAATCATTTCTACAGATAACCCCATCTTTATAAGATATTCCAGGCTGCTATTAACTTTTGATAATTTATTATAACTGACCATTTTCACTGTTATGTAAGCATTTATCTAATATTTAACTGACATTCCCAGAATTTAACTAAATACATCTTAGTATAAATCTATAATGAATTGGTAGAGTAGAAAGGTAAAAACTAAGCAGATTGGTGCTGTTTCAAATGAAACCAGTGCTGCTTTACTTCAAACTGCAGTCTTAAATGGTTTGTAAGGAAGAAACTTACCAGGAAAACCTACTCACCTGTCTCAAGAGCTCTGTAACTTGCTGTTATCAAGACTGCTGTGTTACTTACATACAGTTATTTTGTTTATATGTATGGCATGGTATAATAATTTAAATGTATGGCACATTCAGTCATATGGTGTATTAATAAGAATGTTATAGTAATTTTATGGTACCCTTTTTAAAAGGCTAATGGCACATTCTTTCCATTTCTTTATAGCTTTAATCTGGTCACAGGAAATAACAGTGGTAATGACTCATCAATCTTGGACTATTAAAACTAAGATGATACTATGAAAGAAGCCACTAGAAGATTACTAAAATATCTCCTTTCTCAGATATTCAACATCCAGTATCTGGATTTCCCTGATATTTTCCTCTATTTCTTTTCAGTACTCTTGTAGATCTCAATAGACTGTTTTTCCACAGCACAACAGGCAAGCGTGCAAAATTAAGGGTGGATAGCTCTAAAAAATTCCCTCTTGATCGCTCTTAATGTGTTCAGTGTCATTAGGCCTAATAATTAGTAAGTATATAAAAATTAAAGTTTAATTTGTTCTTCTAAGCTATTAATGTAGCAAGTGATTTTGCAGTTAAGTATTTCTCAAATATCATCACACACAAAAAAATCCAAAGATTATTTTTAAATGTTATAGGGGCGCCTGGGTGGCGCAGTTGGTTAAGCGTCCGACTTCAGCCAGGTCACGATCTCGCGGTCCGGGAGTTCGAGCCCTGCGTCAGGCTCTGGGCTGATGGCTCGGAGCCTGGAGCCTGTTTCCGATTCTGTGTCTCCCTCTCTCTCTGCCCCTCCCCCGTTCATGCTCTGTCTCTCTCTGTCCCAAAAATAAATAAACGTTGAAAAAAAAAAATTTAATGTTATCCTGTATTCCCTTGTGGAATTAAAGAACTATTATGAAACAAGGTACATTTTAAATTTTCTGTAACATTTTCCCAACATAACTGTAGTATCAATTGATTTTCCAGAAGATATTAACCTAAGTCATTTATTTTCTATCACAATTAAAAATTTCAAATAATTTAACCTATGTCTTAAAACTCCCCCCCAAATATAAACCTATTTCTTTCAGTATATGTTTACTAATCATTATGCCTATACAAAATGCCAAATTTTAGTAAGTTTATGGCTGCAAGATTATTATTTGTATATAAAAGATAATGTTTCTTAAAAAAAATTCATGCTAGTACTCATATAAGTAGCTTTGAAGAAATGAATGAATGCATGAATAAAGTCTCCTACCACCTTAAAAAGAAAAAAAACTTTCACGTCTTTCAACCTATGAATGTAGAAAACAAAGGTAATTGCTTTTGAAAGTATTCTTCCCAAAAGAGATACCAAAAAGGTCAAATACTAGTGACATCAAATTTTCACTTCAAGTTTGTTTATTAAAATCTAGCTTGCTCTAGAAAGCCAACTTTGTAGATCTAGGAGAACATACATTACAAATGTGAATGCTGTTGGAAAATAGTTTTGACAAAGCCTGTACAATTCTGTAACACCTGAGAACAACTATAGGATTATGCCTGCATTTGCTGCATGGTTTTGTATGAAACATCTGAAATATGTCTTCCTGGAAAAAAATGATATGTGATAAAGATGAAAAACAAGTTCAGAGATAAACCAAGAAAATTCATCTCCTTTCTGAGATGAAAATCTTCTTAAATTTAAAAGTGAACAGAGAACTCAGAAGCTCAATATATTCTTTCTGGCTTCTAGTATATGCACAGTTTTTATTGTCAATTGTGCCACTTCTACTAATATACTGTACATATTTTGTGGTTGGATGGAAAAACATTCTTTGAGGAACACTTAAGAAAATACTAAATTAAAATTGTAAGGCATATCAAGAAATATCTGAAAACCTAGAAACCTCAATCTTTATCGATACTTACTATTTTGAAGTATTAAGTGTTGATTTTTAAAACATTTTTTTTAATGTTTATTTTTGAGAGAGACAGAGCATGAGTAGGGGAAGGGCAGAGAGAGAAGGAGACACAGAATCTGAAGCAGGTTCCAGTCTCTGAGCTGTCAGCACAGAGCCTAACACAGGGCTTGAACTCATGACCCGTGAGATCACAACCTAAGCAGAGTTTGACGCCTGACAGACACCCAGGTGCCCCAAGTGTTGATTTTCTATTGTAAGAACCACACAATTATTTAAGCTTAAATTGTTTTAATCCTTGAAAATTAAAAAAAAACAACTCTCATTCATTATATCTACACAAGGTTATTTACCTTAAATGCAAACATCATAGTTTACTTTTTTTTCCTACTATAGCCCCCCTGCATATGTAAGCTTTGAAAACATGAAACATATTTTGGACTATTTTGAATGAACTATTCAGAATGCATCTGGAGGAAGGGATACTCCTTCTCAAGTCACACAGAACCATGTGGTTTAGCTAGCAGCATACTTGAGTAGATAAGATATTTGGTACATAATCATCTCAAACACAAAACATTCAAGTGATGGCCCATGAATCTCTACTACTCTTTGAAAATGATATTTTAGAAATTGTTCATCCAAACATATTTATATTTTTCAACCTATAGACATCCTATAAGTGCTTAATTCTATTTGTCCTCAAACAGGCTTTGAAACAACTGTATAGTCTTTTATCTTTAAGGCAGAAAAAGATGCTAATTAACTAAAAAAGATTTTCTCAAATCGCTCTCAAGAACTTTTCAATATACTAATTGATATCCTATGAAAAAGAACATTGTGGAATAAGTTTGGTACATTTTGGAATAAACAAAGACAAACAAATTGTTTCAAGAGAAAACTTCCCAGGACCTTAAAAACAGTAACATGTACTGTGAATCATAAATAGGAAATTGTAGTAAGGAACATCTGGAAAACTATAAATTGCACAGAAGGTTGTGCAGCCCATTTCTTATTTCACATGTGCTTATTTCAACATTTTCTTGGTTTATAATATACTTGGTTAGAGGAAATCAAAACTCTACATGGTATTTTAAGTACCTACATACTATGCTTTTATATAATGTGGATAAGATCATGTCATATAGTTTCTTTCTATAATCCTTTATGAGAATACTAGGTATTTGATTGGCTTTTAGGGTACTGAATACTGTCTTTGGAAATGCTATAATGTCCTCTCAATCCTTGTGTTGACTTTCAGAATAAAACTCATCCAAAACATCATATAATAAAACATGTCTTGTGTCATAAGAAAATTTGAATATATATATTCCATATATTTTCAAGTTTTCTTATATATATATATTCCATGTATATGATATCTATCTATCTATCTATCTATCTATCTATCTATCTATCTATCTAGATATAGAATGAGCCCATAAAAATAGATTTAGGGCATCTGGGTGGTTGGGTCAGTTAAGCATCTGACACTTGATTTAGGCTCAGGTCATGATCTCATGGTTCGTGAGATCAAGTCCTGTGTCTGGCTCTGCACTGACAGTGCAGAGCCTGCTTGGGATTCTCTCTCTCTCTGCCCCTGCCCTGCTCATGCAGGCTCTCTCTCTTTCTGTCTCAAAATAAATAAATATGTATTTTTCTAAAAATTGAAAACATAGATTTAAACTCTTAAATGGATTATAATCCCCTTGAGTATGTAGCCTAGGCACTATACTTTAAGTTAGTGTTGGAAATAATGGTGTCTTCTTTCATGATAGGAATTCAAAAGTTTGCTGCTACTTATTATGACATATAAATGCATTCTATCATCGTAATTGATCAAACTTGTTCATCTTTTATCCATGAACCTGAATAAATAGAATTTTAAAACCTATGCAGATGTTAGTTAAAAAAAAAAAAAGAAATGAGAAGCAGTACTATAATGAGAACAATCGTTGTGTTAAATACAACAATAGGGAATATTTAAAGGCTGATGAGCCTGCAGACATTGTTCTAATAAGAGAGACACAGCATTTCTATATTGAAATCATTCTGTTTTTTTTTTTTTCATTCCAAAACCTCCTCTCAGCATTCTACTACATGGTTGATGATGGATGCAAAATAACTGTGTGTGTGTGTGTGTGTGTGTACAGGTGTGCTTGTGTGCCTATGAGGATACGTGGGGAGAAGAATGTATATGAAAAGATAACTAGACTGAAGTCAGAATAAAGAGCTACCCATATCTCAGTTTTCCTCTCTCTTCCTCCTAAGTATTCTAAGAAATCAAATGTATACCACATACAGAGAATCAATCACTGGCCTAAAGTATGGGACTACAAGAAAAGTAATTCTTCATGTTAGCTTAAGGGGAAATTTGTTTAGTCATTAGCTTTAGGGACTAAATTTACATAATCCACTTATATATAAAAATAAACAACAACCCTCTCAGCTCATATGTGTTCTAAGTTGCAGAGAAGGGAAAGGGAGCTGAAAACAGAAATGCCTAGAAAAAACTGATTTAGCACTTATATTTAGCACTTTTATTTACATTTAGCACTTATATTTAGCACTTTTAATAAGAAGAAATTATTTGTACCCTTCTTAGGTCCATGCCTATTCACACCACCTTCAATAAGTAAGAAAAGTCATGTGAATCAAGGAGACAAAGAATCCTCTATCTTTTGTTTCCTATCTTGACACAGTTATAATTAGTGTTGATTTCTTAAACTGGCATTTTCCCACAAAGTAACACTGGTTCCAATATCCTACCACGGAGTTTCTTCTGAACCCCTTTGTATGAAATCACAGTCCTTTGTTGCACTACCTAGTTTCTGTTCTTTGCTTTCTTCCTCAAAAATCACACAGCCAACTTTTTCCTAAAGACCAAGTTTTGAAGAATACTATTCTCTTGAAATTTCAAGAAATAAAAATGGGCCCACAAATTATTCCTGTAATTGACTAGTAATATGAATTCTATTAACCAGTAATATTTTATAGTGTAGGACTCAAGGTACTTGCCTCTATTGTGAATATAAATAGAAATTACTTTAAGATTTAGTTTATAATTATTCAGTAAGTTGTTTTTAGTGATTAAATGTGAAAAAGTCCTTGTTGAAGTCCTATTTATCAATAATTTTGCTAAACTGAATAGGTTTTGAAACATAATATCTTAATATTTCAATTAAAGGAATCCATTAGAATAATTTTTACCCCTTGATCCTAAGCAGCTCAATGGGGCTATGTCTTTTAGCTCTTCTAATTCTATTTTAAGTTTTAGGGAACATCATATTCCATTAGGACCAGATGCTAAGAATGTCATAAATAGAGATAAAGCATATTCTATTAACATCTTCATCAAAGTTGAAATTGCTCATGTAGATGATCAGAATATTACACTGTTAATTAACAGTAAGACAATTACTCTCAATTTGCTTTAGCAGATGATGGAGGTACAGGGAAATCCAGGAAGAAGGAATGCTTCAACATATTGTAAATCATCAAAATGTCCAATAACAGATTTTCAGAGTATTAGAAAGGTAATTTCTCCTATTCTGAGCATTTATGTCTCTTGGGCCATTCATCAAGCCCCAAATTCCTTCAATGAAACTTCTATTTCTGGAAACTAGTTAAGAACAAAAATAAAATATGCCTTGCCCATATTGAGTCTGCTTTACATAAGATGGCACTTGGATTCCTGCAGTCTTTTCTCTTTCACAGCAGGGTATTTTCATTGTAAGAAGACAAAAGCACAATTGGAGATTTAAACAAACTTCATGAAAATTTGTTACAACTCATGTAATGTAAACTAGGTATGTATACTTTGTATCACATCTGTTCAATCCTACTCTGAAAGCAGACCAACTACAATGGGACTAAAGAGATCAGCGAACTATAAAGCCCACAGGCAAAATGTAGCCCATTTCCTGTTTTTATAAATAAAATTTTATTAGAATACAGCTATGCTCAATTGTTTGCATAGCTTTCACACTACAATGACATCATAAAGTAAATACAACAGAGACTGTTGTACATAGCCAAAATATTTACTAGCTGGCTCTTTATAGGAAAGATTTTTTGACACTGGACTAAAGAATGCTCTGTGGATTTAATCGTATTAGAAAAAACTCCTGTAGGGGCGCTTGAGTGGCTTCTTTTGGTTAAGCAGCTGACTCTTGATTTTGGCTGAGGTCATAATCTCAATGGTTCATGAATTCGAGCCTCACGCTCAGAGTGGAGCCTGCCTAAGATTCTCTCTCTCCTTGTCACTTTGACCCTCCCCTGCTCATGCTCTCTCTCCCTCTCTTTCTCTCCCTCAAAATAAATAAATAAACTTAAAAAAAGAAGAAAGTCCTGTAAATGTGACTCCAACAATCTTTAAAATTATGACTCTGGCTATAAGGTAGACAGTACCAAACAGTCTAAAGGCGACATTATACAACAACAAATAAATGCTCCACCCACTCCAGTCCCAACAATGTTAGTGAAATGTTTCTGCTACTTGACCTAAGCTGTTTTTTTAGGAGGAACATTAAGAAAGCTAGTTGCATTTTTATCCCGATACAGACCCAGTTTATATAAAAAGTATTGCCAACTCACCTGATCCTACCCCTGGGGTGCTCAGATTGCTCTGACATAAAGCTTGTGCTGCTGAGGCGTGAGGCACTGCTGGTTCGGGAAATGGCGGACACATCACTGACATCACTATCTGATGATTTGGCAGAGACGTTATCACAGCTTCTGTACTGATCTTTATGTATGTTATACTAAAGATTAAAAACAAGAAAGTGTGAGCTCCATCATCAGGTTGTGGGAAAAGAGACATACACGGTGAGGTTAATGACTACTTTGCCTACACCAAGTAAAAGTGTACCTTCATAAAAGTAGGTGTGGAATTTAAAATAATCCAAACACAATGTAATATATGATTTTCATTATAAAAATCCTACATCCTCTGAGCGGTAAAAGAAAAAAAAAAGAGGTTTATGAAGGCTGAATTATAAATCAAACAAAAACTTTAAATATTTGGGTGGAAAATTCACTGAATAAATTATTGGCAAATACTTGAAACCTCAAAATTGTATTAGGTACTTTTTCTAGTGTATCGGTTTCTCTATTTTGCTTTAGTTTTCATAATTACCCATTTTATTCACCACTACTCTAGCAAAGTATAGGCTGCTTCTATCTGTCTGTATTTTTGATTCTTTCTAAAATGATTCAATTTACCTACATATTTTCCCTATTTCAAGACATCACATTGTTTCAAATTTCTTGAAAAAAATGTATGTCTTCACAAAGAAGGGCTGTGTCAAAAGCTGAGGGGCTGTGCCAAGGAGGATTAGAGCCATGGAGGTAAAGACTGGACTTCAACCTTCTATTATAATTAAGTAGAGATTTTCAGATTTAAACTATCAGCTCAGTGTCAAAAGTAAAAAAAAAAAAAAAAAAAAAAAAAAAAAGGATTTCTATTAAAATTAGAATTTACACTATATCTTGTATTTTTAAATTTGTCTTTGGTATTCATTACTGAAGATTTTAGAATTCATTAGGTAAAAGAGTAAAACAGGCAAAGTTGTCAGAGCAGCTAATAAGCTCTTCTTCTTTCTACTTGATTCTTTTTGCAGTGGAACAAATAGCAAATAGCTTCATATATTAGTATTTTATATGTGTGTTTTTATTATAATAAATAGGCTATAATATAACCACTTAAACCTTAATTATATATAATTTTGAAATACCTAATATATTAAGTGATTCTCTTATTACTGGAAGTTAAGATAATATAACTTATTTAAAAAAAATTTTTTTTAATGTTTTATTTTATTTTTGAGACAGGAAGAGACAGAGCATGAGTGGGGGAGGGTTAGAGACAGAGGGAGACACAGAATCCGAAGCAGGCTCCAGGCTCTGAGCTGTCAGCACAGAGCCCGATGCGGGGCTCGTACTCACAGACGGTGAGATCATGACCTGGGCCGAAGTCGGAAGCTCAACCGACTGAGCCACCCAGGTGCCCCAAGATAATATAACTTATTAACAAAAGAACACATAACTAAAAGGAACACATGACTAAACATTGGGTATTTAAGTTTCTTATCAAGTAACTTAATTCTATGTTTATACATTAAAGTGTGAAAATATCAAATGTTTATTAAAGTTGTAGAAAAGCTCATCCGTTCTCTGATGTTCCCTATCAGATAACTTTTAATGAACTTAAAGTAATCCATCTATTTATAAAAATTTGTATAAATAATTGTCTTGCTAAAGTAGACTAAATAAAATGATGCTAAAAACCTGGATCTGTATATACAAAAAGAAGTATAAAACAACAGTACATTTTTAAAAATGCTAGAAAAGATAATCATGTTTATTTAGAAATCCCTCAGATAAGAATAGTTCAGGTCTGAGGTATTTACATGTTAGTTTTAATCTTTACTTCTCATGTGTATGTACTCAGCAAGGAACTTCACATCAAGCATGAAAACAATTCCAAATTATAGAATATCAATGAAATTATCTTTCCAAAGAAATTTTCCATAATTGCATGACTTGTTTTTGAAAGCCATATATCAAATTATAATCCAAAAGAAAATTCATATATGTCCAGAATTGAGCTATTTATACAACTTGATGTATGCTCTAACATTCATATGATTTAAGGTAAGGTGCATTTTAAATTTATGTGGTAACATTTCATCATCAAATTCTGTTACATCTGATTAACATGATCCTGACATGATTCATTTCAATCAGAACTATTTTTTATTTACAGAGTAGATGTGGTAAAAACTAAAATATGCTGACAGCAGGATCTAAATTTAATAGTTAGTAGGATACAAACACAACTCCTATATTACTTGTCTTGGAAATGATTTTGCTAAGTACATAGATCATGTAATTATTACAATGTTTCCAAACATATTGAAATGATAGCTTGTCCATGAAAGAATATGAAAGAATTGGGTTCTAATACAATAAAAATGTACCCAGCTATAGGAGATTTTTCTGGCATTGTGTTGACACCCAGAACAAATGTTCCCCTTATTTGGCAAATGCCCATAACATACAGTATAGACTATAGCATCAGGGTATGTGCGTGTACATGGAACTATTTCTCCTAAAGAAATCTTGCTTTTCTGTAAGCCATCTCTTCTTCAGCATTTTTGTATGTAGACTTCTGCTATTTCAGCAAAGTAATAAAACAAGGCATCTTAAAAAACTAGATCATATTAAATTTTTCTATGTTGGGCGAAAGAAAAATCCATCATTCTCACACAAGATCAGTTTTCTTTGCATTTAGTTATTTGAAGGAAATGAAAGACTTTTATATTCGCCTTTTACTATTTACTTATTTTCAAAATCTGTTAGAAATTTAAATAATGACTGACTTTTAATCAAGCATAATTTGTTAAATTTCCTATTTATCAATTAAATATTTTAATGGAAACACATTAACTATTATATTATTTAATATTTTAATATGATAGCTATTATATTATTATATTATAACATTCTATTATATTTTTAGAAATATAATATCCCTAGGAAGAATTTATACTAATCATACAGCAGGGAAATAAGTCATTGATGTGAAGGGAGGCTCTAATTATAGGGCAGCTATTTTTAAAAATAAGTAATAATAAACACTTAACAGCTACCTACAAAACTCATCCCATTAGTCTTGGTTGCTGTTCCTGGACTATAGAAACATAAACACTTTTTAAAATGTGAGTGCTTAAATGAGAACTTACCCTCCAATTATGAATTTCACCCCATCACTAGGGAATGTAACACTGTATACCATCATTGAAAAAACATCATGGTATCACATTTCAGGGATCGTAAAGCAGTCTTGTATTTTTTCAAAAGAAAAGTTAGTGCTAATTCCCTACTCAGGACAGTTAGGGATGTTCCATATTTTAAAGGAGGTTCCAGGTTTGAAATGTTTTAGGAATTATAGTACATTTGTCTAGTAAATTTGCCCTGAAGAAAATCTAGTCCTATTGGTGTTTGGTTCTAAATATTCTGAGAATGGTTAACTAATTTCTAATTTGGCAGAATTTCAACAAAGCTATTCATCCAAAATGTCAAATGGATTAAAACACTAAAACAGAGTCAATAAAGGAATAAAGTTCAAAATTTAATGTATATTAAATTTATGACAATGCTTGTTCTCAATTATATGAATAAAATAGATTTTTGTAAAGTTAATTATAAAATGGTTGGGGTAAAAGAATAAAAAATGAGAAAGACTTTCTTAAGCACGTAAAAGAGTTGTGAGTTAATGGAAATGAAACTACTTAAAATGGAAAACTACTTACATGATTTCCTAATGAAATGGGAACTACTTAAAAAATTTATTGTAAGCATTAGGCCATAATATGAATACTAGAATTGTGGAGTATGTAACTTCTGCTTGACATATAAAATAAAAAATAAGCTAATTATTTGTTATCCTATTTATTTTTCTTATCCTATATGCTTATAAGTTCTTAAAGATACCATATCCATGATCTCACATTTATTGATACAATTTGTAATAATTTTATTTATGTAACACAGTAGTATCAATTTATGCCATAGGATAAACAGTAATATATTTGAAAGTAATGTTTTTTTTAAAAATATTCAAATGGGATGAGAGAGAAAAAGAAAAAGAATGATTGTGTGAAGGAGGGGGCAAAGACAGAATGTGATAGTTTAATTGTATTCAAATTAAAAGCCCTGGAAGAACTTATGAATCCAACTGGGATGACATGTACATTTCAATGATACAAGACGCAGAACAGTAGTACCTAAGTTTAAGACCAGGAGTTCTAGGGCTTATCACTCCACAGAAAGGCTTTACTAATTCTTGGTGAGACCTCAGTTTTCATAAGCTGGGTAAATAAGAGAGCTGGAATAGAAGATCAATTTCATCTGATTCTAAATTTCTATGAAATCAGAGAACTTGGAATCTCCAAACCAAGATAAACCTACTTGTGATTCATCATGAGTATTAAGTATTAGTGGTTGTTTAGACTTCTAGGGCACTTCGTTTTTAGATTTTTTTTGATCAACTGATTAATGATTAGAGTCCTACTTCAGAATGACCAGAAAGGTTTTCAGTATTACCCTGATTGTTTACCTCTTTCTTGCTTCCTCTACTGGCCCTAACTCCAACTCAATGTTCTATTTGACCTTATCCTTTGACATGATGCTAAGAAACCAATGAGGCATGTCCAGCTACAATGAAGCATTTCCAGTTTAAAGAACTTTTCTAAATAACTGCATCCAATGTGGAGGCAGAAGACGTACATCATCCTGTCTTCTAATCTCTACTGCGTTTGTAGTAAAAGAAAACAAAGATGATGATGATATTCATAAAGAAGACAAACATATAAACTAAGTGATAATAATTAAGAATGAACCGCAGGGAAGACTTGTGGAGCTAGAATCAGCAACTCTATGGAACATCAAGATATTCTGCTTGCTGTTTTGTTTTGTGTTGTTTTGAATGATTTTTACTGTTTAAAGTGTTGTTTCAGATTCCTAGGATATTGAGTCTCACTGGGTCACATCTCAGTTGGAAATCCTCCTGCAACTAACCTAAGATGTAAAGTGATAAACTGCCTCTGATACATAGGACTCTATATGACAAGTCATATTTTGTAACCACCTCTATTTTCTTGCATTAATCTCTGAATATCTGAGATCAACCTCTAACATTTAAAAATCAGTAGGCTTTTCTACAGTCATATTTCAAATTAACAATATTGATTTAGTAGCTGGGTTTTTTTTAAAATTTTGAATTTCTAAAAAGTCATTACTTCCAAAAGGGCTTCTTGACATGAAATTATAACACAGGTTGTTCTGTGATGGCTGGTGCCACTTTTGTAGTATTAAACAAAAAAAAAGGATTTTTAAATAAACCAGATAGTATATTTAAAATTGCTTCATGAGGTATACAATTCTACGCATATTTTAATTAAAATTATTAGGTGCTATTTAGCAGTTTATAAACTCGTAGTGTATCCTTACAAAATAATGCTGAAATATAAATTAAATGTTTTAATGCCACTTGAAATTGGGTAAATTTCAGTTTCTAAGAATTTTCTATCACTTACTTTTCTTACTGAAGACAGATCAATAAGAAATCTCACATTGCACAACTTATGTCATTCACTAATAAATCTCAATAGTAAACATCAACCTAAAATAGTATTTAAGACTATGAATCTACATCTTAATATTTTAAATGCAATTTAAGCAATAAAATGGCTTCATGTCTTGCTTATGTATAGGAATTTGACTATTGACAACGGATCATTGAGAGACTTTAATAATATCAAGTATTTACATTTCCTTTTTAGAAAAAAACATTAAATCCAAGTTAATAATATTTTAACAGAGTTATATATCTTGTGAAAATATCAAGAGGAGAGAGGTTATGGTGCAAGACCATCACCTGAATGATAACTTCTCTCACACAACTTGGTGCTTACTAGTCCTACCTGCTATATACACTGTACATTTTTAAAAGGGAAACTCTTGGTTGGATACTACTTGTTTTACCTTGGAATATTGCTCGCGATCAAGTTCTTGACTAGAACCAGACCCTGTTGTCTGCTTAAATCGATGCACTTTCATTTTCATCTGTCTTGTTCGCTCCTCCACTACTAAGCTTGCTGCAAAAACACACAATGGAAGCCTATTAACACAGGCGAAGCACTTTTAGGAACTGAATGGTTTAAGATTTCAATTCTTTTGATATGACTTCGATTAAATGAAAATTTAGAAGTAACACATGACTAATAAACAAAATGCAGAATATACAATGCTATCACCTGTTAATTTAAAGATGAACATGACTCAAATCACACAAAATGGGGAACACAAATGTTAGTAACAAAATATAAGGACTCCGCTGCTTCTTCACCTGATATGAAATATTTTCAATTCCATTCATAAATGACTATATGAAATCAGATTTAATTGTGTAAATATGCTTTCAATTTAATCAACTGGTTGTTGCATGTACATATATAGAGAAAATAAATATACATACTGAAGACATCACACATATATGCACATGCTTAACATGCATGCACACACCCACTTAACATCCTCAACTAACAGCAGTCACCTAAAACCTATTTTAATTGGTAAGCACCTGGTTTGCTGAGGCACTCTTATTAAATCATTAATTTCTACCTGTAGCATTTCATGAATATTTCCAGTCTTAAAAAAGGACTAAGAGTAAAGATTAGATTTCTATTTCTGGTGGCTCTGACCACATAGATGAAATTCCTATGCTTTGAAAAAGTGACATAAAATGTTTAGCTATTTAAGTTATAATTTGTGAAGAACTGCATTACATTTAAGTCTTTATTAATCTCCTGAGTAGCAAGTGTGACTGTTTAGATGGGAAAATTATAGCTTTCAATAAAGTACAAGTTATTTTAAGTCAGAATCCATCAGAAGCAGCTTAGCTTCAAGAGCATGCCATTAATTAATACATTTTTACAAATTAAGGGGAAAAAAGAGCCAAGTGTGCAGAATCAACTCTTCAAAACATACACCTGTATTGTGTGAGACCTATTTTTATTTTTTACAACTTATCTTTTGACAATTTCCTGGACTATTCAACCTCTGCAACCAGTGCTAAGATTTATTTTTAAGTTATGTATATATATATACATTTATATGTGTATATATATATGTGTGTGTGTGTGTATATATATATGTGTATATATATATATGTGTGTGTGTGTGTGTGTATATGGAAAAATACCTATTTGTATGTGATTAAAGTATTGGGGTTTCTGCCAAGAGGGCCCAATGACTTAAAGGATAGTATAAATGTTGATATATGTGACTTAACTTGGCTGATGATTTCATCTCTTACAAAGAATTTATAAAGATACTTGTTGGCAAATTTTACCACTGCAATGATTAAAGGTCTATCATCCTTCATAAAAGATACTGACACCAATTATAAAGATTATATAAATATGTAGCTTTTATTGTGTGTAGAAACTAACAGCACAAGAGACAAATACATAGTTTGAAATGTGTGGATAAATATTTTAATTATATTTTTAGCATAAAATTATTAGATGTTTAGCTTTGCTTAAATTCAGTAAATGAGATAGACAGTATCAATCCCTAACATCACAGTTTTGTGAATTAAGCAATGATGCACACCTTGCTTTGGAAATGTTGACAGGAAATGATAACTGTATGATTAAAAGATGGCTCTATGGAGATCTTGAGAGAAGTAGTTCAGAAATGTATACTTGACAGTATTAAAGGAGTCATAACAAGTACTAGAAAGTAAAAGGCTACTTGAGATTAATTAGAAAATGAGAAAAAGCTATTGAGAAATATGAGTTATATTTGCAGAAAGCCATAGGCAATACAAGAAAATGCACAATTATCTGTTCTCTGCCTTCTGCCTATTTTGTGGGTGCCTCTGGACCCTTGCTCAGTCATTTGCTTTGAATTTCAAGGAAGTTAAATGAACTGTATGTAATCAGTTATACTCTACACTTAAAACTGGAAGTAACTCAAAGCCATCTTTGTGATAAAAGCAAATTTAAATGGTATTAGCTCCATATTCTCCATAAATCATACTAATTTTAAGAAATTTTTCACATTGATTAGCCCGTAGCTTTGTGACCTTCACTTTTAGTATCATGAAATTCCTAGGGAAGACAGTAACTTGACACTGAAAAGATGATTTCTCAAGAACTACTGGCCTGAAGCAATCTGAAACAGTTCTGATGATTTTAGTCTGCCAGAACAACACCTCATGTCTCTAAATATGACATGGCTGCATTTAAATCTTTATTTTGAAAAACTGAAAACGAAATCATAAGGAGAGAGGGGTAGCCTAAATAAAATAAATCCTAAAATGGTTTTAAATGACTTCACTTTGACCTTCTAAAAATGATTAATAAACTATTTTTATTCTTAAAGGAGTGAAAGTTGACATCTTTTAATCTGTTGAAGAAAGAAAATGCCCAAAATCTGACTCAAAACCACAAGTAGACTCCCTTGACTAGCCAGCAAAAAAATAGTTGCCATGCTGTCCTCACTGCTTGCTCTCAGATTTCAAGAACAGAAGCAAAACGCAAATAGCTTATCATTTACTTACTCATAATCAAAAGATCAGGTAATTCCATAAAATTTACATTTTTAAGTAGTTCTCATTATTTCCTTATGGTTTGTACATTAGTGCGTATTCTGAAATAACTTTATACAAGTTCTTTACACTTTTTACAGAGTTTGCTTACTTGCATTTTATTTTTAAACAATCTATTTTGAAATGAAATGACATTATTTCTGAATTATTGGTGTGTCTATCTAAATAGTAAAAACAAATATATGAATTAAAATATTTATCACAAATTTGAACCAGATGACATGATTATTAATGTACATGATTTATACAAAATAACAGATACTTAGCAATGATAAAACTAAATTGCATCCTTGGAATATGATTACCTGTTGAGTATCCCAATGTAAGGAAAATGAGCCACAGCCCATAGAGCTCAAATATCTTACTTTGAAAAGAATGATTACTAATCACCATTTAAAATTTTTGTATTGACTTTTAATGCCAATAGCAAAATTAAAATATGAAATATCTTCCAATTTTCCCCAAAATCCTAGCATCAAATTCACATTTAGGAGTATCCTGAATATTGGCAGCATTGTAAACTAACAAAATCATTAAAATGCCAGTTGCTCGTTCTTTATAAAAAGAATTTAAAAATTGGAGGACTTCTGGGTTTTAATTTTTTTTTTTAATTTCAAAACTGTCACATACTAGAGAGTTAAAAAAATACCCTCTCATTTTATACAACAAATGTAATTATCATGCAATTGCATTTAATCTTTTAATGAACATATAGTCATTAGATACAATATAGTCAAAAAAGGATGTTTGTTAGACACTGTTTTCAGCTAGAATTGCAGATAGAGTGACAGTAATAAACAATTCTTCTCTACCTCTAAGGTGCAATTAACACTATAATTTTATACAAAAGTTCTTTAAGTTGGAATTATTCACTATGCTTTCTAAAAGCTGAATGCTGTGTTTGATGTTGAATTGTGTTTTTTAAACAAGCAGATACTAACTTACTTAAAAAATATTTATTGAACTTAAATCTTTTTCTTAGGTCCACTTTACTTTCAGTTATTTTTAAACTCTGGAATTTTTATCAAGTGAATGTCTATATATCAAATATGGACTCAACATTACAATTAAGAAAGTATAAAACCAGAACTTTTTTACAGGTTAATTTAAAATCATACTTGTGAAATCATTTCTTCTAAGCTCAACAGGGACTCTTATTAGAGTATGAAAGATGAGAACAGTAAATATGATTTTAAAGTCTATAATTTATTACAATTTTCTAGTGGAAAATATTAGATACTATTAAGAAGTCAGAGTAAAATAATTGCTCCCTTTTCATTTTCCAAATTTTGTGATATATTCTTAGTTTAATGGTATGGATAATCTTTGATGAAAGTACAAATAAGCTGAAATCATTTGCAAATACTGTGTTCGTGCCTGCATGAATTTCTTCCAATTTTATCTCTTTGTAAGACTATTTAAGATAAGGCCTGTGACTTAAAAAATAAAAAAATAAAAAGCTTAAGAATCTTTAATAAATCTTCCTTAACCCATCACTGAAAGCTATATATATATATATAGTGCATACATATGTATATAGTATCACCTCCACTAAAAAGAATGTGATTTTTCTGGGAAACTCCTTTGACTTACTGGACATTTGTGATTTGCTTAAAAATATTTTAAATATTAGAGTTAAGTGTAATTTAAGATAATTATAATGTAATCATTATACTTTCTTAGATATATTAAAAATATTCATAAATTTACAATTATACAAAGATAAATTTGCTCTGAATCTTCATTTCTTCCTATGCATCTACAAATTAACATGAATTTGGAATTTCAAATATTTGTGTTTACAGGCAAAAAAGAAAATCCATACAACATGTTGTTAAGCCTTCAAATACTTTTGGGTATTCCAAGTGAAACAAAAGTGTAAAAGAGAACAGGAATAAAAATTTCTATATTGGTAAATATATTAAAGTAAAAATATTATTGATTATTTTACTTTGTAACAAGGTGAGCTAGTACATCTGTCAGTGGTGACACAGGATCATATTTGGATAGGATAACTAAGCTTGTCAAGTCAACTACAATGTGTTATCACACTTTGTGAACAGAAAAATTAATGCCTCTGCTTCACTGCTATTTAGTAGTACAATGAGTCTTCAGTGATAATGGAGTCCCATCTTTGCTCCGATGTCTCAGAGAAAGCAATGATAAATGACCGCATATCTGGAATTTGTCAGGCAGAAAGAAATAAATAAATGAAACACCTACAATGTCTCAGTTATTGGCAATATTGAAAAAAATTTCTTTTCTGAAGCATTTAAAAAAATCACTGATAGTAGGAACTCAAACATAAGAAACAATATAATATGAAACATGGAGACTATAAAGTAATAAAAGATGACAAATATTTAGCTAATTGATTTTGTAACATTATAAACTATCCACAGCCTGAATAGAAAGATGGGTTGATATCTGAAAATTTTAAAAATGTAATACTAATCTCTACTAACAGTTTTTTAAGCTTTAGTAGAGCACACATTGTTAATATGTATAAACATTCTCCATACATTTGGAAGCAATGTGGCAAAACGGTAAATCCCAAGGATGGGGAATGACTAGGCATAGATTATAATCTTAGACCCATTACCATTCATTGGTTCGTCAGTGTTGCCTTGATCAATTCCTGAGACATTTCTTCACTATGCAGTTGTTATTTACAAAATGATTAAGACTACTCAGTGTAACCTCCAGCTATTGTGGTTTATGATTTTGTATTACTTCAATAGGGTATTAGCAAGGTAATTTTTCCATTTTCAAAAAATGGAAAACTACAATAATGACTTTCTCACTTGCTCTAGTACCTAATTTCCAGCATTTTAAAATTTGTCACCTTGCTACAAATATAGATGTTAAGGGGAAAAAATCACCAGTGTATTTTACATTATTATATATTATTATGGTTTCTTCTCAATTAAAAAGTATTCCTTGCATGTTCATCTATTTGTGGAGTCATACAAATGTAGTAAGCAACTCTGATGTAATACTAATATGTCCTCTACCTTCCACACACATATACAGTAGATGTACATGAAGATTTAATGTCTAGACTATTTTGACTACACAGAAAGGCCCAAATTCTGGGTCACTTTCTCAGAATAAAGTGCATTTCAATTTGCAAGGGTAGAAATGTGTCAAATGGTCCTCCTTGTGCTATTGTATGCTTCTCTTAAATATGAAGGATTGTGCTATGCTAGTCGGAACAATAAAAATACAAGATAACATCTGTCCAGCATGGGAAACATTAAACACAACAAGTAAATAACATGTTAAATGAAAACACATTGCCTTTAAAGGCTTTTAAAGAAAATAACCTTTGTTTTGGTATATCACTGAAAGGCAGTATCGGCATAGGCAAAATAGGTAATTTGTATATATAATCACTCAAATCTCACTGCAGCCAAAGCCACATACCATCACTTATAGCATGCTGATTTTCACCAAACTGTCAAAAACAAAGCTCAGGATTTCCAATCCCAGACATCACTTTCAGTGTCAAAATTGTCAAGCACAAGAGTAACACTGAAAATACTAGTCCAACACCTGACAGGTAAGAAAGTCAGGCTCCTGATGAAAGAATCTGCCATTTTACCTTGTTCTTTTATGTTTCACAGGAATAAAAGGCTTTTTAAATGTTTTTCTCTTCTGAGAGGGAACATTATTTTCCTTATGAGACACTTCTTAGAATACAGTCTTCATGAAAAGCAGCCCAGGTAGGTAAGGCTTCTCTGGGGAAATAACAAAATCATTCCTCGAGGGGCCATGTTGCTTATTCCAAATGATCTTCAATATATTTATCCATAGTTTTCATTACACTGACAGCAATTACACTTCAATTACACTGACGGCAGCAGTATCTATCTTGAAAGGTTTGATGTGGCATAACTACTAAATTCAGTATCAATTTTTTGACAATCTCTTCCCTTTCTTTTGTAAAAAATATTTACCAATTTTAAAACTTGTTAAAAATACACTAAGGGAAATATATGTTGTTAAAAAAATCAAAGAGCTTATGCATGGCTAGACCTCTGTCTGCCTTTTAGTCTTCCTCTGCACTTTCCCCACAAATTCCAGGAAGAAAGGGGTAATAATGATGTTCTCCCACAATGAGGCATATATTGCAAGCTGAGCCTTAGTTGATGTGTTAAATACTCTGAAGTTTTAAAAGTCTATATACTATTATAAATAACCACATATGAATCAGCAGAATGGGAAAATAAGGTTAAAACCAAGAGTTCTGGGATGCTTGGGTGGCTCAGTCAGTTAAGCCTCTGATTTCGGCTCAGGTCCCGATCTCGCAGTTTGTGAGTTTGAGCCCCACATCGGGCTATATGCTGACAGCTCAGAGTCTGGAGCTTGCTTCAGATTCTGTGCCTCTCTCTCTCTCTCTCTCTTTCTCTCTCATAAATAAATAAATAAACTTAGGGAAAAACCCCCAAGAGTTCTAAACTGTTTCACATGAACTGCTTCACTCTCTAAAGTTTAAAGAGAAGGCTAGAATGACAACTATATTTATGGATTTGTGGCAAAAAAAAGAAATGGATAGACACTTTTACTAATATGAACAGTCATTCATAAATATTCGTTAAGTGTTCAAGAAAAGCAAAGCCCTGGAAGATAAAGAAACTTAAATCTTCGAAATCACAACATGATACAATAAGAGGAAATGAAATCACCTGGCCAAATATGCATCTAATAAAATGTAAATAAAACTGAAATCCTTTTTTACTTAGTGACAGTTAAAATAATGCTGCTTCTGAAGAATACACAAATTAATTTACTTGTTTTAGCAAAAATGAAGTTACATGATTTTTTCCTACCATTTTACAACCATAGTATACTCTTAATGTGCAAGTATCATCTATACAATAGCTAAGGTCACAGAAGATTATTAAAATAATGTTTTCCACTTTTTTTATATGAATTGTATCTAATTAAGGTTAATGCCTAAGAGTTCCAGAAAAATTACAAGTTTTTTTTTTTTTTTTTTTTTTGCATAAGTTAGCATTCCAACTGTTCTTGTCAACATTTAAGGAAGGAAATTATAGGTAACTGATTGGAGCATTTTTTTAATAGAAACCTTGTACTTTAAAATACAGTTGACTAGAGATAATCCTTTAATAGCCTCTATGACCTGATTGCAATAATTATTATATATCTTATTAGTGAAACTGGAAAACAAAAAGCAACAAATGCCATTTACTCTCTGCCCCTCTTCAAATCATTTAATAACTTGAACTCTAATTGCTGCTCATTCTCCATGTGTGTAAATTACATTTTTTATAATAAGGAAAATTCTTATTTGTATAAAAGAGAATATGATGTGTTTTGTTATGATTCAAAATTGCTTACAAAACCCAAAAAGTTAATGCGCTTAAGAAATACTATCCAAAGTCATATAAGTTAGAAATTTATTATGATAGTAACATTTTTTCTCACCTTGATGTCATTTAATTTCTGGTTCTGTTTTGATCTTCTTATATCATTATTGCGATGCCCCCAAACTACATTCATGGGCTCTTTAAAACTGTCCAAGAAATGTAGCAGAGAGGGAAAAATTGGCTTACTTTTAGAATGAATAATTTAAAATATGCCTATAAAGCAGTTTGTGAAGTCTAAAATGATATGGTTTCTCAGCTTTCAACATAAAAGAGGGAAGTAAAAGATAAATAATGTAGTATGAATATTTATATTTTCTCAAGTTAACTTTTCAACCCCGAGAATGTGTTATCTTTACTCAAATGCACTGGTTTTATTTTCTCAAATTAGTAACTTGAGGGCAAGCCAGGTATTAGGAGATTTAGTTCAGTGGTAAAAAAATGGCTCTTTAGGGGGTGCTGGAACCCCTAACTGGGCCTCTCCAAGATTCTGGTGTTGTAAGTGGTAGATGTCACAGCAACATGGAACCCTGGACAGAACATAGGCTGTGGACTGAAAATCTGGTTCTGCTGTCCAGAAGCTTTGTCACCTTAGGCATTTCACTTAACCCCTTGACTCTACATGAAATAAATGGGTAATAATACCTCCCTTATGGCTGTACATGTGTTGTTACCATAATCATGTGGTACTGCGTGCAAGGTAGGTACTCAGTAAATGCTGTCTGAACGCTGAAGAGCCGGTAGAGCAGAGCAGTTAAGAACAAGGTCTTTGGAGTGAGAGTCTCAGGCCCACCTCCTGTTCTACCACTTACCAAATAAATGACTGATAAAGGGCCAGATTTTTAACCTTCCTAAGCATGAGTTTTCTCAGTTGGAAAATGAAGATATGGATAGTTATCCCTCAGGTAGCGCTCTTGGCCAAGTCATTCACATAGAGTAAGTGCTCAATAAATTTTATCTAACATTAAAAATGCTAATAGTATTTAACGCCTCTTTTTATGTGCTTTACAAACATATGCTGAAAAGTTATATACCTGCAGTATATATAACTCCCCTGCAGTTAGAGTGACCAGCCACCCCCCTATGCCTGCAACTGTCCCAGTTTAAGCACTGGAAATTTTGCATCTCAGTCCTCCACAAACTGGGACCATTAGCTGTCCCTACAAGTTCGTCTACAACTCATTAAAAGCAAACTCTCATGAGGAGCCCCTTCACCTACATGGTCACCTAGGCATGGCTTGTCCCATGTGAGGACTCAAAACATCTTAATTCTCCAATACGATCGATCCCAGAAAAGATCAGCTCATAGCAACAGAGTTTCTATGCAAAACAAAACTGTTTCTTTTTTATGGGGTATGTGAGCCTAAAGTCTGACTTTATTTAAAGAGATTTCCTGAATATGCTTCTATTTGTTCTGGGCTTTGAACACTGTCTGTGACTAAGCAATACTCCCTTCGATACCAGGAGAGAGATGCAGCATCCCCTGGGCTCTCTGCCCTGCCTGCATGCATTTTGGGAGGTACCTCGTTGGCTATTTTCAGTCATGTGTGGTTCCATTCTGTGAAGCATATCCATGTCCTGTGTGCAAAGAAAACTGGGCAGAGTGATGACACATCTCAGCCAGAACACAATGACCTTGTAAAAATGTCACAATCTGTCACACTCTGCAGGGAGCCTGTAAATGTGCATACTTCACAGAGACTTTAGGTTGCACATCTTAGGAATTTTGTTTTGATTAATTATAGCTTTTGGGTAGTAATAATACATATGGAAGATCTCTCTAAACAATTATTACCTTTTTTTCTTCTTTTGGCTGAATTAATTAGGTCATGGCCCATTTCTAATATAGAATTTTAATATCTTTATCAACTAAAACTTACCATGCAAATCCAAGTAAATTCTTCTGAACTAAAGTACAAATGTATTGGCCATTTTTATACCACTGAATTTAGAGTTATATTTCTGATACCTGAATTAAAAATTCAGGAAGGCTAGCAATCTATGCAAAATCTAGGGATGTAGACATCTTGGATCTTACTGAATAATATTTTATTTTTTCTTAATATGTACTTATTGCCTAGTATAGTGTCTGCCAGAATATGCATTTACCAGAATATAGACATATTTTTAAAAATTCAAATTAAATAAGTAATTGAATATTATCTCCCATTTTCACTCTGTAATACTGAGATATATAACAATACCTGAATATACTAGGATTTAGGGATAATGTAGTTGGGATTTGTGCTTATTAAAACAGGATATACTAAAGTATAGTGGAAGGAGGTCAAAAGTAAGAGACCTGGGCTTATAGTCTACTATTCATCAGCAGTGTCAGTCTCTTAATCTCTCATAATCTGAGTTTTATCATTCATAAAGTAGGGATGATGCTACTCTCAGGACTAATTTTTAGGCTTACTATGTCCACCAAATTAATTCAATCATTAATCCACAATACTGAGTAAATGTACTTTTATTACACTATACAGTATTATTTAATTTTTAACTATTATTAATAATATTATTTCATTAAGCTAAAAACTCATATTCAAATACTTAATTATTAGGTCAACAGTAATACTGAATAGGAAATAGTATTAGCAGCACATGAGAGCAGGTCAAGGTATATGTCTGCTTGAAACTCAAGTCTGAAGACCAAAACTCAACTGTGATCCAAAAGATAAGGTTGGAGGTTACCAATGTGCCAACAAAGCAGTCTAAGTGGGCCAAGAGAAGTAACATTTAAGCATCCATTTCCTAGATGCATGATTGCAGTGGGGACCAAACATTCTACAATATTAGTGCTATTAAAAGGGAAAATCCAGGGATTTTCTATTCCTTTACTGGAGACATTACCCTGAACAGAAAGTAAGAATTAAACCCTTTACATGAGAGCAGGGGAATGGAAACAAACAAAACAAAAATATTTTAAAAATGTGTTATTTTTCCAAAGGAATGGTCAGAGTAGGTAAATTTTAAGACAAAGCACTCTTCATTTTAATATTTTCCTCTGTAGTGTGAACTGTGCACAATATAAAATACTTAACATAAAATGCCTTACAAAACACTGTAGGGAAAAAACTACCTTTTTGCTAAATAATTTTGCTCATTATTTTAATAAATACAGTTATATAACTCACATATTATGAAAGAAAAGGAATAATATTAAATGGTTAAAAAGTTACATTAATATTTACCTTTTGTGGAAGAGTTATATTTTTCTTGTTCTTCAATGAATTAAATGCACATAATGATGGAAACAAAAGAAAGAAATCAGCAAATTTATAGTTAGACACGGAAATGTGAATCAACACAATGGCATGAATAATAAAAACGCACAACATATAATGTAATATGATAAATCACAATGACAAACCATGAGGAACTCTCAAATATGGTACTAAAATTAATCAAAGAAAGAATGAATACAATTTAAAGATTTAAAATAAAAACAGAAACATTGGGAAATTAATGTTTGGCGTTGAAAAATATATTGTATGGCATTTTTCTTGCCTTTTAAACAGCAAAATATTTCAGCACCAATTTTTCCTAAAGCATTCTAATTTTAATCCATTAAGACTTTTTACTGCAAGTGTATTAAAAAGCATACTTAATATTCATACAAACATTTTTATCATTTCAAAAATGATAGCAGTACAGATAATTTGAAATTTTATATAAATAATGAAAACCTGATTTCTGATTTTTACTAGCTGGTAGGCATTTTCTCTTCACTGTGAAAATAGTAACATTTTCCACATGGAAAAAAATTATCCTAATTAAGTGATCCCTTCTTCCTTCTCAAATTAATTATATTAAAATATCTCAAACAGAAATTGTTCTTTGGAGATATTTCTTAAGACATTTTACAAAACTTTATATCTGCTTCCTTGTTGGTACACTATTTATTGAAACATAATGGCTTTTCTAGATATTTCCGAAGGGGACTACCATTAGACTGTTAAGTGGCAGATGTAATAATAGAACACATAAAATATAACTAGCACACCAAGTGTTAGTTTACAAATAATTTTTAAATACTTCTTTAGAAGACATCTAGTTGAGCACGAAAAAATCACTTCATTGGTTTCAGAAAACCATATAACATTTGTATGCAAACAATTATGTTGCTTTCAGATTCACTCTCCATAGGGCTACACTGGAACACAACTCTGTAATATAACCAGAGAAATTTCTTGGAAGTCTTTGCTCTCAATTATCACAAACCATTAGTTATCTAATTGTAAGGCTACTTTTTTGACTAATTTATCTCAAAATCTGTGTTGTGATCATTCCTCTTCTTTTCTTCCAAGCATACTTTAATATAATCAGAATCCCTGTAGCAAGTATGCTAACATTCTTAATCTTTAAAAGAAACTTCAAAAAACTTTTGCAAAAATTAAGTAAAAATGTCTTTTCAAAGGATGTGTTTGCCTTTAAATAGCACATATTGCTTCTATGTTACAAAGACAGAGTAGTAAAACTGAGTTACAGAAAATAAAACAAAACATGCATCCAATCTAATCATCCTGGCATGAATCCAAAAAACAATCATGTAGGTAACTGTACCCAGAAACCATATGAATAACATTACTTTATAAGTTCATCAAGAAGTTGCATCACTATCCAGGAAACTAAACCATTTGAAATATTTGCTCTTACCAATCAACTGCTTATCATCACCTCAGTTCTTTTTTCAAAAACAAAAATAAAAACAAAACCAAAAAAAAAATACTCTTTGTCAAAAATAAAAAACAACAAAAAAGAAACTTGGAGAGAAGGAAATCAAGTAGAGGCTTAATTGCAAATAAACTGCACTCAGCATTAACTTCATAGAAGATATAACTAACTTTCAAAAAATAATATCAAAAGAAAAAACCATAATTCTATGAAAGCCCTATGAACAACAATGAAACGAATCATAAATAGAATACGCTACATTCTTTCTAGTCCATGAATCAAACGAATATTTTACTTTAAAAAATGTATTTTGGGACACACAAAGATGTCATGTCTGTTCAGTGTGAAATAGATCCATGATAAGATGATGGTGGACACTATCATCATTTACCAAAGGTCCCAGAGCACATGATAAAATCATAAAGTAAAACTGACCTATTTTAATTATAGAAAAACACTTAGAGAAAATAACACGTTTGTTCTCATATTTTTAAAAGGTTTTATGTATATGACTGTTGAGATCACAAATTTCAGGAACCTCAAATCACAAAAAGAGTTTACTAGTATATTTATGATATTAAATATCAAAATAAGTCCATCAATTTCATCCTCAGTCATTCCTTTCTTCCCACCTCAATTCAATCCTTACAAATTGATGATTTCTCTGAAAGACAACTGTGAATATGAATATCATAAACAATAATGTTGATATTAACAATAGAACATAAGCTTTAAAAAAAAAACAAATCCAGCATACATTCCAAATTATTTCATAGAAGCAATTCTTATTTCTATAGAAATAATATAGCTACAACCTCACTGTATGCGTTATATGCAGTACCCTTATATGCTTTTGAACTTATAGAGTGTTTTAGCAACTGGAGGAAATGCAAAGAATTTTAGGAACACATGACTTTTTGGATATTGATCTTTGGCAAATTATGGCTAATAACACTGAGTTTGTAGAAAAATTCTAGAATTTGTAGTTCTTTTAGTTGTGCAACAGGAGTTCATGAATGGATAATTTATATAAACACCAAATTTTATTTAAAGCAGTTTCTTTCATCTGGGCTGTTGTTAATTTGAGTCATAAAAACATTATGAATTATCTTCTCAAAATGTTCCCAAAAGAGAAAAGAAAGTTTGTTAAACATGTGAATTGAGAATTCCAATGAATTAATTGCTATTTTAGAAAAGAAAGTCAGATTTTCACATAGCAGCATATATATCTTAGTAACTAAATGAATACTCTTATAATAATCCTGAATACTGAAGCATGATATATCAGTGAGATGTATAATCTTTAAAAATAATACACATCCTGAGTTTACCATAGTAGCATTCCTCTATCAGTAAGTTAATACTTCTTAAAATCTACACTAACCTTTCTATAACCAAGTAGTCTATTTATAAATTCTGCCATAACAGTCACTGAAACAATGTACTTATCTTCTTAGATCATTTCTGTGATACTTGTGTGATACATTTCTGTGATACATTCAGTAAAGTACTTCAATTAAGTAAAACACATACACAGCTCCCTCAATACAGAATGAAATACAAGTTTTATATCAGCAACAACCAACACTGTTGAAAAAATATTCAAAATGTTACCCTTTTAGTCATTTTATGGGGATGAAGATTTTGAATACATGTTTTAAATGTGAGTCCATTGTATTTATATTACAACCCCAAAATAAAAATTATTTCACTAAATTACTTAACAGATCCCACACTGGTTATGTGATAACATATACTGATAAATCATTTCACCTATGGAGGAATTAGGATAGATCTTGGGTCACATGAAAAAACACAGTGACTATTTTAACCTAGAATTTATATAATCTAGCCCAAATACTTTAGGGAATTTATTTCCACTGTCAAAACTTTTTCCTTCTCTCTTTTTCTATTTCTCTTTCCCATTCTCTCTCTTTCTAGGAAAATAAACACAATATGTATATGCTTAAAATAAGAGAATCTGTAAGTAACATGAACTGTTAAAAAAAAAAAAAACACAAAACACTAAAATGTGTTCTCTAAGCCATTCTTCATAAAAGTTGTATAAAAAACACAGAATATTGCAAATGAGTTAAAACTAAAAAATACTAGTAAAGACTTCAATATGATCAAGTGTTTAAAAAATATTTTTTAAAAAGCTTAAATAAGCCCCCTCACACACATAAAATACCATATTTTACTAAGATTTTAAAAATTGTGTTTTGTTTCTTTATTTCTTTGAAAAAAGGTGTTTCTAGGGCTGATTTAACTCTCTTAATTGGCAATCTAAAATTCATTCATTCACTCACTCAGCAATGTCAGAGTATATTCCATGAACCACTACCGTTAGGTTCTGGGAATAAAATTTCAAGAAACAAAATCTTAGGATTCTGCAAACTACATAAATCAAAGTACTATTCATTTAATAAAAGGAGTATAAAAAGAGGTGGTTCTCAAATCCAAGGTTTTTGGACAATGATCTCTCTTTATTGGATACCTTGTTCTATACTGCCGCTTCTCACTGGCACCTGTGGTAGCTGCCGGCCCCTCCGATTGCTGAAGGATGTGTCTGCAGGGGGAGGATGGGTCGGACTTGCTTGTCTGTGCATTCTGTGGGCAAAGAACAAAGGGGGGAATGAAATGGTGAAATTCCAAGAGGGCCTGACAAATACCTTCCCTTCATCCTATTACTATTAAAATAGACATAAACCTCCTAACTCAGCTTTTGGAAAAAAAATCAAATGTTTTTGATGGTATGTGTAAAAGAAATATTATAAAAAGTGACTAAAAGAGACAGGGATAATGTCTGTCACACACAGTTCTGCATAATGAATTTCTGAATTGAGTACAATTAGACTCCCTTCTATGAATTAACTTTCTATGAAATTGTGGCTTTCCATTAAATGATCCATTTTTGGTGGTGCTGAACCAAATATATTGACTTACAGCCTCTGAACTCTTATCATTGTGGATAAATTAGTTAAGAAAGGCTGTTGCCTAAATTGCTACAATTAAGTTAATGAATGTTTATATCTAGAATTATTTGTAAGTGATAAGAATAGTTCTAGCTGTAGACTTTTATAAATTACCATTCACTTGTTATTTATTTTTAAATAGGAAAAATCTTGACAGATATTAAAAAAAATAACCTTAAGTACATGTTATAAAATATACTGGTGGAATGGTCAAAATTACAAATATAAATTTGAGAAGTGTGCAGATACATTACTACTGCACATGAGTAAGCTGACCTCCATCTGCTGGCATTCAAAATTTTTTTTAAACTAAAGAACTTTAAAATACTCTTAAGATTTTATTGAACACATACAAAAAATTTTTTTTTTAATTTCTCTTATACTTTTTAAAGAAAATACATTTAATTCTCCAGGTAATTTCTCATAAAAAATTTCACATAATTAAAATATATCTATCTATCTATATATATATATATGAATATGCCACAAACAGATGGAAGGACATAACACAGTCAAATTTAATTTTCAATGATAGCTAATTGGCAGGAGCTATAGACTACTACCAGCACAGTGAAGATAGATGCAAGTAATAGAGGATGTGGGAGAGGTTTAAGTGCCACAAAGAAAGGATTAAAAAATTATGGTGTCATAATGAGTGAAAGCATCAAGTGCTCAGGAAGGTACAACACCACACCAACACCCGGAGGCAGAACATGAATGCTGGGCTGGACACTGAATAGCGACCTTGTCAGAAGCGGAGAAGGTGGCGCCGACCCTCCAGGGGCAAGGTGGTGGGTAGAACACAGTGTTCTGACACTAGAGTGCTCACTCGACCTTGAGCGAGCGGGATGTTTTCCCCTAAGGACTGGCTGATCAGTCGCTCTTAGGGCTGCGTATCCCCTTCTAGAAAGGCATGGTGGGAGAACCCTAAAACATTAGGGCCAAAAAAGATCTTCAGTCAGCAGGTTCACATTAAGTTTGATACCAACACATTCGTCCAAGGAAAACCTGGTTACTCTTACAAGGCAGCGACTTTAAAAACCAGAAGAAACCCATCATCATGCAATCACTGAAACGGAATTAAAACGAAACTGACAAGTTACTGCAACTGTACATGCCATGTGGTTGTTAGAGGGCTAATCCAGAATCCTCCAATGTAACAAACCTCTTGTTAAAGTTGTACAAGGGCAGAGACTTCTGTCTCTTGTTTTTTATTGAGCTCTATCTCTAGTACCTAGAATACAGCTGTACAGCAAGCAAGAGCTCAATAAAGATAACTTGACTGAACAAATACAATTAGAGTCATGAATATAGGAATATAGGAATACTTTAAGCATATTCAAGAAGAAATAGCACACTGTAAGACTCTGTATTTACAATGTTCATAAGTTTACTCTGCAATAGGAAGTCTATTCCAAGTAGGCTGCAAAAGGAAGATGTCTTCTGAGGTTAACTTAAGCAGACCAACAAATTAAAATGATACAGTAAGGAGAAAGTTTCATTATTGAACTGACTAAATACAAATGGCTGATGTATGGATAACATCATGTCTTCTAAGATTAAAAATAAGTCTGAAAAGATATTTGTCCATATATTGACAGTTATCTTAATACAGGGTTCAAAATTATTATGAAATCAATTTATGAATTAAGGATTAAGAATTAAAAACTGATGTATGTGTATCTTGTTTAAAATATATACATGCTTTTGCCTTTTTAAATCATTTGCAGTTTGTATTTTAAATAAATGCATGTTTATATACCCAATCTGTATTATTTTTTACAGTGACAGGAGCAAAGAAATAATACCTCATCATTTCTAGAACAATGCTGTAAAATTCACTTATCAAGTGATTTGAAGTATGAGAGTAAAAAATACATACTGATCACTGGAAATATATTACTGTTTTATTCAAGTTGTATTCAGATTGACAATTTTTCCTTTAGATAAAACGATTTTCACAGCTGTAATTACTTTACTACAGGGTTATATCCCCTATTTTAGAACAAAAAAATGGGAAAATGTAGATCTGTAATAATGTGCATTTTTATCTTCTTGACCTATAGATAGATGCTTCATCAGACCCTACTGCAAATCCTGAAACCTGGACTGTTGTCTCAATTTCCAAATTAAAAGAAAAAAAGAACTAACTATACATACTAAGATTGTTCATTTATTCTAAATAGACTTTTCACATTAACTTAACTCTATAGAATTACTTTATATGGAAAGGATTACATGATCAAATCCTTTCTATTGGTAAAGAATGAGTTTTTATCTATTACTCGTTAAAAACCATGGTCATAAAATAAAATAAACGTTGAAAAAAAAATTAAAAACCATGGTCATGAGAATAAACTTCAAGCAATCTTTGCTCAAAATACACTTTCTTAGTGTAGTCTGAAAATCGAGTAACACAGTTTTCACCCTAGTATTGAGAAATTTCATTTCAATTTCACTAAAATCTTGCTTCATTCCTTAATGCAATTCGTAAGCATTAAAAGAACTACTTAAATGTGACTTGAAATGTGAAAACTTTAGGTGGCTCTTATATGGCACCAAACTAAATGGCAAAGATATAAAAAGCAATTTTGGAGCAGATAAATGGCTTTCTAGGTCAGTATTACACCGATCGAGACTACATGACTTAGTGTTCCCATCTCCAAAGTCATGAGCTTGCAGTGTCTGAGCACAGCTTGTAGTGTTTACGGTTCATCATTTCGCACAAGATCTGTTTTTTCTTTGACATGAACTAAAAGTCCCTCAGTGACAAAGCAGTCCCTGCTGCCAGCCAAACTGTAACAAGTATGAAAGCGCAGACCAAAGGGGCAGTGTCAAAAACCACTTTGCCTGAGGAAGAGAGAGGTAAGTGCCAGAAAGTCTGAATTGTAGGAAAGGAAACTGAGGAGAGTAAATGAAAATGCAGAACTTGAGAGAAGAGCAAGGTTTGGAAATGAGAGATAATGGAACCAAGTATAATTCATTTTAGATGAAAGGAAAGGAGAATTAATCAAGAGATTCTGAGGTACAGGAGTGAAATGCTGACAAAACCCAGGCTATTGAGCCTTGATATTTCAATGAAATGGGATGTGCTAAGAACGTAGGGATGCATGAATGGAAGAAATTAGGAACAACCATATTAGAGAATGGAACAGGGAGTGCATGAGGGATAAGGAAAATGACAGTAACAACTTTTCTTTACTGAGCATCAATATGGAGCCATCTATACATGCCAGGCACTGCATGTATGTGTGTGTGTGCATGCATGCACACATACATACACAGGTATGTTCTTCTTTTGATACTCTATAACAGTTCTGAGAAGTGTCATTATTCCTATTTTATAGACAGAAAAACTGAGGATCATAGAGTGCCTTGTAAAAAGATAAAGAGCTAACATGTGGTAAAGACAGGATCCACACAGATTCACTGAGTGCCAATACTTGCTCCCTTTGCTGCCTATTGAGATAGGTTTGTTATATCACATTATGAGAAATGGCAAATCCTTGGATATATTGTTAATCTTATAAAACAAAACATAAATATATATCCAAATATCAAGTTGTTTGACAAGGTTTAATAGAATTGTCTCCTGAGAGTTTACAGGAACAAAATGTGAAATGGCATTTAATGAATACCTACTCTGCTATATAGATCTATAAATAACTCATAATTTTTAAGCAAAAAATAAGTCTTCTAGAAAAAAACTCTAATTCAAACCTAAGTATGTCTCAAGCTAGTTCACCATCTCCAAATGCATATCTAAATATTTACCACTTAGTACAATCTGTGCCTACTCTCTTCACCTAAGACTAGGGTTTTGACTTGAACTTAAGTAAAACACATTTCTCACCAAAACCTGAGGTTGTCAGTCAGACATTTCTATTGTTGCAAATGGTCTTGCAGTAAATTTCTTCATTTCAGCTTAATAATATAATTCTGTTTTTTTTTTTTTAATGACTTGTTATGGGATGGACATGCACATGGTATTTAAGGTCAACAGTTCAAAATGGTTCCTCTTGTAATGGCCATTACAGGCCTAGACAGTCCCTTTCCAATAGCCCCAGTACAACATTGTATATACAACCAATTCTAAATACTAGTCCTGACAAAATATCCCCCAGGTAGGTTGCAGAGTATAGGTTCTACAAGAAGAAAGGTCACTAGGGTAGAAATGAGAAATGGTGCTAGCAGGTCATATAGCTGAATTCATATGAGAGTTAAGAGTCAGACTTTTATCTTACTAAGGAACTTCCCAAGAGAATCTGAAGCACTGCTTTCAACGGCTAGGCACAAAAGTCAGACATCAGTTCTGTTTATATTCTGTCTATAACTGGTCACCATCTTTCAAACTATTTTCTTATAAGACTATTACTCATAAGGCCAAATGTGTTAAGGCCAAAAAGGGCCTTCAAAACTGATGACCATTAAATAGCAAATTTTGCCAGGAGCCAAGGTGTGGCTGTGTGGTATGAATCCTTTGCGTATGCTGTTAGCTTCCCAAAGGCCAAGAATCAATGCCCAAGGCATTCATACTGTGACCTCAATTCACCTGAGGTTAGATGTCAACTCAAGGCATCTTCTAAAGAACTGAGAGCTGACACAAACCTAGAAAATCCAGGCAATTCTTCTTTTGTAACTAATTATTCTGCTCACTTGAGATATATGATATATACTCTAATAAAAGTCAATGGAGAGCTTTAATTATAATAAAACAAATATGCACACTTAAAAGGTTTGAGTTTTCTACATTAAAACCTACTAGCAAAGTAAATAAAGCAAGAGTAGTATGAATATGGTCCTTAAGCAGCAAACATTTGAGACTGGGGAAATCAATCACATTCTTGCTATTCTTTTTGGAAGGAAGGAGGATTTGTATTTATTTACAGGTATTTTCAGTGTTGTAGAAGAAAATGCTCAAATATTACTCATTTGTAGTTAAATACCATCAGTTGATACTAGAATCATCTAGCATTTTGTAAAACAGTATCCTATTGTCAAAGACTTGCTCATTGATATATCCTACTACAGAACTGCACACAGTAGTCATTCAACTAGTAACTGTTAAGTGAATTTAAAAAAGCCTGAACAGAATAAAAATAAGACTTTGAGGAAAAATTTCAATCATGTCAAAAATAATTGAAATTATGTCTGTCTGGGAGGCAGGGGTCAGTGAATGACAGTTAAAGATTAAAAATTTGCCTAAGGAATTTAAGTCACTTATAATGCTAGTTAAGAAACTGCAGTTAACTGAGATGACATTAAATAATATGTAAATAGAAATATAATCAGTACTGTTTCATTGCAGTCTGTCTGTCTACCTACCTACCTATCTATCTGAAGTGCTAGAGCTTTGTACTTCTTTCCTTTCTCAAAGCCTAGCTCCTTTGTAAAATTGAATTTCTACTCAACACTTTTCTGAATTCTCTAAATCCTTGTTCCATTCTGAATTAGATTCCCTAAATAGTCAGTATTTCCATAGATATTAACTAGGAAAAAATCCCATACTCCCTTTATTCACATTCTTTGATGTAACTAATACCTATTCACACTTATAATCTCAACTCAGAGGTAATATCTCCTGGGAAGCTTTCCTCTTTTGCTGTTCGCTATTTTATTCTTTGAACTTAGCACATAGTTGGGCACATATCCTTTCAATGAATAACTAAATTGTACACAGTCTATCTCAATCAAGCCTATTGTGACAGCTTAGCTGGTGTCTCGCATTTGCCCTCGGATCTTTCAATCCACCTTACAAAATGTTGTTATAGTGTTCTATAATTCTGGAACTCAAAACCAATCATCTGTCTCTCAGCCTATCGATGGTTGATGGATGAATAAAACAGAAGTTGAGACTCTGTTAAATAGCACACAAGGGCATGTGCAACAAAACATCTAGGGATTTCTCCAGTTTTATTTTCATCACTCTCTCCAAGTTCCTGAAAGAATTCTCCCTCTCAAAATGTATATGGATCCCCCAAAATCAAGAGGAAATTTTAAGCCTCAGTGTTTCTCCCATTTTTTTTTTCTTTCTCATGGACTATTCTCTTCACATCTACTTTTATGTATCTAGATTTCACTCAAGCAATACCTTTTATGAGATATTTCCTGTTCCCACTCCATTTTCCCCTGTGTTCCCACTGTATCTTATGCATACCTCTGTAGTAATAGCTATGACACTTTAATACATTCTTTCATTTACATCTGTGTCCCCCTGTATGTTCTCGATAATTTTTAGATGAATGAATAATATGTTAATGGGACATTTGGTGTTTTTTAACAGCTATGTAAAATAATGTGTTAATATCTTACACCTAAAAATAGCAAAAAAATCTGTAAAATTGGATAAATTGCAAAGAAAGGTCAGTAATTCCTTTAACTTTTACATTAATTAGCAAGTATCTTTTATATACAAGTATAACTTAGACCTATTCACAGAAAAAAGATTTTTTTAAACATCATTCAGATAAATAGCACTCAAAATATTCACGTATCCTAAGTATTACGTTCATTGCTAACATTTAAATAATCTCAGAAACAAAATATTGATGTCCTAATATGTAAGTAGGAATGAGTACAGATTTAGTCCTCCTTAGTAATCAACATGATCACTATGAGAAATATATGAGATTTTTCTTAAACCCTAAGATTTAAGGGCCACCTTCAAATTACCTTTCTCTTGTTTTTTGAGGCCATTCCAATAGGCGAAGTTTATTTAAATGAATGTCTTTAAACACCACAATCTGTGTTTAAGAACCGATCATGTAAAATGAGAGAGAAGGCACCCTTGAATATATCAGCTGAAACAGAAGATGGCCACACAGCACAACACCAAGCCTACCTTTCTGCATCAGAGGCAGTGCCTTTCCTAGTCTGTTTTTGGATGCTAGATCTTTCAGACTTTCTGGAGTGCCTGTGGAATGAAATGTTAAAGAAATACAAAATATATGATGAATAGAGCTACAATAATATCATACAATGATAAAAGCAACAGGCATGAAAATGACAATTATCTTCTTTAAATGGTTTTGTCAGTCAATGCTTTTTAAAATAAAAACAAATGATAATAAATAAAAATAAAAATCAGAGTTGGTGCTGGGTGGAAGACACAAGTTGCCCAACAGGAGACACAAGAAGCTCCATTAGTCCAGACAGGGTTGTTTGCAGTAAGGACTTAGTATGGGCCCCTGCTGAGCAACTTTGCCTCTCCTAATGAGTAAATAAACCCAGTGGGGAAATGTAGTGATGACAGATGTGATGACAGCAATGGTTTAGGTGCTGAAAGACCACAAAGGGATGACATGCCCTCTATTTTACAAGTTGAAACATGGTGCTACAAAGATTTTTTTGTTATTCTTTTCTTGAAAAATATGAACTGAAGAAAAATACTATAGTGAAATATGCTTCACATCACTTTAAATCAAATATTAAAATTATTTCCAAAGTGATCATAACTATGCTTTTGTGACCACGCAGCATCTTAAAAAGCTAATCACATATCACAAACCAAACTAATAAAGTTCCCAATTTACTTTATGTTCCAGAAGTAAATATATGTACACTGAACATTTACAACTTGAAATGCATTTTCCCAAAGAAATGTTTATAGAGAGCGTACCTCCCTAAGCAGCAGTTTACGTATGCCTATTTGACCTAAAATGTGTCTAGCCTACTATATATTTGAAATAAATATAAAATATTGTGGTCAAGAAACTTATTTAAAAAAATTCCAGAGAAACCATAAAAATTTGCACTTTAATCTTGATAATTATGTATTTTTATCACAATAGTTGAGTCTTTAAACTTATGCTTATTTTTCTTTCCTATTTCTTCCAACAACAAAGAGAAAACTGTCATTACTTATTAATGCCAGATAATCTGAGTGTATCCTATATATCAAGCCCTGCTCTGAAGCCCACTAGAAACACACGTCAAAGTAAAAAGTCCACCTTCATGGTGTGTATAGACTTCTGGGGCTGTTCATCTCTCCCCATCTCTTTCTCTATTGCCAAAAACTGGGTTCACTGTGTTGTCCTTCCAATTCAGGGTTTCGGCTGTGTGTTCTTCAGCCTTCTGTTACTGTGACATCTCACTTCTGAGAGATGAAGAGAGGGTTTAAGCAGAAGGGGGAACCATTTCTCACTTACCACTTTCCTTTACTATTTGGAAAAGAGGATATATTGAAGGACAGCTCTATGCCAGGCACTGAGGGAGGCACTGACTTATTTAACCCTCATGACATTCCTTTCAGAAAGTGTCATCTTCATTTAAAAGGTGAGGAAATAAGATTCAGGACAAGGCTACTCAGCCAGTAAGTAGTAAAGCTAGGATCAGAATGTAAGTATGTCTGGCCCCTAACCTGTTCTGTCATATACTGTCCAGCAAAGAGAAGGGAGGAAGTAGATTCTGATTATGCCCTTGGGGTACACTCTTGCTCCAGAAGGAAGAAAGCACGAAATAGGGTACAGGCCTAGGAAAGCACTAAGAGACGATCTCTGATGTGAAAGGCATATCTCCGATATTCTTACTTTGTTGATCCTGTGATCAGGAGAGGTCGATAGTAGTGTGTAGAAGACTAGAGAAGTATGTGGCATGTGCCTAAAATCAATGTGAGATGGTTGTTGCGAAGGAAAGCTTGTTCCTAAGGCAAAGGGAAGGGAGGCATATATATAGCAGGAGCTACTGTAGGCCCAGTAGATATCTGAGCTCAAAATAAAAAGAAATATACCATTATGGGAAATTTATCCATTGTTCTAAGAATGCTCAGGGACTGGGAGGACAAATGTTCCTTTTCTCATATTTAGCAGAAAGCAGAATGAGAGTACAGAGTTTTAGGCCAATTCATGAAACTCATTGCCATAAAGGTTTTCATTCCTTCACTCATTTATTCACTCAACAAATATTTGCTGGACATGTGTATATGCCAGACACTGCTAGTTGTCTGTGAACACATGCCTGTGAACACACACATATACACAGAAGATTTCTGCCTTCAAGTAATTGACATGTTATCTGTAGGAGACAAGCAATAAGCAACAACAACAAAAATTCCACAAATGAATTACATGGTGGGCTGATATCACATGAGAAGGTGATAAATGCTAACAACAACAAAAAGTCCACTGGGGCAAGGAGGATCAGAAATGTGTGTGAGGGAGGGGCTTGGGGGCAGATGCAGATGGCCATTTTAAGTAAGGTGATCAGGGAAGGAGTCCTTGAATTGGTAACCTAAGATCAGGAGGGAGTTAGACCTGTTATGTATCTAAGGAAAATGTATCCCAGGAAAATGAAACAGCAAGTACCGGGGCCCTAAGGCAAGTTTGTGCCTGGTATGTCCAAGCAAAGTAAGGAGACCAGAAAGAAAATTGTTGGAGGGGGAAGAGTCAGATGGCCAAGTTTGGCCATGAGGGGGGTGGTGGTGAGGGACGTGTAGAATCTGGTAGACTTTTGTACAAACTTTTTACCCCTGCACAACAAAAGGGTTATAGCATCTTTTAGAATTTGTCTGCTTTTGTTTCTATCCCTACTAATTTCTATTAATCTTTCTGGACCCCACTGAGATTTTACTTCTGTAAACTTTCAAGTCTTCTTCCTCTTGTGATCCCTATAATATATCTGTACACTAGATTGATTATCACAGCAATCCAAAATGATGGTGGTGATGACAACAATGATGATGATACCAATGACGTCTAACATTTACTAAGAGTTTGCTGTATGCTGGCATGACTGCTTTACCGGAATTAACTCATCTGATCTCACCAATCTAGTGAGGTAGGTACTACTCTTTTATCCCTTTTAAAAATAAAAAGATTGAGGCTTAGAGAGACTAAATAATTTTCTCTAACGCACAAAGTCATTAAATGTGAAAACACGAGGTCAAATGAGACTCCACAATCTCAAAAGCAGTAATCACATTGCGTCTGTGACATAAATGACTCTGGAACACAGTCGTTAAAAGCATGGACACTGGACTCGTACTGTCTGGGTTAAACTGTCTGTTTCTGTCTAGCTGGGTGATTTTAGTCAAGTTACTTAACCAATTTGTGCCTCAGTTTTTTGTTCTTACCTGTGAAGTGGAAATAATACTACCACATCGCAAGTTTGCTAACTCTAAATATTTCAACATTACTATTTTTATTATAGTCTTTGTTTGCAACATTACACAAAACAAAGATTTGTAGTAGTTTTAGCATTACTTAGAACTAGCTAGTGGTAAGTGCTATAAAAGTATTATTTAAACTGATAGTTACATATATTTGTTTCATGAAGGTGAAGAATTTTATCTATAATAGTGCCAAACTCAGAGTCACTGTTCCATAACTGGGTGACAAAAATTCATGCAGAGCTTCATACATCTAATTTTTTATATTTTTAACTCACTTGTCAAGAATGACCTTTTTTTTCTCTCTCTCTAAATGCTATAGAAACTTGCTTTTATTGAAGATTCATCCTAAGATTTCTACAAAGGACAGGTTTTTATCATTCTTTTAACCACTTAAAAGGATCTTCAAATTGAGTTAAAATAACATACACATTAATTGTAATAATTCAGTATAAAGGAAGAATAGAGAAGAAAGTAGAAAATTCGAATGTCTTTTCCACTCCAAATCCCAAGTTACAACTATGAATACATTGCATATTTTAAACACAGCTTTTCTTAGAATAGAATCTTGCGACATGTGAAATGGGAAAGATAAGAACAATTCATGTACAGTTATGTATTACACTACTGAAACTACTGATCATATAATCATAAATGGATCATAGTGAAATGAACCACATTCTACCTTACATTACTCTTTCTAAGTTCCTCGCAATCAGGAACGGTATCCATCTGAGTTATCACTGTAACGTCAACACCTAGCACATAGTAGCTGCTCATAGGTATTGAGTGAATGGTTAAAAAAGTAATAATTTGAGTTTTACTCTGTAACTTGAGAGTCTAAAAAAGTAATTAGGGTTACAAAATTCATTTTACATAAAATCAAATAAATTTAGAAATAAAACTTTTCATGTTTTCTGGGCTTCAGTAAAATACAAAATACCATAAAAAATGCCATTTGGTTACTGCCTTATGCATAATGAACTGTCAGTCATTATTATTGGCCCAATATATGCTTACAATGATACAACAAGGCAGCATAGACACAAGTGTAGTCTTCAAGGGACACTAGAATTCAGCTAGTCCACCTACAACTACCTAAATTTACAGATGAGGAAACAGAGTCCCCTAAGGTTTAAGTGACTAATCCAAGATAACAGGGGCTTTAGTAAGTTGGTGAGGACACCATCATGAGCTCATGTCCTTAGGTTCTCTGCCCATTCCGCCATCCAGTGGCTTTCATGATTTAATGTTTACTGGAGGGACCCCTGGAGAGAAGTGAACAAAAAAGTTACAGTGCTTCTATGATGTCTTAATTATTTTGGGTTTTAACAAGTTTTGTTCTATTAAAAGTTTTTATCATTATTTTACTGTTCACAAAGAATGTTTCTTTGGTTTACACATGCAAGAATCAGAACTATTGAGCTTTCTCTTCACTTCAAAACTTAATACTTGTATGGTTTTGATCCTATAATTCTTAGTTCACAGGGCACAAGTGGAATTCTTTAAAAGTTATCAAACTAAATTCAAATGTAAGGTATGACAACAATTATTTTATTATTAGAGCAAGAATAACGATCTGAAAAGGATCCAATGTTCCATATCCAATGTTCTATATCCAATGTTCCTAATTAATCTAATTTCTTGAAGTTCCATCTTTATTATTCTATTAATTTAAATGTGAAGATTCATAAAATGTACTAATGAAGAGAGGTAATGGTTAAAATCTATTTCTGTGCTATTTTCCTTTCCTCCTCAGTAACTAAACTCAATTAGAGCAATTTCCCAAAGACACTGGTAAATACAGCTTTTCTCAAGATATTACAATTCTATTAAAGTCTAAAGTTAATGTTAATGAAAAAATAATACTATTAAAGGTATTTTATAATAAAATGAAAATACAGTATGTTCTGTTTGGGAGAAAATGTAACAAAAATCTACCACATAATGTTTTAATTTAATTGGAATTAACACGGATATCATGAGTAAATATCTGTGTATTTGCTGGCCAACGATCTACATGGCTTAATGTGGAATGCAAATCCATCCTGTGACTCAAGATGTGACTCATCTTGTGTCTTCATAAGTTTAGGAAGAAAGTACTGTATGTGAATAGAATCTACTTAAATAAGAAATATTCACACACAGTGAAGATAGCTGCATGCAGTTAAGATGCATGTACATTTTTTAAGTATTGATAGTTATATATATGACTATGGCCATTAAATGGACTTAAGTATTTTGGTGAATGAGTATATTTCACTCATTCAAATAAAGAACATCTGTGAAAAGCACAGATAACAAAAGATGTTATGAAACAAATAAAAATGGTAAGTAATGTACTGAATTTATGAATGGTTCTACATTAACTCTGTATCACTGCGGTAACTGCCCTGAATTTCGGAAGTAAAAAAAAAAACAGATGATCTCTTCATTCCAGAAGATTCTCTTAATGAAGAGAGAAGATTCATTCAGTTTGAATCAAAAGAAACCATGTGACGCTTTTGGTCAAAGATTCCAATAGGCAAGTAGCTGCTACTAAGTGACAGGTGTGGGAAACTATACAAATAAGATTATTTGCAAAAGAAAAAGAACTTTAGCAACTTAGGAATTAATCTTAAACACAGCGGGATGCTTTACTTGTTCCAATAATTTACTTCTTTCCAATAATTTAAAGTCCTGGAAAATAGGGTCATTTCATCAAATATTTTTAGTATTTATTTAAGTCACACACCTTAAAAAAATCCTTAAAGATACGATGTATAATGATGCAAAAATATATTTAATCACATATTGGAATTGGTAACTTCAAGTTAATAAAGGGTTAAAATACATGTCAAAATGTACCAAAAGGATATATTGCATTTTCCTGGAAAAGCATTTATACCAAGAATAGTTTAAAGTAGAATTAGTCAGTAATAATTATGATTATTTATACTAGTCTTTCACATTTAAGAATGATTGATTCAGCTGTGAGCACTAAAGTCAGAACCTTGATGCTTCAGGGTTTTATTAGAACGCATTTGTTTCTAACTTGTAACGCAAAAAAAAAAAAATTGATTAGTTTGAAGCCATAAATAGATGCAAATTTTATTAAGATTCATAGACAGAATTATGTATACACAGATTGATAAAAGTTACTTTTTACATATTAAAATGATGCCATTTACTAAGAGGTATTTTGTTATTGGAGTGATTATTTCTTAAATGTGAACATTTTTAGTAATAAAACTACAAGGAAATTTTCCCTACAATTTTACAGTCAGAACCATTCTTGGGGTTCCAAATCTATGTATTTTCTTTTTATCATTGTTTTAAATATTCTACAACTTCTAGGAAATTTTTCCAGATCTAGACAAACCTACTTCCATGTTAATTACAAATAAATCTATGATATAGCCTGAGATGACATCAGGACTGTTTGAAACTGAAATTAAATTGTGGAGAAAGGATACATTAAAAATTCTGTGTGTGCATGCATGTGCATACATGCATGTACGTGTACATTTATGCTGTAAGAAATAAAGGGCAGCTAAATGCTTTCCAACTTACTAGGGAACTGTCTTAAGCAAAATTTTTTGTATTACTGCTATAATCAAGTAGGACCCTGATACAGGACGTCCAAAGGCTGATTATATAAACTGTGACTGACTTTAGAATACTCTCTTAGTTACCAGTGACCTGGGGCAAAAGTCACCTGATGCCCAAAACATTATGGGCATTCATCATCTCCAAATTTGATGTTATATTAACTTCATTTGGAAATTGGTAGAAACTTCTGAATAAATAAATAAATCTGATAAGAGATAAGATGCAAGAGTTAAGTTTGCCAAATGACTGACATGGTTACCTATGAATTTAGCATCTGTTGATTTTGCTATTTCTCTATCATTTTTATGGGCACATATTCCTATATTTTAATAAAAGTTTATTGTAAATAACTTTCTGTTCCCTATAGTAACAAGTAATAGTATCTAGCTATTTAAAAAGTATTTCTGTTGGTTGAACATGGATCTTATTTACAAATCGTCATAATAAAAAAATGTGTATTCAGAATTACATATTAGTAAAGGTTTCCATAGTAGTCTTACCTAAAATGACCATTTCCATTCCTAAAACTACCCATAAAGTTATATATACAATCTATTAAATCAAATAACAGAATTAATTCATATGTCATTAAGTGACATCTAATTTTCAACTAATTTTCATCTCATGTATATAAGAACTGAAACTATTGTTTGGATATCCATTTTGCTTAATCTATGTCCTGATAAACTTACATTTATATTCATTATAAAGACCATTATATTTAATTGTCCTATACTCAGTCAGTACATATGATGAAATCCACTGATTCATTTGTTTGGGATAAATTCAAAGGCTTTCCAGAATTGTGTTTTATAAAAGGAAATTCTAAGTTGCTTGAATGGCCAGAACTTTGCTTTTCTTATACATACTGTGACGCTAGCCATAAGAATAGTGTGCATAGCAGGGCACAATAAATATCTGTTCAATGAATGAGTAGCAATGGATGTAACCTTTGATTTAATTTATATGATTATTTTGTATCTTTTTTTTTTTTCAACGTTTATTTATTTATTTGGGACAGAGAGAGACAGAGCATGAACGGGGGAGGGGCAGAGAGAGAGGGAGACACAGAATCGGAAACAGGCTCCAGGCTCCGAGCCATCAGCCCAGAGCCTGACGCGGGGCTCGAACTCACGGACCGCGAGATCGTGACCTGGCTGAAGTCGGACGCTTAACCGACTGCGCCACCCAGGCGCCCCTATTTTGTATCTTTTTTGAGACTACTTTAAATTTATAATAATTTTTAGATTGGATATTTTACGAATTTGTCTACTCTCAGAAATTCTATCCTAGAAACCAGATAAGTAGCAGAAGGAATTAGTTTTAAATTTCAAATACTTTAAGTCATATTAAAAGGTAAATTTCTTAAAGATTAAAAGATGATAAAATATTCTTAAAGTCTTTATAAACTACTAGTTTGTGGTCCTTTCCAACATTTGTAAGATGACTTAATTTTTTCTGGGTGACAGGGTTTAGTTTTCTTTCCATTTGAAATCCTGAAGATATTTCGACTATTTACAGATATTGAAAAAAAAATTACATCACTCTTAAGTAAGACTGCAATTACTCTGCTATCACCACACATAGTGGAAACAAATAAACAAAAGGAACCTCCTGTATATGCTTGCATGACTAGCTGTTCTGTTTCTGAGCTACCAAACATACTTATCTATTTAATATATATTACCAATGTGTTGACTGAATTTCTACTTAAACTAGAAGAAACATATCCTAAATATCCAATAACCTTCTGTGACCAGTCAGAAAAAGATACTTAAAGGTAAGGACTATATATAACAGACACCATAAAATAGGAGAACTGGGTTAACTACAACCGAGAAAGGTAACAAAGCATTTCTGACATAGCAGCATGAAGTAGATTCAAAGCACTGATGCTATTTTTAAAAACCTACCTTGTAGACTGGCTCTAGCCCTTGGCAGTATTTGGTTTAAAAACACAATATTCATACGATTTATAAGAACCCATTATTCTACTTTCAATCAGATGTTTTTAATGTACCTCCAAACCTAAAATTATTATTAACAAATTTATGTAGTAAAAAAATAAGACAACTGAGATTAAACCGCCAACCGATATAACAAAGAAAAGTCTGTCACAGATTTTAATAAATTTTAAAGCACCTGAAAATTTTTATTTATTCATGAATGTTTAAACAAAAACAATTATTTAAGTGTGTTTCTAGAAAACCAAAACACTGAAACAAATGCCCATTTAAAACAGAACTCTTCCGCTGGATCTGGCTTAGTTTGTCTAAACTATAGCATTTGCATGCCACTCTCATTTCAGGAAACACTCTGAGGTGTGTTATTAGAGGTGGATATGCAAAATATGTGGTTCTGGCTCCTGAAAGGAAGCATATCACAACCCACATTTCTTGGTCATCCTTCACTTGGTGGCCTAGAAGCCTGTTGAAGCCACTTGTCTGTGAGGAGGAGTTAGCTAGTACCTGTCATTCTCCGGAGATGCATGCTGGATTTGAATCCTGGGGCTAGGAGGTCGTCTCCTATCTAGGGAGGGGGACCATTTACCCCTGTTTGCCCAATGAACAAGACAGGAAAAAAACAGGACATTTAGTAACTTCTAACATAAAAGAATATATGGAACAACAGGACTGGAAAAGCACCGCAAAAAGGCAAAGGGTAGCTTCTTTGCTCCACAATTTACTCTTGATTTTGATAAGCCTTGGAAAGATAAATTATAATGTTGTAAGGAAATAAATCTTGTTACCCTATAAGTGAACAGAGAAACAATTTACTTGGGAAGATGTTTGAAATCTATTATGTGTAATTGTTTTCTTTTAAACCGTGCTTGTGTGTGTATACATATCTGCACACATACATATATATTAACTTTAAGTGAAAAAGATGCACCCTTAAGAATTTGGCTTATGTTTGAATAAAATAGGTTTAATAAGCTACCAATACTTAGTTGATACCAGGTGTTGAAATTACTGGATAAAGTGGCAAAGATGAGGTGTGTGAATTTAATACAAAGGAGAAACACAGTTTAGGTGAAAGAAAGAAAAATGCTCTTCAGTGTGGAAACAATGACATTAAGAAATAATTCATAGGAATGCTAACCAGTGAAATCTTAACAAATTTTCTTGGGGGAAACCGTAGCACTAATTACTGAAATTTAAAAATTGTGAGCAAAAAACACTGAGGGATAAAAGTGGGAAATATTACTTGTAAAAAATTTCTGCAAATCTTTATTTGCAAAAGTATCTCCCAATAGATTAAACAATGGTTTTTTTATTTCTGTATTTACAATAATATTTTTTGTGAATAACAGTTAAATGAAAGTCTGAATCTTGGTTTATTCTTTGTTAAACTATTTTGATATTCTGTCTGTGTATAACCACAAATTACAAACACCTAGTTGAAAACTGAAAAGAGACAATAAGGGACAGAGCAGGCCAGATTTGGAAATTTTTACATATTAGATATGAGCATTTTAAACAGGATAATTTCTGTTAATATTGGCTTCCTTTTATTCAACAAGGGATAACTGAATGATCTTTAAGGACTCATCTAGATAATAAGATTTTATAATTATTCAAAATAAACTGGTCCTGTTGTTTGTTTGTTTTTCTTTTTTATCTGTATTTTTTGCCTTTTCACTTGGCTTATTGGATTTAGTTGATAATCTAGACAAAAACAGCAAAGGGCTGTCAACATGTGACCAGGATATCTGAGACCAGCAGATACTCAATTCTGAAAGCCCTTTGGAAGCCTGCTTCATCAATCAGCTTTAGATAAACTTGTCATGATTCAAGCAGGGCTTTGAGGAAGGTGTGAGGCAAATAAAGATATTCAATAGCAGAATTTAGGCAGAAGAGAAAATTGTGTGACATGTACTCTTAAATGTGTTACATGTTTGCGAAATTAAAAATACTTTGTATTAATCTGAAATTATTTAATAATTTTAGATTATTGAGATAGTTGGTCAACCCAGTCCAAAAGCTTTAAAATATATTTCACTTTACTGGCTTCTGTTCTGAAGAACAATAACGAAAAAATATTTCTAAGATAATTGAAATCACGACCACCCTGTCTTCTACATGAAGCTGGATTCAGTCATGTTAAAACTTGAGGTGCTGAAAGTTTTACAGGATTTGGAAACACAAAAACATGGCTAATGTGTTTTTCTGTAAAGTGATAAGTAATGTTAACTTGACAGGATCATGAGTAACCTTGCTTCTTGAGGCAAAATTCCAGTCCTTGTGTTTATTTAAACAAAAAAGTAAAGAAAAATGCTGTAATTATGAAACATGCAGTGAAAAGCTATGAAGGAGAAAGGTGTACATTTGGAAACAAGCAATTGTGAATGCAAGCTATGAAAAGGTAATTCTTGACAAAATATTTAGCATAATACATGGATTATCTGTACATTCAAAGTCCTTCTGAATATGCTGATATATGGTACCAATATAATAAAATCCATTTGCTTTCCCACCATATATTTAATATGGGAGCAAGACCAACTTATGCTCAATTTTTGTCTAAAGACTAGATATTAGGTAAGTTTTAACAGAACCCATATTTGTGAGTTTCAGATATACTAGGATATTTTACATGCTTTTAAATTGTGTGCAACTTCTTTCTCTCCTATTACAAAGAATAAAAGGTCAAAATTTGAATCTTTATCCCCTTGTTATTTTGCCAAAACACAGGGTTCAACTTCCATTTTCATCTTGGAAGGTAGCATAGTGCAGCTGTTAATCATGAAGCTCCTTTTCTTGATTTCTCTTTCCAAACTAGCTTGCCTGTAAGTTATACTGGTTAGTTACAGTATTTGCACTTTAACAGCAGGTATCCTAAATTCATTAATTCAAGAATGTCTATTTGTTGGAGCTCAACCCTTTCACTGTGATCACAGTAGAAGAAAGGTCACTCTGATGGTTAAGGGATGGAATTAACAGGCTGTGAGCTCCTTGCATAAGGAATTGTAGTTGTTTCTTGGTTGAGTTTTGACAGTTATATAAACTATGCATTGCACTGAATAAGTAGCTTACATTTGCAAATATCCAAGTAGATAGTAAGTTAATACAGGTAAGAAATAGTGAGACCCTTAAGTAACAGATTACCAGTGGTGAGGGGACCTGCTGATAAGATATAAAGGAATTAGAATTGACAGGTCTTGATATGCAAATAAATGGTTCTTTCATCATGTCTTTTTTCCCCAGCAATAATACACTATAAAAATAATATGCATGTGTTTAAATGTGCAACTAATATTTATGCTTTCGTAGGTACACATCCTTCAATGGTGCATCTCTCTTGGCAGAACATGGAAAAGCAGCTTAATTATCTGAAAGAGAAATTATATGGAAATGTAAACCATTCACTCCATAAATAGCAAAAGAAGTATCTGTGAGTTGGGGTGCCTGGGTGGCCCAGTCGGTTAGGTGTCTGACTTAGGCTCAGGTTATGATCTCGCAGTTCATGAGTTCAAGCTCTGCACTGCGCTCTGTGCTGACAGCTCAGAGCCTGGAGTCTGCTTTGGATTCTGTGTCTCCCTCTCTCTCTGCCCCTCCCCCACTCACTCTCTGTCTCTCTCTCTCTCAACAATAAACATTAAAAAAATTTTTTTAATCTGTGAATTACTGTAATATTAGAACCTAAATCTGAACAAATGAGACAACTGATTATATACTATTTTTATATTCTAATCCCACTATTTATTTTAGTCCTTTAAAATGTGTGTGATGGGGTACACCTGGTGGGCTCAGTCGGAAGAGCATGTGACTCTTCCTCTCAAGATTGTGTGTTTGAGCCCCACATTGGGTGTAGAGATTACTTAAAAAGAAAATCTTTAAAACAATGGCTGATGGCTACTAAGGAGGGCATTTCTGATGAACACTGGGTGTTATATGTAAACGATGAATCACTTAATTCTACTCCTGAAATTAATGTTACATTATATGTTACCTAACTGGAGTTTATAAATAAAAACTGGAAACAAAAATACATAAAAAGAAAAAAAAAGAAAAAAAACCCTCATTTTTCCCAATATTGTTTTAAAGTAAAATTAATATAGATACTTATACTGTTTTTTTTTTTAAATTTTAATTCAATTCCAGTTAATTTATTTTAATTCAAATTACAGTTGTTAAGTTTTAGGTAGGCACCTCCTTTCCCTTATTACTCATGTTTTCCATGTAGAGGGAAATTTATTCAAGCAAGCTCCTAGTCTCTTTCTACCCTTCGCCTCAGGCTACCCCAAGAAAGGAGGACTGGCTTATAAGATCAGTGACTATGTTAAAGGACCAGGCACAGGTAACTTAGTCCTTTCTGGATGACTCCTTCCAGATCAAGCCACCTACAAATGGTAAATGCTACAGGACATAAACCTACAAAGCAGCTGTTAAGATGTGAGGCCTGGGCCTGAACCTGTCTTGTGGTTCTGTGAATCTGGCTGATTTAACAAGCTTATAGACCTAAAGTCACAGCTTCTAAACTTGTTCACTGTATTTACGGTGATAATTAGATGTCCCTTCTTCTAGTTCTTGGGTCTAGCTCACAATTAGACCCAAATTTGGGAGCAGAAAATAGGGTGTATTTTTTAAGTTCCCCAAATCTCCAAATCGAGCATTTACTAAGTAAAAAATAATAATGCTATCACAAGAGATGGCAAGGACAAATAAGATATGATTCCTGTCCTCCAGGTATACAATATAGCAAAAGAAATAAATACCCTATTAAGTAAAATATAACGTGTTTTAATAGAAATATGTAGTATCATGTGGGCCCAGAAAGTAAATAATTCTGACAAAAGAGAAGGGGGGGTAGTATAAATGGGTTTTATAAAAGCTATGGTTATTAGACCTAAATTTTTGAAGAATGAGTAAAAATTTTAAGCAGACAACAAAGGAAAAATGGCATTTTAATTTTAATGGATAGAAAACTTGAGACAAGAAGGAATAAATACTACTAATAAAGCTCATGAAAAAATCAATTGGGCAAGAGTGACAAGGGAAGGGCTAGAATATAATTCAATATAATCAAGGTAAGGGATCTGTTTGGGAGATTCTGAAAAGAGAACTGATAGGATTTACTGATTCACTGAATGTGAAGGAGCAGGAAAAATGTTTCCAGCTAATGTGCTTTATTATATGTCAAAGCCATCCTAATAAGAGGAAAATTTAGGGAGAGAAAGTATTTTGCTATAAAAGGATGTAAGGGGAGCAGTGTCTGAGTGACTTAGTTGGTTAAGCATCCGACTCTTGGTTTGAGTTCAGGTTATGATCTCACGGCTCATGGGTTTGAGCCCTGAATTGGGCTCTGTGCTGAAAGTACAGAGCCTGCTTGCAATTCTCCCTCCCTCCCTCCCTCTCTCTCTCTCTCTCTCTCTCTCTCTCTCTGCCCCTCTCCCACTTGTGCTCTGTTTCTCTCAAAATAAATAAGTAAATAAACTTAAATTAAAAAAAAAGAAAGGATGTAAGAGGAGATAATGAATTTAAATTAGACATTTTGATGTACACAAATGGCAACTTTTAAAATTTAGACCTAGCACTCAAGGGAAAGTTCTGGCCTGGTCAATTACAGTAGAGTGTTGTCTTCATAGGTATTAATTAGAATGGAAGTTTTTGATAGAAATATAATTTCAGGGACAGAATGAGTGGGGAAAAACAAAAATGAAGATGGAGCCAGGAGAACACCTATCCGTGTGGGGTGAGATAGGAAGAGAAGCCTGCAAGAAGAGGCTGGGTCATAACCAAGGCCTAAGAAAGAAAATCTGTAGAAGGTACTAAATACAAGAGAGGTTCAAGTGACTAGGTGGTTAATGCAAAATGTTGCAAGACACTGTTGGACAATCAGGGAGCCAGTGTAGTTCATAGAGGAATTTCAGCATAGTGGTAGAGCCATGGTAAGGGGTAGAAGTCAGACTGCAGGATTTACTAGGAGGCTAAAAAATGGAGGCAGTAAGTATATACTACCATTTAATGAGCCTTCAGTAAGGCTGTGATTTCTGTGAACAGTCAAGGAAGAAGATAAAATATCCCAGGAAAGCAAATGTTCTCCAGTAGCTCTAACAATAAATGCTTCTGAACATTTCAGTAATAATTTGTTTTAAAATCTTGGAAAGAAAAGGTTAATGGCAGGCCTATAACTTACTCGTTCCCAAACAGGGAACAAGGGGAATGAATGACCTCAACAGACCCTGAATAAAGATGAAGGAAAAGTGAAACAACCTTAACTAAACTTCCTTGTAAATATTCAATGGTATTTGCTAATGAAAAGATAAAGGAGAGTCCTCTATTAGACATCTTTAGTAGGAAATAATTAGTCTTTCTAGACCTTTTATTGCAAATAAACCCAAATTTTCTTAAGCATGACTAGAATGAGCAATGGGGTAATCCATAATTATTTTTGTTATTAGTGTAATCAACAGAATATATAATGAAGACACTCAAAAACTGAAATGGCTTCCTTTGCAAACAGGGCTTCTACATGCATTATTCAGCCTGGGCCAAACCATCCTAATGAAGGAGACAAAATGGACTCCTTCAAGAAAAGAATAGGTCACTAGTGCCTGGTGCTCCTTTATCTTTGAATCATTAGTGAACTATGGTGTTGGACACTGAGTCTGCTTTGACAGTTTCATTCTTTGCACTGACACAATACTTCATTTGTTTTAAAAGTGAGTGAAAATTCTTCAGAAAAGGGCACTGAGTTGGTATAACAACATACAAACATTCATCAAAATGGTTTAGAATCAGCAAGTTGTTTAGTTCACAAGGCTGTGGGCTGTGGAAATACGTTACTATCTTAAGTATATGAAATTATGTTTAAAATTTTTCTTTAACATTTTATCTACTATGTATAATAAATTAGGCATTAACATAAGAAGCTCTCTGCTCAATCAGAGAAATTAATAACCTGGAAAACCCTCTAAACCTCTCCATTCCTACTCTCTGCACATCCTGTCTAGGGACTTTAGCTACAGTGGAGAACAAAGTCACCACTGTTGATACTATGATGTTCTGCCTCAAAGCCACTTATAGGCATGTGCACAAAAGGGCATCTGAAGTCCCTATCCTCCAAACCAGTAAGAATCTACAGCTTCTGTAATTTTCTTGATGAAACCTATCTCATTTATTTTCTTCTTGGCAATAAAGTTGACCACAATAAATTAAAGATCAATGAGAATACCAATTCCTGCCTCTCTGTCTCATTTTTTAATGGAAAATTTCTTTGTATTCAATATATAGTGAATATAGATTTCAATCATACTTTTCTTCTATCAAAAGTAAGTACATTCACTTAGACCTTAGACTATTGTGACCGGTACAATAACTTGGCCAGAATATTTGTCTACACGCTGATCTATTTTAAGGGTATTATCTGAGAGGTTAAATATACCAACAAATGGATTTGTGAACCCTATGGCTTTAGTGTAACAAGGGAACATATGCTAGATAGGCTTCAGCATAAGGATAAACCTGTGGTATCCAATACAGTAGCCACAACCCACCAGTGTCTACTAAGCACTATGAAAACAGACATGCAAAATATCTATACTTTTTAATAGACTATATGTCATAATGATATGTCAGATATCATTGTCAGATATATACTGGGTTAAAGTATTAAATTTAACTTCATCTTTTTAATATGGTAACCAGAAAATTAAAAATTATAAATGTGGCTTGTGTTATACTTCTATTAGCTAGCACTTATATAAAGATATTAAAAATGTTACGGTGTTGGGGCGCCTGGGTGGCGCAGTCGGTTAAGCGTCCGACTTCAGCCAGGTCACGATCTCGCGGTCCGGGAGTTCGAGCCCCGCGTCAGGCTCTGGGCTGATGGCTCAGAGCCTGGAGCCTGTTTCCGATTCTGTGTCTCCCTCTCTCTCTGCCCCTCCCCCGTTCATGCTCTGTCTCTCTCTGTCCCAAAAATAAATAAAAACATTGAGAAAAAAAATTAAAAAAAAAAATGTTACGGTGTTATTGTAGTCAGAATATTCTACTGACTTGAACAATTCTGTCTTGTTTTAATACCAAACAGGACATATAAGGAAATAAAAAATAAGTAAAAAATATAAAAAGATTTTTCTGGCTACTCTTGTATTTACTTTTTTCTTGGGGAGAGGAATAATATATAACAAAAGAGGAAAAATAGAACAATTTCAGCTGTGATTTTAGAAGACCCAATAGCCATTTCAACTAAAATTTCTACTACAAATGTAAAAAAAATACAACATATGTAAGTTACATTCTACTGTTTTCTATTACAAAATAGAAAAATACAAAAGAATTAAAAACAAAAAAGTAAACTTCTCAGTAGAATGTTATGACAACAGTAAAAAAAGGGTGTGTATATCTGTACCGATTATTCAAGTCCAGAAATAAACAGCTCATAAACAAATAAACAGATTTAGTCTAGAAAGATTGCTAAAGAAAAGCTTTAAGCAGCCTCTAAACAAGAGAAGTGGGTTACACATTAGCATCACTAAACATTTTTTCTTCAGGGTTTGTAAAGAGGGAGTAAACAAATCTCCAGTGACTGACTTCTAATTGAAAAGAAAAAACAATTACATCCAAGACTATCAATGATAACCAAGTTTACTGATAGAAAGTTCCACTACGATGGAAAAATTAGCTGCTCAAAATTAGGAGACATTGTAATACAAAAACATTGAATACATTTGAATTAAAATCAGAATTATTTATTAATCAATTAAAAGTGTTAAGCAAAACTGTGCGTGTATGTATAATGTGCATTTATTTTGTAATGCATCATAAGATCTAAGATAGACATAACATTTTTTTGTTGTCAAAATGTAACTTACTGCAAAATGTGATCTATATCAAAGAGTAGGTTGACTAAACAGCGAATATAAATTCACATGGCAAGTTTTCTACCTAAATGAAATTCTTACTTTAAGTTTGGGAAAGACTGCTGAAACCTACAAATACTATTTATCATCGGAACTAATAGGAAAGTGATCCTCCCCTTCAGATAACTCACTGAACCTTATCACATTATCAGCATACTGAAGGCTCCCTGAGTAGTGTGTAAATAAAACCACTGAACAGGAACAGAAGGGAAAAAGCAGCAGCCAGAAGCAGTTACAAATTACATCACACCATTTGCAACAACATTCATGGAAATATGTGTATGTGTGCCCTCGGGCTGACCCACATACACATATCTCTAGGTAGACGTGTATCATAAGGGGAGGGGAGAATGGAGACAGTTAGCAAAGTGAACATGAATGAATAAACCTGTGAGACTCACATGAAACAAAACAAAGTGATTAAAAAAAACCACTAGTACAAATGACAGGGAATTAAGAAAGTCTTTATTTTATACCTTTCTCGTTCTGGTGAATGCAAACTAGTATCTGGTCTCAAGCAGTTGGTACTAGCACTCCTAGCCCTGTCAAGGGAGGGCTGCAGTTCACTAGTGCCAGTGCATTGCATCCAGTGGTAGAAGAGAAAGACAAAGAAAACAAAGAAAGGAAGACCATGTTAGAGAGTAAAGCATAAAATAATGTCCCCTTTACATAAAATGTAGAATCACTGTGATTCAGTTCATAAGGGTGTGAGAGAGCTGACAGGATGGCAGTGCAAAATTTTGTTTAGAAAATGAAACTAAACAAAGATTATGCTTGAATTGGGTTGCATAATTTTTTTAAAAGGGTCTCAGACTGAAAAAAAAATGAGACTAAAATCACACCTTCTTATGAAAAAACTGGGATACAAAAAGCACTAAAACAAAATGCCTAAAACTTCATTACCAAGAACAGATGCCACACCAAAACAAAATGAAGGACATCAGAGAAGAAAAAAATTACAACTCAACTATTTTGGGTCACAACACTAGACAAGGGAAGTGGAAGGCATGACTTCCAAATGTTCTTACCTAACCAATATTTCATCAGTAAATCTCAATACTCTTGTGTTAAAGCATTCATGATGAAGGGGAAACTCCTGTCTAGTCACTGACTTGGTTTTGGTATGTGCAGGCAGAATTGAGCTTCACAAATCAAAATTATCCAAAAATAAAATAATATAAAATTAATTGTCATAATTAAAATCAACAAACAAAATAACATAAATGACAAGACAACTAGAATTCTGATATTTGAGTAATTAGATTTCATTTAGAGAGATAATCTAGAATAAATTTTATAATTAATTAAAGTTATTTTTAGATACCATTAATTTAATGTTTCTCTGCATATAATTACTCTCAAGAAGAAATGGTAGTGCTTTATTAGAATTTAAATTTGTTATTTTTAGTAGGCAAGGGATTCAGGATTAGTTTACAACTGGGACTCACTGTCATGACTCTTACCTGTAAATATTCCAGTGAGAACTGTTCTCTAATAAAGGCATCTTAGGCGGTAATGTTTTATAGTGCCTAACAAAATATCTGGAACGTGGCCACACAAACACGCAGAAAACAGAAAAATATACAGGAAGCAAATTTTACTAAGACACAAAAAAAATAGGAGGCCTATAAAGCTAAAATCAAAGACGCATCTTTTTTTTTCCCCCAGAATAACCACAATAATTATTTGAAGGTAGAAGAATCATTAAAATATGGAATCATAGACATTGTTTTCATAATTAAGATAAAGACTCAAAATTATAATTGCCTTAATTTGAAAAATATCTGCTAACAAACTTCTATGAGTTAATCAATATTTAAATGTACTCTTTAATCCTTGATTTAATTTTATGCCTGCTTCTATGGAAGTAAACGACTCATACCTAAACGTACTAACCAAATAATTTATGTAATTTGGGAATTAAAATATGACTGAGAGAGTTAACATTCTAGTAATTAGCAAAGCGCTGACCAGCATGGCAGGGAGAAAGCTGATCACTGCAGTAAGAGAAGGCACCACCAACACATCAAGTGGCTGCAATGGAGGAAATCCTTCCCATTTATTGGCTTCTGAATTCAAATCCAACCACAGGTAAAATTTATCACTGGAAATTAAATGGGATGGGCAATAGATGCAAATGGGAATATGGATTTTGATTTCGCAGAAAATGGCAGAAAAAAGCCCAACTTTATCTGAGTTCTTTTAAGATCTATGAGAGATTCTGGATGGTTTGTACTACACCAAGCACAAACTAGGTCCAGTTAATTAATTAATTTTTTGATGATTTAATAATGTTTCTACAAGTTTAATTGCTGTTAGGAAAGTCCCTTGTCTATTTTGGCCTACATTAAAATACTATAAATAGGGAAGGGAATAAACATTTGCTAAGGACATACTAAACATTTAAACACCCCACTGGTTTACTCATATTTATACTAATGGCCAAATGAAAGGAAATCTCTTAAAGCTTCAGTTTAAAAATATATTCGAGTACCATATTTGAATACTAACTGAGGACATATTTTACTCAAACTAAGGATTTTGCCTGCTTCACAGACAATAGTCTTATTTTCAACTCTTAGTCTTAGCAAAATATCTATAATACCAGTTGCTATATTACTTTTTAAAGCAATTGGTTCAAAAGTGATTATTCAGGAACACTCTAACAAGGATTAGCAAAGAATGTGAAACAGAATGGAAAATAGCATAATATTTATTTATAGTATGAAGTTCTAAATTCCCACCTTGGCTTTATCACTTAATGACGGACAGCTATTGAATTTTCTGTACAACATTACTTTCTTGGGTTGTGTTTTTATGAAAAAATGGTTTAATGGTTAAATAAGTAAATAAATACTTATTATTATAAATACTAAATTATAATAATTATAAGTTATAAACATAATAACTGGATATTATGTATTAATTATAAAAATAAATAGGCAGAAAATGAACTAAACAACATGAGACAGATTTCTTTAGTATATGACTTTAACATAATACTGTGCATATTAAATCAGTAGGGAGGGACTGTAATTTGCAATGTTTCCAAAATCTGTTTGACTCACAAACTCTTTTATTGGCACAGCACCAACTCCTCAGAATCTAATTTTGGAAAAACTAGATTTTCCAAGTTTGGTGGAAAATGTCAATAGACCTGATTTTGAATCCTTGCTCTGTTACTTATAAAATTAAACTTTCTCAGGATCTTTCCTCATCTGTAAAATTAGGATAATAACATTCATATAATATAATTACTGCCAGGGAATTGAGATAAAGTATATTAATGACAATACTATGCTTGGTGGCCAATGAACTTTATTTTCATTGTTTGCTAGAAAGTAGCAAATTCTTAAATTTTATTCTTCAAATTCCAAAGTAAATATGATATTATGTATTTTGAAGATTGTACAAAATAATGAAATTACCAGTATATCATACTTTTCATATCCTCGTATTTCACCTTTAGAAGTAGGTAACATGGGAAAGAAAAAAAATATATTTAGCTGTTCTGTTTAGACTATTGGTCTCAATTTATTTAGTTTTGTTTTTGTTTTATTGTTTTTACAGTTATAGTCAAATCAACAGAGCTATGAGAAAAAAAGAACATTGTTCCTATAACAAACTATTTGTCAGAAAGAACAAGTAATAGTAAGCCTGGGCGGTTGAGCATTATAAAGAATTTGAGATAATATTTACAACATTTCTCATCTTATATTTTTTCCCTAGTTCACAATCATAACTACTATTTCCTCATTTTTTCCCCCCATGGTGCTACAAGCAAACATGAAAGTAGTTATGAGTAGGCTAATTTTATATATATATATAAAGTTGAAATAATTCTTATTAGCACGATCATGTTTGCAATACTGAGCAGAACCATATGTTCCATCTAGACAAAATAAATCCTACATTTGACCAAGTATTGCATGCAGGTGCTCCAGGTCTAGCTCTTCCTTCGCCTTGCTACTGTCTTTCTGTTGGCCAAATATATGAAAGAGTCTGTCTGTGTGTTGGTTTGTTTCACTGACTTTCTATTTCCTTACTTTCTATTAACTCCAAATTGACAATAAATATTTACAGACTGCATTCTATGAATAATCTGTAAGAGATTTTATGCATTAATTTATTTATTCTGGATGTGAAATCTAAGATGTAATGAGATGACAATAAAGTATCAGGTTCTTAGCTCCAGTTTACAGGAGAATATTCCATCCCCTTTTCTTCTCATCTTTAAAGAAGCATCATATTGTTTGTTACATGCTTTTAGGAGGAAGTCTGTATTGTAACCCTTCTGGACTGGTGGTGGGGGGGATGGAGGGAGGGAAGGTTTAGAAGTCAAAGGTCAAAGATTCTCATTCTTCATCAAGAAGGAAGCTGATGTTCAGTCGGCAAAAAGTGACTGCTGAAGATTTTATTAAAAGCAAACAATATCTGGGGCACCTGGGTGGCTCAGTCGGTTAAGCATCCAACTTCGGCCCAGGTCATGATCTCACGGTTTGGTTAGTGAGTTCGGGCCCATGTCAGGGTCTGTGCTGACAGCTCAGAGCCTGCAGCCTACTTCAGATTCTGTGTCTTCCCCTCTCTCTCTGCCCCTCCCCTATTTACGCTTGCACACGTGCTCTCTCTCTCTCTCCCCCTCTCTTTCTCCAAAATAAAGAAACATTTAAAGAAAAATAAATAAAAGCAAACAGAATATCAACCATACTAGATTCCAAAAGGAAATTTTAAAAAGGCTAAAACAAACTTATAATCACGAAAACAGTAACACTGCCATGCACAGATAAGACCTCTTGTGACTAGACAGGTGTGTGTGTGTTGTTGGGGAGGTTGGGGTGGGGGGGCTGCTCCCTGGTGAGCATTTAGAATTGTAATTGCAAAATTGGCTCCTCAGTTTTAGGAATGTGTAAAACAGTTCCAAAGAGGTTCATGAATCAGTCTCTGGATTCTGAATATACAAACAGGAAAGCAGTCTGCCTGGATTAGGATTGAAATATATTTGGAACCTTTCCACAACCTCCAATAAAACAAAACAAATTTTGAATTAATTTAACATATTTGTCATCATACCATTAAGGGAGAGAAGAAAGAATAGTAGAATGGAAAGAGAGTCATCACACACAGTTACCATTACCAAATCCCTGTATTTACCTGGTAGTATGGAGGCATTCTGCACTTCGTCCTCGTTTTGCTCTGGGCAGCATAAGAAGCTCACTGCACAGACAGGATGGGTGGTGAATGGAACAGATAAATCATGAGGCATTAAATGACATGGGTTATGCCAATGGTATGCCGATGAAAACATGAAAAGGGAAGAAACCAGATTGTCTGCACTAGCATATTTGCTTGAGAGGTTAAACAAAAAGAAACATGACAGTATTTTAAAAAATTTAAACAATAAAGTACAAACATTATGGTCAAAGTCCTAGCTGTTGCTGATTTGCTATTATATTTCCAAGTGACTTTACAAAATACTAAAACAAAACTAAACTAAACCCTCCCCAAATAAGACGCAGAAATCTATTTCCAATTCCAGATACTTGGATATTTTAAAGACCTTTGAAAGGCCTATACACCTGGCCTTTCTCATGCTAATTGGAACCCTAAGCATGATAGTCCTCTTGGTTTCTACAGCCACTAAAAACACAATATCACATATTAGTTTTTTTTAACCAATCATGAATATACTCAATTAGAATTGCTTTATTTTAAGATTGTACTTTTTCTACACTCAAATTAATCTCACTTTATTAAATGCCTTGGTCAAGAAGTCCTTTTTTCCATCCTCACCTAACATCATAGTGGCCCCAAAGAATGTTGACAAAGTGACCCTCACTCAACTCAACTCAGGCTGAGCAGTGTGGAATCCTATTCCTCAGAGTAGTTCTTGTCTCAGTACCCAATATGACTACACTCTTGAAGGTCATGGCATCACTTCCCATGGTAGGATGACAATAAATGGTTAAGAAGCTCTACTGAGTTCTATGTCCTTGACTACACAGGAAAAAGTCAATCATTAAGCACCACTGTATCATTTCCCTACTCCTTCCTGAAAGTTTCTCTACTTTAAAAAGCCAGAAGAGGATATTCAACAAGGTGGGTATCCTAAAACCTTAATTCAGATCCTGAGCTTGTGGTCTAGCATATTATACAGTTATGTGGTTAGTTTGAGAAGAAAGTCTATGGGCATGTAGAACAACAGAGTCGTAATGTAGATTTTTAGTAACTGTGTCCAGGAAGTACTTGTTCACATGAAAAAATCCATCTCAATTATTTTGTTTTTTATAGAAATACATTTGTGAAAATTAAGTATATAAAAATATTATTACTGAAGTCCTCACAGAAACTCTGCAACATTAACTTTCAGATGACCTGTATCCAAAATTGTTTAATAACATAAAAAACATATTTTTATGATTACATAAATAACATCCAAAAGACTGCATTCCACAAAATATAAAACATTGAAAATTGCTTAGGTAGGCTTCCTTCTAGAAGTTAGAACAACAAGCTACACATTTTAACCTGGCTAAACATAAACTTTGATCTGTAAAAAAATGCACACATTATGACAATATAATGTTAGCCAAATACTTCTTAAAGTTGCATTTCTATTGGGATACCCTGAACAGTTGTTCCTTGAGAGTTAAATTTTGAGTGATTAAATACTTTTACTTTCTAATGTACTATGCCAAGATATTTACCATAAGTTAAAACAGAACAAACAAAAAGTTATAATGTTGAGATCATAATTTGAACAAATACCTGTCTTGTTCTGATAAATACTGACTATCCACATCTCTGGATCTGTGATCAACTGGACTTCGGGAGGCATCATGGTGTCTAGTTGGAGAACGTGACCTTCTTGTTGGATGAATTTCATCTAAACTCCTAAAATGATTACAAAAATTCATATGCATCAAAGTGTATCATCTTCCCAAATCAGGCCGACAGACTAATGGGGAAGATTTGACAGTAACTGGCAGATAACTGGCATGGCTTAAAAAGTTTTGGCATCATAACCAAATACATATTTTATCAATGAGCTAACGGTATTTATTCTCTGAGTGCTCTGCCTGAGCTACATTTCTTCAACCCTCTTTTCACCTCTGTCAAAAAAGGACCACAATTTTCACCACATTTTCAATTTAATATTTAATTAAAATTTAAGAAGTATGTTTCAATAGAAGATAAAATACGGCACTACATGATTTATGCTTTATATACTTTTCTAAGCATTTAAATTGCTTCAAAGAGACAATTCTAAATTTCTTAAAAATACATTCTCCCTAGGGGCGCCTGGGTGGCTTGGTCGGTTAAGTGTCCGACTTCGGCTCAGGTCATGATCTCACGGTCCGTGAGTTTGAGCCCCACGTCGGGCTCTGTGCTGACAGCTCAGAGCCTGGAGTCTGTTTCAGATTCTGTGTCTCCCTTTCTCTCTGCCCCTCCCCTGTTCATGCTCTGTCTCTCTCTGTCTCAAAAATAAATAAATATTTTTAAAAAAATAAAAAAAAAATAAAATTAAATTAAAAAAAATACACTTCCTCTTTGCCATTTCTCTCCACAGGTTATTCACTATGATACAATTTTTCCTAACAGGAGAGAAAACTAGCAAACAGCACAAGATAGTTATTCAAAAACTGTGCTTGGGACATAAACTTCTTTGACTCCCTGGAAAAAAAATTTCTTGAGATTCAAGAACAGAATGTAAGATAGGTTGGGTAATGAATAAAAAGACATTTTGCCCACAAATGATTCTGAAGAAAAGAACCTGACTGACCAAGCCGTTATTTCATTTCAGTAACAGTCTTGTGGCAGCTTACATTATATTAAAATTAAAAAGTACTCTCAGAGACACTAAGCCCATCTTAAAGCCTACCTCTGTAATGGCACATTTGGTAAACGTGAACGCGGCCTTCCCTGATCATCGCCGCGGTGAGGAGATACTGAACGTGAGCGGTGATGAGTTGTTCTTTGCTGTTCTGGCACAGTTAATGTTGTAGATTTACTTTCTCTAGCACTAGACCTATAACCTACTGGCAAGAGTACACACAAAAAAAATCTGTCAGTATTCTTCTATAACATAAACTTTAATGTGGAAATATCAGATTACATCTAAAGCAGCCACTGACCTACGAAAATAAATGCCATGCAATCAATATTATTAACCTTTCTCTTCAAAACTATTAAGTATACGTACATAGAATGTAACATATACATGCATAAAAACAGGCTACTGATTTGTTCAAAGGTACCATGGAGATACTGAATATGAATATGACAGTTGATGCCTCAGACATTATAATGAGTTGGGATACTATTTTAATTCAAAAAATGAATGAGTTAGTGATTTTTCAGCAACCCAGATCAAGAACTTGACAGGGAACTATAGTTAACAGATAAGTCAATGCTTGGAAATTTGGTGTCTCTTTAAAAGTTATTTGAACTTTTCTTCCACAGGACAAACTATCTTGGCTGGATTTCAAATGGCTTTGCAAATAAGAAAATGAAAATATCATCATATAAATTTTAGTTAACAAAGTACTAGATCTTCATTATTACAAATACTGACTGAATTTTGCAAACCACATATAATACTGCAATTTTCAAGTGAAAATAGTGTATGGATGGAGATGACTATGGCAATAATGCAGAGAAGATTAACCCTCCTATAGAAACAATCATCAAATCTACTTCAGACATCTGAACCTATTCCACAAATGTGTTGGTAACATAATTAATATAGTTAACATAACTGCAATTAGAAATAAATTCTAAAATTGATTCTCCCTTGAAGCAAAAAGGTTTATATCATCTTCTGACTTAGTTAAGATAAAATAGCAATCCAATCTCAAATCCACAGTAACAGTTTAAATTTTTTTTTCGCAAGGGTCATTGTTTGCCATTATTGAAAGCAAAATAAAAAATTCTGTGGCCAAAGGAAAATGATTATATTTACAACTACATAAATGTACATGAAACATGAAAACATTATATTTAATTGGGCAGCTTGAACTTTTCTTCACTTATTTGCTTCATAACTGCTATATTATTTTAAAATATGCCATGAAACATCATTATTAAAGGCAGACTAAAAATCCCCAACAATTTATTTTTTCTGATTGTATGATCTTTTAACTAAGCTTAAAGTATAAGGAAGGTCTTTCAGCATTTTGTAAAGTAAAATTTGACCATATTGAGATCAAAGCAGCTCAACCACTCTGCCATTCTGAAAACATCAGTATAATGACCGAATAACATAACCATAAATGATATAATTTATAATTTCATATACTTAATTTTATAACAAAAATCATAGCAATTAAGCTATTATTTTGTGTTTTGTGTAGGGAAGTTTCTTTGTCATTGTTAAGTTGTATAAACTGCAATATTAAGTCTAGAAAGAAACCAACTAAATTTACATGTAGTGAATTTATTTCACAGCTCATTATAAAACATCGTGGTTATTTTTAAAGATAATTAATCCAAGGTCCGAATTACATAAACATTTCAAACTACCATTTGTTATCACTTGATAACATTTTTTATCAATTATACAATAATTATGGAAGGTGAAAACTGAATTGGAAGCACCATTTCAAGATTTCAATGAATATTCATGTTATATAAATAAAACTTTCATATTTTATATAATTAATCACTATGAAATAACAGGGAATTAGACATCTTGCTGTGAGAAGGATATAAATGATTTTTTCCCCTTGGATTCTTTGAATTTATGTAGAAAGTAAGATTTTTTAACTTATCCTAATTTGTATTCACAGTTGTTTTTTTACCTTTTAATTTGTTTTATTATTATTGTTTTAATATAATTTATTGTCAAACTGGCTTACATACAACACCCAGTGCTCGTCCTAACAAATGCCCTCTTCAATCAGGTTTTTGCTTTTCAAGGTAATTTGGTTTTCTCTGTAGAATGTTTATTATTGAGAACACATTCTAGCTTCAGAAAAAGTTGGGAGGACACTGATATTTTATGCTCATTTCAATGTTTTAGTTGACTCAAAGTTTGTTTGTTTGTTTTTCACTTTATGTATTTGCAATAATGCTCAGAAAAGTTGAGATTACCATGGGGCTGGCTCCTGGCTGGCTCAGTCAGTTAAGTGTCTGACTTCGGATCAGGTCATGATCTCATAGCTTGTGGATTCGAGCCCCACATGGGGCTCTCTGCTGACAGCTCAGAGCCTGGAGCCTGCTTTGGATTCTGTCTTTCTCTCTCGTTCTCTCTCTCTCTCTCTCTCTGCCCCTCCCCCATTCACACTCTGTCTCACTCTCTTTCAAAAAATAAACATAAAAAAAGAAAAAAGAAAAGTGAGATCACCACGTCTTGCCCCATATAAGGGAATTCTGTATATGATTATTTTTATTCTTCTTAAGCAGCTAAAGTCATTTATTTCAAATAACCACAAAATTATGATACAGTTAATAAAAAGTAGCTCTGAATGTCTCAACTACTTTCAGAACCTTAGATTCCCTAAGTGGAGATAGGTAGTAAGTACATCAAACAAGAGCATAGAACTCTGTGGTTCTAGAAAGGCGAACATATTTTTCTAAAAAGAAAATTTAAGGTTCAGCTGTGGTAGGGCATCTATATAAATAAAGGTTTTGGGGGCACCTGGTGGCTCAGTCAGTTAAGTGGCCTATTCTTCATTTTGGCTCAGGTCATGCTCTCACATTCATGAGATCGAGCCCTGTGTCAGGCTTTGCACTGAGAGCACGGAGTCTACTTGGGATTCTCTCTCTTCCTCTCTGCCCCTCACTCACTCATGCTCATGCTCTCTCTCTCAAAAAAAAAAAAAAAACAAAAACAAAAAAAAAAACAAAAACAAAAGCTGTTGAACTTCTTGGGGAAACACAGAACCAGAAACTTCAGAGTATACTGAACATATGCAGAACTAGTCTCTACTTCTAAACAAACTCCTCTTCCTATTGGATGCTAGGAAATGTAGTAACAAATTTGTAGTCAACTTCTAAAAGCATATGAGAATGTATCAAGATGCTTATTAGCTTATCCCTTCACTTTATTTTAGCTGCTTGCCCTAATTTTACCCCTTCACTTTATTTTAGCTGCTTGCCCTAATTTTACCAATGTCTCATCTTCCCTCTCTATTTAAAATATATTATATATTACTTGCTACATTGTATTTTTCACACCTGTATATATCTTTAGAAGCTACCACATGTCCATTTTGGATCAATGAAGACTATACCTGAAAATATAAATTAATTTCATTATCTCCCTTCTTAATTTATGATCAGACCTCTGGAACATAATATATTATTGGTTATTTATTTGTTATATTCTATCAAAAATCTGCCTCATTACCTTTTAAATACTAAATTAAAATGAATATTACTTGAAATGACAATTTAGGCACTGCTCCTATATGATAAAAGAGATTATATACATTCATAAAAATCATAATATGGTATTTCAGTATGGAATAAAAATATTTTTAGAACTCAGTGTTTTTTGGTGGTATTCAAGCACTAATTCCACCTGTAGTGGGTCCCATAACTTCCCATTTTGGTACCTGTGTGATCTTTCAGGGAAACGAGAAGAAACTTACCATTTCAGTAATTTAGTGTTTATTCAATTGGCCATTTATACTTTCATCCATTTGCTATCCTGCCTCATCATAAAAAATATGAAATTTTAGGTGAATAAAATGTGAGAACCACACATAGAAGTAAATTCAATTTAGATGAGCTGGTAATAACATTAAGGCTGATTAATAGCCAAGATTCTTGTTAGAAAGGTTTGATGACTTTCTTAACAGGAATCATCTGATTCCTATTTAAATATGTCAGTAGATTTAATGTGCAATCACCTTTCCACTTTCAATTTTATAAAAAACCAGTATTCTATTGAATGTTGTGTTAAAGTTTCTGTGGACAATGTGTCTAAATATTATGATACTTTTATAAATAAACAAAACAGAAAATAAAACATTAAATTTTACCCACTATTATTTAAAACTCTTCCACTCTGGTATCAAAGAGAAGAGTATAGATGGGTACAGCAGCCAAGTTTATTGTTTTTAAGCATATTTGCTAATGTCATACAGTGATTAAAAACTATATTTTCTCTGAATTACAGGAAGCAAATGAAAGCTAATTTTAGAGAACTCTCCATAATTTCTTGTACTTTTAAAGAAGTTTTATGTTTCTCTCCAAATTGTGAATTTAGTCACTAGTGTGGAATTGGTCTACTGACTTTACCAAAATCATTGCCCTCAAATTCAGTGCATCTCCATCTGAGTAATGACATAAATTAAGGGGTTATATGTCAATATATTCCTAAGGAAATGCCTTTAGTAACTCTTATTTATACATCTCAAGATTTTCACTTTACTTACTTATTTGGTATTTCCTTATTTTGTATTAGTAAATCAAGGAAATAACATAGAATCAGTGCCAAGGAAATAGGCCTTTACTACTTGGTTCTCTCACTTTCTGACAAAAAAGTGTCAGATGAGAAACTGAGATTTGAACCAGACAATGCCACAAAAATTTTACTAACTTACACAGTGATAAAAAAATGTTGACTTAAAATGAATACTGAATCTTTCTAAAGCATTTCCTTATTTTAATACACACATACACATTCTAGGTATAATAAGTGGTAAACACATCACAAAAGCATTAAAAGTTAAGCCATGCTGCATGCAATTTTAAATCCTGCCATGCACCTGTCTCAGTATATTCCATGGAAGGCTACATTATTTTCACAAACAGAAGACGGAAAATCGTAGGCATACAATATAAAACATAGGAAAATGGAATTTTTACTTGAGAAAATGAACCATATCCTTTCAAAATAAAATTCATATTTTTACTTATGCTCAGAGCATTGTGAAATAATGATTTCAACCTAGCTAGCCATGCTTCTAGAAAAGAACCTAAGTTAAGTGGGAATGTTAATGAATAGTTACTAGTACATTTTAAACTTTTTTAGTAATTTGGAACACAAGTCACCATGGAATAATATAATACTGATTTCTCTGTGCTATAAATCTCCAGTTCAGTATCCCGAATAAGTCTGGAAATTGACAGTGAAAACAAGCATAAGAAGCACAGTGAAGCGGAGCCATGCTCTTCACCCACGCACCTGGAGGAACTACTCCAATACCATCATCAACCTCATAATCTGAGATGTCACTATCACTGATTCGCTGAGATCCTGCACAACAGTAAGGCAAACAGATACCTCTGTGTCTTGTTGGTTTATGAAATGTTAAAGGACAGGGTCAAAAGAAATGTTTTTTAAAGCTACTTAACGTTACTACTAAATACTTCTGAACAAGAATAATACAAAGTAAATGCTGAGCTGATATAAAAAAAAAAAAGGTTTGTGATCCAAGGATAACATTTTCTCAGTATTTCCTCTTTAAATCATTTAAGACATAGAAGGACCGGAATTTCATACAAAATCAAAGTAAGATTTTGACTTTTCAAATTATTCTTTAAGTATATACACTGTTTTCTACCCAATTAGGTGCCCTCCTCTGCAGTTCAGGGTGGATGTGGCTGGGTGGAAAGGTTAAAAGACTTTCTTGGCTGGAGCTCTACTGAGCTCATATTATTAAAAAAGGCACCATGGCTCTTTATAAAACATTTATGTTTATCCTTCAAAATTAGCCATTATTCTGCATTAAACATTAGCTTTGAAAAAATGATTGATCAGAGAGGCACTAACATGAAAAATTCAATTATATGAGGAACACAATCAGGTTCTAGATTACCAAAATGAAGCTTCTAAGTTTCAGTTGATTCATTATTTACTCATAAATCAAAATTTAATGGATACATGCAGAAAAGAATACTGTTCTTCCCAATCACCAGATGAGTAACAACAAACATACTTTACAATGTGTTTTAAAAAATGTTTCTTATGAATAACAATGTTAAAAATACCCAGAAGCTATAAGGTTATCAAGAACCTTATATGTAGCAACTCATCAATAATAACAAAAATTACTTTATCAGTTAACCAATCAACAATTCAATCAGTACTGGGCAAAGAATGATTAATTCAGAGTTTTTAAACTCTCAGCTCTGGAATCCCTCTACTGTACTATCCATAATACTTGCATTAGGGAAATGTAGAAAATAGTTTTGCCAAGTCTTTTTGTATAAATAATTTTCCAGTATTTTGATGTCTAATAAACATTTGAAAAAATATCTTGAATGTTAATCTCTAATTTGGGTAACTAAAAATAACTTTAACCTACTTTGTAGTTTTTTGCTAGAGCTTTCTCCATGAATGTGTCGCCTTGGCATGAAAGGTGATGGCTGAGGCAGAGGTAGTGAAGATTCATCATGCGTCTGGAGTTTATACCAATGTGGCTCATCATCTAAAAGTGCTGTCTCCAATTCTATGAGGATCTGAAAGGGCAGTTCTTAAATTAAATCAAGCACCTTGACCAAAACATAATATAAAAGCTATCATAATTAATACATATCACAAAACTTCAATAAACATTTGGCTCGAATCTTTACAATATACATCACCTCTCCAAGAAATTCACTCTCTTCTTCTTGTACTCTTGGTTGATCCCACACAGTTATTTCTAACATCCGTTCTCTAAAATCTCTACGATGTACATGTGAATAGACAAATGTTTGATTCCATTTTGGTTCTAGTACTTTCTTTACTGTTTTAGTCCTCCTTTTGCTTTTATCACTGAAAAATAAGTATGTTTTGTAAATGAAAAAGCAAAATAAAGTATATGCTGCCATCTACTGTAGTGACATGTAATACCACTATGGGATTTTAACTATTTTTAATTCATAACTTTTAACATTAAGGTCTAAAAAGACCATAGAGTTTAATACTATTCTAATTTTAACTACAGTGTTAGCAGTAGTTATGATAATAGACATATATACACAAAGGTACATTCCAAATGATGTATAGCTATCCAAGACTAATAGATGTATAAACAAGGTAATAAAAAATTTTAAATTGGTAAATTATGTTTTTAAAAATACAAGGCTTGAGGGATTTTTTTTCAGGGAGAAAGTTTATTCCCTCATAGAAAATGATTTATTATACCTTAAAACTATATCACAGGTGCATGTGTATGTTCAAACTCATCAAAATGTTCACATTAATTATGTGCCATTTTTGGTATATCAATTTTACCAAATAAATAAAACTCTATCCCAGGAAACAACAGTCTACCTTTTATATTAGTAAGAATTTTTGCATATTTTTTTCCAAAATTATTCACTACCTTCTATCCGGAAGAAAATACATTTTCACATAGGGATTCCTGGGACGCCCATCTACTCTTGTCGGTAAATCTGTTGCTTGCAGAACATTTACAATCAGCTGGTGTCCCACTTTATCATACCACAGCTTTACCTAAGATCGATAAAGAAAATAATCATTTGCACAAGCCCTAAGATATTCTAATTCTACAAAAAATACTATTTTTGAAGAACTTTTATAATTATAAATACTATTTTTGAAAAGAATACGAATTTGAAAGCATAACCACTTACAATTTGACTTTTCTCTTTATGTATTTTAGACATGACTTACAACTGTCAAGCCTATAGTGTTATACTCTCTTAGATCATGTTATGAAAATAAAACTGATAAAAATTTTATTAAAAAGTAAGGGAAGAAAGGGATATTGAAATAATTATCCTTGTTTATAAACGCTAAGTGCCAGTGTTCAGTGATTATAAGTGACTTAATGACCTTATTGTGGCTACATGCATTTTGTAGCACCATATGTCACTGAAATAAAATGAGGCTTGATGAATAAACAATTTACCCAAGTGATCTGGAAGAGATCAGGAAACATATTTACTGTGGGTCCCCTTTACACCAGGTACTGTTGTTTCCTGTTATTTTTTTCATTTAATTTTCATAATTCACCTATTAAATGTTAATGTTCATGAGAGAAGGAGAAAAGAACAAGGAAGGCAGGAAGGTGCATTACATACCTTCAGCTAAGCGAAGGCCAAATAATATTTTTACTAAGATTTCATAATAGTTTGAATAAAGAAAAACGGGGGAATGGCACACTGAAATACTATTGTTGAGCTCCTAAACACCAGAACTTTAGCAGTCAATATATTTATAAATGACAGTAAACTGCCATTTATAAATGGCAGTAAACAGTGTTAACATTATTATTATTTTTTTTTAATTTAGAAGTTAGTTTTGGTTTTTTAGTTGAGTAAGAACTGTGAGAGAAAGTTGTCTAGTGGCAATATATATATGGAACATATTTAACAGTCACTATAAGAAAATAAACTAATTTAACATAGGATTGGTCTTTCATAGTGCAGGGCAGATTAAGGATTCAAACCTGATTCCATATGAACCCATATCTCTGATTTCAAGTAATACCAGAGATGTGTTTTTCAAAAACCCAAACGGATTTTCATCCCTCTTGAAATATAGGTGGAGTACTTCAGAGATTCACACACACAGAGATGGCAGGGCAGATAAAATAAACAGAAAGGGCTATTCAAAGATATCAATCTACTAAAAACGGAAGTTAAAACCAGGAATGGTTTTAAAAATAACATCAAGCTTATAGTTATCTTCTTTGTTTAATTAACGACAAGAGAAGTACAGCAAAAGCAGACTACAGAAATCCACACATTACCAAAGGAGAAAAAGTACACTATTTACAGAATAGTTTGAAGCAAGTTTTCTTTCAGTTATGAATATAAATGTCCTGTATTCTACCATAATCTACACAGATGTGGCATTTCATAATGGTTAGCCATCACTTCTGTACTCCAGCTTTCCTCACGTCACATGTAAAGCAACAGTAAGAAAAACTGTAGCTTTTTCAGAGTGATAATCAGAAATGAAGTGTTTCACTAAATGTCTCAAGAAAGTAAAAAGAATATTGAAAAACTTTTTTCAGACTCCAGACTCATAAGGTTAAATAAGTGGAACATGACTTTCTTAGTTTCTTATATCTTACCAACTGACCTTGGAAACTTGCACACAAAATATAATGGATATTTTATTTACTTATGTTGTCATTTATCATTGAATGTTTATAATAATGGGGTATACTGTAGGCACTCAATAAATATTTCCAAATAAATATATGGATAAAGGCTAATCTAATAACTTAATCAATACATGCAAAATTGCTGAAATAGATTATGGTGTTAGGTGACTACAAACATATCATAGGCTTCAAAGAAAGCCATGCATTTTTTTAAATTTTTTTTTTTTTTCCCAACGTTTATTTATTTTTGGGACAGAGAGAGACAGAGCATGAACGGGGGAGGGGCAGAGAGAGAGGGAGTCACAGAATCGGAAACAGAGAAAGCCATGCATTTTTAAGGACAGACTCAGAACAGTGAGCAAATCCTAATGGTCCCCAACATGTACAAAAAAATACATACAGAAAGTTGTCCTGGCAAGACTTGTGGGGCATCTTTTAGAGCTCCAGGACTTGTTGGAGAAATAACAGAAATGGAAGGTCTTTCCATCTTCTGAGATTCAAAGGAACTTGAACCTAAAATGAGAAAAAAAAATAATTTGAAGTAACATTTATAATATATGTGTAGGAATGTTTTTTATAAAATGTTAAATGCATCTGTTATTTGTATAAAACCATAATTCAATACCATCAATAACAGTGGAACATACTTCCAACTGGATAGTCACAGAAAATTATCATACTGTCTTCTTTGGTTAATTGCCTATTTTAAAAGTATTTATAATGATATAATCAAATATTATATTTATTTGCTTCAATTTATATTGATTTTCTACATTTCTGGAGGGTATCTGTACAGTTTAGATTCTTGCATAAACTCACATATGGGTGAAGGCTTCAGGCTTTACTGATAAGAAAGATGGTACCTGTTATTTTAATTATCTTGGCCAAAGAATCATCTATTATGAACTGTCCTTGCTGAAAGTAAAATGAATGGACATATAATATATGAGCCAAATCTAAGCCTAGAATTCACCACTTTTAAAATAAGATTTACCATCTATCTCAGTTTTGATCTTGAAATGTATCTTCTGTATGTCTGAGAATGCTGTCTCCAGTGACTCACCACAAGTGACCCACTTCACCTTTGTGTAGAGGAGGCTGGCTGTCCACTTAGCTACTCGGTGAGGCTTTCCTCCCCTCTTTTTTAAATGAGAGGTCTCTCTTCTCAGATCACTCTTAAAGTATACCTTGACACGATCCACAGTATAGAATGTCTATAGAATGCTATTACCCCAGCAAGTATAACCTTAAACCCACAGTCATTGAAAACTTAGCTTTACTGATAAAACATTCATGGAGCATTGCCGGAGGGTATGTCATCCACAGATTTTTTTTCTAAATACACACAAATTAAGTCTAAATTAAGCCGTGTAGCATCACTCTGTGCCCTGCAAAGACTTTAAGAAAGAGTTCTATAAAATTCTTTGTTATTACGCTTCTTTTATCAAGGATCCTTAGGATAATTTTTTCTTGGGTCTTAGTACAAGAACAGTATTGCTTCTAATAATCAGTCTGCTTTTAGTATTATATCGGTTTCATTTTTAAATAGTATTGACACTATAAATTATTTAATTAGTCCCATTTCCTTCTGTGTATTAGTTATCAGAAACTTCAAAACCAAATATGGGTTCATCTAGCAGGTATGCATGTTGGTAGGCATTTGATATACCTACCTAATCTTCAGCTCCTTGTTTACCCCAACCATATATTTTCTACCTCCTTGTAACAACGATCACTTGGATCACTTGATTTCCTCTTAAATAACCTTGTATTTTGTATTTTGTATTCCCATAAGATGGGGTCCATAATAACACTTGGTCATCAAGCCCAAGGTATTAAATTTAATACCAATCCATTGCAAAGTAAATATCTATCACTTCCACATTCTCACTGAAAACTTCATTACCAGTCTAGACTTTACTGCACACATTGTCATCTTCTATCACGTGGAGTGTCTTTAAAGGCTATGTAGATAATTCAACCCTTTAGCCTCACTGTCCCTTGATTCCCTTATATCCATTGAACTTTACCTCTACTCCACCTACTTACTTCCACAATCATACCTGACACTGTTACGCTGTTTTTAAATTATCTGTTAGCATGTATATTTCCTTCACTAGAAGCCTAGCTCATGAGACTGAGCTAATTACCAATCAGACTGAATAATCCAGTGTAACAATAAATTTTTACGTACAGCAAATAGAACTAGTACTGTTATATTAACTGAGCTTTGTGAGGGTTCTGACTATTTTGATGCAGAAGGTATACTGCCAGTAAAGATTTTTGTGTAACCATCACAAAAAAAAGGTGGGGGGGAGGTAAAAAAAGAAAAATCTTAAAATAGAACTTTGGGTTTCCAATGATTGTCATAGTTGTCAACTTCTGATATCATTAGAGATAACCTTAATATAGTAATACCAATTCATTTATATCAAATAATTAAAGCAAATGATAAATCTTTATTCTTTAATTTCATCCTATATATATCACAATAACAAATAAATCTTAAACTCACTGGACTCCAGTGGAGGATGGGAGCTCTCAGGGATCCGTGGAATATCACTAAAAGAAATTAGGGTATGGTGAAAATCCCATTAGCTAAGTTACCCTCCCTGAGGCAATCACAGCCACATGTATTTCAGTGGTGTGAACAATCCTTTTGGGTCTTTACAGGTGTGGAAATGGACAGGAGTTACTATTAAGGCAATTACTAATATGCATGATTGTCAAACATCACACACACACACACACACACAAACTGCAATAAAAATAAGTTTTTATATATTTAACAGCAAAACACTTCAACATGACAACAATCAGACTAATATTGTGGCTAAAACTACCACAATATTTTTACTACCAAAACAGTAGGTTTTGGAAATAAAAAATGTTAAAGGTAATATTTTATTTCAATTCTAGAAAATCAAAATGACACATTTTACTAATCAGTAATATGCTTTACAAACACATCTGAAAGAGTTTACTGAATGAAAGGGATGAAAACATTTCTTGATAATAAAATAATATGGTGAATATCATGGGCAAAGTTAATAAAATGAAAAGGATGAATTGCTTCGGAAAATAAAAATGGTTCAAGCTTGCAACAAAAAAGCTAAAATATTTTATATATGTGAATATATAATTCATATACACATATATAACCCTATATAGAGATTTGTATCTCTATACTGAAGTTAGCTAAATATATGGCCATTTACTGTATGATTAGAAAGTGACTTGTGAGAACACCCACTCCTGTCACACTCACAAATTACTCTGAATAAATGTTTAATTATAACCTCAGCTTAATCCATTATCCACTGTGACCTTAAGAACCCTGGACCAGCTTGTTTTGGGAAGTATGCTGCATAGAACTACTTTACCTCTGGTTTTTCAAAGATAGTTTAGTATCAATTTAAGGAGATTAACAATATGTAAGTATTAACATGACATATTAAAGCAGACTGGAGTTAGTACCAACAGAATTATTAGAATAATGTTAGAATATCATTTAAGCATTTCTAACCACTTACCTGTGACCTAACTTCACTTTGATTTTGATTTTTCTTTGGACTATTGTGTGTGTGTCGGCAGGGGTAGAGCGGAGGGACAGAAACAAAAACAGTTTTCTCTGATTATTTTCTGGACTCATTTTCACTTTTTGTGCAAAGTAATTTTCATAACCACCTATAGTTTATACTTCTTACAAAGATAATACATCCTGTGTTATGTATTTTATAAATACATTTTATACGTATTTTTATAACTAGTAATTTGTATAATGTAAGTATTTAGTATGATAATTAAGAGACTAATTTGCAATACTTAAGACAACGACTATTTGAAGAAACCAACTATTTCTCTTCTGCTACCGTTTTCTAAATTTATCTAGGCAAATAAAAGTAAATTTTTAAAAAGAAACATAGAAGCAATAAATTTTTAGATAGTACAACTTCTCTGAAAACCAGCCTCAAAGTCAATTATGAAAATTAGAATTTGGAATCCTAAAACCAGGTACAAGCTTAGGATTTGTATATGTCTGAAAGATTGTGGAGAAGTTGTAAAAAAATTTTAAAGTGATTTTGAATCAAAATATAATAATGTTAATTGCTTCAGTAATATTTTCAGGAATAAATTTCCACATTTACAAACATGTCTTCTTAATTAGTTCTACAAGAAAGGTGACAGAATAGTTCTAATACCAATTGTAAGTATAAATGCCAAGAATGTTATATTTGGTAGGCTAGCAAAAATGGTTCTTACCTCAAGATGGCAGATATTTCTTAGACCATGTATGATTCGCAGAATTACTATGCCACTAAACTGTGAATAAATTTATATTCACAGTTTAGTGAATTTTAAATTATAGAACTTTAAATTTCTGCTTTAAATTATAGAACTACATTAAACATAATTATTAAATTATGCTGCTTTAAATTATAGAACTACATTAAACATAATTATTAAATATAGCTAGAATTATTCTTCTAGGATTCTAATAATTTCTCTATTAACTGGAAAGTTGATGCCAGATTTGATTTTTAAGTATAATCTTTGCATTCCATATTTCCTACAATTTAGGGTTTGGCTACGCAAATTATGACTTTTTAAATTATTTTCATACAAAGGTAACAATCATGAAAATGTTATTCCAGTCCACTTTAATTGTCTGTTAGTTTTTTTAAAAGTTACCATAAATCAATATTTTAGCTGATTACTTTTAAACTACTACATATCTGAAAGTATTTGGCAATGTGTACAATACTTGATTTTAAATTATTTTTTGAAACTTTTGATTCATTTTCCAATTTACTTACCTCTTTTCCAGCTCATATTAACCTGAGCACTAGAACACATGTCATGTAAAACTAGCATAAATTATAAAGTGTTGCTATTTAAAAAAATTTTGCATGGAAATGTACAATACTTTTGCAAATGTCTTCAATGTTTACTCTTAATAATCACCACTTAAAATTATTTATAATCTTGCTTTTATTTTAGAGTTTATATATATTAATATTATTCTTTGAAATACGTGATCATCTGTTTTCAGTCCTTTGAAAAATAGGATAATTATATTTTTTTCTATGTTTTGCATTGACATATATGCATGAAGACAACAAAAATTAAAGGCTATTACTTTTTCAACATAAGTCCTGAATTAATGGCTCTATAATATTTTAGAGAATGGGGAAAAAAAAGAGGGATTTATTTTCAAAAATATATTCAAACATTAAGGCAACTATCAGGAGATATTTCAATATGTCTTACAAAAAAAATTACAGACTGGCAAAAAGAATATTCTGGACTTTTGGGTTAGCCAGGAAATCTAACAATGTGGGGGACCGTACACACAGATTAAAAAAAAATTCCCATTGGCTATAGAGAATTAAATTATGCTAAAAACTGAAGTTTAAAAAATATTATACCAATTATTATGACCAATTTTTTAAAAAGTTAAAATATTTCACACTCGCTTGATTTTAAACAAAAGTTGGCACTACCCATGGGTAAAAATATAGAAAAAAAATACTCTCTTCTTAGTAAAATAATAAAAAGTTCATGTAGACATGAAACAATTACTGTTTTAAATGTCATAAGAAGATGAGTTGTTAGTGACTCCCTTTAAGGAAATACTACTAAGTTAAATTACTAAAAATAGGTCTGCCATTAAAACAAAATATTTTTAGTTTATATTTCACTTCTGAAAATATATAACAATATTTTTTGATACTACAGTTGTTAAATTGTGGAGCTTCTAAAATGTAGTAAAGAAAATTCAGTATTCAAGTTTAAAATATTAAGAAATTTAAAAAATATAAAGTGTATGCCCATAATTGAAGAAAAACTATCCATGTTATTAACATGTACTGTATGAATGTATAAACTTCTTTTTAAAACCCTGCTAATACATGTAATTTACTAAACTTAAGAAGTAAGTTTTTTTAGCCTTACCCAATAGGCCTTGAAACAATAATTTCAACTTGAGGTTCTGATTTTGATTCTAAAATAATGTTGTAAACTTCTTCATTTGTAGCTCCCGGCAGGGGTTTACCATTCCATTCTAGAACTTCATCCCCTTGAATTTAAAAAAAAGGGTATTTTTTTACCTTATATATTCTGTTTATTTTTCTTATCTTTTCTCTTTTTTTAACAAAGAAATGCAAAACATATACAAATAGTTTGTCTAGGCTCTGCTCTCAAAAGCAAATTGACTGACATATAATGTCAGCTAAATGGTTCTTCTAAACACTTTTTTCTTTTCTTTCTTTTTTTTCTTTTTCTTTCCCCCATAGAATATTACTGGTCACAGGAAACAGTACAATACAAAGCTACCTTTATCTTTTGAAATATACCAGAAATAATATAAAAAATAATCTCATGCTATGGGATGGAATTAGCACAGCCTATTTGGAAACATTAAAAAATAATAATTAGCAGCATGTCCTCCATATAATAAATGCAGGCAGCTCTATATGTGAAAGATTCTTATTTAACTCTGGATAAAGTCCTTTATTTTTGGTTGAAATAGCAATTAACATTTATTAGCATGAATTTTCCAATTATAAGTCATGCTTCATTGTCTTCACCAGACGCACAACAGAATAAAAATGCATGAAAGGATTTGAATTCATACCCACAGGGCAACGCAGGTAGCTATGGAAAAGTTACAAAGCAAGCAGATGTAAAACTGTTGCATGACAGTTAACCCACTTCCAGATGTTCATAACACACACATTCTATACATAATATATATTGTGAGCATTAAAGTAAAATTAGAAAATATTTTTAAAATATTTGAAAATAATAAAAAATTAATACAATACTCATTCATTTGTTAAATACTCTAAGAATCCAGGAGAATAATATAACATTAAAATAAATGAGCTAATAATTTATTGTTGATATTTTAACTAGGGAATTTACCATAGATCATTTGGGAAAAACTGTTTATTTTCATGAATATTTAGAGCAGTTTTAGATCCCAAATGTTTCTCTCCTTCAATTCACAACAGCAGACTCAGCTGAAATACCCCAACCTCAATGGTACTTTAAGGTGTCTTAATTTAATTGTTTCTGCTCATCTTATTCTCAGTACCTGTAATGATTTAGTAGCTAACATATGCTGAATTGATAGATCAATATAATTTATATAAATATATATACATATAATGAAAGATAAATATGTGATATATATATGAAAGATAACTGTAAACATGAGATGTTTCAGTTTGTAGGTATATATATAGGCAAGAGAACTGTAAACAGATGTTTTCAGTTTGTTTTTTTAAAGTAGCTGGGGCGCCTGGGTGGTGCAGTCAGTTAAGCGTCCGACTTCAGCCAGGTCACGATCTCGCGGTCCGTGAGTTCGAGCCCCGTGTCAGGCTCTGGGCTGATGGCTCGGAGCCTGGAGCCTGTTTCCGATTCTGTGTCTCCCTCTCTCTCTGCCCCTCCCCCATTCATGCTCTGTCTCTCTCTGTCCCAAGAAGTAAATAAAAACGTTGAAAAAAAAAATTAAAGTAGAAAATTTTTGTTTTGCTAGGACTATTTTAAAGTATTTTTTCCCAAATGTTTGCTTACTCAAAAATGAAAACTAAATATTTGAAAAGCATATAATGCTGCTTTGGTTTGGTAAAAGAGTATGGTTAATATTAATAGTTAAGGGACTTATAATTGTTTGACCTAAGAAGTTACACAGCAAGGTGTTTTACATAGGCAATGAATACACTTCAGTGTTAAAAAAAAGAAATAAAATATAATTACAAATTTAAAATATATTCAGTTTGACCAAGAAAAAAAATAAAGTTTACATCATGTGAATATTGTATGTTTATGTGTATGTGTGTATGTATGTATGTGTGTATGAAAAAAATACTTTCCGAAACAATATTTACCCTGATATCTCCAATTCTATCATGTTCCATTTCATTTTTTTTAACTGATGGATGTAAACCATTAAAGTGACTATACAGTAATGAGTTGCAGTCAACATTTTCAAAAGCACTGAATTATAAAAATTCTCCCCTTTATAGACAGCAATCAGAAGCATAACTGTTAATATCTTAACTTAATACATGTATTTATTTACAAATCAAAATATCTTAAACTAGAAGGTGGTGTCTTTAACAATATTTATTTTTATACAGATAATCTCTTCAGGCAGAGATGCAGATTATGATGATGCAAATAAAAGAGATTTCCTCTGTCATTGGTGGGGGAGACATACAGGAATTAATATCTTTACTAAAATGTTATACACAATGATAGGAGTTCATCTGAGGAAGAGAAAGAGAGCCAGGTAGTGCTAGGGAGATAGTACTTAGGTATTGTTCCAGGTGAGATATTAGGAAACACTTTACAATTAAGGCAACTTTAGATGAGTTTTGAAGGATGGAAAGGACTTCAACAGGTAGAGCACAAGAGCAAAAAAGCAACCAGATAAACAAGAGGCATGGACCAGGTCTAATAGGTGGAAAGCTTGCCAGGGACCTATAGGCACACTGCCATGGCTAACAGGTAAAGTGGATGGTAATTGAAGTGGCTGGAATGGTTAGTAGAGGACAGAACTACAGAGCTTTGACTTAAGCAGATGATGACTGGAGACTGTGAAGACTTTTAATAAGGAGCACATCAGTGTCAACCTTGTTTTTGATAATTAAACCAAGTAGTGGTATAGTGCATGGACTTAAGGGGAAGAAACAGTACAGAAAGCTATGGCAAGATTAAAGCAAGATTGCAAATGCTGAACAAAGGTCACATTACTAAAAAAGCACAGCACTGTACAGCCAGTGATGATTATATGCAAATAGAAGGAAGACTGTTCCTAAATTATAATGTAAATCAAACAGAATATATGATCTAATTTATTAAAATACTTCTTTCAAATGCATCAATTGCTTTTAGTGAAAACTCCACTTCTTTGTTTTACAGCTATCTAAGCTGAGCTTTTAACATTTTACATTTAAGTTTCTCAGGCTCTAGGCACATAAGGATGTTAAAAAATGAAATTAATCACTAAGGGATATTTTATATAGAAAAACCCTTCACTGACTTTATTAGGTGATCCTCTATTAAAATACAAAGACAAAATCAAAAACCATTATGTTTATAATCTGATCTGCAAATTCAGATTTCTGTAGTTACATTAGAGCATTACATTAACTCAAGGGATTCTTATACTTTCTAAAAAAGAGATTCATAAACTTTCTAAGGCATGCTTCTCAGTCTTTAAATAAGCAAAGGCTCAGTTTACTGACATAGTCACACCTGATTATTTTCTTATTAAATCATAACTAGCCCTTGATAAAAAAAAAAAAACAACAGCGTACTGTACCTCTACACATCTTCAAAGCTGTATATATTGCAGATGAAGAAAAACCTCTGATTTGGATTTTCTCCCTATACAACACCTGCATAGGAAGTCTCTATTAAAGAAAAAACCTAAATGATTTTGAACTGATATCCTGGTAATCAACTACAACAAAAATATCTTTAACGGTTATAGAACACTTTTCTCAAGGTCTCAGTAATTACAATGTTAAGGTATAAAAACTGAAAACAGCCTAGAAATGTTCTCTTTCTTTGTGCTACGGGTTATTAATCCTCAATTCTGTAGTTCAGCTTTCTCTGTTTTCTTTGTAATTGTCTTTCAAATGCGTAGGCAGACACTCCAACCAAAAGATTTCTACAAAACCATGAAGTAAACTGGGAAAAATACGTTAATATGATTTTAACTAAAATGAAGGGTAAATAAAAAAAACCAGATTTTAAAGGGTGTTGCTACTGAATATGGTACATGTGAATATATTAAATGATTTTATCATATTACGTTAAGGTTACAGAGTAACATAATGTAAGTTTCCAAATACCAAGAAGTAGCACATCTGCATGAGTATAATACATGTCACAATAAAATTAACAAATATTTTATTATGTAATCTGTGTAAGAAATGTGACTATGGTTGTATTTTACTAAAAACACTGCTACTGGTAAGTGTTTTGGGACCACTATGGAAAACTTTAGTAATTATAATAGTTTAAAATATAAAAAATTAATTAGTGATATTATTTTTTCTACAAGGCTAAATTGTTTTGGTTTTTGTAGCAAAATTATAAAGTCATCTACAAAAATTTGTAATCCTGCAGCATTTTGCATCTATTTACTTTTACATGAATAATAAAAGATTCCTAATCTTACTCTCTCCAAACTGCCATTGATGCATAGTTACCTATAATTGCAGTAAATACCCACGCCAGGGGAAAAAATCTTCACCCATGCACTAAAATTAGTTATTTATTTAATTGACTTATTTGTAACTTACCCCACATTGAAAACCACCAACTCATGCAAAAAGTACACATTGTTTAAATGTTAAAAAGAAACTTTACCTGCTCGTAAGTGTCCAACTACATCTGCAAGGCTACCCTTCTTTACTTTGGTGATGAAGGCACCAAGGCGTCCTAAGTCAGTCATTTTTCCTCCAACAACCTGAATAATCATAAATTTATAAGTTCCCAAGATTCATATTAAAATATAAGTTTATTACTTTTAGGAATTAATCATACAGTCTTTTACAATGTATTTAGGATTGAGTGTAGGCACATTAATAAAGTGAAACATATTTTTGATTAAAGGAGTGGCAGTATACTTTTAAAAAGAAAACATCTCATTATATTTTAGATGATCATGTGTCCCAAGAAAGTTCATGTCCTGATTACTTACACTGACCTAACAACACAACGGCACCAAAAGTAGTGTTTATCCTTAGAAGACAAGTGCGAGGTCTTTCCTACTTACAGAAGTGTGTGACACAGTTTACATTAGGGTTCATTTTTCTTTATCCTCCAAGTTCATGCCTCCTATTAGAATTAAAGTTCTATATGCACATCATGCCCCATTGTCACATCAGATCTTTATCCCTTCTGTATACCTTTAAGTAGGATATAGGTCTAAGACATAAAGACTATGGATTCAAACCAAGAATAGGCCACTTCTGGGAAGCAATTTACCATGGCACAATGAGTAATAGCCTAAGTTTATCTCTGCTACTGACCGTCTGAAAAGACTTCACCTGAAATACATATTCTAATCTAACTCCTAAAGTCTGGGTTATATTACTGAATATTTAACACTTTCACCTGGCTTTTCCACTGTAACTAAAACTAAATACATCAGAAAGTTTCTAAGTTTAATTTCTCCCAATGCAGTCACCAAGTGTGTATAAATAAAGGTGCAACACATGTTCTCAAAGGCTGAGGCTGATCCACCATACTTTGGGATATGCCCATTAATGGAGGCGATCAGAATTATTTCATAGCAAGAGAAATAAATGTTAATAATGAATAAGGTGGTACTATTAAGTGCATTAACTGAAGAAAAGTTTTAGTTGGATTAATAGTCAATGGTTTTGAAGAGGTCAAATTATCACACGACTGTAATATATCTTAGCAAATAATTTTAAAGCCCATCTTTGATTGTTTCTCTGTTTCTGAAAGCAAATAAAACTATGTGATTTAGCACATATACACATACACACACAAATAAGACAAAATGTGCATATATATTTTTCCTCTAATAAAATATAATCTTTTGCAATTTGTTAGTTTTTCTTTATATCTGTTGGATGTCAGTTAATATTTTTAAAAGACACATTTTACTCTTTTGATATTACGATAAAGTCTATTGTACTTAGGAAACAATTTCTTTAATGATGTTTTACGTTGTTTGTCAAGATAAAATAAAATTATGCAGTCCACATAATCTAACTTTACTACCATCCATTAAAACCTTCTTAATGTAAAAATCATCCTTGAACTTCATACTGAGAGAAAAATTCTTTATTTTCCTATACTTCATGGCAGTTTCCTAACACATTTGTAAGCCATATTATAAAATGATTTTGAAATGTTAATCCAGATAAAAATACTGTATCTGTCATAAGACATCAATATATGAAGAAGATACGTTCACTAGGTGAACTGTATTTTGGAGAAGAGAGGAAGATATTTAAAAATCGTTGTCAGAAATTTTGTTGAAGTCAGGCTGTACTGTAATCCACCCTTAAGAAACATTTTAAACCAGCATACTTACTTTCAGACCCAGTAATGCACCTGATTCTTTGGGCATGGTTGTTCTCTTGTTCAGAATAACACGTCCAATTAATCGGTCCCCCTCTTTAGATGGTTGCCACGTTACAGGATGCTATCAAAACATGGATAAAGTTTAAAAAAGCTAAGTGGTTTTCTTTCCTGTAGACACATAATTATTGGTTGTAGCAAGATGTGATTTCCTCAGTTAAAGGCACTCTAGAGGAAATTCTTTATTTTGGTGGGTTCTACCCTCAACTTACAACAATTTGCATTTGTAAATGCAGCTACATTTTATTTGCAGTAGACTCTTGAACTAAACAGTTCTAAGAGTGGTTAGCAACTAGGTAAATCTCTAAAAAATTGTTCTGAAATGATTAAAATGAATTAAACTTAAAACATATCTGCTTATAGAAAGAAAACCTATTCTATATTTTGAGTTGTTAATGTTGATATCATTAACCAAATAATATCTCATTTATATACAGTCATCATTTAATAATTGCTTCTTACTTAATTTAAAATTTGTTATAGAGGCACATTGATGGCTCAGTCGCTTAAGGGACTCACTCTTGATTTTGGTCATGACCTCATGAACCCTGACACTGAGCCCCACTTTCAGCTCTGTGTTGACAGAGTGGGGGTGGGAGGGCTGCTTGAGATTCTCTCTTGGCCTTTTCCCTGCTTGTGCATGCTCACCCATGCATTCTCTCTCTCAAAAATAAACTTTTTAAAAAAAAATAAAATTTGTTATAATTATTCAGTGATTTTTTTTTCCCTTCTAGACTGTACTACTTTAAATGAAATGAATATTTTCTTTCTTAAAATATATAATGGAGGGCGCCTGGGTGGCTCAATCAGTCAAGCATCTGATTCTTGATTGTGGCTCAGGTCATGATCTCATGGTTTGTGGGACTGAGCCCTGGGTCGGGCTCTTTGCTGACAGCAAGGAGCTTGTTTGGGATTCTCTCTTTCCCTCTCTGCCTCTCCCTTGCTCGCTCATGCATGTTCTCTCTCTCTCTCTCTCTCAAAATAAATAAAATGTTTTAAAAAATGTATAACGAAACAGAGTAAGACTGCTATCCATCACATGTCAAATATAGATAGGACAATGAACAGTACACATCATCCCTAAGCTCCAACTTTCATTTCCCAGAAAGCTTACCGAACTAATAGGTGATGTTTCCCGGCTATGCCACGTGGCAGGATCCAACCAGTAATAATCCAAGTCACCTGCACCATGGGGGAGGGGGGGATGAAAAGTGCAACACTTTAAAGTGGAGAATGCATCATTTTAAGTATGACTTCTTCAGTCTATAAAGTAAAGGGTTATGAACATCATAATCTTGAGTGTGTACATACCAGAATGATACACCCCTGTATTGCAAAGGCTGTGACCTGAATCATTGGAATGAATGTTACAAATGCACTTCATACTATAGACTACCTTTTATTCTCATAAATCAGCCTAGAAACACACATAAAAAGCACTGAAAGAATTGGGTTAACTCACTCCACCTTCCCTCGAAAGACTATCCATGCCAAGGCACAGCCTGCCATCTAGTGATGCTGAAAAAGTTTTATTCAATGAACTGAAATAAGTATTAAAACTTAGTGTCTCTCTTTCTACTCTTCTGAACTATATCATATTATTTCAAAATTAGTCTCTGGTCTCTATTGTCTTCCCTCTTTGCTGACACTAGGACACACATTTTAGCACACAGCACTGAATAAATTTTCAAGAATAACTTTTAGCAAGAGTACAACACAACCAACAGAAAATCCAATGGTACTAAAGCCATCAAAAAGACTTTAAAAAACTTCACAAATCCTAATTTTGTAAGCATGAATTTATGAGCCTTTAATTTTGATTTTTTTGGCTTAAAAATATAATATTAAAACACCTGAGAAAAAAGGAAAAAAATAACAGAAAGCAGCAGTGCTCTCAGTATTTGCACAGGAAAAAAAGGAATGGGTGAATGTGAGAATAAATTATCTCTTACATTTTAAATATTAGATTAAATCAATGAAATTTTTCTCCTGATGTATCTTTAAAGAGAAAAAAATTAAGAAAGTGAGTAAAGCACACTAACTAATAGTGATGCATCTAGCTGAGTGTTGGGAAAATATGTTTTTCTGGTATCTGTGAAGATCACAAGCAAAGAACTGTATGTAGATGACAGGCATGGCAGATACAGTCACTATAAAAGAAATGTGATAGAAAATGTAAAAATGTTTAAAATCTGCAGGCATAAAAAAACCTATACACCTAAGTTTCTTAGTAGTTGCTTCCCTTTTCTTTTAAAATAGTATCTTAGAGGGGTGCCTGGGTGGCTCAGTTGGTCGAGTGTCCGACTTCAGCTCGGGTCATGATCTCGCATTTCGTGGGTTCTGGCCCAGTGTCAGGTTCTGCTTCAGATTCTGTTTCTCCCTCTCTCTCTCTCTCTGCCCCTCCCCAGTTTGGGCACTGTCTCTCTCTCTCTCTCTCACTCAAAAATAAATAAAACATTAAAAAATAATAAAATTAATAAATAATATCTTAGAAAGGCTGAAGGAGTTTGTTATATATACAACAAATACTAAAATGTTCTTCAAATGTGTCATATACATAACAGTATATTTTGTGAAGGGTTGAATATTAGAAACTGCATTAACAGAAACTATATTGTTAAAATTCACTACACACAGAGTCCAAATCCCTTTCAAAATCACATACTTTAACATGTGTACATGGCTTGGTGTCAATGATTATCTTCTTCTGAACCACCTCAGTTAATTAAATACAAGGAAATTGTAAACAGGGTTTTTATGCCTCTTTTATTTGTACTGTTTGTAAACTTCAAAAGTTTTTTTATTAATTTTTTTCTTCGAATATAAGTGACACACAATGTTACATTAGTTTTAGGTGTACAACATAGGGATTCAACATCTCTATACCTTATGTTGTGCTCACCACAAGTGTCGCTGCCATCTGTCACCATACAATGCTATTATAATACCACTGACTATACTCCCTGTACTTATTCCCATGACTGACTCATTCCATAACTGGAAGCCTGAATCTCTTACTCCCGTTCACACATTTTGCCCATCCCTGCCTACTTACTTATTCTTAAAGTTGCTTTTGTCTTTAGTATTATGACACTGTTCCCTTGAAAGAAAAACTATGTATAACAATAATAAAATTGCAATTATTATTAAGTAGTAACTAAAAATATCATTCAAAAGATTATTGTAACTCATAAAACTTTTTCCCTAAAATTTCATATACTTAGGAGTAAGAAAGACTGATGACTCCTTAAATGCTGAATCAATTTGAAATACTGTGACAAATTAACAGAACACAATATTTACGGGGTTTAAAGAAGAAAATTAGTCATTAAGTTGAAAGTTGGACTGCTTTGAAAGTCGTTGAGGTTAAAACAATGGCAAAATCCAACCCATTTTAAAACTTCAAGGGAACAAAGTTTTTTTATATCCTTCAATTACTTAGATCTTAAAAACTACACTCCTTGGGATCTTTCTCTGGCTCATGCTTCAATTCCTCATACGGTGTTTCAACCCTGTGCTTCACTCACCTTGTCATAAGTAAATCTAGATCTACATATCTGATTAATATTTCCTGTGCAGAAATTGGTCTTTATATGCAAAGAACCAAAAGCTGATGTTTCTGGTACGTTTGGTGATGATACCAAGCACACTTTAGTATAAAAACGCTGCTTTCAAGCAATGGTATCCTATCATCTATAAGTTTTGTATAATTATGATCTTAAATGGAGAGTCTAATTTAATTTGTTTAAAATAGGATAATTTTGGTCATACATAGTGTTGATGTCTACTAAAAATTTCTATTAAATGAAAATCTAAAAGACATTCAGTATTTTAGCATACAATATTAGTATATATTTTAATGTATAATTACACTTTTTTACATCCTGAATAGTTTCTAACAGTTTTCTTATCACAAATGTCATTATCACCCATTAAAATATAATATTTTTGCTTAAAGACTTATGAGAAATAAATTCTAAAATCTAAATATGTAGTTTTAAACTTATTTGTTCTTCTTTCCATGTAATTACTAAATTTTAAAGATATTATTGAATTTTTAAGTACCGTAATTTGTATTTATAAGTCATATTTCTCTATTATTAATGGACTAAGCAACACTCACCAAAACCTCCTCCTAAAATATTCAGAATCTAGTATTTCATTAATATAAAACATTTTCCTTGATTATCTTTCTAATAGGTGATTAAAGAGATTGATTTCCAAGTAGCATAGCTACAAAATGATAAACTCATGGTATTTGCTTAAAGACCTGATACAAAATCATTTTGGTTCCAATAGTCAATATAACTATAAAAGAACAAATGCACTATTATCATTAATTTAGATCCAGGGAATATATCAGTCTACTGAAATGGCTCAAGTTCATAAACAGCTAAAATTCAATAATGTGTTATAATTTTGAGTATTATTTTTTGTTAAAACTTTAAAAACAAAATTTTATCCCATCTCTTGTGAAAAAGTAATTAATAAGTAAGCACACAACTTTCACTGCACAAATGAAAGTCAGCTAAATGACTCCTGAACCTTCTGTAAAGAGAACCAGCTTTTCCTAACACAGGTTATTACCATTAGAGGATATAACAATGTATAAATATGCACCTCTATGATTTAAAATTCTGTATCTTGTGATATTTAATGTCAAAGCACAGTGGATTCCAATAAGACGAATCAAAGTCATTTGAACAAAAATGCTTTCTACATCATATAGATGCATAACTGTGTATGAGTATATTAACATTGTAAAAGGAAAACCATAACTCTGATTTACAAAATAAATATCTAACAATTCACATGATAATTACACTTGACCAGGTGGAATGTGTATCTAATGTGTAGGTAGCAAAAGAAAGGTTATATACATCAAAGCTGTTATGTATTAGAAAATTTGGAATTCTTTTCTATTTCCATAAGAAACATACAGCATATTTTTAACCTCATTATAATGATGGTGTTAAAAGATGGCACTCAAACTGATTCAAAGATTGACTCACAGTAACTGCACAATTCCAAATACATATCCTTAACTATGTTACCTGTCATCTCAAAGAAAATTATTCTTCCTATATAGTACAGATTGTTGTTATCCAAAGAAATTATAAAATTCACAGACCAAAAATCGGTAGAATCATCCTTCCCAGAGATTTCCTATACCTCTTAAAATATTCTCCTCTTTTATTTTTGTTTATTCTCTATAGTAGGATGTGTGTTGGGACTAAGTAAAATTAAATAAATCCTAATATATTTTATTATAGCATAGCACATAGACAAATTAAAATACCGGGCAAAAAATATATTTGTTGAATGTATGCAGTGCACACACAAAAACCACTCAAGTTCTAAGAATGAGTTTTTAATTTAAGACAAAGTAGGGTATTTTTCATACTGAGTACCATGGTCAACACACATGAGTTAATAAATATTGCTTTGGTTATAATGTGATAAAAATGTTATACATTTGAAATCACTTAAATATTTTACAAGGGCATTCTTTTCATAGATAGGAATTAAAATCCAAAGCCTAATAACTGAGATAAAAATCTTAACTTCTGATTAATATAATGAAAATACCATTTTGAAATAATTTCTTCTTATTTTAGAAACCTATTTCAGATAGTCCCATGCCTACAAAAGGCAAGTGTGTCTGCTCCCACTTCTAAATTAAAAATAATAGTGGAACGAACTTTGAAATAAATAAGCAATAATTTGCTATACAGCAAAATCCTACAAAGCCTGATTTCACTTAAGTTAAATTAGCAGTCATGGATAAGAAACAAATATTATTTAATAGGTCTTAGAATCCAGGCATTAAAATAAAATGGGAAGATATACTTGCTAAATTCAATCATTAATCATATAATCAGTGAAATATTAAAGTCTAAAAATAAATATAAACACCATGTGTAAGCAAAATCAGTAAATTGTCATTCACTACAGAATTACTGACAGTCTAAGTTCCTAGGACAGTAAAAACATTGTTCCTCAAATACTTTTTGGTGATTTTATTCAAAATATACACTAATATACACTACACAATCTGACAGCAAATACTGTACAATTAAGGAACAGAGATTTGTGTCCCTTGAGCAATAAAGCTTGAGGCAGGGCCAGAGGCATTCCCAAACCACTGGTCTTCACAAGAACCTCTTCAAAAATTCTAAGTAACATAAATTCCAATTTCTGGTTTTGGTCCAGGACACACACACACACACACAAGGTGCCATTTGCTAGAAGACTTACATTATTCCAGTCTGTACAGATTCACTAGAGTGGCTGTTCTCTAAATGCTTGTTAGAAATTTCACTTTCAAAATTCCCCTTTGTTAACAATGAGCTCTGCTTCTATCAGAACCAACAATACCATTCTCTCTCGGGTGTATAAATTTTATGGTTCAAGGAAATGCAAGTTTTCTTTGTTAAGTTAATTTGTTATTATTTGTTAAGTTAATGAGGTGCCAAAGATGCTTGTATTCAGAAACATTTATACTCAATAGGCCTCCAGAGTTGAACTACATCCAGTGAAAGATAAGATATTTGTGTAAGGGTCCATGGTGCCATCTTTGTTTAATACTTTTAGGGCACGGGAATATAGGCTTAGTACCTGATCTAGAGTTTCACTAACATATTTGGTGGAGCTGATACTTCTCTGGTTATTATGCGTATTTTTTTGTGAATTTGAGAACTAATGGAACATCAACCGTATTGCCACACAATTCTACAAAGCAATAATGTGGAACTCAGAATGAACACTCTGGTTGAGCTCTGAGCTCAGTCATTCAGATAATCCCTCAACTTCAGAGGTAACTCCTATAGCATTCCATTGTTCTTTCAAGGGTAGCCTGAGGTGAAGCACATGAAATTGCTTTACAATCTATAAAGCACCACAGAAATGCAAGTTGTTTATTAGAGTGTAAAAATAGACACTAAAAAGTATTTCCAACAATAATACTGATAAGCCCTTCTGTCAATTCTAATGCCAGGTAAAAATTAAGAAACTGCCCCCATGGTTTACTTATTGAAAACTTAATCAGAGGGGCGCCTGGGTGGCTCAGTCGGTTAAGTGTCCGACTTCAGCTCAGGTCACGATCTCGCGGTCCGTGAGTTTGAGCCCCGCGTCGGGCTCTGGGCTGATGGCTCAGAGCCTGGAGCCTGCTTCCGATTCTGTGTCTCCCTCTCTCTCTGCCCCTCCCCCGTTCATGCTCTGTTTCTCTCGGTCTCAAAAATAAATAAACGTTAAAAAAAAAAAAAGAAAAAAAAGAAAACAATCAGAGCACCTCACTCTATTTTCATTCCTCTATTAACAGCATTATATCTTAGCTGAAACTAATAATTTACATTGTTTCTTATAAAACATAAAAACCAGCTATTGTGCAAAAAGAGCATGTACTCGATGTTACAGACCGATGACTCTATTCCTAACTCTGCCACATTCCTGATAATATCCCTTCATCTCTATAAACCTTGTCCTTCTCTATAAAATGGAGACAATGCCACTTTCTTGCAAAAGTTTCATGGGGATTAAATGAGATATGTTAACTCTGCTACTTACAAAGGACTTTAGAAATGATTTTATTATGTAACTACACAACTGAAATTAGGGATATGAAATCATGGTGTTAGAGATCACATTTATAATTAATTAGCTATCATAACTAAAATATATATATAAAATCAGTAATATTTGCAAAATGCACTTTGAAATAGGCTTAGAAAAACGTTAAAGTCATTTTGTTTACAGAAGTGATTAATCGGCCTGGTGCAAATGGATGCTCAAGTGTTCAGAATGTGTGAATATTTCTTTAATCCCAATTGCTAAAGGATGAGGAAAAGAGCCATCATATACAGAAAAAGTAACATAAAACTTCCTGTTTAATTTCCATAAAGCCAAGGGAAGCCTAAGGTATTAAGAAAATGGTTGTTTTTATAGTACAGTCAGGTGATCTATGTATTAAGTATACAGATTAATCTCTAACTAAAAATATTTGGACTGTGAAGTAATTAATATGATCAGAATGTACAATGTATCCTTAATGTAAAAATAAATATTTCATCATTTCTTCTTTGATCATATTTTTATGTGGGAGAATAAAATATACATGTATCAGCAAAATATTTGTGACTGAATTGTTCTGTATCATGAAACAAGTAGGCTATTATATCCCTTTTTACATTTTTCTTGATGACTCAAGATACCCTTGAAAATGTCTTCTTAAAACCAGCTTACTTTATACTTTAAAAATTATTTAGTACAAGCATCCTAACTTCCTAAGATTCTTTTTTCAGTTTATATTCTTCCTAGCCAAATCATCTAGAAAATAACTGTAAGTTTAAATATGCATTAGGGTCACCCTGGATGATGGGGTTTTGGAAAAGCACAGAAAATTTTGTATTACTTTAAGTAAGTTAAAGGATATGGAGAAATAAAAAGCTATTTGAGACAGTTAACATTGCTCCTGAGCTTAATTTTTCCCAGTTTTGAAAGTATATACACTTAGATTTTTGAGACTACATGAAGCTTCAGGGTTCGGAAACACTTCCAAAACACCATGATGCTCAATGACATCCTTATTCTTTATCTCTGCACTGACCTGATGTTGAAGGACTCAGAAGTCAATAAATTAAAATTCCTGAGAGTTTTGAACAACAAGATAAAACCACACACACATACTCACACACACACACCTTTGTGCCTTAGAATAATGTTTATGGTCTTCAGGAAATGCAGATAGACTGTATTTATTATCTGTATTAAATGACAGTAACAATGTATCTAAAGAAAAGTCTAAGGTCATTGATTGAGGTTAAGGCAAAAAAGATGCCTACATATAATAGTTTAGAGAGGAATAAATTTCATGTGTAAATATGGTTTGAAGCCTAACGACTGAGAAATATCTTTCGTAGAACCTAAGTATATAATAGTAAAGTACCCTGGATAGCAAAGCACAAAATTAACAATCTTAGGGAAACTATTTTCTTTCTTCCAACACAATGATTCTTCATAAATAATAATTTTGGAAGTGCTGCACACAAGAGGGAAATATTTTACTGCAACTTTCCAACTGACCAGGCTTCCACATTGACACTGAGTATTCCATTCACGTGGGAGAACAGGTTGTCACGTGCAAAGCCTCGGAATAACCAGCCAGGAAACCCTGTGGAAAAAATCGGGGTTTATATGTTTTCATTGTTTGGGGACTGGATGTTAACCACAGGTTTAAGAAATTGTAGTGCTGGGCAAGTTCACAGCAGAGACATTACAAGAAAGCACTCTAGATGTAAATATATTTGATAAAGGAAAATGTTAGTTTTTATCCAGACCTCACACCCAGGCAACACTAATAAAACAATATTAGTTTGCAATAATAATTCTGGAATGTCAACTTCTATCTGCCCCTACATCCCAAAGACATGGAAATAAAAAAATATGGAGACACATTATCATGATTTTAGTGATATAAATAACAATAATAATAGCCAAATGATGATAAAGGTGAATTCTAAGGGTATACAGAACAAAATGGAAGCACTTATGGGGGACTGATATTGCTTATCATTTAAAAATATGTAATAAGCTATAAAATAGTAGAAAATAAATATACTCTTAGCAAACATTTTTGGTAATATAAACATGTTTTAAACCCAGAGCGCTATCAAAGAAAGTTACTGTAAAAATTAGGGTTTTTCCCTTTCTTTCTTTTTTTTTTATTTGCTTGTTTTTATGTTGGCTACTCAAACAATTTATAGATATATTAAAAGACTTTTCTTTTTAAGTTGGATATTCCTTTGTTGGCAGTGGGAAATCATTAGACATAGAAATTTGGAGAACATTTTATGTCTCAACAGTATTCTAGAGAAAAATGTTAAGTATCCATATTCATAAACCTTCAAATTATAGCCACAGGAAAGCAGCGCAAGGTCACTGTCTAAATCTCTGCCACAGTGCAAAAGTGGTCAAGCTATATAAAGCTTTCAACCATACTCCAATTCCGTATGATGGAAGATAAATCAGGCAAGAAAAAGCACAGAAGGAAGGAGCAATATTCACAATGGATTTAGATCACGTCTACACTTATTTTTATAAAGCAAACTAAGTTAAAATTGGTCAAAGATTAACCTACTGACTCAAGAAAGGACTTCTCTTCCAGAGTTTCTAAATATTAAAGGGTTGGATAAACGAGTCTAAAATTTTGTTTCCAAAATATCTTCATTTTAGATAACATTTTCATAACAGAAGTTGTTACTTTAAAAAGACTTAAAGGGCCCAACATAGTTTCTTGGCTGGGTCACAGATGCTCTCCTGAGAAGAACGGGGTGGCCTTCTATTCAGGAATGCAAGGCAATCCCATGTCCCATGCGCCTGGCTGTTTCAATCCACAATTTCCACAATTACCCAGCTGCACTGAGCTACTCCCAAGTGCACTTCAGAGGGAATATATTTAGGAATACAATGTTTCTCCAGTGTTTTTGAAATCTTTTAGCTTAAAGCAATAGTATCTACAGAGGTCTTTGTGAGGGATATGCAGTAAATCAACTTAGATAGTCTACAATCTAACTCTGAATTACTCCAGAACATCACACAACCATGCACCTGGAATACACTACATTTCTATACAGTCCCTTTCCCCTCACTGCCTCCACAATTCCTTCCATTCATTGTCCCTGAACATATGACTATAGAGATCATGGTGATGATGTCACTCACAAGGATCATGCTCTGATGATGATTATCTTTTCTGTGAAACTACACAAAAGAAACTTCTCTCTGGTGTCACTATCAGGAAAAATTAGTGTGCACTTAACTGGTTTATTTTTATGTAATGGAAGCTGAAGTTTTGTAACTGATGTCACTTTTCTCGAAGCATGTATGTTAGAATGTTTATGGTTAAATCTGCAGCCGAATTTTCTACCCTTATTTTTCCTCACCAATCTTTTCTACACATTTTTAACTTATTTCATGTGGCTCTATTTTTACATTTTGGTAGGTACCTTAAGTCACTTTTGGTATTAGGGTAGACTTTAAAGCAGGAATTGAAATAAAATTAAATGAATATGCACAAAACATATTTTAATATATTTATTATAACTGTTTTCATTAAATACAGAATTTTCCACCCATTAATCTCAAAATACCTTTGATTCAATGAGAAACAATGTAACTAAAATACAACTGATGTACAGGTGTTAGTTTATCCACAGCTTGAACAGCAGAATTCAGGAAATAGGACATTATCTCAGCAAATTACCGATTTGGAAATCTTGCAAAGAATGGAAAGCAAGTGAAAAAAAAAAAAAAAAGGCTTCTCATCTAGCAAATAAATCAATTAGTAAATAACATCACAAATCTGAGTTCCTAGACTTTATTCCTCCAAAAACCCACTAATTTTACAGTCACAATCCTAAGAGTTTCTCTGTTATTCAACTCCACAGGACCACCGAAGATGCATATTGTCCACAAGGAAAAGCACACTGACAGTAGTAAGAATTCACAAGGAAAGGGGCAGGGTAATCAAAAAAAGGGACAAGGGAAAAAAAATCAAACAAATTGGTGAAGGGTATACATGCCCTCAATGCTGTGATACCTGAGTAGCACGATGAACATAGCTACACTAAGGGGCAACCTAATAACAATATCCATTATGTTAACGGACCAAAAAAAATTACTTTATGGCATATAAACTTTAAAGAAAACAGGATGAAATATCCTTTTCAGTTTTCCTGGTTTATTTAAAACAAAAAATGATAGATTAATATACAATACTGATCAAAAAGATTTTAATTAAAATAATGTAAACAAATAACATCAATAACAACAAGCTGGTTGGCAAACGTTTTGCATATAGGAAAACTCAGCTATTGAGAATGAGTTTTCACCATTCCAAAATTAAATCATTACTCATAAAAGCAACAAAAACAGACATGTATTAACTATTTATCAAATACTGCTTTAGTTTTATGGTGTATTAAAGTCAGGTTTCAATACATAATAAATATTAATTCTTATTTTCTCCCTTTGAATGTTCTATTTCTTGACATTTTGTGAATGAAGTACAAAAAATGGGAAATACAGAGTTAATTGTTCTTTGTAAAAATTCCTACACACAGAGTGGTTTAAATGTCTTCTAAATATTCTTAATCAAAATTAATGCTTTTTTAAGTAAGAGCAAAGCCAACAAAACTTGTCTAGGGGATGATAGTGTAACTGAATTAAACTGTGAATTTATAACTATTTGGTGAAAAAAATTGAAATTGAATACCACTATTTGCACTGATATTTAAACTTTTCAGTGACATTAAATCTGAAAATTTACCATTATTCTTTGAACTCTTTTATGAAAAAGATCAAATTGTTACTTCAACACTGTTAATTAAGAATAATGATTTTTCACATGTATTTTCTGATACAAATTTTATAAATCTGTAACAAATCTTTCCTAAGTAAGACATAGTGATATCATTCACAAAGATAGTAAATATTGTTGGGGTGCCTGGATGACTCAGTTGGTTAAGTGTCCAGCTCTTGAGTTTGGCTCAGGTCATGATCTCACAGTTCATAAGTTTGGGCCTACATAGGGCTCTGTGCTGGGGATTCTCTCTCTTCCTCTCTCTGCCTCTCCCTGCTGCACTCTATCTCAAAAATTAACATTTTTTAAAAAGATAGTAAATATCTTTAAATATTTTCTCCTAATAAATATGAGTACATTTAAGATTGATCAAATAATTCCAATGATTTTACCAACTCAAGATCATTACACTGCATCTGATTTCCATATATATCAACCCAAATTTTAGAGTGTCTTACTGATCACAGCAAAAATGAACCGAAGAAATGGATGAAAACCATGAGAAATATCAAATTATTAGTGTGATTATAATATCTCCAATATTAAGAAAACAAATTATAGTTTATCCTAATCTTTTCCACAATATAAAGGCATATTTATTTTATATATACTTTAACTCAAATTAAACACTAATCTCCATTTGAAAAAGGAAAGAGCCAGTCAATTGGCATCCCCTAAACTCAACCTCACTTTCTATATGGTAAGACTGTAAGTAGCGTTTAGTTTTAGGTATAAAATTCTTATTATTGATGTTTGATATATATTTTATTGATTTTTATAGATATTTCAATAGATTTAGAAAACTGTTGCAACTGTATTCTAATGACTAAAAATTCATTTTTCAAATGAGAAACTATATTACACCAGCCTGGCTATCTGCATTTTTTACTGTTGAAAAGGATAAAAACAATGAAAAGACAACATCTTGCTAGACTTTATAATTTCATGTATTACTAAGAATTTTTATAGTTCCATTTGTTTTCCAAAGTGATACACTAATAGTTTTGATGACAAAAAATTACACACATGCACACACACACTCCAGATCTTTGGGCCTACTATAATCTTTGTTCAGTGTAATTACCATGCATCATATTTTAGGTCAAACATCTAGATGTGCACTTAGTTCACAGGCATGAAAACTGTACCCATTTCAATTTAGCTTTATAAACCAGCCTAGGCAAATGTGGAGAGTAAAGATGGTATGTCCAAGACTCTGTACAGCAAACTCAAAAGGGACAACTTCAAGCTAAAACTCCACAGACAGATATCCTTCTCTTCATTATAAACCATAGGTTTCTTACCAACACTCTAAAAGTCTCTCAGATTAAATAGATATTTTGGAGGCTCTTATTCTGTGCTCATTTTTTCCATTACCTTCTTGTCTTCAATGAATAGCTCTGATTACAGTAAAATTTCATAGACTAAAAGAAGCCTTACATAGAGATCTCAATAACTAAATGCTTAATCTAGAGCAAGACTAGCCTCTGAAGTCAGGGAATCACCACATATTTGTCAAGGAAGCCTAATGTCAGAAAAAAATCTAGTCTCGGTTAAGCTATTCTGAACAGAAACAACCCTAGCTAAGCCCTTCAGGTACAGATGAAATAATGTGCGTCCCTATAAAGTACATACAGTCCCCTATTCATCTGAATATGAAAGCACTCTATGTTGTATCTGGATTGTCTGTCATTTCTAGTCTCTTTACTCATATCAGTGTATCTAATCATTTATATACCTTTTGGAAAGTCAGGATTGGGTGGATTTTTCAGTATAATGTGGAATAACATGAAAATTTCAAATGATAACGAAGTGTTCTTAAGCAAGAACATTTTGAAGTGAGTTTTGGGTTTATTTACTAACCACTGAAGCAAAATGGCTTACCTTCATGAGGGCAAAACTTTTTCTACCACAGGATGTGGTAGAAAGCATTTTGTTTTTATGATCTTTAAGGCAAACTTTATAACCTGAGTTATGTGAACCCTTTTATATGATCCACAATTAGTTTAGGGGATCCGTATACTCTTTAAAATATAAATAAAATTTTCTGTGCAGTAAGTATATTTCTGTGAGAGTCCACTGCTTCCTTTATTTCTCTGATGGGCCCATGATCGCTCTCCAAATTACCAACAAATGGTTAAAATGTCTGGATGAAGGGGTGACTCAGACTGGGGACACTTCTATATTGCCTTGGTGCTTTACCTTTAGTTCCCAGAATTATCTTCTCTTGCAGGTCCTCAGCCTCAGCAGTATGCTTTCATTAAGAACCCTATTTAAGCTAGACACTTAGGAAATCAAGAAACCATACTCAAAGAAAATGAAGTTTATGATTACATGCAGAGAGCAAAGAAATTCATCTCAGAAAGCACTTTCATGAGCTTTCAGGACGTTAATGAATCATATATTTGAAAAGACTTTCATATCAATAGACAAAGGAAATACTATATACAGATGTGCTAATATCTCTTTCCTGATGAGTATCTTAAACAACTTTGAAGACATTGACTAAAAAAGAAAACATAGAAAAAAACTTTGTGTAATCTAAATAAACTATTAGAAAACATAATCTCGGAATTAAAGTGAAACTTCAAAGTGGATAAAACAATCGTTCCAATTTGGACTTGCTTAGAAGTTAAGAATAAGCTTCAAGGGCTAAGCATTCTTTAAAGATGGTAAAACAAACAAACAAACAAACAAACATTGCAAGGCTAACAGTTTCTTGTTACCACATAAAAGTTCAAAAGCTATTAATAAGTCTAAAATATCTGACAGATATTATACTATTGAAAATGTTTGTTAGAGCCCACAACTGTTACAATCAATATCCCCGCTTTACTGAAGTCAGCTTTGCAATTTATTCACTATTTACAGTTTGTCAGAATAAGAAATTTATCCTCCTGGTCTTTAAAACCCACAGCTCACATAAAACCTTCCTTGAAACTAGGAAGGTTTACAGAAACTAGGCATTTACATTTTTTGGTTGTGTTTCTGCAATGAATTGACCAACTCATTATATGACAATTACCTTCTTAAAGACAAAAGATGGCCTACGTGAAGCTGGCTATCCAAAATCTAAACCCATTTCACTAGCCTCCCATTTATTGGTGTGAAGCTGAATAGAGTAATAATCTTTTTGATTATTAATATTACTATAGATAATTAGTAATTCTTCACTGGTTTCTATATTTTTATAATTGAACATGCCACTTTCTAATCTTCATGGCCTTAGAAAATTGAGAAGAAGAAATATTTATTTCATTTATTTTTGACTCTCCTCCCAGTCACCTTGTTACCTCCTAATTGGATCTGGCTTTCCCTGGAGGCCACCTCGGTGGGAAGATGGCATCTTGAAGGGGCCTGCTGTGCTCAGTCTGTCTCAGTGTCACCATCAAGGCCTCTCTGTCTCTGGGGCTGCTTTGATTTGCCCTCTGTTAAGACATGCTCTCAGAGGCCACAGGTCACAGAGTGACTGCAGGCACAGGAAGGAGTAGGGACCCCAGAAACCAACCCTCCCCCTGACATGCTCCCACCATGTCCCATCCCCTCATTGCTACATGGTTGCTGTTGTGATTGAAGTTTGTATATTAAAGGGTTTTTATAATATGTTTTTGATCTAAAAATAAAAAGCATTTCATCTAGGGAAAAATTGTCTAAAAGGTATAAAAATTGCCTGCTTTGGACATTTCTCTAGGTCTCAGTCTCATTATTGGGTCTCAGGCACATGTAATTAAACTTTATTTTTTGTTTTATTTTTTCTCCTGTTAATCTGTCTCATGTCACTTTAATTATTGGATAAGCTAGAAGAATTATGAATGGTGAAGAAATTTTTTTTCTCCACAACACTCCAGAATTACCCGGAATATATACTTGCTGTTCACAGAGATTAATTTTGTCTTTGTTTTCCAAATGACTTCCATCACTTCTCTAACATAATATTCCTAAGGGCCATTCACAGACAATGCTTCAAAATGAAAGTATCTCCTTCTCCTGAAGAGCTTTTTAACCATGGGTTAATAACGAAGAGTATCACAAAGTTTGAAGAGAACTGAGTGGGCAACCTTCTGTATGATAATCACTTCACTAATGCAGTTATTGCCCTCATACATATATTTGTAGAAACTATAAGTGCAAATAAACTGGTTCCCCAGAGCTAGATAGAGAAATCAATCACATTATTTTCCTCTCATCTCTCAGATGCAAATGTATGGGAGCATGAACCATCACTGCTTCAGTCTTCCTCTCAAATTAGTGGATGTCTGTCATTAAGAAGACACAGTAAGTATGACCATGAACATGAAATTCATGATCTTTATCAAGTAGCAACAACAGCCACTCTGCAAGTACATGCCTCAGTTTACGATAAAATCCTCTATCCTCTAGAAAGAACAGGTTTAATTTGTCACGAATGTTAACTAGAATTTGATAGACAGCAATATGATTCATACTTTTGCAAGCAGAAGGTGCCTGGTTGCTTCTTTTCCATTTGCCTCTGATCTCTTGGATTTTAAGCTTGTCCTCAGCACAAAGTGGACCTCCTGAAAGTCATCTGCTGGGAAGAGCATGCAGGCGCTTTCCTTAGCTGCTCTCAGCAGTACTTGCTGTACCTGAGAGGGAGCAGAGGAGTAGCCAGGAGAGCTCGTGTCCCTGGCAGGCTTTCAGATAGCCCCAGTAACTCTGCATCCAGGACCTTATCCTGCTGCTGCATAACTCGAGATGCCTCTTTCCTCCCTCCACCACCACCCTCACCAAAGGACTACAGTCTAACAGCAAGTGCCCTCAGGACACTTCAAACCTGCCCAATGCCAATTTGGCAAAATAGTAACAATGAAGCCAACAGATTTACCAGTTTAATTTAAAAGGGTCATAATCTCCCTTCCGAAAAGCCTCAGCTGCTAAAACACTGAAAAGAAAAAAGAAAAAAAAAAAAAAAGCTCTATTCCCTCCCTGTATTAAGAAAAATGTATACTTTTAAAAATTTAGTAACAATGTCTTTTTATACACAGAAATCATCATCAGACGATCCTGAGGACCTGAAAAACATTATGTTTTTCTCCCACCGATAACAGTAGTCTTTTTTTCAAACTGGCAGAATGGAAACAAGGACCAGGAGGGGTTAGTTAACTCTGTCGCCCCAAGGTCACACATCCAAATCTCTGACCCAAAAGACTGTATTTTCCTTTCCTTCTTTCTGTCTGGGCTTTCTTTCCCTTTATCTGGACAGTTCTCCTTTTAGTCCACAGCTTAATGTCACAGAAACACTGGCAATTCCATGCTGTGCTCTAAAATTCAGGACTGTCGACCAAGAGAAACCAGGCCTTGGCAGCCTTTGTCTAAACACTTCAAAATAACAATCTATACAGAAACTGGTATCTTTCTATTTTTAAGAAGATTTAGTTCTGAAGCTTTCTAATTTTAGTGAAATTAAGTAAACAGGAAAAACAACTGCCTTTAGGCAATCAGAAATGGAAAATATATACTTTCTGAATGAACTGTATATTATATACATATAAAGTTGAAAGTTATATATATATCAAGTTGAAAGTTAAATACTAAATTTAATTTAATGTACACTTCAGATAGTCATTTAAAACATGAAACATGAAAATAACTTCATATAATGCAACTCGATGATCACCATTGTATTCTAAAATGATGATACATTTGTGTAATTGCTGTGTTAAAAGTAAACTATTCCTTATTCTATATTTATAAAATCTACATGAAGCATTTTAATATCTTACTCTTGGGATAATTAAACAATATATTCCATTAATTTTACATTTATGTATAAGATTAATATAGCTTAGTTTACCTGTTCCTGAGTGCAACGTATGAAGTAGTAGAAACTGCAGAAACCCAGCAAACATAACAGCAGCATAGGAGTGGTTAAATAAATGCTACTGGCATCAAATCACTAAATTCTAGCTAGCAAAGGCAGCAAATCCACAACACAATAAAAAATCCACGAAAAATGCAAAAGACATTTTAAATAAAATTCCCTATGGTCCTTGCATTCTAAATCAAAACCAAAAAAAGCCTGCAGTGTCCAACATTATACAACGGTGACACTAAACAAGGCCATAAGTGCTGCTGTCATCAAAACAGATCTCTGCAGTGTACAGATTCTCATTGATTACCGCATTAATCTATAGTGTTCTCTGCTATACGAAAGAGGTTTCCACTGTAGCAAACACCAAAGCTCTGGTAGATCCATAATTAACCATTTCCTGAAACAATGCACAGAAGATGTTACCTTCCTGTAGGCAGAGACACAAAATGAAACAAAATGCTGTGGTCCCTTAAAACTAGCACAGGAGAAAAGACTCGGGCATATGCTTGAAGAGCTCCTCCTATTATCCCCCCAGTGACATTGCACTGAGATATTCATGGACTAAGATAACAAAGTCAAGCCTTGCTGGCTTGTGGACCACAGAAAACTCACCTGAAATGATCTGGTCCCATTATCAATCACTGGCAATGGTTCTGCCACGCTCTGTGTAACAGATCATTTCCCCTGCAGTTTCCCTGAGAGATCTTACTCAGTCCAATGACAACAACTGGCACCAGGAGGCATAAACCAGGAGTACAGGAGTGATTATTGAGAACACAGACAAAAGTGTTCCTGTATAGCCAGCCTAGAGCTAATAGTGGCTCAACTCCAGGGGGCAAAAGACAACTCCAAATAGGCTTTGTCGGGGGGGGGGGGGGGGGGGCTGGGGCTCATATTATATTCAATGCTTTAAAAGATGTAGGTTTTTGATCCCTGTAGAGTCACAACTCATAGTCTTTTTCACAACTTACAGATATTTCTCACTGAGACAGAATCATTATCCTCTGTTAGGTCACTACACTCACTTTATCATCCCCATATCATGTATTACAGAACTGAAAACTAGAGGCAGACTGCTTCTAGTTTGTTTTAAAAATTAAATGATCAAACGATAATAGAAGAATTAAGGACCATCTTTCATTTATTTAAACTAAACTCACTGTGTTAAATCAAAATATATATACTTGTCAAAAATAATTGATAAAAAAAAGTTAACACTGAACCATGGATCATCTCACTATCACCAAATCAACTGCCAAATATCAGTCTCACACAAATCAGCAAATGCGAATGTTTTCTTCCCCTGAAGAGAACATGACTTTAGCCTCTATTTAGAATCTTTGGTTTTTCTTTATCTCAAACTTGCAACTGGCTTAAGTTAAAGACTGGCCAAATTGTTGCTGAGAAAAGAGAAAGGGAAATAAATATTATTTGAATGATTGTTACGTGCCAAATATTGTGCTGTGTTAATTTTACTTACTACATGGAATTCTCGTAGGTATATGGCAAAATCAATATTACTTACCCTTTATTGCTGATGAAGCTCAGAAAAGCTAATTAACTTGCCCAAGGTCACATGGTTTTTAAGGAGGAAAGTTGGAATTTGGACTTGACTTTGTCTGACTTGAAAGTCCATGCAAAAGCTTTTCAATAAAACATGGTATATATAAGCCACTGTAATTATTTTGACAGATTACCTCAAAGTTAAAAGTGCCAGTGACTTGGTGTGGAAAACCACAGTGATGCAGGAGGGGCCTACAATCATCTACCTCTATTTTCTACATCTGGAGTCAGACAGATCTGCTGGCCCACCAAGCACACTGAAGAGAACATATGGAAGGAGAGTCAAACTTTCAACAACCAATTTACCAATCTCCTCTAGGTATAAGTGGTACTATATAATTCTATTTCACTGAAATGTAAAAATCTATGATCTTATAGACCTATGTACGCTAAGTCAACTGAATTAAAATATTTTAATTCACTGCATGTGAATTTCTTTGTTGTACTTTCTTTGAGGTATTTCTTTGTTGTATTTTCTCCTATTTCTTTTTTTTTCTGAGTTATTAACTGGTAAAAATGTACTTCAAATTATAAAGTTGTTTTGAATGCTACTGGTCTAATATTTTTCTCTTATTCCATGTCATGAATTGATACTAATTTGGTATAATTATCTTTGATTCCCTAAAGTGCCTCCATAAGAAGAAATTTATCAAATGGTAACAAATTGTATTTCTAACAAAAGATACTTGGAAAACCAAATAAGGTCTCTGAAATGATGTACATAGCTTTCATAATTACAGAGTTAAAATACAGAATCAATGTGAGAAGGGGCTGATGACTTTATTTTAAAATACCCTTCCACTTATTTCTGAGTACCACATACTTGGATATTCTATGATAGAAACAAGTGTCAGTCACTGAGGACACTGTCCACAAATAAGTAGAAAAAGATCCTTCCATTTTCATCTTGTCAATTCAGAAATTTATATTAACAATATTTACTTATTTAAAGCATTTCTGTCACTCTGTCCATTTTGAACCACCATATCCCACCTTGGGGTTATATATTTCATACCCTCCCACTCGGCTGTGATTCCACAGCCTTTCAAAGACCAGCAGACTGATTTCCCTAGAGAGAGAACACATAAAACCAAACATCAATTGTAATTTTGAGCCAGCTTCACATACACCATTTGACCTTGTGATACCATGGCCCATGTCAAGGCTTGTGTGTTTGTGGAAGGGTTTCAGCTCTTTTCAAAAACCCAGGATCCATTGTTTTGAAAAAGTGACTCAAACTTCCTATATTTGCATTGAACTATCCACTAATGGTGAATTTAATTTGTTAAACATTTCTCACTCTCTGTATTAGCATGAGGTAGCAAAGCATGGAATACACTGACCACCAAACAAAACTCACGCACAATTAAACAGCTTGCTATTCCTCTTCCTTATTTTCAGAGAATATTGACATTCTCATCTTTACATCTTTTTGGGGTTGGCTATTACACCAAAAAATAAATCACAAATGTGATTCATCATCTTACAATCTTTAGGGCTATGTTGCAAATATAATCATCCCTTTTCAGAGAAAAATAATGAAGATAAAGTTGGTATCTAGAAACTTTGTTGAGAAAATGGAACAAAATCACTCTACACCTGACACACACAGAATGGGAATATTTATACTGAAAATATAGATACAGAGGGTGTGTTAAATATGTTTGTGTCCAATTCTTAAATATAATGAATTCCCATGCCCCAAACTCATTGTTGCTTACCAGCACCTGTTCCTCCGGCCTCGACTGTTCCCTCTTCGGAATCAACAGACCTCACTTCTTCCCACCCTTCTGAAGAGATGGGTATCCCAGGTGCACACATGACAGCAACTTGTAAAGAAATTCAGCCTGGGGATTTTCAGCTGTGCTTTTAAACAAATTCAAGATATTATCTAAGAAGAGCATAAAGCGCCTCCACCACTCTGCTTACATCATTGAACATCAGCAACAACCGATGGGTCAGGAGCAGCAGAAAATGGAAACTGAAAGAAAATATTGGTGTAAGAAAATTGCTTTGTATGACTGACGTAGGTCATCGCAGGCACTGTGCAGCTATGCAAAGGATTGCTTGGATAAAATACTGTACCCAAGCCTCAGTGGGCCTGGTGGTGTGGAGACTGGTAGCATTTATTGAGGAGGAGAAGCATATTGGCATCTCTGTTGGGTTTTAACCAGATCCACAGGATTCAGGAAATAAGCTCTCTGCCAGATGACACTATGCTCCTAGCCATTCCTTCTGTTTACTTATCTTCCAAATTGCTCTAACTAGTGGCCTTTCTCCTGCTGGGAGCTTATTTGTGGAGAGGGCTAAATAAAGGATTTTTATGACAACAAAATGGCCATTGGCCCATAGGATGATTTCTTAAAACATAACTCTTCTGCTTTTGTTTAGTACTATTCAAATCAATTAAATGTGAGTTTATTATTATATCTTTGATTTCTGAAGAAAAAATTTTGTTTCTTCTGAAGAAATATTTGAAATTAGGCTTTGTACGTATGCACATTTTCTTTATATAGTATTTTCCTCCCATTTACATAAACTATTAAAGGTAGATTCTCTCTTCCTATTGTGGTATTTTCCAAGCAGAGGCAAACACTTTTAAATATAATATATGTGCATACACACACACACACACACATACATGGGTTTATATGGGGTTTTTTATATGGGTTTTTTTTCCTACTATATGGGACCTGGTACATTTCTAGACTATGAAGAACTATATCTTCTTTTAGATGGAATGCATACTCCTACTTTATGGGGGAGTAGGGGAAGGAACTGTATTTTTCCTCTATCATAACACAGTCTTTTCATTAACACAAACAGGTCTATGTATTTTACTTTTAGCATATTACTCTTCAAGTAATCATTACTTTTTTAAATTTTAATACAGAGAATGCTGTAAATAGTAAAAATAAGGTATATACATGTATTTCACATTTCCTAAAGCATATTCATGTACTTCAAAACAAATCTGAGAAGTGACCATAACACTCTAAGAGAATCAACCATCTATAGAAACAGGCATGGAAGTATATACCAAGACTGACTTGTCTAGTAACTAAATTCCTAAATCACAATGTAAGGCTTCTACTTCACCAAATTTTTTTTATTTCCAAATTAAATTTCAGTACTAATAGAAAAGCCAGAAAGTACAGATTACAATCAAGTGACAATACTATTAACGTTGAAATAGGAATCACATAAAATATCCTGGAAAATATGGGTTTTTCTTTTCCTCTACAGTCCTAGTAACTGATGAAAAAAAAAATCTGATTTCAAACCACAAATCTCTTACAAGTGCACTTTGAAGTAATAATCAATACTGTATTGAAGATCTAAGTTCTATGTAATACATGTTAAGGAGAGTGGAACTGAAATACAATATGGTAAATACATATTATTTCCTAACTCTCCTCAAATACTTACAAACATTGAAAAACATCTGTACTCAACTATAGCTGACTGTATGTAATTCCTCAGCTGGTCACAATCATATCTTATAAAAAACAAGATATATCTCCACATAGACAAATATATCAAGTAATTTAAAAAATGAGAATATCTAGATCATAAACTCTTCATGGGATATTCATAAAGCATCTGATTTTCTGTAGGACTACAGACTTAAGACTGTCCAGGTAAAAATAACATGTTGTTACCGTATTGAACAGCTTTATCTGTTTTGTGAGCCACACTGCATTATATTAATATTTTGGCATTTAAGATCAACGGCAGGACAAACTCTGGGCAGAAGAGGGTAAATACATTATCTTTCAGTCTATACATGTGTAAACTCTATGTGCTTTAAGTAAAATGAAGGTTCTTAATCTTTGCAACCAGTAGCAGAATACAGTATTTGTGAAAAGTTATGGCATAAACACAAGTTCAGGCTCAATGAACCTCTTCTGAGACATTTTCATAGACTACAAAATCCACGTGGATATCTTCATTGTTTTTCTCAATGGACCCTTCAGGTCCAAACAGGAATGTTCCATATTGGACTTAATTTTATTATTTCTCAAAGTTTTGTTGATACACACACACACACACACACACACACACACACACACTCATAGTTTCTTTCACCTAGCAAAAATTCTGAACACTGCATATACTAATTATTAAAGAGAAAAAAGAAACAGACGAGGTCTCTTCCTTGAAGGTTTATTATCCCCATATTACAGAAGAAGAATCTGAGGCTTAGATATGATAAGTGACATACCTAATCAGTGGCACAGTAAGACCTTTAATTTAAAAATAACAGTAATATAGGCGTCTGGGTGGTTCAGTTGGTTAAGCATCTGACTCTTGATCTTGGCTCAGGTGATGATCTCATATTTCATGAGTTCAGAGCCCCACTCAGTCTCTGTGCTGACAGTGTGGAACCTGCTTAAGATCCTCTCTCTCCCTTTCTCTCTGCCCCTCCCCTGCTCATGCTCTCTCTCTCTCTCTCTCAAAATGATAATAATAATAATAATAACAACAATAATAAAAATAACAGTAATAATCAAAGCTAATCTTGCTTTAGTTCACAACATCCTTAAGTCTGGGAACTAACTTTTACCTAATATCTAGTACAACACTATTCTTGGTGGTTCATGATTGAGGCAAATAAATCGACACCAAGTAAAATGCACAGGATGCTATAGGCTGAGGTCTATAGAGTCTTCATGAGACTCTAGCAGGACTCTGCCATGCCTTGACCTCAGAACACCAGTTTATAGAGATGTTAATGGATGGTTCAGGATGAAAGGTACCCTAATCAAATGTATTTAGGACACACTTTGTATTGTATTATTTTCTAGAACAATCACAATGCACATTACCTATAAAGGTGGTGAGAAGTCCTTAGAGAAATTCTGGCCAAAGTTAGCATTGGCCCAATTTATTTGAACACAAAAACTTATGTTTGGCAGCACACTTATTAAAACTATTATTGCTTTGCAAAAATACTAGATGGGAGTGCAATGCTGCATAAGTGATACTATTTCTTTTTATTTGTTAAGATACTGTAAGGAAAAAGGGAAGTACTGAATTCTATTTTATAGATTCAGAGTTGATTTTCAGGACCATGTTCTTTATTTGGGTAGTTTCTGTAATAATAAGCACTGTTCCATGTCCTGCTTTGTCACTGGGATATCTGTGATTCTGCTGTCACAAAGCACCAACTCAGCTATCTCCTTCCTGACCCACGTGGATATGCTTCTGGATCAAGGTCTTCAATTTATTCAATTCTATTTAATCACCCTGAAGCAACTATTCTGAAGGATTCTAAGCTAAAATAAAACAAACAACATTAAACAAAACACAAAGTCCAAATGACATATTCTGGGAAATCCTAATTGTATATATATAGACACAGAATAAACCAATATTCAAAATACAACTAGGAGACTTTGTGGAGTAACAAAAAAGGTAAGCTCTAAAGACATGAGAATGAATAAAATACAGATGGTCCCTGACTTACAATGGCTCAACTTACAGTTTTTCACTTTATGATGGTACGAAAGCAATATGCATTCAATAGAAACTACAGCTCGAATTTTGAATTTTGATCTTTTTCTGGGCTAGCAATATGAGGTATAATATCATCTTATGATGCCGGGCAGCAGTAAGCCACAGATTATAGTCAGCCATGTGATCACAAGTGTAAACAACTGATAGACTTATAACCATCTGTACCCAAGCATTTTTTTTTACTTAAGTACAACATTAAATTGAGATATTTAACACTTTATTATAAAATAGGCTTTGTGTTAGATGATTTTTCCCAACTGTACGGTAATGTAAGTGTTCTGAGCATGCATAACATTGACTAAGCTAAGCTATGATGTTCAGTAGGTTAGGTATTATGTGCATTTTCAACTTAATATTTTTAACTTATGATGGGTTCATTGGGACATAACCCAATCCTAAGTAAAGGAAAAACTGTATTAGGATTTGGGAAATTAATATATTTAATTAAGTTTTTTTTTCCCCAGGATGGAGAGCTACTTTCATACTTGCAACTTCCTGAGTCATAAGGCTACAACCTATCTTGTATCAGGATTTATAGGTTTCCTACAATGGTGTATTGGATACTAGAAGAAACTCTGTATATCAAGTGCCTAGTCTGAGAAAATCTGGAAGGTTAAAAATACTCAAAGAATTAGCTGCTATCAAGGGGCCCTGAATTCCAAAGCACTCTGAAATTCAATTATTCTGAAATTCTGAAATACAGGTGTGGGAATTACTGCTTTCAAATTGTGGTAATGAAACCATTTACAATATAAATGAATATAAGCATCCTATGAACGTTGCCATTCTTTGTCTCACAGTATGATAGAGGACAAGCACGTATGTAAAGGATCTTTCAAGGAGAATTGACCGGTACGACCTGCCTTGATCTGTGTTGTCTTCTAAGCTAGGGAGACCTAGGTCTCCCAGACCCTGAACCAACTACATGAAGAAACAGAGTTGATGCTGGGTATGGAATAAAGGGGATCAGAATAGCACATATGTCAAAATATCAGAGAGTGGCAGGATATAGGGCACAGTGAGGTAGGGAACACTTCAGAGAAGATCTTTTTAAGGAGATGAGGGGAAAAGATGAGTGAGTGATGAAAGAGAGATTAAAGAGAGAAATAGAAGGTAAAGGTAGGTCAGTATTAAGGATAATGATTACTTTGTAAACCTGATCCACCTACCACAGAATGTTTCTCCAGTGTAAACCCTCTGACTGATCCTACACATTTTCTATAGGAGACCTGACAAAATAGGGCAACAGGAAATTGAGTGCTTCTCATGGTGCTGAGATATTTAAAGAATAACCAAAAGTTGGCCATTTCAGCCTAAAGTCTGTACAAATGCTTTAGCCATTACTGCATTTCTCTGTAAAAAGATAGAAAACATGCTAAAAGAAAAGAGAAAGAAACCCAATGGACAAAGCCAGAATATTGGCTCTCTGAGACCCATTTCTTAGCACTTGTCTGTCCTTTGTAACTCAAGTTATTGATTATAGCAAAATGGGAAGGCTTTTGAGCTTGAAGCTGCATAGTAAAGGTATTACAGAATGAGGTATCTTTGACCAAGGACCAATTTAATGTTAATTTCTTGTCCTGGGATTAAGTCATAATACAGACAATATAAATTCAGTCTACAAAATCCACCTAAGAACACAATGAAACTTCAATTCCTTACAAGAGATTTATTGATTTTTCACCCAGGGTTCAGACAGAAAAATGTTCCTCATTTATCTGAGTTGTGTGAAATTTAATACTAATCCTCCTTTCTTTGTAGGGTAAGCACTCTAAGGGTGATGGTCTTATGCACAGATGTCAGTTCCAATTACCTGCTTCTTACAAGGGCAAAACTGCCTCTGGTGGCCCTGCGTTGTTTAAAAACCCAAACCCTCACACATTGTAAGTCTTGATTCCATCAGAGGTGTTGCTGAAGTATCACACCCACATACTTAGGGTTCAGTTTTCTCCTTTCATTTCTTTTTTTTTTTAAATTTTTTTTTTTCAACGTTTATTTATTTTTGGGACAGAGAGAGACAGAGCATGAACGGGGGAGGAGCAGAGAGAGAGGGAGACACAGAATCGGAAACAGGCTCCAGGCTCTGAGCCATCAGCCCAGAGCCCGACGCGGGGCTCGAACTCCCGGACCGCGAGATCGTGACCTGGCTGAAGTCGGACGCTCAACCGACTGCGCCACCCAGGCGCCCTTCTCCTTTCATTTCTGACTCTTAGAGATTTCTCTTAACACAAATTCAGCTACACCTTTTTAAATAAACATTCTTTTTCACCATTATAGGTTTCATGCAGTGGAGATTAGTTTTGTTTTAAATTTCTTTAGCTTAGGCAGCTATATAACTGTAAACAGGAAGTAGTTTCAAATGGTGTGTTGGGTAACTTTTTTCTTTTGATATGCTGGCAGTTTAAAACCTCATTTATATGTTCAGGGACACCTGTAGGCTCAGTAAGTTAAGCATCTGACTTTGACCCAGCTCATGTCTCACGGTTCATGGGTTTGAACCCTGTGTGGGGCTCTGTGCCAACAGCTCAGAGCCTGGAGCCTGCTTCAGATTCTGTGTCTCCCTCTCTCTCTGCCCGTCCCCTGCTTGTGTTTTCTCTTTTTCTCTCTCTCTCAGAAATAATAAATGAATAAACTTTAAAAAATCTCATTTAAAGTTCAAAACCATTAAAGTATATATATTTATTAAGGATAAAATCCAAGTATGTGGTCCAAATACCTAGCTTCCTACAGTCATGGATACGAACTATGTCTTCACTAAGAAAACAACCAATAAAAAGGCTTAAGTAGAAACATTAGGCCATGTATTACAAGACTTCAAACAGCAAGGTATTAAAGAGGGCACAAAGCCAAGAAGAGAGGGAAGATCATTTACATGATGTACCAGCTAATTAATTAAATGCTATAGAAACTTTCTATACCCCATTTCTATACTTCATTTTCCTTTCCTATTTATTTCTATCCATGTGTTGTCTCTTTTTTTGCGGTAGTGGTTGTTAGACTTTAAAACCTTTCAGGAATTAAACAAAACAAACCAGAACCTGTGATTTCCCAGAAAAAGAGACTCCCTAAGTTCTACCTCAGTTAAATTTCCAACTAAGTCACATAAAAGGTCAGTAGTTTCTCTGGTTTCTACTATTACTAAAGGACCACAGTATTACTGTGGTAGTTTTTTTCATTCTTAATCTTTTCATTCTTCCCTTAGTTAATTTTTTAAAAACGTCTTCTTAAAAATGGTATGTATGTTCCAGGTCAGGGTAAAGCACACATAAAATCTCCCTCTACTCAAACACAATATATATTTCAAATGATAAATAACATGCTACAAAGCCTAAATAAGACAAATGTAGGGCTCAATTCTACAGAAACCACAGCGGTGAGTGGTTGAACCTGTTTGTCCCACTGATAGGGAGATCAGCTCTGGGTTGAGGCGGCTATTGCTGTAATGCCATGTACTGCTGGGAGAGAAGGCTAAACCCTACTTCAAGCTCTCCCAGTTAACAGGGCTCAAAGTAACTCCAGTAAGCCTCCCAGGACTGCTTTCTGAATGGTGCGGATCCCCATGTGATTTACAAAGCACAGGAAGCTATGGAGGAGAAAAAGCCTATGCTGTACATTCAACTGAAATATCATTCAAGAAATGAAAAACAAATGGCATTTTACTACTCCCAGACTCTCACTAAAAGAATTAATAAAATATATGCTCTAACAAAGAGAAAAATGAAGGCAAGAAAAAAGAGATCTAGAAAATAATTATGAAAAATGAAATCAGTAAATCATATTAAATACGTTGGTAAATCTAAATATTAGCTATAAAAATAGTATTAACATTTATTTATATAAATGTTCTACAACAAGCTGGACCTATTCTAGGTAACAGTAATATTAATGCTAAAGTCCTGTTTCATAGAGATAATAATTTTAGATTTTGCTAATAAAACAATTATAAAAGTAAGTATTGCACTGAAAAGTTAGGTTTGCACTGAAGGATGGAAAAAAAGTATAATATCCTAAGCTCTAAAATAAATGAATAGGCTCAGAAAGTAACTCAATCAATCTAATAGGAGACACAAAAGGAAAAAAAGCAAAGCAAAGAAATAAAGGAACACCCAAATTAAATTAATACAAAGGAATATGTTTACGGTAGGAGTTTAAAAATATAAAAACAAAAAAATGAAGAATGCATCACCATCCAGATGTAAGTATGATCAACATTTTGATGTACATTCTTTCAGTTCCTTCTCTATATACAAATGTAAGTATTTTTTCAAAAACATACCATATAGTGTATATATACAATTAGCAACACTTTTCTCTCAACTATCACAAAAATATTTTTATGCCATAAAGATAAGAATATACAATAGATATTTTATGGCTATATAGTATTCCTTTAAACACTGCCCTTTAATCAGAAAATAGAGCTAGCTTCCAATTTATATATTTTATAATAATAAATATTCACCGATACCCATGATAAAATGCTTTTTGAGATGCAATCATATTTTATAAACTAAACACAAAGAGGTCAGTTAGAGGTGAGGGTTCTATTAAATAAATTTGACAATTTCCTCATTAATTGGGCTACAAACAATTTCTTGCATAATTTTGATTCCAACCATCCAGACTGAGTTTGAGTAATTTCAATCACTATCCCAAGTGCCCTCCTCATTGAAAAATACAAGGCCTTGGATGATGCTGCTTAATGTACCTCATGGTTTCCCAAAGGTTCTTAATCTCTAACCTGATTCATGACTTCCCAAAGAAACTATTCCCTCTGGAACCTCCTAAACCTAATTTAAAATGTTGGGGGATTATGCCAGTTAAATTTTCAGCTCTTTCCTTTCTGACCACTCAGCTATAAGTCAGTTCTCTGTGAACTGGTTTTATTTTACACAATTATTGCTGGTGTTATTGATGTTGTTTTATTTCTTTCTTAAAATCTAATAGCAATTCTTTACTGTAATTCACAATATAATTTCTTCTGTGTATAACTGAATTTTTTTTCATTAAAATATGTATTAAATTAATGCCTAGTAATAGCAATATTGTGATTTCCTTTTTATAGCTTGAAGAATTAATGTCCAAATTACTAAAAATAATTAAAGAAACAGAATTCTGAGAACAGAGAAGTAAACTGTAATCACACAAGAAACAAAGTAAATAATTCTGTGCCATCTAGTGATCAGGTACCTATTGACTGAAATACTTTTTCCACATGCACAATCATTAAATCAATACACTAAAGGGATAGACCAAGAATTAGAAGACAGGAAGTTACTCTTTTTCAGACTCAATTATCCTTAACTGTAGTTTTGGGTACATCTTTTGTCTCTACTGAAACATGTAAGTTATTAGTTTCTTACTTTTGTAATTAGCTTCACACATTTAAAAAATAGAGAAACATCGAGCAGTGTACAACTTAATCCAACAACTACATTTCTACGTATGTAAATATAAACTATCATTCTAAGTATAAACCAGTATATAAACGCATAAATCTGATGTCTTCACTTAAAATTACAATCGATTTCCTTCAGGAAAAGACACAAACATACAAATGTCAAAAATAAAATTAGATACTTCAAGAGAATACAGGAGGAAGTGAAATTTAGTTTTAGTTTTAAATCATGACTAGAGATACGAGGGCATTTAAAAGAGTGGAAAATCAAGTGTCAAACAGCAGAGATGGAAATGTGTATGATATGCATTAAAGTACAGTGTTGGGGCACCTGGGTGGCTCAGCTGGTTAGGCATCCAACTCTTGGTTTTGGCTCAAGTCACGATCTCACCATTTTTTAATTTGAACCCCACACTGGGCTCCTCCATGCTGATAGCACAGAGCACGCCAGGGATTCCCTCTCTCAGCCTCCTGCTTGTGTTCTCTCTCTCTCAAAATAAATAAATAAATAAACTTAAAAAAAAAAGGAGCACAGTGTTAGAGGAGGTGAGTCTGTGAGGATAAAATGGTGCTAAACTATGAGGACTGATGATCTTGGCTTAGGTTTTGGATTTTATTCTCTATGAAAAGACCCAATTTGTAAGAGTTTACCATTAACCCAACTGGGACAACCAACTGTTAGGACAGTAATAATTACTCACATTTGTAGAATACTCCAGATTCTCAGAATTCTTTCCTATTAGCTCTATACAGGCATGACTTCTGGTTTCTGTTTTAGACCTTTCCAAGGTCACTCCTCCAAGGTCACTCCCTCTCTCATTTGTGGGCTCCTAAGCACTACAGTCAGCCAGGCAGAATTCACACCTGTTAGTCTGTCAGAAAATTAATTTAAAGTACCTGGGTACCAGGGTCGGAGTTCTAAAATCTATCTGGATACATACAACTCTTTATTCTGTCTTCAAAACATCAGTTGAGTCATTTTGTACTTATTCCAGGCAAATACATCCCCATATAAATAAGAAACTTTTTAAAATGGGGTTCGCATACGATACAAAATTAAAATTCTCTTGGAAGAACCAGCACTTCATAATTTATAAAGGGTCAGGACTGAGATTTGGAAAAGTCCCTGAATGAAGACTGTCAAACTGCCATTCATAACCCCGACTACACACTGGAATTAGCATAAGTGATCCTTTAAAAAAAAAAAAAAACAATAATGCTTGGGCCACAACCCAGAACAATTAAATCAGAATTTCTGTGCTTGGGAGCTTGAACACTGATATCATTTGTAGGAAGCTTCTCAAGTGATTATAATGTGCACTGAACTAGTCCTATAGTTCTCAGTTTAGTTGCACATGTTAAAATAAATTGGGGCATGGTTCCACAATGACTAAATCAGAATCTCTTTTGGTGCTGCTCTGACAATTTTTAAAGAGGATTCTAAGGTATGCCCAAGGATGAGGATCACTAATATAATCCATCCCTCTCATTCTGTAGCCCAAGGTAATTCAGTTCTTGAAAGATATGGGATTAAAATTGTTCCCTTGATCAGTAACCTCTAGGCTCTCTTTCCTCCACAAGTCTCTAAGCTTACAGTTCCCAGAACAGTGTATATGCTCAGCATCTCTCATTGTTCATGCCAGGCTCTCTGACTAGAATACCACACTGAATATTCCTGCCCAAATTCTACCCCAGTTCCATGATGAAACCTTAGGATTCTGGCCTTCCTCTGAGTTTCTGTAGCATGAATTATCTATACATCCTATTTGGTATCATAGAAATAAAAGTATTTATTGAGCACTTGCTGTTTGTCAGGTACTAGGTACACAGAAGCCATACCAGATTATCTAATTTGATCTTCACAACTACTGCATGGGATATGAACAGTTATTCCCAATGGCAGAACTTGAGGGTTACAGAGGTTAAGAAACATACCCAATGTGTGCCTAAAACTCTCTCTTCGTGATCTTGGATATCAACTGTCTTCATAAAGTACTCAATAAGATTCTTGATGATCTTATGTTTTTTTATGGATGAAAAACAAAGGAGACAAATGCAAAACTTTTGTATTTATCACGTACGTACACAAGTATGGAGAAGCCTTAATCTCGTTCCTCCTATGAATGTTATTGCTATGAACCTAATTGTGCCCCACTCATACATTAAAGTCCTCACCCCCAAGTGAGAATATAATCATATTTGGAGACATGGATTTTACAGAGATAATTAAATTAAAATGAAGTCATTAGGATGGCCCATAATCCAATATGACTGGTATCCTTATAAGGAAAGAAAATTCAGACACACACAGAGGAAAGGCAGTGTGAAGGCTCAGGAAGGAGATGATCATCTACAAGGCACAAGAAAGGCTTATTTGTTTTGAGAGAGAGTATGCACGCACACAAGCTAGGGAGAGGCTGAGAGAAGGAGGGAGAGAGGGAGAGAGGGAGAGAGGGAGAGAGGGAGAGAGGGAGAGAGGGAGAGAGACAGAGAGAGACAGAGAGAGAGAGAGAGAGAGAGAGAGAGAGAGAGAGAGAGAGAATCCCAAGCAGGCTCCACACTCAGCGTGGAGCCCAATGTGGGGCTCAATCTCACAACTGAGAGATCATGACCTGAGCCAATATCAAGAGTTGGATGCTCAACCAAGTCACCCAGGTGCCCTGGAAAAGTATACACTATTATCTCAGACTCAGAAGAGTTTACTGGGGATTAAAGTTAGATATGCCCTTGGGCATGGGACAGGTGCTTAGAAAACAAAAACAAAAATAAAAAAAAACTTAACCACAGAAGTTAAGCTCAGTTATTAGTACAAAACACTCAAAGAAGATGGTTACAGGCAATAACTATTAAATCCAGAACAGCCATAAGAACCAGAGATACCCCACAATGTATGAAGAATGATATACAAGGTAATATCTGGACTTCCAATATGGCAGTTGGCATCAAGAAAGTCAGTATCCAGAGGTCCAGCTTCTAATTTCTGGCCAGGAAATGGTGAGGGCAAGGCAATGTTTTAGTTCTAGAGGGACTTGGGTAGCAGAACTGGATCCATGGACAAAACCAAAACATGGCAAAAATCTGGTGCCTGGTCTCAGGAATAGGTTAGAAGCCAGGCTGCTGGGGCTGGGTCTAGACTGCAAACAGAACAAGTGGTTAAATTGTGAATGCTAATCCTCAGAGGGTCTGGCTGGAGCTGGGGACAAATTGAGTTCCAAGCTCTTCCAACTACAAAGAGAAAATGGCTTCGGGGACAGGAAATCAGGCAGGCCTCAACACCCATAATGTCTCCTTCCCTGTTCAATAGCTTCTGAATTCTCTCCCAGGTCTAAGATTCTGTTATTTTGTTAAATTGAACCAAAAGTCAGGACAACCTTCTCATTCACTGGATAAAATGGGTCAAAAACACTGCAGTATGATTCTGCATTTTAAAAGGATACTGAAGAACAACTTACTGAGATAAAATAGTGGCACTAAAATCTTCAATATCAAATCTTTTTCTAAATGTATTTTGAAGCATAAATGTTTCCTCTTAAAATGACCTTTACTTATGAATCTTTTAAAACATTCTATGTTAAAATTGTAAGCACATATTACACATAAAATTTGTATGATTATTTTTGAAAATGTGGCCCAGATTTTAATTTAGTTTCTCCTGATTCAAGAATAGGAATATCTTTAAGATGTAACTAAATGACTAATATTTCCAGCTATGGATTAATTTAGGAGAAATATTATTGGGTATAATCATGTTAGATTTACAGGCTTAATTTCTTTCCTTTTTATAGGATTTCCTTTTAATCACAACTCTTGTTTTAGAATCAAGGATATTTTTTAGTAGTTATATATTAGGCGGAAATTGTAGCTCTGAAAAAGCCAGCTTTTCACCATGACAATTTCCAAAATTTGCTTAACACATATTCTTAGAATTAGCTCAGACCACACACATACATATACGCACACACACAGGGAGTTATTTGTGTCCTCTCAATCTCTTCCTAAGATTTAAATTGCACAGATGATTAAAACTGCTAATGTCCATTCCATATTCACTGTAAGAAGAAATTAGTTCTCAGAATCCCTCTAAGGCATTTAAACGGTAGCATCTAACACCCTAAATCATGCCTCTCTCAGTAGTTGAAAGGGAGAAAGAAACTTATCTTTCCCTCACCAATACCAGACAGTAGTCTCCCTTCTCTTTTGTGTATATTCTCATCTCTGTCCTTTACAATATTAACAAAAACCAGGCCAGGTAAAACTGTTGGGCTTTGGTGCTAAATGTCAACCTGTCCAACTGCTGGTCCTACAGTATTCTCTCTTGTCTGTATAGATCAAGAGGGTAAATTAAATAAAAAGCTAGAGAAAGTACTTGGTTGAAAGTTAAGAAGTGCAGGCAGAGGTCTATAAAAGTGTGTTCATCAGCCTCTGTGTGAATGGGCTAAGCAGAAGTACATAAAATGAAACACGACAAAAGAAATGAGGTGGGCTCTTCTGAGAGAGTCACTATGGGCAGGGGCTATATTCTAATCATATATTCCAAAGCCTGGTAAGTGCCTGTCATACACTAGGAACTCAATGAAATACTATGTAGAAAAGGTAAAAGAGAAGCCAATGCTGTTATAATTCTACATGGATCCATTGCTGTTTTGAGGCTCTGGTGGCAAAAATGCCAGTTATAAAAGACCCAGAAGATACCAAAACTGGTTATTTACAACTTAATGAAGGGGACACTAGATACCAGTTTTTTTATGTATTCCTATTCATGCACATGATGAAAATTAAAATAAATACGGGCCTGATATGTAGTTACAATAATTCATTTCCCCTCACATCCTATCTGTTCACACTATTATTCCACTTTTCAAACTTATTTTTAAATATTTATTTTCTTAGTTCTTCTAATGGAAAGTACTCTAATTTTTAAAAAATAAATTGCCTCTGTATATTGACAGCCTTATCGAAGATATTATCCACTGGTTACTAATTTTAAGATAATACTTATGGTTAAAACTGATTAGAGATGTTATGGGGCGCCTGGGTGGCTCAGCTGGTTGAGCATCTGACTTCAGCTCAGGTCATGATCTTGCTGTCCGTGAGTTCAAGGCCCGAGTCGGGCTCTGTGCTGACAGCTCGGAGCCTAGAGCCTGTTTCAGATTCTGTGTCTCCCTCTCTTTCTGCCCCTCCCCCACTCATGTTCTGTCTCTCATTCTCTGTCAAAAATAAATAAACATTAAAAAAATTAAAAAACTGATTAGAGACGTTAGCTCACTTTTTTACATCCTTTGCTTTCACAAACCAATTTCTCCTATTATACTTCCATATTTAAATATACAAAATCTGGGGTGCCTGGGTGGCTTAGTCAGTTAAGCATCTGACTCTTGATCTTGACTCAGGTCATGATCTCATGGTTCATGGGATTGAGCCCCACATCGGGCTCTGCACTGACAGTGTGGAGCTTGCTTAGGATTCTCTCTCCCTCACTCTCTGCCCCTCCCCTGGTCACTTGCTCTCTCTCTCAAAATAAATAAATAAACACTTAAAAAATATATATGTATACATAATCCTGTATTTCTTGTCCTAAAATTTCAACAAGCTATTTTAACTTTTGACCATTTTAGATGAGAATATTCATGTGCTTACCTGCACTTCTTCCCTGCCCAAATCCTCTCACCCCCATATTGGCCAGTTTTACCTTTATTTTGACATGGACAAAATATTTATATTCAATTATGTAAACATACATAAGTATTAAATGAGCAAGGGAGTTCTCTAAAACTTGAAAAACAGTAAGTGGCACTTACAATATTATTACATATAAATATTCCAGAACCAAGCAAAAATGATATGCAAAAATTAAATTTCCTTTTCTAGGGATGAACGGCCAGGCTTCCTGTTCACTCAGAGGAAAATGTGCCTAGGCTAATAGTTGAATGGGCTATTTCAATTAATAAAATAATGTCACACTTTTGTTTGCCTCATATTTGAAACTTGATTTTCCTTAATAGCGGTTGTTTTTGTTTTCTCAGTGTTCCTCTTTATTGTTGAAAAAAAAGAGACAGCCTTTCCTTATTCAGTCAATAATGCCATGTAATTCATTAGTCATTGGATATTTCTTAGAATCCATGACATTCTTCTTAACAAAGATTTTCTTCTTGGAACTTCCTGGCAATGACTTCCAGTTTTAATTTGTACATACTGCTTTCTGCACATAATGTCATTCAGGGATTTCTTTGCACTGGATTCTTGATTCAGTTTTTCTTGTTTCCCATTTGTCCCACTTTCTTATTATTATTTTTTTCTTGAGTGATCCATCTTTAAATAATTTTCTCGGAAGGAGACTGTAAAGTAGGTTTTCTGAGAACCTGGAGTTGATTGAGGGTTTAGATGTACACAGAATTGTATTTCAAAATGGTTTTGTTCTTCCATACTTGAGAAACACCGAACAACTCTAGTCTGGAATCCACTGCTAATAGGAAGTGTAAGGGCAGTCTAACTCTTCTTGTTGTGTATATGAGCTGGTTTATTTTAACTTCCAAAAGCTTATAGATACTTTCCCTTTTTCCTTCATATCTTTAATGTTGTTGAACTTCCTCCTATGTTTCAAATTATGATCTCTGGGCTCATCCTCTGGGCTCCAATATATTTCCTCATGGGTCAGTTTCACATTTACCTCTTTTGGACCAAAAAGAGTTTATAGCCTTTACAATAGCTTTTATTTTAATGTATCAGATAAGATTATTTTACTTCCTGGTTAGGATAATTAACTCATACCTGAGGCAAGTTTGTGATCCTGAGTCCAGTCATATAGTGTTATATTTTGTCAAGTATTTGTGCCCAAGTGCTTCAGTGTTATGGGTTTTGGTAGCCACAGCTTTCTTTTTAAGCTTGGTTAATAACTTAAACTTTTCAAAAAAATTTTTACACAGAGTATCTGTGTGTTTGGGTGGGGAAGTTGCCCTGGGGATGGGGCTTAGACAGTTCAGAATGTATCAAAGGTAACCAGGAATGTAGCATTTTGTACTATGTTTTTTGCTCTTGAATTACTTCTTACTTCTAAGGTCTACTTGTTTATCTTGATCTTTTCTAGTGCCTCTTGCTGGCGTTCTTCATAGTTTGTAGCCTTTGTTGTTCATTCATATTTAAGATTGAGTACTGGCTGTACCACTAGGTATTTACCCAAAGGATACAAAAATACTGATTCAAAGGGATATATGCACCTTGATGTTTACAGCAGCATTATCAACAACAGCCAAATTATGGAAAGAGCCCAAATGTCAATCGAATGATGAATAAAGAAGTTGTGGTGTATATATACAATGGAATATTACTCAGCCCCCCAAAAGAAGAAATCTTAACATTTACAATGACATGGATGGTCCTCAAGAGTATTATGCTACGAGAAGTCAGTCAGAGAAAGACAAATACCATATATGATTTCACTTATATGTGGAATTTAAGAAATATAACAGACGAACATGGGGGGAAAGAGAGGCAAAGCATAAAACAGACTCTTAACTACAGAGAACGAACTGAGGGTTTCTGGAAGGGAGGTGGGCAGGGGGATCGGTTAAATGATGGGTATTAAGGAGGGCACTTGTGATGACATTGGATGTTGTATGTAAGTGAGAAATCACTCAATTCTATACCTGAAACTAATTTTACACTATGTTAACTAAATAGAATTTAAATAAAAACTTGTAGGGGTGCCTGGGTATCTCAGTTAGTTAAGAGTTTGACTCTGGATTTCAGCTCAGGTCATGATTTCAGTTTGTGAGATTGAGTTCATGTAGGGCTCTGTGCTGACAGTGCAGAGCCTGCTTAAGTTTCTCTCTCTCTCTCTCAAAACAAATAAATAAACATGAAAAAAAAAGAATTTAAATAAAAACTTGAAAAAGAAAAAAAAATTGAGTACTGGCTGGATTTCTGTGTGTAGCTGGTATGAATTTCCATGTAAGTCTTCTTATCAATGCCATTCAAATGGACACTAACAGTGTCTCTAACATCTGTGAATGAATGGTGTTCGAGAGCTAATAACCTTCACTTTAGGGTAAACAATGTGTGCAACTCAGCATTAAGCTATAACGGTGGGGGTGCAACAACCCCAATATCTGAGTTTTGTTCAGGCAGTCCACTGGATTTTTTTCTTGATTTCTATCTAGGGATTAAACGTGGGGTAGCTTTTGTTGTATACAAGGAAGTAAAGAGGCGAAGGGAACAGTAAGGAGAATAAATGGCTACTCTGTCAACATATGTTGAATGAATCTGCCAATCTAAAGCTTTCCTTCTCACTTCCTGCTCTAAGAAACCTAGTATCTGAGCGGTAAGTCTCTGTAAGGCACTTCACAGCAAACAGTCTTCTCCACCACCACATCCTCTTGTTCACCTGGAAACCTCTTATGCCCAAAAGTAAGCTACTTTCTTCTTTCCATCTTCTCAAGAACATCTCATGTGCTCATAGCTCACTTCCTTTTTCTTCACTTTTGTGGGATCTCATGGGATAAGAAAAATAAATGCTTAAGTTTGGGCAGCCATTTGAAGAGGAACCTCTTTTAAAGTTGCATTTGTTTTAAAGTTATAACTTTTTTTAAATGTAGCCAAATTCTTACCACAGAACTGGATTTTATCTTGGTGTATCCTATCTCTGTATAAACTTTCCAGTCAGAGTCTTCTGAATAGCCAATAAAAAATGTCATGAGGGCAGGAATGATGGCTATGTATATGTGCGTATTTATTTATTTAGTCACTGTACCTCTAGAACCTAGCACATTATGCCTGGAATGCAGTAGGTTCTTATAGATACTTTGTTTAGTATCATGTGTATCATCCAATATTCATGTAATACTACATATAAATTAATACATAAATAAATCTGACCAAGTATTTAATTGCAAGCCTTCTTAAGACTATCAAAAGGAGGGGCGCCTGGGTGGCGTAGTCGGTTAAGCGGCCGACTTCAGCCAGGTCACGATCTCACGGTCCGGGAGTTCGAGCCCCGCGTCGGGCTCTGGGCTGATGGCTCGGAGCCTGGAGCCTGTTTCCAATTCTGTGTCTCCCTCTCTCTCTGCCCCTCCCCCATTCATGCTCTGTCTCTCTCTGTCCCAAAAATAAATTTAAAAAAAAAAAAAAAAAAAAAAAAAAAAAAAAAAAAAAAAAAAAAAGACTATCAAAAGGATATAAAATGCATTCTTTGCTGTCAAAAAAACATAAGTAAATCAATAACTTCTGGCCAGAATTAAAAGTTCTGTGAGCAGCAGGCACTGTATTGCTGGAGGTAAAAGAGGATACTCCCAATATTTTTAGTTTAATGATTAAAGAATAACATAGAGAACTACATTTTCATTTACAGAATTTTGTACCTGATTTTTGCAAAGGTTCCAATTCTTTTTCCTTATTCTTCAATGATTAAATTGCTATGTACCTAAACTTAATAGTCAATAATTCATAACACCTAAAACCTATGCTCTGGTCCCTGGAAACTGTCTTTGTCTTTAGGTGGAAAATTCATACCTGTAATTAAAGATACATAGTCTTATTTGATACCATTGCAGGTATCATTTCTTAGAATAAACCAGATATCACATACCCCTAAAAGGACTGATAAATACTACCTAGCAGTAATAGCTACAAACAAACCAATAAGCCCTTATTACACAAATTGACCTCAGAAGTCATTCATGGAGTACTTTCAAAGTTCACAGGCACAATCAATTTGTGTTGTATTTTCTGAGTTTATTCAAAGTCAGTAAGCAGAAGGGGATAAAAAAAAGGAAATCCTGTTATCCAATGCCAGGATCTTCTTCTAACTAGTTCTGTCTGAGGATTTATACTTTAAATTCCCTGTAAGTGTAAGTAGCTTACTCTCCTGATCAAGGCAGCAATACTTCTTTGTTTCTTCTCAGAACTGGTGCTATTTCTCTCCTCCACATTGGCACCATCTTTGTCTCTTTATTTCTCAAGCCTCTCTACTGAGTTCCTTGAGGAACAAAAAAAATTTTTTTTTAATGTTTATTTATTTTTGAGAGAGAGGGAGGGAGGGAGTAGGGGAGGGGCAGAGAGAGAGGGAGACACAGAATCCGAAGCAGGCTCTAGGCTTTGAGCTGTCAGCACAGAGCCCAATGAGGGGCTTGAACTCACAAACTGCAAGATGAATTTGCAGAACTTCATGAACCAGAGATGAAGTTGAACACTTAACCAACTGAGCCACCCAGGTGCCCAAGATCTTGAACCCAAGATTTTTGAACAGAGGATCTGCAAATAGTATTTAAAGTAAACAGTACTGGGGTGTCTGGGTGGCTCGGTTGGGTGTCCGACTTCAGCTCAGGTCATGATCTCACAGTTTGTGGGTTTGAGCCCTGCATCAGGCTCTGTGCTGACAGCTCAGAGCCTGCAGCCTGCTTCGGATTCTGTGTCTCCCTCTCTGTTCCTCCCCTGCTCACACTCTGTCTCTGTCTCTCTCTCTCTCCCAAAAATAAATAAACAGTAAATTTTTTTTTAAAGTAAACAGTATTAAAATGAGGGGAATGCTAGACCCCAGTGCATATATTTTTGTGACTAAATGTAAATGTGCAATCTTAAATACTGCTTTGTATCAAGAGTTTTGGACCTTCATAAGAGAGGTTCAGAGTCTATGCATAGAAAACAGACAACCCAGACCCCTGGGAGGTCCAGAGATAAAAAGCTGGTGGTCCTTGGGCTACATGCATCCAGTAAATGTGTCTGGCTGGCCCACAGCATGTTTGTAAACAATGTGAACCAATTCAAGAATCCAATTTCACATCAAAATGAAAGATGTGGAAATACAAAAACTTCATTCTTACTTTCATTTAGAACAGCTATCCCTTTAAAATGTATGAAAGCTTTCCAGTTTTCCTCCGTTTGATATTTATTTATTTATTTATTTAAGAGAGAGGGAGAGAGAGGGAAAGAGAGGGAGAGAGAGAATGAGTGGGGTAGGGGCATAGAGTGAGGGAGACAGAGAAACCCAAGCAGGTTATAACCCTAGCATAAAGCCTGATGCAGGGCTTGATCTCACAGTTCTTGGAATTGAGCCCCACATCAGGCTCTGGGCTAACAGTGCAGTGAGATCATGGCCTGAGCTGAAATCAAGAGTCAGATGTTCAACTGACTGAGCCACCCAGGTGCCTCTCTAGCAAAAAGTTTCTAAAATCTTTGGAATTTCCAAAGTGATGAAAGCCATAAAGGTATCTATCTTTTGTTAGGTTAAAGACGTGACTTTTGGACCACACCTAAGGATGGGCGCTGGTTGCTTGGAGAATCAATCATGTGATTAGCGGATTAAAACTTTAGGTTCTAGCCCCCTGACTTCCTGACAGAGGAGTACTAGAAGTTGAACCAATTACCAATGGCCAATGATTTAATCAACCCTGCCTATGTAATAAAGCGTCCATAAAAATCCAAAAGTACTAGGTTGAGAGAGCTTCTAGGTAGGGAACATACGGAGGTGCTGGGAGAGTGGCATGCCTGGAGAGGGCGTAGGGGCTCTGCACCCTTTCCCCAGAACTTGCTTTATGCATCTCTTGCATCTGGTTGTTCCTGAGTTATATCATTTTATAATAAATCAATTATCTAGTATGTAAATGGGTTTCCTAAGTTCTGTGGGCTGTTCTAACAAATTAATCAAACCCATTAGGAGGTTGTGGGAACCTGTGATCTACAGCCAGTTGGTCAGAAGCATTGGTAACAGCCTGGGCTTATGACTGGCATCTGAAGTGAAGGGCAGTCTTTTGGGAATGAGATACTAACCTGTGGGATCTGATGCTATCTCTGGGTAGGTAATATCAGAATTGAATTAAGCTGAATTCTCAGACATCCTGCTGGCATACGAGAATTGCTTGTTGGTGTGGAAACTCACTCCGCTGCACACACACATACTGGAACTGAGACCAGAACCCAAAATAATAGGCTATAATTAAAATGCAATTTTAATTTCTGCCTCCCCCTGCCCTTTAAATTTTATTACATGGGGATAATCTTCCCTTGACCCTGAAACTCACAACATGGCAGCCACTCTCCTAAGAAATCTCTTCCCAGGGGCGCCTGGGTGGCGCAGTCAGTTAAGCGTCCGACTTCAGCCAGGTCACGATCTTGCGGTTCGTGAGTTCGAGCCCCGCGTCAGGCTCTGGGCTGATGGCTCAGAGCCTGGAGCCTGTTTCCATTTCTGTGTCTCCCTCTCTCTCTGCCCCTGCCCCGTTCATGCTCTGTCTCTCTCTGTCCCAAAAATAAATAAACGTTGAAAAAAAAAAATTAAAAAAAAAAAAAAAAGAAATCTCTTCCCAAATCATTCTTCTCACCCCATTAGATCCTATAAGACATAAATATAATTCTCACACCTTTTCTTTGCAGTTATGTAAATGAATGATGCTCTCACACTCACTGTAACATTAAGTATCTATGGTATAGGTAGCACGAGCAAAACCAAGACAGGAAGAATGCTAATTTAGTATCCTATTTTATATGCACCATCTCATCAAACCACTCAATAATAATACCACACAGATACTCTTAGCTCCATTGTGCCAATAAGAAAACTAGGACATATGAAAGTTAAGTAACTTGTGCAGAGTCACAGGATACTGCAGATTATCAGGGCCAGTTCCCTAGATCGTCCTTAGTAGACAATAGTGGGGTTTGGTAACAAAGGCATTAATAGCACAGAGAGCAGAATTTCTAATTCACTTTGAAATAGGAAAATTTCTATGCTACATTGATTCTAAAAAAATGTATGCTCTTTATATTTATTGTTTCATTTGGCAAACACTTAGTTGGGATTGGTTAAACTATTAGAATAAGACAACTACTTTGATTGGAGTGTATTTTCAAGACATTTATTGAAAACAGATTATCAGAGAAAACAGAGTTGTCTGAATCAGATAAATACACATGTGATGCCCCTGTGTTCCCAGAAGAAGATATTTTACCTCAACTTCAGAAGTGTATATAGTCAACTAATGTCCCCAGAATGATAATTCCTAAGGAAGGAAGGCAGTATGCAGAGGCAATAAGTTCCTCACATTACACCAATTCCATCCTTGCAATTACCCATGCCACTTGTCATTTTTTTCTTTCATAATCTGTTGGTATTGTGAGATTCAATTCTGACTGATTCTATGCCCATTGTGATTTAAAACACATATTCAGAAAAAGCTGATGTAGAGTTCTTTAAGAAATGGGAAAATATACATATACATATACATATACATATACATATACATCCATTAAGAGCTATTTGCATACCAAATAAGCACATCCAGTTACATTTTAATTTAACAGTTTATTATTTCAGGGAAATAAAATATGTGCTCACAAAACAATATTAGGTCACAGAGGCAGCAAGAGTACACTCACCATGGGACTTTTAAAAAGACCATAGACAGTATGCGTAAGTGTATGCATGTTGACTTCTAAGTCAAACATAAGTCATCAGAAAGTGTGCTAAAAAGCCAAATGATCCCATATGCATAGAATATTTTAATTTCTGTCTCCCATTGCCCTTTAAATTTTATTTCATGGGGACAGTCTTCCCTTGACCCTGAAACTTAAAACATGGCATCCACATTCTGCTACATAATCTCTTCCAAAATCACTGTCCAAAAGACAGTTATTTTAACTCGAGATGCAATAATTATAATGCCAGACTAAACTTTCTTAATTGTTCCCAGATACATATATCCTTTCATACATCCATCCACTCACCTATTTATCTAGACACACAGATAAATAGATGGATACATGTGTTTATATATGTATATCTACATCTATACTTGTATCTATCTACCTACCTACCTACCTATCGACAGAGAGAGAAAGGAGACAGAGGACATAGAAGGGGAGAGGACACAGCCATGCAGTTTGAAGATAGAGAAGATGAGGAGGTAAAGTTACTTTTTTATAAATTTATAATATTTAGCACATAATTTAGCAACTATAAAACAAGCCAAAAAACTGTAAAAATAGTCACCTCAAAATATAACTAAGAAGCACTACAAGGATGATTACCACCACCATCAAATTTAGGACTGTAGCCAATTTAAATCTCAGTGAACAGCAGCAGAATGATGTGAATCTTCAAAACAAATACATAATTTCAACATTAAACTGAAATATTTTCTAGACCAGCATTATGTTATCCAAAGGAACTTTCTGTGATGACTGCTCCTGAGCGCTTGAAATGTGGCTTAGTGCGACTGGGGAACTGAATTTTTAAGTTTATTTAATTGTAATTAATTTAAATAGCTACATGTGGCTATGGTATAGTACACAGTGCAGGACAAGCCAGAAAAAAAAAAAGTCAGCGTATCACACAACACTGTAAAATGTTTTGTAGGGGCTCCTGGGTGGTTCAGTCAATTAAGCAACTGACTCTTGATTTTGGCTCAGGTCATGATGTCACCAGTTGGTGAGTTCGAGCCTTGCATCAGGCTCTATGTTGACAACACAGAGCCTACTTGGGATTCTGGATCTTGTGCTCTCTCTCTGCCTCTCTCTCAAAATAAATAAGCATTAAAAAAATAGAGGTACATTTGGGGCACCTGGGTGGCTCAGTCGGTTAAGCATCCGATTTTGGCTCAGGTTATGATCTCACAGTTGGTGGGTTCCAGCCCCGCGTCGGGCTCTGTGCTGACAGCTGGGAGCCTGGAGCCTGCTTCAGATTCTGTGTCTCCCTCTCTCTCTGCCCCTCCCCTGCTCACACTGTCTCTATCTCTCAAAAATAAATAAATGTTAAATAAATAAATATAAATAAATAAATAAATAAATAAGTAAGTAAGTAAGTAAAGAGGTATATTCCCCTTTATCAGGAATAGTTATGGTTTTCTAGAAAAGAAGCTTTTCCCCCCAGAAAAACCACCCAGAAATGATAAATTAAAAACACAAGACTGCACACTGAATTTCCCAGAATGACAAGAACACAAGTCATTAAGAACTCTTGTAACCCAAATTTGAAGCCTGTGATTATGTTTCAAAATCCTACCAAAAAGAAACAAAGGAAGGAAGCAAGCAAGCTAAAACCTTCTATTCTATCCCCTGTGAAGCTATGTCTGTGAGCACTCCAAGTCGCACTTTCCCCTCCACTTCTATGGAAATACGGAGCTATAACTGACATACAACTCCGTATTAAGTTTAAGGTACACCACATGATTTCACATACATAATGCCAAACGATTACCAAAATAAGTATAGTTAGCATCTATCTACTCATCTGGCTAGAATTTTTGTTTTTCCCTCCTGATGAGTTTGGAATCTAGTCTCGGCAACTTTCTAACATACCATACAGCAGTGTTAACTACAGGCATTACCATGCAGGTTTCAAGGCACTTGAAACTTTTTACCCCTGCACACGCGCGCCTCTGAGCCCCAAACACTTCCGTGCTCGTGGTCCACGCGGCCAGCCCTTACCTTTCTCGCTGACGCTCTCGCTCTCCAGCTCCACGTCCTCGCAGCTGGTGTACTCCGGCGTGGATACGCCCTCCTCCTCGGAGCTGCTCACGGACATCTGCCGCTTCTTGCCGCCTCTCTTGGACCGGTGTGGCTTCGGCGGGGAAGGCCGCACGGACTCCGACTGATCAGAACTCAAAGAGTCGTTCCGCAGCATAGTCTCCACCTTCTCGCGCTTGGACTTTCTGATGAGGACGGCCGAGCTGGGGTCCAGGCGGCTCTGCTTCCTGAGGGGCTCCTGGGCTTTGGGCTCCAGGACTTCTGCGGGGACTGGCCCATGCCTGGGTGCCGGCGGGCTGTGGTTCGCCAGCTGCTTGGCGCCCGGCGTCCTGACTTCCGCAGTCCTCTCGGCAGAGTAGGCCCGCGGCGACTCCGGCGGCGAAGCCCTGGCGGGGGGCGGTGCGCGCTTGCCGGCCTTGGCGTCGGGCGGCGCAGCTCCGGCCTCAGTGCGCGGGAGCGCCACGTCGCTGTGGCGCCGCTCGTGCCTCGCGCGAGACACCCGGGCGTGCATGCGCATCTGCTGCTCCTCCGGCGGCGGTTTCACCGGGTACCGCGCCAGGTTCGGATCGCTGCGGTACCGGGTCTGGTACTCCTCCACTTTCCTTTGCTTCTCATCGTCCACCGCTTTGCGATCCTCTCGTTTTTCCGGCACATCTGGGTAGTCCTGTGACCGTCCTTTCTCAAGCCGTCGACTTTCCCGCCTTTCTTTCCGCTCGCGCTCTTCCGCGGCCCCCTCTCCCGGCTGCACTGAGGACTTGGGCACGCGTTTCCGCTCGCTCTTCTGGGCTCCTTTGCCATTCTGCTCAGAGAGCCCTGGAGTCTTCTTCCTGTGATACACAAAGGAACGTCAAGAAGAAAAGCAATGTGTAAAGCTAAAAGTAAAGCTAAAAATGAAGACCAGATTATTCGTTATAATCCGATGTCTAATTAAACGATTTGATAAAGAACTACATTAAACCTGTGTATCTGATTAGCTTTCTAACTAAAGCTCCTTTATATTACAGCAGCCTAAGGAACTTTAAAAGTTGTTTTCACATTTAAAATTCCCTATAAATTAACTAGATTAATTAAAACCACCAATAAATTAATAAATGAACACGTTTTATGCTAACTTCTGCTTGTGAATGAAAGACTTAAAAATGTTTTAGATGAAACTAAAATATGTAAAATATAGTAGCACAAGAATACACATATCAGTTCAATTCTAAATATATATACTTGATATACATCTAGACAATACATTATCTGCAATCTTTTATTATAATAGAAGCTTTTAAAGAAATGTAAATACAAGTATGCTCATTTCAAAAATCAAACCTAGTAGCACTTCTTTAATAGTAGAAAAAGGTAATTTTAACAAGCTTATGTGCACCCAAACACTTAAGGGAGATGGTTAGGAAAGAAAATGACCGAACTTTAGCCTTCATTTTACCTTCCCTGGGCAATAGAAATATTGAAATGTTTCAAATTATTATTCAGTTTTCCTCCTTCTCTTCTCCTCTTCCTTTCCATCTCCCTCATTTTAGAACATAGTCCAAAAAACAAAAAACAAAAAAAAACAAAACACCAAAATAAAACAAAAACGGTTTTGTTTCTACTCTTCTCTCCATCCCATTTAAGGTACTGCAAAGATAAAAGGAAAGGAGTTTGGCGACCTTTGAATCTTGTAGCTATATCATTCAGTTGCCCTTTCAGTCCTTTCTTGTACACTGGAGTGCACCTAATTTGGGAAAGTTCCAGCAACTATACCAGAATTTATCAAAAGTAAGGGCCTTGTCTAAGCACCCTGACACTATACAATATACCATGCAATTAAAGTGGGAACAACCTAAGCCTTATTTTATTTTATTTTTTTGAAACCCTGAGGCCCATAGACGGCTTTCCCGAGGAAACATTTTTTTATTTCAAGTCCAAAAGCAGACCTCATGCATAAAAATAAAAAAATAAAAAAACCAAGATGAGAAAAAGGGCAATTTCTATTGTGGGTCACCAAAGTAGTAGTTACTACGATATGCTGTGGGGTCAGTTTGAGGAGGGGCTAGTAGTAGTAGTAGCAGTAGTAGTAGTAGTAGTAGTAGTAGTAGTAGAAAGAGTAAAGGGGTTCAAATGGCATAGGTAAGCAAGATAGCATGGCAAATTCTGCTGAAGACGTTTAGTGCACATTGTTCTTTTGAAGCGAAAGAGATTGTCATAAGAGGGTGGAATTGCGAGGGTGCCACTGCAGGTTTACAATGTAAGGAGTCTAATAGGAACATATATTAATTATCAAATACAGTTTTCATACAAGTGTGATGATTGTACTACAGATATTTAGTAGCTCATCAAGGCATCGCTGATCTTGTTAGAAGTTTACATTGAATAAATTTTTCCTTGAAATGCTGATAAATAATGCTTACCTTGCAAAGTTCACATGAGCATTAAAGGAGAGGCCATCTGTGAAAGTGCTTTATGGAGAGTGCTTTATATGGAGTGTCATAAAAACGAAAGATGCTCTGCAGTCTCTCTGATCTTTGCTTCCCCGAGTATGCATTTCCCCACCTCTACCTCTAATTATTCCATTTCCACTAACTCCTGATGAAGAATTCTTCAGTAAGTTTAAACAGACTACCTGCCATTCTTTTGGTCTCACTTATCTCCCTGAAGTTGCCACCCATCTCTGCTTTTCCTTCCATACCCTCAACATCCTCACTCTTTTCTTATGTAGTCACATCATCACAAGTAATTTATATAATCAGCAGTAGCATTTGTCTCTATAAATCTTCAAATTTAATTTAAAAGTTTAAAACAAAAAGTTGGTTCTCAGTTCTTATTCTTGAATTCTTTATAGTTTTTTTTGTCGTTTTTTTTTTTACCATATGTCAAAAACAGGATTCATATTTTCCCTTTAGAAACTTTAGAGCTCCAAATTATCTTATTTACAGGTATCATTTTCTGACCAATCCCAAATTGCACCTCCAATATTTTTGTCTCTTCTTAACCCACAATAGTTTGTCACCAAAAGCTATCCATTATACCTTCACTGAAGTATCTCTAGTGTCCTTTGTGTGTTCTCTCTGTATAGCTCAGGTGCATCCATTCTTTCTTTCTGAAATGTCCTCTCCTTCCTGTCTGCCTACCCTACAACTCCTGGGTACCCTGGAAGGCTTAATTCAGAAGACACCTTCTCTTTCCTGTGACTCCCAAAGTACTATGTATCTTCTAGATCCCAATGTATCTTCTAGCTTTGATCAAATCAGCTTTCTGGTACAGTTAATTGCTCAGGTGTCTGTCTCCTCTAGGATAGTCTGTGGTAATTTCCCTGGGATCTGTCAGAAAAGGGACCATGTCCTAACCATCTTTATACTCTGGTTCCTAGCACAGTGTTTGCTTATAGTATACACATGGCTACTGGATTGATTCATAACTACATTCAATGAATGTGAGATGCTCCAAACTACCAATCTCATGATGAACAGGGCTATGTCCTCCTTGTTAACATGGTCTCCCAGTGCGTAGCATCCTGTCTAATCTTAAATGCGTTGTTTGAATGAAGGAATGAATCAATTAAAGTAAGTTATCTGATCATGTTAGCCCATGCTTAAAACCCTCAATAGCTTTCCATTATTCCTAGGGTAAAATGTAACTTGGCCAATAGGCCCAGTATGACTTGGTCCCTGATACCTAACCAGCCACCTCTCCCCAACTCTACCATGCCCTCCCCTTCTGCTACTCACATTCCTGGCAGTGGGCATCCTTTAGGTTCTCTCATGAGAACTTGTTTCTTCAGGCCACATGTCTGTGCATATACCTGGAGTACTCATTCCATTCTTTACCTGGTTAATTCCTAGTCACTTGTCAGAGCTCAGCATAAAAGAAATGTCCTCCAAAAAGACTTTGCTAATATACCTGTGCATCCTCCACTGTGTCAGGTCATAGTTTCTCAGAGCACACTTTCAAATTAAAGTGCTAGTTCTATAAGTAAATAAATGATCTCAGAACTTTTCTGAATTCAAGTTTGGAAGTTAGTGACTTGTTTACATCCGTGCATGTTAGGAAAGAAAAGCTTTTCAATAAAGGTCTCCTAAGGAATGACACATTCTAGAGGTAAACAAAGCACCTCAGGGCTATTGTTGCCTTCCAAGTGGGGCCTGAGAAGTACTGCCTCCACATATTCCTCTTAATAATTCCTGAAAATAGGTTTTCTCTCAATATAAAATCTTGTCTTTTGTTTACAGGGTTAATGAACTATTTATTACCTCTCTCTTGGAGGTTCACTTCTAGACCTCGATGAAACCTGCTTCTGTTCAGGCCCCAGGGCTTGCTGTGAGGACTCCGCCCCTTTGCTCCTGTCTGGCTGTGCGCTGGGAGGCGCTGCGTCCTGGGAGGAGGCAGCTGCTGTGCTCAGGGGTGTCTGAGACCGTGATCTTTCTTGGAGCCGTGCTTTCTTTTCTCTCGGTACCTCAGAACCAGCACCTGTAGCTGTATCACTTAGGGTTCCATCCTGACTTGGCTGCTGAGGGCCACTTCCAAAGAACCATGCCCCAGATTTGGTTAAGATTTCTTGTTGCTTTCGACATAAATTGCATACCCACATAACCTATTTGAAGAAGAGAGAACAATATAAATTTTCTATGCCATTTGGAAATGTTGTATGTTTATCACATTAAAATATCTTTTAAGGAAAAGAATGGTTGTAATCTTTATACTTATCCTTGCAAATTTCTTGTGAAAATGATCCTTGCACAAGTTAAATACATGAATGCCTAGAGTGGCACCCACCTGAAACCAAAGCACCTCTAGGTTGCCAGAGTAGGGTTTTTTCTTGGTGTTCTTAACCACGTGATTCTGACTTTCCTTTTACCACGTATCCCTCACGTTTTATATGTCTGACTCTGAAATTTCATTTAAAATATCTGTTAGTAAAAATGTTCTAAGCAGGGTAGTTGATTGATTAGAAAAATGCAAGGAGCTATAGAATTAATATTTATGTACATGAACCTCAATGTCTTGAAGGAGTTAGAAAATAGGTCTTCTCAAACTTTATGCATTATTAAAGCCAATATTAAAAGATATTCATAAGGAACAAAAAATAAAAGGTAGACACAAAAGGAAAGGTCAAGCTGTATATCTTCTCTAGTTTATTAGTAATAAACTACCCTCAGGTTGATATTATGCTATAAAAGTTTCCACACACATATTTACTAAAGCAATAAATTTGGGGCTAGGTTTATTCATTTGTGACTACTCCGATATAGTTTCCACTAGAGGAGCTATTTTGGAACAGTCATCTAGCAACATATCCACTGATAAATTATAAGATGTATTACCACCCAAAATAAATCTACTATCAGCTCTCCTCTTGGTGACATTTAAAATTGAATGTAACAACGAGGACAACGATGGTAACAGAAGTAATGAATAACAATAGCAGCAAAACATAGTAGACACAGAGCCAAGATAGGTGCCTATGGCCCCATGAGCCTTCTTTTCAAATATCACCAGTACCTCTGCTTTGTGGTATAATTCCACCTCCCTGCCTCAGTTGCTTTCTTCTGAACACACTTCAGTTTTCCCTCGTACTTGAGAAACAGCACCCACAGGAAAGACTGTTCACCAAACTTCAGGCCCTTGTTTTCACAAATACTGATTCAGTCAACAATTACTCAAAAATATCACATAAGGGTGAATAAATTCCAGATACAGTAATTGAGAAACAGTTAACTGTTAACAGTCACCTATTAACAGGTAACTGTTAACAGTTAACTAACAGTTAACTATTAAGATAGTAAAAGACAAAGCCTTATTTAGTTGGCAAAAAGAAAATGTACCACTGAAGACATTTGAATAAATAGGAGAAAAACAACTGTAGTTATAAAATAAGATAAAATACAAGCTAAAGTGAGAACAAGAAAAAAAGGGAGAGAAGTTATATATTTTTAACAAGGAAGAGTGTATAGATGAACTGTTAAGAACTGCTGCTTTCCAAGAAAGAAAACTCAAATGAATTAATAATATAGGAAAAACTAAGACTTAGAGATGTTTACTCTAAAAAGCTTAAGATTGACAAAGCTTAATTCATTCCTCTACCCTTCCGCAGGTCATGAAATGAAAGAAACTAGATTCACAAAAGCAGTTAGTTGAATTCCCATATGCTAAGATGTTAAACAAGATACATAGTGTATTTCATAGGCCTTTAACAAAATAAAGGAAATATGGAACATATCTGTAATTTACAATGTTTCCCAAATAATACTATATTGTGCACAGCGTATCACAATATCTTTATGTCATGATAAGGTCCCTCAGAAGTTCTGATCAGTTGAACACAGTCTTATCAAGGATAACATTATAAGGGGCAATACCCCAAGGCCAGGACTCCATGCACAGTGACACTGATTCTCCTCTATCCAGACCCTGGAGGGGGACAGGTGATGCACTTCCTCGTGAATTGCCTCTTCAGCTGACAAAATAGTAATGAGAAGGTCTGAAATTACGCAGTTCAAAGAGATTGGTAAGAATCTCAGACTATTTTGTATCACCTAAGTAGACAATAAATTTGTATTTACTACACGGTAAGCAAGTATTATTCATCATCAAAAGTAAGGTTTTTAAAAAAACATTAAAGTATATTTAGGATAAATATAAATTTCCTCTAAAACCATACAGAAAACACAATAAAACATATAATTAAAATAAAAATTCCAAAATGAAGTTAAAAAAAAAAAAGAGGTAGAAAGGAGCATTAAATATGGGTAAAAAGAAGGGTAAAGGAGACTTTTCACTTCTTTGTACATCTGAATATTTTCTAGAAAATAATCTTATTTTGATTGTTTCATATTTTTAAGTGTTATAAAAATGGGCCAATTAAAAGTAATTGCTAGATTTGGACAGGTTCCAAATCTTGAATATGTGCAGAATTGCCACAGGAGTAATAAAAGCAGACAAATTATGGTTGTTGCCAAATTATTATTATTAATATTAAATATTAAAAGTCATTTAGTTTCATTTCATATTGATTCCAAGGGTTACAGCTAGTAAGTAGAAGCAACTACTTTAATATTTTCAAAACACTACTTATTCACTTAAGTCTGGATATTTCATTAATTTTGTCTATTTTTAAGAGGAAAAATAGCATTTAAGTCCAAATTTTTCCTATGTTTTATTTCCTTGTGTACACGTTTTAAAATGTGTATTTCAAAATTAATTATAAGTGTGGTCAATCTATCCTCCAATCTGAAAGCAAAACTAAGTATAAAAAAACAAAATATTTTTTTACGAAAATACTATCTCCCAATCTCTATCATTATATAAATTACTCTTGCCACAAAGCTCACTAATAAAAAAGAAACTGTTTATACAAGTTGTAAAGAAAATAGATGACAACCCAGTGGAACATTTGTTATTGTACCTTCAACGCAGTTCATGTCAAACATTTCGGTATGTTTAAAAATGAGCCAAACCGTTGCTAAGAAGCAACACAGCTATGTATGTTTACAAAGTCTCTTTTTGAATTTAGCATCAAGTATTATGTTTGCCTTCAACTATAGATAATACAAAAAAATGGGATAATAATCCAAAAGTGGGATGGGGAGCCTTTCTTGGTTTTTTTTTTGTTTGTTTGTTTGTTTGTTTCTTTGTTTTTTAAGGACAAGATACAAATATTTCTACCAAAAAAAAAAACCAAACAAACAAACAACCCAATTTATTTAAAATACACACACACACACACACACACACACACACACACACACACACACACGTTTTTAAATTTAAAGACTGCACCATGCAGGATTATACCCTGATTAGGTACCCTGGGATGTGTTCCAAACTAATCTAAAGTCTGTGTAATACCTTATCTTAACAATTTACAGATGTTAAGCAACCAAACACAAACTTAAATGAAAGATTATTGTGATAGAATATGGCTTCTGAAACTCCATGCCATACATCAGAATTATGAAGAACATGGGAACAATTTTTACTTTTAAAATTTTTCCTAAGTGTTTATTTTTGAGAAAGAGAGCACGAGTGGAGGAGGGGCATAATGAGGAGACACACACACAGAATCCAAATAGGCTCCCAGGCTCTGAGCTGTCAGCACAGAGCCCCATGCAGGGCTCAAACTCATGAACTGGGGGATCAGGACTTGAGCCGAAAACGGATGCTTAACCGACTGAGCCAACCAGACACCCTTGGAAAATTTTATTCAGAACTTTTGCACTAATAGCATTTTAAATTCCATCTAGAGAATCCTTAAGAAATACAATAGACCATTTTATGGCAGAAAAATCATATTCAGATGTAAGAAATACTTTATACATGAAATGTTACAGATCCAGACATACAGAGCAGAAGAAATGTGCCTTAGATTTATTTACTCTCAATGATATTACTAAGGTGATTAGTGATGACAGTGAGGTACAGAATTCCTATGTTAACACAATTGTCTTGTTTATAAAAATCTGGGGCACCTGGGTGGCTCAGTCAGTTAAGCCTCTGACTCTTGGTTTCAGCTCAGGTCATGATCTCAGAGTCCGTGATTTCTGGTCCCACATTCGGCTCTGCACTGATGGCACAGAGCCTGCTTAGGATTCTCTGTCTCCCTGTCTTTCTGCCTCTCCCCTGCTCAATTTTTATCTCTCTCTTTCTCTCTGTAACATGAAGAATAAATATAAGCATGAAGACTTTTTACAAAGATAAAAAGATAAAAGTATTTTGTCAATACTGAATTGATACTGAAATTTATTCAATACTGAATTGTATTTAATACAGCATTCAAAAATAGTTATACTAACATTTTGAAAAACATGAAAAGGAAAACAGGAGATATTCAGCTTTATTATAGATGCTGCATTTTCTGAATATTTTTACTCATTTTCCTTACTTTCTCTATTCAGTGAAGGTACTCACGCTAGCAGAAACTGGGGACAAAATTATTAAGGTGATATTTCAACTTTTTTGACAATAATAGATGAGACAGTAGAAAATAATTGATTACTAAGCAGACGACAATGAGAGAGTTCTCTTTGGTACTTGTTTCAGAGTGCGCGTGCATTTCTCCCAGTCTTTTGTTATTGCTGTTGCTATTTCATTAGTTTATTTTTTTCCTTTTGGAAGTTTTATAAAATACATGAGCAGAGAAGTGAACTGATGTATCTCAGGTTTTATAATAAGGTCCCTCTGATTGCTGTGTTAAGTTGAGCATAAAATGTAGGGAATCCATTGTGGAATTTTTGTGAACTGAATTCTAATACTGGTATTTTTATTCTCTTTTGGTTCCTCTTTAGCAGATACATTTCCCTATCCCTTTAGGTTATCTATTTGTGTAATTTTGTTGGATATGCATTTCTTTTTATATATAGAAAAAGCCTTAACTATTTTTTTAATTCAGCCCAAGAATCTTTGTGTTTTAGTAGCATCCAAACACACACCAGTCCTTACTTTATATTTCCTGACTGACATGATAATATAAGATGTTCCTCTATTCAGGAAAGTAAATGCTCACACCCGCACTCTGGATACCACCCCTCTTGCCCAGTGAGGATTTCACTCCATCACTGACCCCTTCATTTTCCTGAGTCTTCAACCTTGCCTTCTCTATTTCTCCTTTCCTCTTGGCATATAACTATTAAAGAATTTAGAATAATCAAAACTTTTTTGTCTTTGACCTGTTGTCTCTCTAGCCACTGATTTTTCTCTAAAAATCTTTAAAATCAGGCTACCTGTTAATGTAACCTAAATTAATACTCTCTCCACTTTGTTACATCCCTTTTATTTCTCAATAATCTGACTCCAGTCTCTAAAGCTGTATTTAATTATCTTTCACAGACATTAGTGATTTCTTCCATGGTGCTAATTTCACATATAGACACTTTCTCATCTTTTTCCTAGAAAATGTATGTAATTTAAGACTACCTATCTTTTTTTTGGTTTCTGGATATTAATGATAATTTTCTGTTCTCGTCTACATCCTACTTGCATCACCTCTTCTTGTGTTCCTTGCTAAAAATCTTCCTTCTTCACTCTTACTAAATGTTAAGGTCACACAGAGCTCCATTTCTGCTCTTCTGCATTTCTTATTCCAATAGATTCCATGTGAGATGGAAACAGGACTTCTATTTTTTTAATCACAACCCTTTCTGAAAAATATTTTTCAGAAAGTTTATACGATAAATTAGTATTTGTTTAATAAATTAAATTGGTGATTACTATACTGTATGACCACCCACACAGCAAATCAAGCAATTAATGTGAGTGATCCTAACCTACCCTCTTCCTAATGCTTCTTCCAATAATAACTCTGATTCCTGAATATGATGACTCAAATTTGCTTCCTCTTACCTATTCCCACTGTACTGACTAATCTGAGGTCATGATCCCTATCAAGATTTCTATAACTGATAACCTAATAGATTTTCTTCTTCCTTTTATTGGCCCTGCAATAAATCCTCCGTACCTTTTCACATCTTCCAAAATTTAAATTTGACAAAATCACTCCCTGTATTCAAGATATCATCATAACTCTTGTTTAGCATACTATGGTTCTTTCTTAGGTTTTCAACCTCATCAACAGCTGTTTCCCACATACACTCCATTCTCCAGTTTTCTGAACATTGTGCAGTTCCTAGAATTTGTTCCAGATGTTTATAGCTATAGGACCTCATTTAAAGGTTCACCCCATATCCAAATGGATTTATACATTTTATAACATCTTCATTTTTCACATGTATTTATTGATAAGGTAAAATTTTCATATGTATCTTATCTCCCAGAGTTATGCATTATGAAGAAAACTAGTAAGATTATTGTGTGTTCAACATAGTATTCCTAAAACTTGATATCTTATTTTTCTACTTTTAATGGCATAAACTCCTAATTTCAATAATGAAATAGGGACCCCTGGGTGGCTCAGCCAGTGAAGCATCTGACTTTGGCTCAGGTCATAATCCCATGGCTTGTGGGTTCAAGCCCATGTCAGGCTCCTTGCACTCACAGTGCGGAGCCTGCTTGGGATTCTCTCTCCCTCTCTCTGTGTCTGTCTCTCTCTCTCTCAAAATAAATAAATAAACATTAAAAAATAATGAAAACACAAAGTGTTATTTGTTCTTATTCTGTTATGCTGGGATACCAAACACTATAATATACTACACAACTGCAGAATTTAGATTGAGAAAGATCATTACTGTATAATACCTACAGTGTATTTATATCTATCCCTGAAGTGAATTATTACAGAAAGAGCATAACAAATGTTTTTATGTTGAATTGTTCTAAAACTACATGGTCTAAAATAGTGAATAAGCCAACATACTTAAAAACCATAAGAGACTCTTGACTATAGAGAACTGAGGGTTGCTGGTGGAGAGGTGGGTGGGGGATGGGCTAAGTGGGTGATAGATATGAAGGAGGACACTTGTTGTGGTAAGCACTGGGTGTTATGTGTAAGTAATGAATCACTAAATTCTACTCCTGAAACTAATATTACACTATACGTTAACTAGAATTTAAATAAAAATTTGAAATAAACAAAAACGATTTAAAAAACACATGTATAGCCTTTATGGTTTAAAAACATTTTATTCTGGCTTGTAAGTTTTGGCTAGTACCACGGTAGTAGCCCAGAAATAGGTATAGATAGATCTTTGAGTCTTTATCCAGATTCTAAACTGCTCTTGTTTAAGGTAAGACTCTAGAATGCCTGACAGTGAATCGCTATTGGGACCATTAAGCTGAAGAAATAATTCAAACACATTTTCTTTTCAAGTCAAATGGGATAACCACCAGGATAGATCACAGGCAGCCCATTAAAAAAAAATCTCAATACATTTAGAGAACTGTTACCACACAGCATATATTCTCTGATCAGTATTTAATAAAATTATGAGGCAGTTGGGTGGCTCAATCGGTTAAGTGTCCACCTTTTGATTTTGGCTCAGGTCATGATCCCATGGTTCATGAGACTGAGCCCCACACTGGGGATTCTCTCTCCCCCTCTTTCCTACCCTCCCCCAGTGGCACACTCTCTCTCTCTCTCAAAATAAATAAATAAAACTTTTAAAAAGTTAGCATTTAAAAACTTAATAAAATTAGACAATAACTCAAAATTCTGGAAATAGCATAATTTTGGAAATAAAGCAACACATATCTAAATGTGACAAGGCCAAAAATATCACAAGAGACATTAAAATAAGTATGCATCTGAATAATACTAAAAATGTAACCTATCAAAACTTATATGATGCACCAAAAACAGGTCTTAGAGAGAAAACTTAGCATTAAATACTCTATTGCAAAAGAAACAATTATAAAATCAATGATCTAAGTTTCTACCTTAAGAATAAAAATGAATGAATTAATTAACACAAATAAATATGGGGTAAAGAAGAAAATAATAAAGATGAAAGTGGAAACCAATAAAGTATAAAATTTGAAAATCAACAACCTAAAGAAAATCAGTAAAATAAAAACATATGGCTCTTGCAAGGGACTAATAAAATTGATGAACATCCCCTTGACTGATCAAGAAAAACCATAGAGAATAAAACTACCAAAAGGGAGGGCATCATTAAGGACCCGGGATTAATTAAAAAGATAAACACTGGAATATTATTAACAATTTTATGCCAATAAATTAATTAACATGGATCAAATAAATTCCATAAAAATGTCAAATTAGCAAAATGGACACAAAAAGAAATAGAAAACCTGAATATTCCTGTAACTAGTATAGAAGTTGAATTCATAATTAAAAGACAACTTACAATTAAAATGCCAGAACTATCTTCACTAGAAAATTATTTTTAACATATTTGAAGAGTAAATTATATCAATCTTACAAAAGCATTTTTTTAATTAAAAAAGGAAAATAACTCACTCCCACTTCTAAACCCATTTTATAAGGTCAACTTAGTCCTAATACTAAACTCCTGATACAGGAAACCCTGCTATTAGAAATTACAATAAAAATCCAACATTCCTCTTATGAAAAATTATATGTTAACAAGTTGTACAACATAAAATAAGTGAATAAATTCTTATAAAAATGCAACTTTCCAAGACTGAATCATGAAAAAATAGAAAATCTGAACAAATGGATTACTAGTAAGATTGAACCAATAATCAAAAACTTCCCAACAGACAAAAGTGCAGGACCATATGCATTCACTAGTGAATTACACCATTCGAAGAATTAATAGCAATCCTTTTCAAACTTTTCCAAACAGAAAAGAAAGGAAAACTTTTATACTCATTTTACAAGGCCAGCATTACTCTGATGCCAAAACTAGACAAGTACACCACAAAAAAATAAAATCAGACTAATATACCTGATGGACATAGATGTGAAAATCTTCAACAGAATATTAATAAACCAAATTGAACAATACACTAAAAGGATCATACACCATGACCAAGTGGGACTTATTCCAGGCGTGCAAGAATGGTTCAATATCCACAAACCAGTCAATGTGATATATCACATTAGTGACATTAAAAGTAAAAATAATACAATATCCCAATAAGTGCAGAAAAAGCCTCTGACAAAATTCAACATCCATTTATGATAAAAATTATCAACAAAGTTGATATAGAGGGAGCTTACCTCAACATAGTGAAGGCCATATATGACAAGTCCACAGCTAACATCATACTTAGTGAAAAAAAAACTCAAAAACTTCCTCCAAGATCAGGAACAAGACAAGGATGCCCACTATCCCCACTTTAACTTAATGCATTATTGGAACTCCTAGCCATAGCAATTAGGCAAGAAAAAGGATTAAAGGCATCCAAATTTCAAGTGGCAAATTTGCAGATGGCATGATGTTATATTTAGAAAACCTTAAAGGCTCCACCAAAATATTGTTAGAATTGATAAATGAATTCAGAAAAGTTGCAAGACTTAAAAAATCAACATACAAAAATAGTGTTTCTATTCAGTAATAATGAACTATCAGAAAGAAAAATAAAGAAAATAATCCCATATACAATTGCATCAAAAAGAATAAAATATCCAGGAATAAATTTAACCAAGGAAGTGAAAGACATGTACACTGAAAACTATAAGACATTAATAGAAGAAATTAAAGAAGACACAAGTTGAAAGATATTCTGTGGTCATGGATTAGAAGAACTGACATTGTTAAAATGTCCATACTATCCAAAACAATCTACAGATTCAATGCAATCCCTATCAAAATTCCACTGGCATTTTTCACAGAAATAGAACAAACAATACTAAAGTTTGTGTGGAACCACAAAAGACCCCCCAATCAACCAAAACCATCTTCAGAAAGAAGAACAAACTGGAGGTATCAGGCTCCCTGATTTAAAATTGTATTTCAAAGCTATAATAATCAAAACAGTATGGCATTGGTATAAAAACAGACACATAGATCAATGGAAGAGAATAGAGAGCCCAGAAATAAACCCGTGTTTATACGATCACTTAATTTATGACAAATGAGCCATGAATATACAGTGGGTAAAGAAAAATCTCTTCAATAAATGGTGTTGGGGAAATTGGGTGACATATGCAAAAGAATGAAACTGGATCTCTACCTTGCAAGATACACAAAATCAACTTGAAATGATTAAAGATTTTAACATAAGCTGTATGTCTGTATGTTATGTTATGTTATGTTATGCTTACCTTATGTTAAAGATTTTAACCTAAGATTTGGAACCATAAAAATCTTAGAAAAAAGTATAGGTCATAAGCTCCTTGACATCAGTCTTGGCATCAGTTTTTTGATCTGACACCAAAAGCAAAGGCAACAGAAACAAAAATAAATAAGTGGTATTACGTCAAAATAAAAACCTTCTGCACAGCAAATGCAATCATCAACAGCACAACAAGGCAACCTACTGAATAGAAGAAAATATTTGCAAATCACGTATCTGATAAGGGTTTAATATCCAACATATATAAATAACTTATACCACTCAACAGCAAATAAATAAATAAATATTTTTTTAAAAAATTGGCAGAAGATCTGAATAGACATTTTTCCAAAGAAGATATACATATGCCAATAGACACATGAAACATACGTTAAACATTACTAACTACCAGGTAAATGCAAATCAAACCACAATGAGATATTACCTTACACCTGTTAGAATGGGTATTATAAAAAAGACAAGAAACAGCAAGTGTTGGAAAGGATGTGGAGTAAAAGGAACACTTTGTGTACTGTTGGTATGGTTACTATGAAAACAATATAGAGATTCCTCAAAAAATTAGTAAAACTACCATATGATCCAGCAATTCCGCTTCTGGGTACTTATTTGAGAAAAGGAAAACACTAACTTGTAAAGACATATGCACTGAAGGGGGTCAAAAGGTACAAACTTTCAGTTATAAAACAATTTATGGGGATATACTGTACAGCACAGTTACTAGAGTTAATAATAATGTATCACATATTTGGAAGTTGCTAAGAGAGTAAATCTCAAAAGTTCTCATCACAAGAAAAAATTTTCTTGCCAAGTATGCAAAGATAATGTTAACTAGAGTTATTGTGTCAATTATACCTCAATTAAAAAAAAAAACATCTTAGAAACATAGAAGCAAAAATCTTTCCAAAAATAATTAGAAAATCTACAGAAAACCTACCATTAACAATACACTTGATGAAAGCACAAAGCTTTCTACCTAAGATCAGGAACAAGGCAAGGATATCTGCTCTCAATACCACTATTAACTATTGTTGTAGAGGTCAAAACAAATATAATAAGGCAATAACAAGAAACAAAACGTAAGTTTTGAAAAGGAAAAAGTAAATCTATCCTTATTTTCAGAAGCCATGATAGTATATATAGGAACTCCTAAAGAATCTACAAAACACTACTGGAACTAATAAGCAAGCTTAGCATGTTATAGGATGCTAAAGTCAATAGCAGAATATAAAGTCAATATACAAATATCAATTTTATTTCCATATACTAGCAGTAAAAAACTTGAGAGTTATTTTTTACATGCCATTTATAAAAACATATAAAACTGATACCTAAGGGTAGATTTAACAAAATATGTGCAAAATATCTGCATTAAAATTTATACAACATTCCTTAAAAAAATTTATGACGATTTCTATGGACTGGACTGCATTCCCTTCAAGGTTCTTATGTTGAAAAACTAACCACAAATGTGACTGTATTTGGAAATAGGGCCTACAAGAAGATAATTAAGATTAAATGAGGTCAAAAGAGTAGGGCCCTGACCTGACAGGATTAGGATTAGTGTGCTGCTAAGAGAGAAGAGAGCACTGTCGCCACCTAGCCCCCTCTCTGCCCTGCCTTTACAAGCACAGAGAAAAGGCCAGATTTGGACACAGCCAGAAAAAAAAGAGAGCTCTCCTCTCTTTTATTTTTTAGCCTTATTATTTCAATTTGATTCTTTTATATAGTTTCTGGTTCTTTGTTTAAATTCTGTCTTGTCCACCTAACAGCAGACCAAGGTTGCTGGCATTTTAACTTTAGACTTCTCAGTCTCCAGAATTGTAAGAAATTTCTGTTGTTTAAACCACACCGTCTATGGTATTTTCTTTATGGCAGCTCAAGCAGACTAATACAAAAAAATAAAATAAATTAAGTGGAGGTACACATAATATTTATTGATTGGAAAGGTCAGCATTGTTTTGATGCCATTTCTCCCAAAAGTGAGGTACTGCCAGAAGACTACATACAGGTCAGGAGAGAGAAGTTTGGTTGTGTTTTCTCTATGTGTTACTGGTAGGTAGTTCAGACAAGACTTTATCCTGTATAGTTCCCCTTGGGTGGAGTTCTCATTAGAGTGTGCTCCTAGGGCCTCAGTAGTACCATTTCTTCCCCTTATTCCTATCTACTAGATAGTTCATGGCTTCCCAGCTTTAAACCAACTCAATCCATGATTGGATTAAAGCAATCTGCTTCTATCCTTCGTGCCTGGAAAAAGCAAAGTACACTGTTTTCGATGCATAATAACATTACAAGAGCCTCAAATTATAGCCATGATTTTTCATAAAAAATATAAGACATCCATACAAAAATTACTACAATACCAAGAGGCAATACCACTTGAAGAGACAAAGAGATAGAGAGAGATGGATACAGAAAGACAGAAACAGATGAAGAGAGAGTGGGAGAAGAATAAAGACAGAGGGAGAGATAGACACACTTAATGGAAATAGACTCACAGGAGATCCAGATATCACAGTCATAAGATATGTATTTCAATACATTGTTCAATATGTTCAATAAGTTAGGTGGACAAGACAGAGAATTTAAACAGAGAACCAGAAACTATACAAAAGAATCAAACTTAAATTCTAAGGCTGAAAAATAAATATAGCAAAATAATTAAGAACACAGTAGATTGGTATATTTTCAAATTAGACAAAACAAGATAAAATTAGTAAATTCAAATTAGGTTTAAATGTGCAGGCTGAAGTAGAGAAAGGAAAAAGTATTGAAATACAAAATAGGGATAATCATAAGAGATATGTAAAACATGGTGAAAAGGTTTATCATATGGGTAATTGGAGTCCTAGAAGGAGAGAATATAACATATGGAGCAGAGGCAACACCTGAGGCCATGATTTTCCAAAACCAACTGCTATGGGCAGAATGCTTCTGTCTCCCCTATATTCATAAGTTGAATCCCTAATTCCCAATATGACAGTATTGGGGGCCTTTGGGAGGTAAAGGGATTTAGAAGTGGTGATGAGGGTGGGGCCCTATAATAGGATTAATGCCTTTATAAGAAGAAGAAATCAGAGCTCTCTCTCCCCCATCATGTGAGGAAACAGGAGAAGGTTGCTGTCAGAAAGATGGCTCTTATCAAGAATCAAAGCAGCCTGCACTTTGATATTGAACTTCCTAGCCTCCAGAACTGTGAGAAATAAGTCTCATATTTAAGCCACCCAGATTATAGTATTTCGTTATAATAGCCAAAGGTGACTAAAACACCAACGAAAACCATCATGCCAAGATTCAAGAATTGCTGTAAACCCTAAACAGAATAAACACAAAAACAAAAAATTAACTAAAACAATACATAGGCATGCCATAATGAAACTACCAAAAACCAAAACCAAAATTTTTAAAGTAGCCACAGGGAAAAGATACATTATTTTCAAAGGAGTAATCATAAAATTAACAACTGACCTCTCAACAGAAGTTAGAAAACATATAATTATATTTTTGGTGATAAAGACAAATAAATGCCAAATACAATTCTATAGTAGTGAAAAATATCTTTCAAAATAAAGGCATTTTGATTCTAAAAAAAAGTGATTGTGTTATCTGCAACCACAGTAAAAAAAAATATTAAGGAGAGTTTTTAACAGAAGGAAAATGATGCTAGGTGGAAACAAGATATGGCAAATGTTGGAAAGCAAAAATTGGTAAATCTAAATGGAGATTGATGACAAACAAGAATAACTTATAATATTAATCTTATAAACTAAAACATAATAACAGCATTAAATGTTGGAAGGGAAAAACTATATTAATCTAGTATAAGGTTCTTGTATATTCCAAGAAGTGATAAATATATTAATATACATTAAGCATTTATAAGATTTTGTGGATAACAAATAAAATAATGTATCACTAACAAGCTAGCGGAAGGATAAAATGCTTAATATAATTAATTCAAAAGTAAGTAAGAAGGTAGGAGATAGAAAATATAAAGTAAAATGGTAAATTTAAACCTAAATATAATGTCACTTTATGGAATGTTTACACAATAAATGTTTCAACTAAAAGGAATAAATCATCAAACTGAACTTTGTAAGCCACATAAGTGAACTATTTGCTAATTAGAAGAGATTCCCCTTGAATATGAGGATACAAGGGGATTAAATGAAGAAAAAGCAAAGAAATATCACACAAACACTAACCAGAAGAAAGCTGGTAGAGTTACAATAATATCAGAACAAGTAGAGTTTATGTAAGAAACCTTACTAAAGATAAAAAAAAAGTGAATTTTATTGTGATATAAGATTAATCCATCCAAAAGACACTATATTCTAATTTATATGCATTAACAACATAATATAATATAATATAATATAATATAATATAATATAATATAATATATAATATATTCTAATTTATATGCATTAACAACATAATGTCAACATATATAAAGGAGAACTTGACAAAAATAGGCAAATCACAAGTATAATGTGAGATACAAACACATCTCTAAGTGACTGACGGAACATGCACAATAAAAATCAGTAAGCATTTGGCTTCATTGATACGTATAGGTAGAACTATGCTCATTAGTTGCAAAATAACAAATGTGCAAATGTGCTTTCTATATATTAATGCAATCCTCCACTAACATTTACAAAAAATCCCACCCTCCAAGTCTTTCTGGAAATGTATAAGGTCACTCTAAAATTGTTGTGGGAATGCTAAAGGCCAAGAAGAACCAAGATAACCTTGAAAAAATAATTTCAGAGACCTACATTGTTTTTATTCCATTATCCCTATGTTCCATTAGGCATAATCCTTTTTTAAAGCATCAGTTACTAGGCCAATTGGACAGTTACCACTCTTTTATTTAAGACAGATGATTCTTATCTATTCTAAAAAAATATACAACCATATAACTGTAGTGTAAGATCTGAGAGTTGTTCCTTTTCTTTTTTTAATTGAAGTATAATTAACATACAGTGTTTTATATTATTTTCAGGTGTAGAGCAAAATGATTCAACAATTCTATACATCACTCAGTGCTCATTACAATAAGTGTAGTAATCATCTGTCACCAAACAACACTTTTACAGTCTTATTGACAATGTTCCCTATGCTGTGCTTTTTCCTCTCCATAACTTATTTTGTGACGGGAAGCTTGTACGTTTTAATACCTTTGACCTCTTTTCCCCATGCACCACCCCCACCTCCCCTTTGGCAACCATCTGTTTGTTCTTTCTACTTAAGAGTCTGGGATTGGGGCGCCTGGGTGGCTCAGTCGGTTGGGCGTCCGACTTCAGCTCAGGTCATGATCTCACAGTCCGTGAGCTCAAGCCCTGCGTGGGGCTCTGTGCTGACAGCTCAGAGCCTGGAGCCTGCTTCCCAGTCTGTGTCTCCCTCTATCTCTGCTCCCCCCCTGCTCACGCTCTGTCTCTCTCTGTCTCAAAAATAAATAAAAACATTAAAAACAAAAGAGTCTGGGATTATTTTATCTCTGTTTTCCTTTTTTTCTTGTTTTGTTTCTTAAATTCCACATATGGGTGAGATTATATGGTATCTGTCTTAGCATTATATCATCTAGATCAATTCATGTTGTTGTATATGGCAAGATCTCATTCTTTTTTAGTGCCAAGTAATATTCCATTGCATATAAATACCAAACCTTCTTTATTCATTCATTTAACAATGGACACTTGGCTTGTTTCCATATCTTAGCTATTGTAAATAATGCTGCAATAAACATAGGACTGCATGTATCTTTCTAAATTATTGTTTTCATTTCCTTTGGATAAATACCCAGTAGTGGAATGACTGGATCATATGGTATTTCTATTTTTAATTTTTTTGAGGAAATTCTGTACTGTTTTTACACAAAGACTGTAACAATTTGCATTACCACCAACAGAGCACAAGGGTTCCTTCTTCTTACATCCTCACCAACATGTTATTTCTTGTCTTTTTGATTCAGGCCATTCTCACAGGTATTAAGATAATACTGCGATTTTGATTTGTATTCAGCTGATGATGAGTCATGTTGAGCATCTTTTAACGTGTCTGATGGCCATCTGTATGTTTTCCTGCAACTTTACTGAATTAATTTATCAGTTCTAGTAGCTTTTTTGTGGAGACTTTAGGGTTTTCTTTATTTAGTATCAGGTCATCTGAGAATAGTGAGTTTAACTTCTTCCTTACCACTTTCGATGTCTTTTATTTCTTTTTCTTGTCTGATTGCTAGGGCTTGGACTTCCAATACTATGCTGAATAAAAATGATGCGAATGGACATTGTTGTCTTTTTCCTGATACTAAAGTAAAAATACAGTTTTTCACCACTGAGTATGATGTTAGCTGTGAGGTTTTCATATAATTGATTTGTGAATGTTGATCCACCCATTTAATCCGTGAAATAAATGCCACTTGATCTTGGTGAATGATTTTTAAATATATTTTTGAATTCGGTTTGCAATATTTTGTTGGGGATTTTTCCATCTCTGTTCATCAGAGATATTGGCCTGCAGTTTTCTTTTTTGTAGTGTCTATCTGGTTTGGGTATCAGGGTAATGCTGAATGAATTTAGAAGCTATTCGTCCTCTTCTATTTTTGGAGTTTGAGAAGGCATTAACTTCTTTAAATGCTTGTTAGAATTCACCTGTGATGCCTTCTGGTACTGGACTTTTGTTTGTGGGGAGTTTTGTTTTTTTTTTATTACTGATCCAAATTCATTACTAGCAAGCAGTCTAGTCAAATTTTCTATTTCTTTCTGATTCAGTCTTGAGAGATTTCATGTTTCTAAGCATTTATCCATTTCTTCTAGGCTCCCCAATTTGTTGGCATATAATTTTTCATAATATTTTCTTATAATCCTTTGTATTTCTGTCCTATTGATTGTTACTTGTCCTCTTTAATTTCTGGTATTATTTATTTGAATCCTCTCTTTTTTTCTCATGATGAGTCAGGCTTAAGGTTTATCAATTTTGTTTACCTTCTCAAAGAACGAGCTCCTGGTTTCATTGATCTTTTCACTTTTGTTTTGTTTTGTTTTATTTTGTTTTGTTTGTTTGTTTGTTTTTGGTTTAGTCCCTATTTCATTTATTTCTGTTCTAATCTTTTTATTTCTTTCCTACTACTGGCTTTGGGCTTTGTCTACTCCTTTTCTGCCTCTTTTAGGTGTAAGGTTAGGTTGTTTATTAGAGATTTTTCTTATTTCCTGAAGTAGGCCTGTATTGCTATAAAATTCCATTTTAGATCTGCTCTCCTTTTGCTGCATCCCAAAGATTTTGGACCATTGTCTTTTCCTTTCTTTTGTTCCCATGTATTTCATGTATTTTTAATTTCCTCTTCCATTACTTGGTTAATCCATTCATTATTTAGCCTCCAAATATTTGTGTTCTTTCCAGATTTTTTTCCTGTAATTGATTTTAGGTTTCATACAGTTGGGGGTCAGAAAAGATGCATGGCATGATGTCAGTCTTCTTGAATTTACAGAGACTTGTTTTGTGGCTTAACGTGATCATCCTGAAGAATGTTCCACGTGCTCTCAAAAAGAATGTGTATTCCACTGTTTTAGATGGAATGTTCTTTATATGTTTGTTAGGTCTATCTGGTCTAATCTGTAATTCAAAGCCATTGTTTCCTTGTTGGTTATCTGTTTGGGCAATCTATCCATTGATGTAAGTGAGGTGGTAAAGTCCTCTACTATTATTTTATTTCCGTTCATTTCTCCTTTTAAGTCAGTTAAGAGGCACTCTCATATTGGGTGCATAGATATTTATGATTGTTATATCCTCTTGTTAGATTTATTTCTTTATCCTTATGTACTGTCCTTCTTTGTCTCTTGATACAGTCTTTCTTTTAAAGTCTATTTTGTCTGATATAAGTATTGTTTCCACAGCTTTCAATTCCATTTGCATAGTAAATATTTTTTCATCCCTTCACTTTCAATCTGTATGTGTCTTTAGGTCTGAAGTAAGTGTCTTGTAGGTAGCAAATAGATGGGCCATGCTTTTTTATCCATTTAGTTGCCCTATGTCTTGTAATTGGAGTATTAAGTCCATTTACATTTAAAGTAATTACTGATCAGTATGTACTAATTGCCATTTTGTTACTTGCTTTCTGACTGTCGTTGTATTTCTACTCTGTTTCTTCTTTCTTGCTCTTTTCTCTTTTGGCTTGATTGTTTTCTTTATTATTATGCTTGGATTCCTTTCTCTTTGTGTGTGTATCTATTATAGGTTTTTGACTCGTGGTTACAATTAATTTCATACATAACATCTTATGTGTATTGTAGTCTATATTAAGTTGATGGTAGGTTAAATTTGAGTCCATTCCAAAAGTACTAAATTTTTTACTTCTCTCTCCATATTTTATGTGGACAGTGTCATATTTTATATCCTTTTATTTTGTGAATGCCTTGACTGATTTTTGTAGATCTAATTGATATTACTGCTTTTGTGTTTTAACTTGCATACTGGTTTTATAACCTACTACCTTTATCATATGTTTGCATTTAACTGTGAATTTTTTTCCTTTCCTAATTTTCTTACCTCTACTTATGGACTTTTCTTTATACTCAAAGTCTTCCCTTTAATGTTACTTATAGGGCTGGTTTGGTGGTGATGAACTCCTTAAATTTTATTTACTTATGAAACTCTTTATCTCTCTTTCCATTCTGAATGATAATCTTGTCAGGAAGAGTATTCTTGGTTGCAGGTTTTTTTTTTTTCTTTAAATATTTTGAATATATCATGCCAGTCTCTTCGGTCTGCAAAATTTCTGTGAAAAGTAATTTGATAGCTTTTATGGGATTTCCCTTGTATGTAACTATTTTTGTTTCTCTTGCTGCTTTTAAAATTCTCTCTTTATCACTACTTTTTGCCATTTTAATTATCATGTGTGTGGGCATGGACCTCTTTCGGTTAATTTTGTTAGGGGCTCTCTGCACTTTCAGGATCTGGATATCTGTTTCCTTCCCCAGATTTGGGAAGTTTTCAGCTATTATTTCTTCAAATAAATTTTCTGCCTTCTTCTCTCTCTCTTCTTTTTCTGTGAAATGTGAAATTATTATAATGTGAAGATTATTACCCTCATTGAGGTCACTGAGTTCCCTTAACCTATTCTCATTTTCTTTTTATGATTCCTTTTTCTCTTTGTGGTTCAGCTTGCTTGCTTCCCATTACTCCATCTTCTAAATGGCTGATCTGTTCTGCATTCTCTAATCTGCTGTTTCCCTCAAGTGTATTTTTTATTTCAGTTATTGAATTTTTCATCTCTGTTCTCTCTCTCTCTCTTTGTTGAAGGTCTGAGATCCTCCACTCTTTTCTCATGCTAAGTGAGTACTTGTGACCATTACTTTGAATTCTTTACCAGGTATATCGCTGTCTCCGTCTCATTTAGATCTTTTGCTATGATTTTGTCTTGTTCTTTCATTTGGGATATATCCCTGTCTCATCACTTTCTCTAAGTCTTTGTGTTTGTTTCTATGCATTAGGAAGGTCAAGTACATCTCTTGATCTTGAATGTAGTGGCCGTATAAAGAAGAGGTCTTGTGGTGCCCTGAGCACAATGCACCCTGGTCATTAGGACCATGTACTCTTAAGGGTGTATGTGGGTGCAAATGGCCTACTGTTGTGGCTGAATCATATTTGCGTTCAGTCTAGCTGGATGCATCAGGCAAAGTTTGGTCCCTGTGCTGTTGAGGGCCTGTCTGAGGTCACCTCGGGCTTTTAGCTGGATGGTGTCAGCAGTCAGGGTACCTGTTGGCACTCAGACTTTCTGCTGTAGTTGCATGTACATGGAGCTACATGGCACTCTCCCTGCACTGCTCCCTGAGAGGCTTTCATTGGTGGGCCAACCCAAAAGTGAAACCAGATGTCTGCCCTTAGTTCTTCTGCTGGGGCTGTAGTTGCTCCAAACTGCAGGACACCCTCCTTAATTCTGTCAGCTAAAAGCCTCTGGCATGCTGGTATGTGTAGTTATCCCCTCCCTACTACCCCAACGCCAGGGCAACAGTCACTTTGGAGTGGTGCCAGTCCCTGCCAGGGCTGCTTGCAGGTTATGTCTGGGCAAGAGCTGCTTTGGAGGAATGCCTTCTGAGTGGGGCAGGTCTGCATGGGATGTGAGGGCAGGGCATACGGTCCTAGCAAGGTATGTGGAGAGTGTTTGTGCTGGTTCCATGTATCCAGCTATCTAGGTTAGGGGAGGGGTAGAGAAATGGTGTCCACCAGCACCTTTTTTCTTAGAGAAGTCTCCTAAAGATCTCTGCCCCTCCAGTGCACATTCTGAGATTATTAAATAAATCTTCATAAATACCCCTGGCACTTTTCAAACTGCTACTTTCATTCTTTGTGTTGGCCAGGTTATTTGTTAGGCTAGCTCTTTAAGGGCAAGGTATGTGGAGAGTGTTTGTGCTGGTTCCATGTATACAGCTATCCAGGTTAGGGGAGGGGAAGAGAAATGGTGTCCACCAGCACCTTTTATCTTAGAGAGGCTAGCTCTTTAAGGACAAGGACTCAGTCTCCTATTGCCCTCTAGCTCTCTTGGAGCTCAGTCCACTGATTTTTAAGGTACTCAGAGGTAAGCACCACTGATTTAAAAATCTTGTAAAATTAAGCTCCACTGGTTTTCAAAGCCAAATGTTATAGGGTCTGGTCTTTCCAGTGGAATTCCCTGTGCCCAAGGTGCCTGGTATGGGGTCTGACCTTCCGTCTTCTCCATGTTTGTGGTATTCCTCCCTTTGTGGTTAGTCTCACCAGGGGTTTGGTTCAAGCACATCTCTGCCCCTCCTATCCTATTCGATGTGGCCTCCTCTCTACATTTAACTATAGGTCTGTTCTGCCAGTCTTCTGGTCACTTTCAGTTTTACATGTATAGCCATTATCTGGGTGTGTTGGTGGAAGGAAGTGAGCTCAGGATCCTCGAGTCTGCCAGCTTCCTCTATCTCCCGTCCTTTTCTTTAAGGCCCAGAATATTTGCCTAACAGGGATCCCATCTGAACATAAACTCACATTCAGAGCATGATATGTCCAAAAAGCTGTGCATAGAGAGCTACAGGGTTTTAGTAGCCAAGGTGCTGACATGGTAGTTTTCAGAGGGTTGAGATAACCTGGAGGAGTGGACCCTGTAGCTATAAACTTACAAGAAGATTTGAGTGGTAATTTTGATAAATTGTGAGGGGCTTATTGTAGAGTGGCATGAGAAATTCCTGGGGGTCACATTCTTAGCCCCCCACCTTCACTTTTGTGGGCTTTACATCTAGGAAACCCACCATATTCTCACAGAGAACAGACAAGAAAAAAATCCTCATGTTTCTCAGAAGAAAAGCTGAACAAACTGAAAACCAACTCTTCTTAGATCCATCAGAGGATGTTTTTTCTTTGTAATGCAAGTGCCTTGCTGAAGGTTTGATTGCTGAGGCATCCATCCACTTCAAAGAAACATCCACTTCACAGATGGGTATCTAATAAACACAGTGCCAGCCACAGACTAGATAAAGAAGAAGCCCACCTCCTTACCCTAAGGCTCCTTTGTTTATGAGGTTTTGGTTAATTTCCACAACTGACCATTTGGACTGCCTATTTTTTTCTCTCCCCTTGCTTTAAAGTCCTGCTATTATGTTTGAAATTCACCAATAAAGCGTGAGCCCCAGAACTCTAGGCCCTCATCCTACACTCCAGTAAAAGCAAAACCCCAGGCCTGCATGCTCTCACTCTTGCTCTTGCCCTCAACCTCTCTGTCTGTCTCTTTCTCTCTCCTCAGTGTGTGGCCTCAGGTGTGCCCCGTAATTTGCAGGACTTGTAAGTAATAATTTTTGTTTCAAAGTTTCCTGATGCTAAGGGTGCCTTGCAATCATAAGAACCACAAAGACTATGCCAGCCACAACACTGGTCATAGACACTCTTGAGACTGGCACACAACAATACCTGTAAAAGATTCACAATGACTATATATCTTGGATTTTCTGGTATTCTTACGTTGATAGAATTTAATTATTTCAATAAATGTAGATTAATAACATGTTAATTATATGTAGATTAATGATTATGCATTTGTAAGAATTTTTACATTAGCCAATTAACCAGTTTATTTTTCCTTTAACTTCTCACAGCATGTTTTTGATACATTTTTTATTTTCATATTAATCTCTAGCTTTTTGTTGCAGTTATCCTCCCTATGACTGCAGCTCCTTGAAAGGTGAGTCTTTTTTATTTTCTTTTAATCTTATAGACCAACCATCCTATGCTCTAGACATAATTGATGCTCAATAAATTTCTGTTGAATTGTTCATTTCCTATGCATTTCAGAGTTGTACAATGATTACATTCATCCATCGGTTAGTTGTCAGAAAGCACAGCAATATACTGCTCCTTAGTAGGAGCCAAAAACCTCAACCAAAAGAAAAGGGAAAAGGTTCTGCTTTTTGTATAATGTGTAGCTCTTTCCACATGGAATTATATTCCCAGCTTGCAGAATTATAGCTGTTTCATATAGATGTATATATATTATTTTCTTTCCAGGAATCGAGCAGTCTGCCAAGCAGAGACAATTCATCTCACAGAACAGCAAAGATATTATGAAATAGCATAATTGCTTGCATATTCAAGTTTATAATTAATTTTATACCTTCATTAGGTGAGAGTTATGTTCTCAATAGTGTCTCCCCTCGCATCTTTTTCTTTTCTCTTGCATCTTTTATACCTAATAAATAAATAAATTTATTTATACCAAATAAATTCTGCCCTTTTATGCCTTGTGTGTTTTAAATTTTGAACATTAAAAAAAGTTTCTGTAGCAATTACAACCACCTTATACAAGCAAACACACAACTGCAACTGTTAAACTCATTGGATTTTCCAAAATAATACATTTGAGGAGATAGCACTACAGACTGGCAGGTCCCATCTATGATCCTCAGTAACCTTGTATCAAAATAATTGTCATATCAAATTAAACAATTGTCAGTCATATTAGGTTTGCTTCACCTGGACCCTCCTCAGAATCTTTCCTAAGTTTCCTCCAAAATGTTCTACCTTGGAAAGTATGTAAACCTGATTTTGTCTGACTACAGGTATATTGCTGCTGTTTTTATCTGATTGGTTATATAATGTAATAATGTAAGTTTTGATTTTATTACATAACTTATTATAGCAAATTTGTAAATTATTTCAGTATTTTTAGAACTAACAGAGATTAGAAAGTGGTCATGTAAAATTTCCAACTGTCTTTGTACTATACTTTGTTATGAGAATAATATCCTATTATAGTTCTTGAAAACTTAGGACTTTATTAAAATTGTGGGGCATAGTTCTTTCAAATATCAAAGGTCAGCTCCATCCTAAGGAGAAATGTCTTTATGGCTAACTTTAGAAATAAACATATGTCCTGGTCCAGGTCTAGAATTTAAAGATGAGAAAACTCCCTTTTTTTTTTTTTTTTTACAAATGAGTAAATTGACTCAGAGAGGTCACGAACTGTCCAAGGTTTCACAATGCAGTCTCAGGAGTTTTTAATGGCAGGGCAGGGTAGGATGGGTGGGGAAATATACATATTTCTTGCCTCCTAATTTATGGTTCCATTAGTGGCAGTATTTCTATGAATGCTGTCATAATAACAGAACACACAACCAGTAAGTAAGCACATGTCCACACATGTGCACACACACATGCTAGATATGCACTGCACAAGAACCTTAGAAATATCGGTAGTATAAATCCAAAGTTGGGGATACAGTTGGGAACAGAACCACCTAAATACATTAAAGAAATCATAGAAAAGTGTGCAGATTTAGAGGAGAAGGGTATAGCATAGTGGCTAAGAACTACCTCTGTTACTTGTCAGTAGTTATGATCCTAGGCAAGCTACCCAATTTCTCTGTGCCTCAGTTTCCTTGCTGTAAAATAGACACACTAATGGTACTTCTTCCAACTTTTCTTGTGATGGTTAAAATAGTTAACATTTGTGAAGTACTTGAAATAATGCCTGACACATAGTAAGTGCTATAAAAATGTTTGGTAAGTAAATGAAATATGGGGTTTAAGGACAAGCATTTCCCATCCAGCTCATGCTATCCTTCCTACTGAAGTAGTAAGCCCTGTCTTATATACCATGTATATGGTATATTGTGAGAGAAAGACAGAGAGAGAGAGAGAGAGAGAGAGAGAGAGAGAGAGAGAGAGAGAGAAAGGGATTGCTCTTCTTTGTTACAGTAGAAGAGAGTATTAGAGACAACAAGCCCATATTGCAGTGGTAAGATTTAGCCTCTGATTTAAGGAAGAATTTATTGACAGTAAGAGCCAAATACAGTTCAGATAACAGGATGGCATGTTTTTCTCCCCTGTAAAGAGTATTTTTGAAGACTAATCTGAGCAGGTTGTGGCGAAGGTACTCATAGAGAATCAGAAAACCTCTCAAGACCTCTTCTTTGTAATTTTTAAACTCTGATATATGATATCACATGTTTCAACTTTTATCCTGATGCGGCTGGTCATTTTTTCCATTCAAATAGAATATACGCCCTTCCAACTTTAAGCACTTACAGAAATTCTAGACTAAAATTATTTTCAGCTGCATTTATAACTGCAATATGGCCCACCTGAACCAAATGTAACAATAATTCTGGCTGTCATTATTAGGGTCCTAATGATTAAAAAGTAGCAAAGGGCTTCCAATGGCTAAACTGTACCCTGTGGCCCTTCACCTAGGAGCAGATGCTTAATTTGAAGACAATATCAAGAATGAGAATCTGAGAAGTAGAATGGAAAGGAAAGCAAAAAATAAGACAGGAAAATCAGACCTGTGAATACTGATAAGCAAACAAAAAGAACAGAAATTACTGCATATTTTTGTTTACTTCAATTCCTGCAAAACTAGGTTGAGACATTAGATTACCTATAAGGCAAACAATTCTAGCTATTCTAGCTTAAGAGATTTCTATACAATAAAATATACTTATTAATGAAGATGTGGAGGTCAAATATGCTTTAACATTTTTACTCATAAACAGAAAAAGTCCTCATGCCTCAGATTCCAATGTCTTAATTATTTCACATCCTGACATTTCAAGAGGACATAAGGCATATCCTCTAGAGTCACCATGTCAAATTCCTACTCTACACAGGAAACCGTTAGTAGACTTACACCTCTCCTTCTTTATTCCCTGACAAAGTGCATTTTAACTATTTTCTGAAATTTAGGACCATTATACATTGAAGAGAAGTCATTCTGAGTTATAAACCTTTGTCAAAACATATATGGCTTTAAATTAGACTATCTTATTAATGGCCAACAGCTTGAACAACACTTATTAGACATAGAATGAATAGTTGTCAGTTTTTGTTGTTGCTGTGTCTTAAACAGGCTTGGATATGATTTTCTGCTTCAGTAACATCTGACTGCATCGCCTGCTACGGAGAAAGAAATCAGGCAATCATGAATGTGTGCCCAGAAAACTGTGGCCCAGGACACATTTACTTTTAGTTATATTTGACTTTTTCTCTCCTCATTTTTTCCCCATCCTTTTCTCACCATTTTTAGGATCCTTCTGTTATCCTTTAATTGCCAAAAGCTATGATGGATCAGAATTTTCATTCAAGTAATAGGGTCTTATCCAGTAATGTGTTATTTGTTGTTGAGTGTAATGCTTCTAGCAGAAAATATGTACAAATATGATAACTAAGAAGAAACATTTAGTACCAAGGGAAATTAGTTATGTCCCCTCTGTCATAGACTAGAGTAATTCTATTCTCTTCTCAAACTGGGGTTTGATCTTCATAGGCAGCACTAAATGTCAACTGAACATCTAGACAGCATGATGGGAGGAAGGGGAAACCCTGTGTTCATCACCAAGGTTTTAACTTAATGTCTTTCTTTCCCTGCCCTCGGAGTCATAATCGTAAGACCACAGAAAAATGTGAGGTTCCGTACACATTTCTTTCCGTCATTGGCAGCCTCTTGACCATCCCTCCACCAAGATTTTCTACTATCCAAAACTTGTCACTCTTCTCAAATACCACGGTTTTTTGGTTGAGACTTTGTTAACTCAATTATTTTCCTTTGGATGCCAGTTCCCATGAAACAATGAATATGGGTTATCTTTCCCCAATACCATGAACTTAAAGAATTTCCTACTTTGATATGTCTTATTAATTGAAACAGAAACAGGACAAATTCCACATTCTGGTTTTCTAAAATGTCTTTCTCCCTCCAAGAAACCACTGCCAACATATACCTAAAATGAAACTATACATCTTGCTGCTTCTAGTCTTGAGATAAACATCATATCCAAAAGCATTTTATGACTAGCCTACACATTAGAAAGAAATTGAAATAGCTTTCAATTAAAAAAAAAAAGGAAATAGACACACATACATCAATCACCATTAATACTGTATCCTACACATGCAAATAAGTTTATCCACTCCATACCAAAATATCACAACTAATATAACCATGGTTATTAAAGAACTTAAAAGGATAACTTACTTAATAAAACTTTGCCATGGAGAAGTCTGTTTGAATAAATTCTCCTCCTTCTAATAAATTCACATTGGCAAATTTTCCCTTGTACTTCACATACTAAATAAGTTTTGACTCCCTCCCTAATTCCATATGTATTATTGCTAGTGGTGATGTTTACCAAAAATGTCATCCATTTTTTAAGGTTTTATACAGTTTTTGTTAAGTGTTCTCCTGTTGTTTATTTCACACCTGTTAACCTAACTCTTTCTTTATGATGCTCTGTTTTGTTACCTTAGAAATAATATCATAACATAGCAGAAACACCTGCCATTGCAAGATGATTCCTGCTTAATATTAATCTGGAGCTAACCTCATTTCTATATACATAATGGAAAAGTGTTTTTTGACACAGATTTTACAGTGAGAGAACTCTGAAACCATGCATAAAATCCTACCTTTTCTTTATTATCACATATGATCTGGGGGTAAGTTCTAATAGATTTCAGAAATAAATATGAATGGCTATATACTTTTTTTCAGGAAATGAAACATATATTATAGACAAGAAATTTACTCTTAACCTATTAAAATACATACTGAATGTTTTTAATGTTCTGCAACTTTCTGTTAGAATATCACTTTAAATAAAGTGATATAAAATAATAACAAAATATCTCATATTTTGTTCCAAGGGATAAAGAACATATTTTCATTTAAAATGACACAGTGTGGAAGGAGAGAATAGTTTTTAGAGCTGGACATACCTGATTTACCGATTTTTGAAATACAGTCTTTCCTCCTCTGTAAATTAAGGACAATAATAGCTAACTTGATACATATAAATATATACAACAATATATATTATATATGGCTAAAAGAGATAATTTATGTAAAGTAGGTAGCATGTGCTGGATATTTAATGGGAGGCTGAATTAAATTCCCTCCCACATACTCAGCTTACAAATTTTAAAATAGTGATCTCTTAGAAGACATACAGAACTTTAAAAGACTCACTAAACTAAGGCAAACACAGAATTTAATTTTTAATAATTGTTTAAAAAGCATGATGTAAAATATTTTATCAAAAGTATGTGAATTACTAATATTTTTACTACTAGAGTGTTAGAACCAGAATGAAGTTTATAGTGTACCTAATTCAATGCTCATCACTTTCCAGGAAAAGACACTATTTAGATAAAAGAAATTTAGATTATCCCAGTGACACATTTAATTTACAGTTCAACTGAGATGAGAACAAACCATTTTAATCTAAGACTAGTGACTTACTTTTCTTATCACCAGTCTCCTCTATGCCAACATTACTCTGAGTACATTAAATTCTGAAAAACATATATTTGAGATATAATACCAAGATATTTTTCACTATCTTTAAATGCCTATTTAAAAATGTAAAATGTCAGCATTTACTCTTCCATGGGTTATTTAAATTGTGTAGTAAAGTTCAGGTAGCTTTATAAAATGTCAAGTTTAGGACTCTTTCCGTTCCCTTTGTTTGAGAGAAATTTCTGTTCTTTCCAATACTAAGCATACTGGCCACCACTCAACACTATCATCCTCTGGGAAAATACAACTTTTTAATGATACATTTGCCTCAAAATGTAGTATCTAATTTACCAAATGTGACAGTAATGGATTCTTTTTTTTTTTTTAACGTTTATTTATTTTTCTGACAGAGAGAGACAGAGAGAGACAGAGCATGAATGGGGGAGGGTCAGAGAGAGGGAGACACAGAATCCAAAACAGGCTCCAGGCTCTGAGCTGTCAGCGCAGAGCCCGACACAGGGCTCGAACTCACGGACCGCGAAATCATGACCTGAGCCAAAGTGGGCCGCTTAACTGACTGAGCCACCCAGGTGCCCCGACAATAATGGATCCTAAGATGCACTAGTAAACTGATTTAAATAGTCATAACTTGGAAGTATATTTAAGCTTTTTGGGGGGCAGGGGAATTGAGAAAATTAATAGCATAGAAAGCCCCTCTGGAGCTATTCTCTACTAACAGCACGCTGGTGACCACCATACACAGTTCACCTGCCCTATATCACTGGCAGAGGAGAAGGTTAGCATTTTACTTATATAATTTCTGGCATACATCTCTTGACCATGTCACTTCTCAATGAATCTTTTTCCAAAGTCTGTAATTGTGTTATTCAATGGCTAAACTTTATAACTGTTTCAAATAGTTTGTTAAACTCTCCAATAACAAAAACATTTGTGAGAAATTATCTATTCCTACAAGACGTGCAGAATGGTCTATCAAAATACTGTTGGCAATATTGGAATTCATACCCACACCAAAATACAAGATATATATAACCTACTTCTCATCAAATGGTGAATCAGTAAATTATCAATTTTTTTTCTGCTATTCTTAGGAAGGAGATGAAACATCATCACCCTAAAGAATGATTCCTCTCTCCTAGGCTTGTCCCCAACTTTCTTCTCACACCACAAAATTCCGGTAAGGACTATTCACTTTTACTGAAAAGTACATCTTTTCATCTATATGGCAAAAGGAAAATAGTTATACTTTATATACTATATAATGTTGGTATCTCTTAAGGACAGAGACACAAATACGAACTAAGATGGCCCCTTACTCTTTGATAACCTGACATTGGGAAACCTACCTCCAGGTGCCTTAATTCCTGATCTGAACATCTCTCAGCTCTGAGAAGTCTGATAGCAGTGCCACACATAGCATGGGTCTGCCTTCTTGTTTGAGAAATGAGGGCACATTTTCTCACAAACTCAAACAAAATTCAAATAGCCATTATAAGGAGCTTAAGGCATTATGCATTAAGTATAATAATCACACCAGACGGTAGTAGTAAACCAAAATGTATTATACTATGCAATACGGATATTGCTTCTCTCTAATGCTTTGTAACTTCTTCCAGGCAACATAATAAACCATTCTTTAAAAATTCTAAATGTGCTGAAATACCCTAAACCGATTAGTTATGTAGATATCTTCACACAGACTGTTCTGTCACTGTTTAACTGTCGATGTTACTCACATAATTTCTAATATCATTCTATTACTAGTAGACGGACAGGATTACATATAAACTAGAGCAATACTGCTTCTTGCTGGTAATAATATATTTAAAAACAGTGGTGTAAAATGAAGTAAATAGCCTTTTTTATGGAAAAAGTGGATAGTCAATGATTTTTTTAAAATCAAAATGTCACAGTAAAGTAAGTCTTTACTGTTTATTATAGATCACTGATTAGAACAGTTTGCTAAACCAGTATAGCTCTACTTAGTCACAAATCAGTTGTTCATAAGAATGAGAAACATTTTTCTTCTAACATAGCATTAAATGAAGTTGTCCCAGTTTGTTTGTACTCATCCCACAAAAGTAAACACAAATAAATTAGCTTCTTTCCTTCATTACTATTTATGTAATACCTTAAATCAATCTTCAAACTTCTTACCTTATATAAAATGAAGGACTTTATTTTAAGCTTAGATTGGTTTAAGTAATTTGAAGAATGTAACTAAAAACATGCTTTATGGATTAATTTGGAAAGGTAGACCATTTGTATTTGATCTGTGATTTTTTAAATAACTTATTAAAACAGCAATGCTCACATGAGGGAAATATATTCTTTTGAAAAAACACAATAAAAATAAAGAATTAAAAATAAAGTTAAAACTGAAATCTGCAATTTTCCTTTCATCCAACATCTGATAACTATTATAATCTAATTCATTCATTGAACATTCAACAAATATTATTCAGTGTCTATTAAGTGCCAGATATTAATCAGGCTTTAGGAAAACAAGTCCCCATTATCACGAAGCTTACATTCTAGTGGGAACAAGCAGACAATAAAAAAGAAAAATGGACAATATATGCTCTGTTACGTAGTGTTATAAAAAATATAAATTGGAATCAAGAGCCAGGGAGAGTCAGGGGTAGTAGGTGGGAGAGTTTTTTTGGAAAGAGTTTTCAGGAAGGGCATCTCTAATGAGGTACCAATTGAACTAAGGCACAGCTGTATGTCAGACTAATGAAGGAAGAGCATTCTAGGAATAGGAAACTGCAAGTGTAAAGGCCTTGCTTGGTTTGTGAACAACAGAGGCCAGTGACTAGTGGGGACTACGTGAAGGGGCTTGTAAGAGGAAATGAGATCAAGTTAGTAGAGGATGCTGGAGAGGAGGTCAGTTCTTGCAAGGCCTCATAGGTCCTGATAAAAGCCAGTCTCCTCTCATATATATCCTTCCAACACTATATACTCTATGTGTGCGTATATGTGTGTATAGTGTGTGTGTGTTAGTTATACATACCTACATACATATATAAAGATTTTACTTTTTTAATGTTTATTATTTTGAGAGAGAGCATGAGCATGAGCACGAATAGGGGAGGGGCAGAGAGAGATGGAGAGACAGAATCCCAAGCAGGCTCCACATTGTCAGCACAGAGCCCCATGCAAGGCTTGATCTCACCAACCATGGGATCATGACCTGAGCCAAAATCCAGAGTCAGATGCTTACCCCACTGAGCCATCCAGGTGCCCCTGCAGTTTTCCTAGGATATTAAAAATATAAATGTAGGGTTGTTCATGGTAAACATCATTTTAAGTGTTGGTAGATGCTAAAGAATTGCCCTTAAAACAAGCTGGACTGATTTATTCTCTCACCAGCAAGGTATGAAAATGGCCATTTCTCAAAATCCCAGCAACACTGGATGTCATCGGTCTTCTGAATTTTTGTTGATCTGATGGCAAAATGATATTTTATTACACATTATAGTTGATTTTCCTTTATGTACTTCTATGTTGTTTGTAATATGCTTTAAGTGAATTTTCTGTTTATGCTTATTTTTTGTTGGATTACATTGTTGTTTTCAAGAGCGCTTACTTGGTTGTTTTTGTTTTGCCTCCCTTGCTCTCATTCCAATCCTCTGACTTTAACCAATGTCAACAGCCAGATGCATATCCCTTCTCAGCCTCTTCCTTGTTCGACAAAAACATATGTAAGCCTATTTTCATATATATATATATATATATATATATATATATATATATATATATGTATATATTTGGTTTTCATTTATTTGAATAGTCCAGAAAAGGTAATGCATGGAGGCAAAAAGTAGATTAGTGGTTGCCTGGAGTTGGGGTCAGGAATGGGGATTAATTGCAAATGGACATGAGGCATCTTATTGGAGGAATGAAAATGTTCTAAAACTGATTTATGATGATGGCTGTACCACTCAGTAAAGTTACTAAGAATCACAGAATTCTACATTAAAACAGTGAGTTTTATATGTAATTATATCTCAAATTGGTTTAAAGAAGGAAATTTACACATTATTCAGCAACTTGGTTTTTTTTTCAAATAACAATATACCATTGATATCCCTGCAAGTTAGTAGATATAGTCTCAAAGTCTACCTTTCATACTTTTTATACACACATGCACAGGCTCACATATGATTTTTCATCACTTAGATCATATACACTTTAATTGGGGCACACATCTTTGCACCTTAATTTTACCACAGAAGAGCAATACAGAAGAGCTCTGAAAGCAAAACAAAACCAGTAAACAAAACATAGATTAAGAAAAAATATATATATTTGCAATGCATTTAACAAATAAGATGCTAATATATTTAATACATAGAGTGCTTACAAATTGACAAGAATAAGACAAACCAACAGAAAAATGAGTGAAAGAATGAATAAGCAATTCTCAGAAAATCAAACCCAGATACCCCAAAATAAGTGAAATAATACATAAGCTTAATGAAAATCAAAGTAATATATTAAATTAATAATAAAATGTTAACTTATATGAATTACATTGAAAGGAATCAAAAAGAATATTAGTATTTATTACTGGTGGATATATGGGGGAAATATACTATCAAACATTTCTGAATTATTAAAACGTTTCTGGAAAACAGTTTAGAAAACTTATTTTTCCTAAAATTTATCCCTAAGATATAAACCATTAAAAAGTAAGGATATATGCACAAGGATAATCACTGTAGTGTTTTTCTTAGCATGAAAAAATAAGAAATGATAAGAATATTGAATAATTAAAAAAATTTTTTAAACATTTTTTTTTTCAATGTTTATTTGTTTTTGGGACAGAGAGAGACAGAGCATGAACGGGGGAGGGGCAGAGAGAGAGGGAGACACAGAATTGGAAACAGGCTCCAGGCTCTGAGCCATCAGCCCAGAGCCTGACGTGGGGCTCGAACTCCCAGACCGCGAGATCGTGACCTGGCTGAAGTCGGACGCTTAACCGACTGCGCCACCCAGGCGCCCCTAAACATTTATTTTTGAGACAGAGAGAGACAGAGCATGAACAGGGGAGGGTCAGAGAGAGAGGGAGACACAGAATCTGAAACAGGCTCCAGGCTCTGAGCTGTCTGCACAGAGCCCAACGTGGGGCTCGAACTCACAGACTGCGAGATCATGACCTGAGCTGAAGTCGCACGCTCAACCAACTGAGCCACCCAGGCGCCCCAGAATATTGAATAAATTATGGTACATACAAATTGGGTTTGCATATTTTTTTTTATATTTAGCTGCCTTACTAAATTTTTCATTTTAATTTTGGTATACAATCCTAGTTAGCAATAAGATACCTCTTTTTTCTTTCAACATTTATGCAAGTTATTTTAGATAAAATATCTAAGGCTAAATTAAATAATAATAGTAATTATACTAAGTGGTAGTATTTATTGCTATGGTTTTAGTGTTTCATTTGTAAAAATAATAATTGTTGTTAGTTTTTGGTAAATATCTCTATTCATATTTCAGAGGCTTTATTGTATTCTAACTTTCTTGGAGTTTAATTAGAAATGGCTATCAATTTGATTATATACTTTTGAAGCATTTATTGATATGATTATATGATTTTCTCCTTTACTTGTTCAATACACTGAATTCTGTTGTTAGATTTCTCGATATTAAACCACATTTACATTCATATACTAAATATTACCCAGTTATTTTGTTGCACTAAATCTTGGAGAGATTATTTCAGAACAAGTTTGTAGAAGGTAAACTTCCTGAATATTTTTTTGTCAAAAATGTGTTAAATTGGTAACCCTCATTAGTTATATAGAGAGTTCAAGATTCAGAAAGTTCTTGTTTCAGAACAGTGAAGATACTGCTTGATTAACTTCAAACATTCTGTCAATGATAAAAGTCAGATAACAATCTGATTTTCATTTCTTTGTATGTAAACTTTCTCATTTTTTCCTGAATCCTTTCAGGATTTTAATCTTTGTATTTAGAGTAATAAAATTTCACCAAGGGGGTGTCTTAGTGTAAATCTTTTTTCAATAATTTTTCTTACTACATGACATATATCCTTTTAATCTCAAGATTCAAGTCTTTCAACAATTTGAGAGTATTTTCTTCTAGTATTGTATTTATGTCTTCTATTTCCTTTTTGTCTCATTTTCTGTTATCTCCTATTAATTATAGTCAGAATTCTTTAAGTATCTATGACTAATTCTTCTAACATACTTTTTATTTACCTTTCACTCTTCACTCAGTGAAATCCTGTCTATTTAGCTTACAGATCATTAATTCAGGCCTCAGCTCTATCTACTCTATTCATCAGTTCAATTGACTTGTAAAAATAGTTTTTGCAAACACATTTTAATTCCTAACTCATCCTTATTCAAATACTCATAGCTCCTTTCCACAGCAAAGTGTTATTTAATGTATGAAAATCTGTCTTTGAGTTATATGAAATCTCACTTAATCATCTGTGTTTATGCTGGTGTAAATTTCTTCTGCCATTGTGTAGATCATGGGGCTAATTCCTAAAGATCCCCATCTTCCAAACAGAAGAGCTCACTGTGGGTTTAGTGGGTGAGTGCATCAATTGACTGGTTTTGTTTTCCCTTCTTGAGCATATAAAAGACCTGGAAAATAGCAATACCACTCACTTCTACCCAAACACAAAAACATTTCTCACCTTTCACTTATCAAAACAAAGGTGACTGTTATCTGAGAGTGAAACACTTGTGAAATTCCCTTAGATGTAGACATACTTCTCTTCTATCCACATCAACTTTGTATACCAAGTTACTTCAGGCTCCATTTGATTCCCTTTCAGACCCTGACACCTATACTAAGCACCTTCCTCTAATAAGTAAATTTTCTTTGAGTACAGTCTTCAAGTCCTCAAGTGTTACAGTGTTAGCCTAGAATTTAAGAGTCCGCTATGTCACTTCCTTGTTTTCTTAATTGTGCGTGTATAGGGGCACCTGCATGGCTCAGTCGGTTGAGTGTCCAACTTTGGCTCAAGTCATGATCTCGCGGTTTGTGGGTTCGAGCCCTGCGTTGGGCTCTGTGCTGACAGCTGGGAGCCTGAAGCCCGCTTCGGATTCTGTGTCTCCTTCTCTCTCTGCCCCTCCCCCACTTGTGCTCTGTCCCTCAAAAATAAATAATGTAAAAAAAATTAATTGTACGTGTAGAGAAGTAGAGTTGGGAGGTGAGGTGAACTCAAATGTCCTTGACATTATGAGTGATGTTCTTAACTAATTGCACTGATAGTTTTCCCCTTTATATTTATATTGGCTATCACTAAACATAATAATTAATTCTCTAGCTTTATCTTGGTAATGATTTTCTATTGCTTGTGTTTAGGGCTGGCATATTGTTTGCTTTTGTTAATTAAGTCCTTTGGATTTTCTGTCTTTCAAGAGTATCTAAAAAGTTATGGTCTGCTAATCAAACACCTTACATTCTACCTCTGTTCTGAATTTGTTGTATTTTAATTTTTCTCTTTTATGTAAAGGAATTTTAGGTAGCTAGAGATGTGTTCGTATGTGTGTTCTCTTCAGTATCTTGATCCAGTCTTCTGTATTATATATTCACTATAATTTTAATAATTTTTAGTTGAACTAAAAAACTCATAGTAAATGAGATCCCTGTGAAAGCCTGAAAGCCTTCCTTGATCTCCCCAAACTGAGTAGTTCCTTTCTTTCTCCTACTTTAACTTACTCAAAACATCTAGAGCATCCATCTATGACTCTTATTAGTATTCATTTATATACCCATTAAGTATGTTATCTTTGAGACTGGAGACAATGTGAGTAATTATTTTCTTCTTAGAACCAAATTATTGAAGTCTAAATGATTCATTTTTATTATTATCAATATAAAATGGGACAGTGGCATACAAAATATCTAGACAAGACAATCATTTGTTAGGAATTTATAATGTGTATCATGTTAAGCATGTTATAAATGCTGGTAATCATCTCCAAAACACTGAGAGTAGGAAATTTTATCACACTTTATGAGTGAGAAAGTGAGGCTCAATATGGTTAAGTGGATCATCTTAAGTCACAAAACCTGTAAGCTCAGGCTTTTATCTATGTTTTTCTGTATTTTCCTGGATAATAATACCAATATTAAAGCATATTAAGATGTCAAAACCCCAACCCAAAATCAATTTACATTAGCTATGCTCTAAGAATAGTGACAAAGTATGTGAATTATTGAAAATGTGGGACAATTTAACATCCCTATATATACATATATACACATATACAGAAGGAAACATTCAAAATATTAAAGTATATATTTGTTTTCCTATGTGAAGGTAAGGTGTAAATATTAATGTATAAAGTGAAACTATAAACAACAAGAACCATAATGAATAAATTATATTAAATTACTAAAGATTTATCCTTTGGATCACATTTGTTTCTGTTTTTGTTAGTTTCATTGTCATTTTTGCCATGTAGGATACAAATCTTTCCAAAGTATCTAACACATCTGCAATATTGTCATAAAAGGAAAACACTGAGAGTGACAAATATAATCATTACAATTACTATTTATTGAAGGCCTAATATAAACAAGACTTTATGTATATTATCAATAATTCTTATACTAACCCAGAAATAAAGATGCTAACTCCACTTTGTAAATGAGAAAATGGAAGCACTGAGAGTGAAACAGCCTGCCTAAAATTTTCCAGTTAATGAGTATGCAGGCAGCATTTGAGTCCAGGTTTGATTGACTCCATATCCTACCCTCTCTAATGGATCTTTAAGGCCATTGGAAGATAGCAATAGAAAGACTTGGATTTCTACTATGCACTGGGTACCCTGCTAGGAAACTTGCCCATCTGCTTTATTTATTCCATTTAAGGAGGTGGTTGCTGTGATCGCCTCACCAATGAGAAAACTTAGTTGCAGAAAACTTAATGCCATCTGTTGCCAGTAGTGAAGGAGCTGGGATTTGAAATTACTCTGTCTGACTCCAAATTCCATATTCTTTTCTCGCTCTAGAGCTATCACTATAAGGAACAGGTATATTTGTACATGCTGCAATCACTGAGAACTGTAAATTCTCAAGTCCAATTGAGATGCATAGGTCAGCTGGATTGTGCATGTCATAGACCCAGACTGCTATATTTTTTTAATTCTTGTGTCTGTTCTAGTTTTGACCATCTACTGAAGCTGCCAAATACTTCTACCATGGTACCTGTTAGAATGAGCTCTCTTCTTTCTTCTAATTCAATTTTACAAATTTGACGACTAGCAATAAAATTCACCTTTTTAAAGAGCTATGAATAACCTAAGGGCACACTAGGATCTCTTATGAGTTAGTAGCATGGGTTTAATTGTTTGGATATGGTCAAAATATTTATGAAGTTTCACTTATCTTTTGCCTAGTTCCTGGTTTTTATCTGTTTTTCAGAATGGTGAAGTTAATAGAAGGCTGAATTTGGATAAATGAGGTGTTCCTTTATTACTAAACCACATTTCTTGTTTAGGATATACTATGGTAGTATACAACAATGTTTATTATTGTAGCCTGAATCAGTGCTACTCAAAGTATGGTCTATGGATAGCCATCACCTGAGAAATTCTAGAAATGGAGATCTCTAGGCCACATTCCATACCTACTGAATCAAAACTTCTAGGGGTAGGGCCCAGAAATCTGCATTCAAATCAGCCCTTCAAGTGATGTGTTTGCATTGGTCTGGATTTTAAAATGCTCACATTTTTCATAAAGTGAGACATGGAACAAGTCAAAATGACTAATTGCACCATGACTCAGCTTCCTTACCTGTCACATGGAAGTAATAAGGTTGTTAAATAAAAATATATAGATGTATAACACACACACATATACACACACATGAGAACACTGCAACAACATTATGTACTTAATAAACATAACCGAAAAATGTCTGCCTCCAAAACTGGTTAGATATTTTCAAATGATATGTTAAGCAAATTAACTCTCATTATGATGTTGCTGTCACTAATACTAATTTGGTCACATTTAGGCCATCATACTCCTGTTTTATCTTTAGGGATGAACTGAGCCACTTTCCATTCTGCTCAGTATAGGAGGATTCTAAATCCCTTGATTTATAAGTAGGAAGATTGATGAACTTCTCGTTGCGATTTACAATTTGTATTATCAACAGATGTAGGGGATAGGTCTCTCTCCACCAAAAGAAAGCAAAAAGATATATTAAGAACATCGTAGGTAATTAATCAGTGCCTAAGAAACCAAATTAATCAATTCCTATTTCCCTCTTGGAACACCCTCTCACTTTTAACTTGTGCTTTCTGAACTGTCAAATTTCTTTGAAATGACAGTGTGGAAATTTTCATATTTTAGGGAGTCCCTCAAAGGTATTTTTTTAATATTTTGTGAATTTTCTTGTTTTTAAAATAAATGTCTGGTCAGGACCCTGGCATATTTTACTCAAGATATATCAAAATTTTATCCCTTTGACCTTTCATACAGCTTCCCAAATAACCTATGGGACAGAATTTTGCCACTATAAGACAGATGATATAAGATACGTGTTCCAAAATATGTTTCTAAAAATGTGTTATTTGTGGAAGAATAAATAATAAAATAATAGAAGCACTAAGATAAAAAAAATGTATAGTAACAGAATCATGTTGATGCTGCTATAAGAGAATTTGGTGAATCAAACTGCACAATATCCCCAAAACAGATGTCTCTAAGAAGATTATCCATCATTATGACCTAGTTCCATAATCAGGCTCTACCTTGATATTTTACTTAAAAAATGGATGTGGAATATACACAATTTATGCTTAACTGCTGCAGTAACATTGATAAAATATTGACCTAAAAATAATCAAAACTCACAGCAAAGGAATGAATATATGAATAAAGTAAAATATGCTTTTCTCTGGAAAATAAAGCTAGAATACACAATAATAAATTCTGAAAAAAAAGTAGCTGGGAATGGCTTATACCACATAAAAGTAAATGTCATTCAAGCACATTAAATAATAAAGTTTCTGAAATAATCACCTAGCCAGAGAGTTTGGGCTGACACAAATAATTGGTACATGCAGAGAAAAAAAATAATTTTAAATTCAAAAGACCTAGCAAGATAATAAAGAAAAATAAATAATTTTTTTCCAGAATAACTTAAACAACATCTGTAGAAATTCCTAATAACTAAACTCAGTGGTTGAAATAGTTTTTAATTCTTTCCAATGTTTTTGCAAGACTCAAAGTGGTCTCATCCTAAAGTTGCATGGATAGAAAACTTGTAAAGGAAGAATTATTTTTAAAAAGTCATATATTACAACATCTGAACAGGAATACTAAGCAACAATCTAGTTTTGTAACATGAACATCCAGACCATGTTTTGCTTATTATAATTCATGGATGCTCCTTGAGATTACATGGGTAGGCAGCCATAAAATAATGGTTTGATGCAGTTACCATTTTATGACAGGTATCACAAGCAAACAGAGATGAACTGTCCATTTCTAGTAGTTTGCAAGGAGTTAAAGAAATAAAATCAGAAAAAAAAAATCAAATGGTGCCCAACTGCATTAAATGAGCAGTAATCATGAATGCTTACCTAGCTCTTTCTGGTCTCGCAAAAAACATGAATAAAAAAGACTTCTACTTATATAGTTTCCAAGAGAAATTTCTTCCTCTTTTTAGCAATTCAATAGCTTTCAGCAGTAGGTGAGGTGAAATAATACTATTTTATAAATAGAAAATTAAGTCAAGAGAAGCTGTGATTTTTTTTTACCCTGGTCATAGGGCTACAAATAAGGGAAGATTATCTAATTCCCAGTGTCACTGTTACCAACACCCCAAACATGGCCATTTCTTATGAAATGTGAAAGGCTCTGCTCTATTACAAATTGAATTCATAGGCCATTTATAAACACAGATTCACATGCTACTGAGGTAGTTATGGACTACTGTGATACTTCACAGATAATTTACGGAAAAGATGAATAGAATGGCTCTTTAACCACATGTGAACATGCCACCAGTAGGTTTAACTTAACAAAGATCACTTTAGGGCAAGAAGGGTAAAGATTCCTAAGCCTCCTGGAGTCTAAGGGAGGTGAACAGAGAATAATGAAAACAATTCTGGAGAAATTTCAAACATGGAGGAAATACCTAAACTTTTTCAATGGCACTAATAAAATGGGAGCGATTATGCTATGGTACAGACTGTAATGAGTTAATTTAATGTCATAAATCAGGAATTATCACATGCAATATGGGAATATTAAAGAAAGAACATTATACTCAAAGGAAATTAAGACCTCAATAATGTATATGGTGCTAAGGCTACAGAAAAAAAATATTTATACACACATACACAAATCTTGCAATTAAAATAGAGTGATCAGTTCAGTTAACTTCAAAAACTACTTAAGGAGTAAAAATCATGATAGTAGTGCGTCAGAAAAGTAATTTATTAAGATAGTAAGCTGTGTTTTTTTGTCCCCAGATTTCAAAGCCATATTCAAATCAGGCTAACTATTCTCTATTTCCTTGTCTTAGGAATTTTTTTTTTTGTAAAATAAATTAGCACATTGTGGATTTTATGAGAGGAACCCTAAAATAATTCCCAGTCTGGAAGAGGCTGGAGGTTGGCAGTCCTGAAAATCGCAGAGACTCCTGTATGGCCTAGTAATGCCCTGGGCAAGCAGCAAAAACTCTGAGGATAGCTGTGTGTAGGTGCAAGGAGACTGTGTAAGGGGAAATACAAATTAAAAAAAATTTGAAAGAGACCCCATTCTCTTTGTTCAAAATAAGGGAAGAGAACATTTACGTTAGAAAATTTTTAAGTTCTTTCTCTGTCTCTTTGTATGTGTTTTATTTAATGTTTATTTATAATTTTGAAAGAGAGAAAGAGAGCATGCAGGAGCAGCAAAGGGGAAGAGAGGGGGAGACAGAAAGAATCCCAAGCAGGCTGTAAGCTGTCAGTGCAGATCCCCATGTGGGGCTAGATCTCAAGAACCCCGAAATCATGACCTGAGACAAAACCAAGAGTTGGACGCTTAACCGACTGAGCCACCCAGGTGCCCCTGAAATGTATGTGTTTTAAAAGCTAAATAAGCCTCTTGCCAGCCTTGAGACCCAGGAATGTCTTTTCCAAGGACCTGGAGCCATTTCTTTGAAATGTAATCATTAAGGAAGACAGTACCCCTCTCTGAGTTTCTGCAGGAAGGTAGGAGGCTAATTTCTTCTGATGCCTATCTCCAAGTTGCCATAAAAATATATGAGAAGTTTATTTTACCTTTGGATAAATCCAATTAGTTGATATAGGTGGTCACCTTATTTATCAGATAAATTTAGGATAAACTATGTGTGACCAATGATGCAATCACATCCTCTTACTTGAGGAGTAGTTACTGTTTATCTTGAGGATGCATATGCAGTGGGTTCTATCTGCCTGTCTGTATAAAGGGGTCAGATTTCTGTCTTTGCAATCTCTTAGTGCATTGCCTGTGGTGTGCATCATATTCTAGTTTAATGCTTACTCAATAATAAAACTGTTTCATTTCCCTTTTACCTTTGTAGAGAGATTTTTCTGGATTGAAAGAAAACTTTTCTTTTAATTTTATTTCTCCAAAAGCTGCACCAGAGACACACAGCCTCTGCTTCATCAGGATTGCCATGTTCCAAGTATGGGATAGGCTTGGAGACCAGAGGAGCCTTTACAATGCTTTGGTAACGTATACATAAGTCATACCTCTGGGGGGTGGGGTGGGAAGTACAGGGTTAGGAGAATTAAACTTCATTGATTATGGAAAGTGAATTTCCTGTTGGTCTCGCAGGATGAGATCTCACAAGCAGAATTAAATTAATGAAAGTAAATTAAGATGATCCAAGTGACTTTGTATACTTATTACACAGTTTATACTACTAAAATCTGGAAAGTAGAACACAGTTCAGCATGTGACACAGTATACACAAATTAAGAAGAAGAAAGCCTTCACTGCACGTACCCACATTAGCCTACAGCACGAAAGAATACAGGTCACAGTAGAGAAATGATATTGGAGCTCATAAATCAAAAACAGCTTACATTTTTGTTGATGCTAACAAGAGACAAATATAAAGAGTTAAGATCAATAAGCACCAAAATATATCGAGAAAGTATTTCTGGTAATGGGGCATTATACATTGGGATGGTGTTCCCTCTCTGATAGTAGGAAAGTAAGAAGATATCAGTACAGAGAAGCTTTGAAAAGGAATTTTGGGTCTTCATTCTCAAAATTATGCAAGCTGCAAAAGCAATACAGAATCATGTTTCTAACAGATAATCAGAATGCTAATTTTAGTAACATGTATATAAATGAAACTTGGTAGTCAAAGAAAATAAGGAAATCTAAGTATTTATATACACTTTTAATATTTTTCCACTACTGAAAAGCAATTCTCTCACATTTAAAAGAGAAAAGGAAGAAGAAAATTTAGCATTTATAGTTTTATCATAGTCTGTTAACTATTAAAAGATAATTCTTTCTAAAGGCACCTGAGAACTTCTTATCTTTTTAAACTTGTAATATTGTCACAATTTATCAATTCTTTATGAAATTTTAATAACTTAAGGGCAAAAACCAAGGATATGCATAATAATAAGTATATTATCAAGGAAATATGTTTGTTTCATTTTATGATAAAATATAGATACCTTACTTATTATAATAAAAAGTTTATATATGTTTGAGTTGGATATTGAGAGCTATGATTTATCAAATGCTAATCATATATTTAGTTTTCAAATTTACACATCAAAGTTCTTATGATAATTTCTATTATTAATAAAAAGGGACTCCAGTTGGATGGCATATTCAGGAATCTATGATTTAATAAAAATAACCACAGATACAAATATGTACACATATATACATACATACAAGTTCTTTTGATAGTCAATATAATGCATGATATATTAGAAAATTACTTAATTGTATATTAAATATCAATGTTGGATATTATTATATATATGTATAATATATACTTTATTAGTGTTTATTATATGCCAGATAGTTTACTAAAGCTTTGACATATAATCATCTTATTTAATGTTTATTAGCCAGTGAAAAATGTATTCTCTCTCTCTCACACACGTTTTTAGTAAGTAAGAGATACAGCAGATAAAGTTAATAATGCAATGAGACAAATTGCTCCTTTTGTTCCATGCAGGAGTCAGCAGCCTACAGCCTGAGGGCCAAATCCCTCCTGCCATCTCTTTTTGTATAGCTCAGGATCTAAAAGCAATGATGATGATTATTAAAATAATAAGAGTAATAATTATAACAATAATAAGAGATCTTGAGGACCACAAAGTCAAAAATACTTGCTATCTGGTCCTTTACAGAAAAAGTTTGCTGATTCTATAGCATAGAGAAATTCTGAAAATTAAATAATTATCTATATATTTTTGCTTAGGGATTGCATAAATCTTTTTCTATTCCTACTTAACATTCTTGTGACATAGCTGAGGTGACCCTGGAGGCCGTCTAAACTAGATGTGGTACGTGCATCATTGAAGCTCAGGGTTAGTAGCAAAAGGGCCAAATGAAACAGCAGAGGTTGCACATGGTGGCCAGTGCTGGGTGACACATCATCTGTAGATCCTGTTGGCCCCTCCCGGCAGTGCTGTGAAGACTGAGGGAATCTGCCCACAGAGCACAGGTCCAGGGGTGCCTGGAGCCAGTGCGTAGTGACATTAGTGACCCATGCAGGCAGTGGGTAGGACAGTGGAGCGGCAGGGAGGGTGCAGACTCTGAGCCTAGACAGGAGTAGCACTAACCCTGGTTTGAGTCCCCCTCTCTGGGCCTCAGTGTCTTATCTGTAAGTGGGGGGGGACAGTTAGGCCAACCTTGTAGGGCTGTGGGAGCACATCAGTGACAAACCAGCAAAGAACTGCAGCTCAGAGCACGTGTCCACGTGACCATTGCATGAGGGCCTGCTCTAGTTCAGACTGTCTCAGTGGTCACATCAGCAACACCACAAGAAATTATGTTAAGTAGGAATAGCAAAAGATTTGTACAATCCCTAGGCAAAAACATATAGAAATTATATATTTATATTTTCTCATTAAGGATTACTCCTGCTAGCCATATTCTCTAGTTCTAAAATATGTTTAAACATGACTTTTGCATTTGTTTCAAAATTTAGAATTAAATATTTCAAAGATACTATGTTTAAGGCTTTCTGTGAATGCAAATAAAAAATTGGGTTCAAAAGAAAGCATCTTAATACAAGCAACTAAGGATGTGAATGATCTTCCAGCTGCAGTAGAAAGAAGTTATTTGCACTGTATACTATAAATGACATTAATTCCATAGTTGAATACGGAATAGGAGATTAGATATTTGCTACAGTAAATAGAAGAATTAACCACACAGTTTTAGACTTCTGAAATAAAATTAAAAAGAAATAACATCTGCGAAAAGCATTAGAAAATCATAAAAACTGCAGTAATTTATTATGGAAGAATAGTGTATTATCCTGTAATATTCTGCTTTTTAATTTTCTAATACATTAACCAAAAATCTAAGTGGGGAAAAACACTTTCCTACAGAGCACTGACAAGGCTAAATAGAGACAAGTCCAAATGTTTGCAACAAACACAATCACTTTGTAAATCTAACTTGATATTGTGTATTTTAACTGGCTTATAAAAAAGATGGCAAAAATACAATGCATTATGTATTTGGGTCACATATTTCCAAAAATAAGCCTTCTAATAAAAGTGTGAATTAAAAGAACAGATGAAATCAGTCTCTATTAATATCTTATTTGTCTATAACGTGTTATGTATTTTATATATGACTAGGAAATCTCAGTGTCTTACATATTTGACTTTCAGCCAAATTCATATGCCTACCAAAGATACAAACTGAAGTAAATTAATTCATTCCAGTCAATAATAAAGAACTAACCAAGAAGTGTATGATGAAGAAGCATTCATGAAATGGAAACTAGATTGTTTGCAAAACTTAAGTAAATGTTCCAAAACTCAAAAATCTGATTCCATCCTTCATGCATGCACCATTCACACCTGAGGTAGGTTCAGATTTGCATTTGGCCAAGTGGAAAAAGCTTGTAGGGAGCCTCCTTTGATTCTTCCCAACTCAAGTGTTTCCAGAGCCTTGTGTAAGAAAGAACAGGACTAAATACCCTCTCATACTATTAATCTGAACAGAGTGGAGTAGGCAAAGCCAGAAGTCATTGTTTTAATAAGACAGCACCCTACAATAACTAAGTTCAGTTCTAATAATTTTGTTTTAGGAAAGAGATATGCTAAAATGCGAAATTATATTTTAGAGTTTTGAACTTTGGAATTTCAAAAAAACTCGATTGAGAAAGAAAAGGTAACAGAGAAGTGCCATTCATTCATTCATTCATTCAACATTCATAGTGTGCTCTTTGTAGCATTGTGGTGATTGCTCAGCAAAATACCAAGAAAATTAAAATGAGGTCTATATCATCCAGGCAATTAGAGAAAAGTGAAGGAATTAAAACATGTCCACAAATAAAATATGAGATTTAGTATTCTCTTTAAATTTTGTTATAAACAGTCGAGACTATTTATAACATGAGAATTTATCTTAGAAGAAATTAATCACATGATTTTATTTTAAATGCCACAAGCTCTGAGATAGGTACTCTGGATTTTCAACATCTTGTCGACATTTTGATGTACAGAAAATGGCTAAACCTCTCTAGCCACACTTTTAATCTCTACCTACAAAAATTCTGCCCATGATAATTAGCATAACTATCAGTGTGGATACAAGCCCATGAAATAATGCAATTTGGAAATTGTTTTGCAGAACATTTAAAAAGTGTTAAACTAAATGAAAATAATTTATAAGGGGTGCCTGGGTGGCTCAGTTAGTTAAGCGTGCGCCTTTGGCTCAGATCATGATCTCGCAGTTCCCGAGTTTGAGCCCTGTGTCAGGCTCTGTGCTAACAGCTCAGAGCCTGGAGCCTGTTTGATTCTGTGTCTCCCTCTCTCTGTCCCTTCCCCACCCATGCTGTCTCTCCCTCTCAAAAATAAACATTAAAAAATAAAATAAATTATAAAAGTATATTTTTTGTTCATTTGCACTGACTGAATTGTGCCAAGTCAAATTCTAATTCCCTCATTTTCTCTATCACAATACCTTATTTCACCAATGAAAGTTTTTCAGTTCAACAATGAGTTTACATAATCCAAACATTTTTCTTTTCAAAATAATTTAGAGATGCATTAGGGAACAATTCCATTAATTGTTCATTTGATGTTCAATATAGTAACATGTCATAAAAGATTCCCATTATTAAAAAACATAATATAGATTACATTATATATTATATTATATATATCACATAGAATACAATCACATAAACAGATTGATAGATATATATTATATGCTATATATATAGATATACATATATGATATACATATCATATATATAATACATATGATTATACTAGGATTCTCTAGAGAAATTAAACCAAGAGATAGATATCCATAGATATACTTTTATATATCTACAAACCTATAAATCATATTTTTTGAGTACCTATCTGTGCCAGTCATTGTTGTTGGCAATGGGAATACTGCAGAGAATAAAACAAAGCCCCCTCTTCAAAGAGCTCACAGTGAACAAATAAACAGATAGATACATTTTTTTCTTTTTTGGCAGGGCAAAGTACTCTGGAGAAAAATTAAAGATAACAAATCGGAAAGGATATTCTGTGGTAATGGAAGAGCCTACAATTTTTAATGGGGTGATTTGAGAAGATAATATTTGAGCAAAGACCAAAAGAGTTTAGGAGTGAAGGAGGGGAAGAGCATTTCAGGAGAAGAAACAGCTATTCTAGGAACTCTAGGCATATTTTTGTTTAGTATGAACTAGGGACAGGAGGAAGGTACAAGCAGAAGACAGTGGGCAAGTGGGAGAGTTATAGGAGTTGATGAGTGTGTATGTGGGGTATAAATCACACAGAGTTTGGGTATCACTGCAAAGGTGTTGGCTTTTACTATGAATGAGATGAACAGTCTGTAGGTTTTTGAGCAGAGATGTGACGTGATTTGTTTCACATCTTAAAATAATCACTTTAGCTGAGCTTAGGCTTGGGGAGTGGAGTTTTGGAGAGCAGAAAAGAGAGGGCATTTGGGAAACCAATGCAATAATTCAGACTAGATATATGGTCTTGTAATAGGTCAGCAAAATTGGAGGTGGTGAAAAGAGGTTCATTCTAGATCAATTTTGAAGACAACAAGATTTTCTTATGTATTGGACATAAGATATGACAAGAAAAAAACAGAAGTCAGGAGAATTCCAAGGTTTTTGGTTTGTGGTACTTGAATAATGATGTTGCCTTTTACTTCAATGAAGAGTATAGAATAAGCTGGTTTCGAAGGTAAGACCAGGAGTTGGATTTTATATGTGTTAAATCTGAGTGCTTAATAAACATCTGCGAATACATTTGACTGCCAGGCTGAGGTCTCCCTGGCCTTCCTGTGCTCTAGGACAATTAGACTCTGACCTGTTAGAGATACTTTAGAGCTCAGAGGCATATGCAGTGGCTGGAGACACATATAATCAGTAGAATATGTGGAGGAAAAGACATCTCAATCCCTGAATGATATTGAGGATATTGCCAAAGGAAAGGGGAACAGGAGTGCTAGAGTCAGCGTGGTAGAAAGTGAGTGAGAAGAACCAAGGAACCTGTCCTGAATTCCTGGCTGCATTGGCTTCCTTCCCATAACATCATGCTTATCTTTCAGAAAGCTGACCGATTAGAATCACAGAAAATGAAAGCTTTCTTATTTGTTTCAAACTAAAATTGAAAAAAGGGATTAATCTTAAATTTGAAAGATGAACCAATGAATGAAAATTTCATTTGAAAACAGTGGGACTTTTCTGAGGAACCAAAGCAAATGTTTCTCTAAGAAACTGCCTTATTATATATAATATTACAAAAATTAGACAAAGTTCACATGAAAAACCTCCACAATTCATATTCTTTTATAAAAAAAATTTAAACTTTTATTTATTTGTGGGGAATAAGTTTAAGAATTCTCTGAGCTTTCCTCAATGGGTTAACAAGGCTTAAGGCGGAAAGCTGCCACAGGGCGAAAATGCCCAGGATAGAACAAAGCATAGAGCAGAAAGCCTCTTCCACAGGATTAAAGCCTCTGAGAACAGGTAGAGGCAGAAAGTCTCTGTCTGCTGCAGGGTGAAAGAGCCCGGAGCTAATTATCGAGAAAAATGCCTTGTTAACCCTGAGGTAACATGCTCTATCTGTTTTAGCCCCTAGAAAAGTTAAGATAAAGGCGCCTGGTGCCTGCAGTAAATGGCAGTCTGCTTGATGCGCTAAAATTTTGATTTGTCTTGACCCTAACCCCTAACACCGCGTATCTTCAAAAACCCCTTTTGTCTCACACACGAGTTAAGGGTTACTGTTTTATTGTTTCTTTCTGCATGTCCATCATGCATGTAAGCCTTCTGATCCTAATACATACAGAGTAAGGACACTTACTCGGGGCTCTTGTCTCCTCCCAGACATTAGCCTCTCTCATATTCAATTCTGCATCCCCTCTCTTACTGGACAAGAGAGCACTCTAGACTCAAAGCTTACAACATTTATTTTTGAGAGAGTGCAAGTCGAGGAGGGGCAGAGAGAGGGGCACGAGGATCCAAAGTGGGCTCTGCAATGGCAGCAGCAAGCCTGATGTGTGGCTTGGACTCACGAACTATGAGATCACGACTTGAGCTGAAGTTGGACACTCAACCTACTAAGGTACTCAGGAACCTCACAAAATTAATATTATTAAGTAGTTTTGAGAAAACATTTCTTCCATGGAAACAGGACAATCTGATATCAGAAAGTTTTGCTTTCAGATGAATGAAAATTCATAAGGAAGCATAATCAGGTAAGAATAGTTCTAGGATTTTGAAAAATATTAAGTATGATGAAGATGAAAAAAGATAGGAGAAGATAAGTATAGAAAATTCAGCATACCTATAATAGAAAAGAGGGCAAAACAGGAGAGAAACAATCAAGGAATGATCAAGTCAACTTAATTAGCTGAAGGAAAGCAGATACCTTAAGATTAAAAACACACACACACACAACTAGGCAACATCGATAAAGACACTGACAGTTAACCATATCTGTATAATTTTTTCTTTTCTTTTGATGATATAGTAACTTTAAAGATATCCAAAACAATCTCATCAAAATAGTTCCTCTTTTTGGGGCGCCTGGGTGGCGCAGTCGGTTAAGCGTCCGACTTCAGCCAGGTCACGATCTCGCGGTCCGTGAGTTCGAGCCCCGCGTCAGGCTCTGGGCTGATGGCTCAGAGCCTGGAGCCTGCTTCCGATTCTGTGTCTCCCTCTCTCTCTGCCCCTCCCCCGTTCATGCTCTGTCTCTCTCTGTCCCAAAAATAAACAAATGTTGAAAAAAAAAAAAGATTTAAAAAATAGTTCCTCTTTTTAAAGATTAGTTTTGAGGTAGAAACATAAGATGTGCTCATTATAGGCCCACCTCAGAGATATTGCAGGTTTGGTTCCAAAGCACTCCAATGAAGCAAATCAAATGAAGTTTTTTGTTTGTTTCCTGGTGCATATAAAAGTTACGTTGACAGTATACTGTAGTCCATTAAGTGCACAATAGTGTAGATGTATATAAAAAAAGTAAGACCTTAATTTAAAAAAACACTTTATCACTAAAAAATGCTAATCATCATCTGAGTTTTCAGTGAGTTGTAATCACTGATCACAGATCACCATAACAAATATGACAATAATGAAAAAGTTTGAAACATTGCAAGGATTAGCATATGTGACACAGACACACAAAATAAACAAATGTTGAAAAAAATGGTGCTGATAGACTTGCTTGACACAGAGTTGCCACAAACCTTCAATTTGTAAAAAATGCAATATCTGTGAAGTGCAGTAAAGTTATAGCACAATAAAATGAGGTATAGCATGCCTGCATACCTTCTTAACTTATTTTATATAATCACTATTATATTTTTTACACCATGTCCTGTAACTCATCTTGATATCCTAACTTTCACTATTGACAAAATTGAATGTAAAGCACTGATAGGGGAAAAAGAGAATCAGACATAGGGTAAAATGAGAGGCAGTAACTGGTAGTCAACCCACAATAAAAGCTTAATCTAGAGAGAAGAAAAGAAAGAAGAACCAAGAAAAGAGAGAGCTCAAAGGAAAAAAAAAAGAAGGAAACATATTATTCTGGTAGATAGAAATAAAAAGTTTAGTTAAGTGACAGTGTTGATAATGTTTCCTGAAATAGTTCAGTGGTGACGTATGGTCCAAGAAGGATGATTTAAAAACAATTGAACTGGACTGACACACAAAAAAATGCTAAGGATGTTGTAGAATCTCTGATATAAACTGCCCAGGATTAGGCCTTGTTATCTAGTGTTTAAGAAACACATGCCTAATAAATGTTAGTTGGTTTCTAGGAAGGATTTTCTGCAGCTACTAACATTAACATTTCATAGATATATAAAATGTCAGAGTTGGAAGTTATAATCTTATTTAATTCGCATTTTTCCAACAAACATGAATTGGGTACCTAGTGTGTGTTAAGCAGCGTACTCATCATTGATTATTCAAGGTAGTGTTTATTCTTTCCACAACCGCAAGAAAGTCACTAATCAATAGAATATATTATAATAAAGGTGTGTAAAAGGTGTAGAAAGCTAACTCTAACTCTGCTTGAGACACTCAGGGAGGGCTTCATGTGGGAGATGACATTTGAGTTGCTCTTGGCATTTGGAAAACTACTTTTCATCAGTTGATCAAGATTATTTTGAAAGATACTGAAAGAAACTAAGCAAGGGTATGAAAATATAAAAGATCGAGATATATGGAGGGAAGTTCATAGCATTGTTAATTTGTAAATTAATCCAAACTGCATTTGATGCATGAATATCCTCTACAAAACTCCCAACAAATGGTCCCCTGATATCTAAAAAGAATTTAGGCATATCTAGCAAATGTAAATTTTAAGCACCAAAATGTGTAGACTTGAAAAGAAATATTCTTATGACACACAAAACAAAATAATTGTAATGAGTAATAATTTTTTTAACCATGTCTTACAGTAAAGAATAATAACAACAACAAACAAGGAAAACAACAAACAACAAACAAGGAAAAAACAATAATAAATACATAATAAATAATAAAAACAACAAACAAGGAAAAAAAAGAATTTGAGTAAAGCAAGAAATATCTATGATCATCTATTCCAATCACCAACCTGAGGCTTGACTTGCTGTCCTTCCTGAAAACCTTCTTTGATACTGTTCGTCAAGTGCACCTACTCTCTGTGATTGTCCTATCTGGTTTTACTTGTACCAAAAAACATACTTGCACACTCTGTTCAAAGACTAGCACTGTTGGTCTTCTGTGTTTTTATGTACTTTAAAGACACAGACATTTTCCGATTCCCAGAAGTTACTGAAGAGTCCAAAGGTGTAACATTTTCCAAAGGTGAATCTTCTACTTTTACCCATATAATTTGCTGCAACAGCACTTTATTGGCCAATAACAACACCTGATTGATTTTTATGAAAATCAAATCTTTTACAACACAGGTGTTCACAAAGTAAATGCACAGTTATTTTTCTATCATTATAAAGCGATTCAAATGGAATTTTGAAAAAAAATATTTGCTGTTGAAGTTTATGTGTGAAAAGAATCTATTGCATATACATATTATACAACAACAAACTAAACTAATTAATACATTTATTAAGTTTCATAATAAGGAAATATATGAAAAAAAGTATTTCTTAAAGGCTTAGGTGCCTAACTCCAAGTTATGACTACCAGATTTAGAACATATTAAATTTTATTAAGTACCTGCAAAACAACTCTACTAACTTTATTTTATTATATTTTTTGTTTCATTATTTTTTTTAAGTAGGCTCCACACCCAACACTGAGCACAAGGTGGGGCTTGAACTCATAATCCTGAGATGGCTACCAGAACTGAGATCAAGAGTCAGATGTTCAATTGACTGAATCACTCAGGTGCCCCTGAATGTAATAACTTTAAGATATGTTTTACAAAGTTTTGAGGATATATTAAAATACTTCTAATACACAGAATATGAAAAAATGGTCATAGTCTTGTGGTTTGTAAGCAAATGGGTACATGATACTTTTGACACTAAAGGGTTTCAGTAGGGATGTTGACAGAATTACCAGATGGTTGAGGCAGGGGAAAAAAATTACCAGATGGTTGTCATCCTATATACAAGGAGGAAATTTTGAGGAATTATACTTTATTTAACATTAAATAAAAATTATTATGTAACAACATAAACACATAATTAATTTGAATATATAAATAATAAGCTCACAGAAGTAACTTTTATATTAAATTAAACAGAAAGAATCCATTTTGGTATCTATCACTATAAAAGTGCATCTTTTTTAAATGATTGAGAGTTGAGTTTGAAAAAAAATATTACATTGTGGTACCTGGGTGACTCAGTCGGTTAAGCATCTGACTTTGGCTCAGGTTTGTGAGTTTGAGCCCCACATCAGGCTCTGTGCTCACAGCTCAGAGCCTGGACCCTGCTTCAGATTCTGTTGTCTCCCTCTTTCTCTGACCTTCCCCAACTTGTGCTATGTCTTGCTCTCTTCAAAAATAAATAAGCATTAAAAAAATTATATATAAGGTTACTCATGGGAGAAAATCTATGAATGAATAAGTGAATGGGAAAAATGAATAAATAAATTAGTGAATGGATGTGTTAAAACACAACTATCAGAATCTATTTGAGGGGCACTTCTAAAATAGCAATGTAAGGAGCTCTGCAGTCTCCCTCTCTGGAAAAACAACTATAAATAGTGAAAATTACTTTAAGAAAACAGCCATTTGAAGTCCCTGGAAGTGGTCCAAAGGGCATATCGAAAATGGAGAAATGTTTATTTGAGGAAATCTACTAAATCTCCATAAGAACAGTGAGAGTCTGCGGCATTTGAGTCACAACTTATTCCCTTCCTTGTTCCCTTCTAGCTAAGCAAGATTGACATTCTATTCTAGGTGGATGTAGCCAAGAAAATTGTCTCCCCCACCCTGATGCACCCCCAGTTCCCAGTCAAGGGCCATAGTATCTACCCGAGAAGTTGCACACTGCAGGGGAAATATGTTTGACTGAAATAGTACAGCCAACTCACTAAACAAATAAAGACACAAACAAGCAAACAAACAAAAAAAGTCCCAGGAGTGGGAACAGGGATCACACACAGATTTGCTACAATGTTTTATCTGAAATGACCAGTAATCAACTATAAATTTATGAGACATGCAAAAAATACAGTAAATGTGTGACTCACCAAAGGGGGGGGGGCGGGGAATAGGCAACAACCCTTCTTTGAGAAGTCCCAGATGTTAGGAATATCAGACAAAGACATTAAAGGAGCTATGATCAGTATGTTCAAAGAACTAAAGGAACCATGCTCAAAGAATAAAGGGAGTTATAACAATGTCTCATCCAATACAGAATACATGTTAAGATACACAAATTATTAAAAACTAAGATGATTCTTGAGGTGCCTGGGTGGCTGAGTTGGTTGTGTCCAAGTCTTGATTTCAGTTCAGGCTATGATCACGTGGTTTGTGAGACTGAGCCCCACATGCACTCACTCTCTCTCTCTCTCTCTCTCTCTCTCTCTCTCTGAAGATAAATTAATAAACTTAAAAATTTTTTTTAATTTAAAAAATTTAAAAAGATGATTCTGGAATTGAAAAGTACAATAACTAAGATAAAAAAAATTCATGACAGGGGCTCAACATTAGATTTAAGCTGGCAGAAAAAAGGATAAAAAATTCAAAGCAATAAGGGCTGAAAAACTTCCCAAATTTGATGGAAAACATTAAACTACATCTAAAAACTCAATGAACACAACTACGAAGAACACAAAAAGGTCCATAACCTGACACATAAACATGATAATAAATGTCAAAAGCTGGGAAAAATAAATTCTTGAAAATAGCAAGAGAAAATAAACTGGTCATATACAAAAGACTCAATAAAATTAACAACTGACTTCAAATAAAAACAATGGAGGTCTGAGGCCGTGGGATGACATATTTGAAGTGCTGAGAGAAGTAAAAGAAGCTGTCAACCAAGAACCTTACATCTAGCAAAACTAACTTTAAAGAAATAAAAGTGAAGTAAAAGCATTCCTAAATAAACAAAAGCTGATAGAATTCATTGCTAGAAGACTCATTTTAAAGAAATACTAAAGGAAATTCTTAAGGCTGGAAGTGACACTAGACAATAATATGAACTCATGCGAAAAAACAAAAAAACTCTGGCAAAGTTAATTATATAGGTTATTATAAAAGTATTATCTCATTTTTCTTCTTTACCTTAAAGATTTTTTAAAAAGCATAAAGCAATATTAATATACTAGTATTGTTAAACCTGTAACATATGGAAGTCAAATATACTTGGCAATATCAGCACAAAGGAAGTGGGTGAAAGCGATGTTGCACTGGAGTAAGGAAAGGACACCAGATGGTAACTTGAATCCACAGGAAGAAATGAAGAAAATAAAAAAAAGTAAATAAGAATATTATATAACAAATCCTATAAATATATACTTGCTCTTATTTCTTCTCTCAGCTTTATTAAAATACATAAGATCATATAAAGTATTAATTATAAAAATGTTAAAAATTACATTTTTAACATATACAGAGATAAAATTTATTAAAATAATGGCACAAAAAGGGGCAAGAGGGAATAGATCTATATATAATTAATATTTATATCTTTTATTGTAATTAAGGTAATGTGAAAGTAGATTCCTGTAAGTTAAGATGCATATTGGAAACCCTAGAGACACAAAGAAAATAACTCAGAAAATGTAATGAAAAAAATCACTGAAATATTAAAACATGACTAGAAAATACTAATTTAATGCATAAGAAGGCAGTGAAGAAAGAATGGAGGAACAAAAAATGAGATATATAAAAAAGGAAAATAAAAAACAAATACAACCATATTGATAATATTAAACATGAATGAATTATAAATCCAATCACAACAGCAGAGATTAAATTGTCTTTAAAATAAACAAACAAACAAGACCTAAGTATATGCTGTTAATATGAGACACACGTTAGATACAAAGACAAAAGTAGATATAATTAAAAGGATGTAAAAAGGATATACCATGTAAAAAGCTACCATAAGAGAGCTAGAGTGACTTTAGTAATATAGACAAAATACACTTTGTTTGTTTGTAATATACTCCCCAATAGCAGCCACAATAATAGGGAATCTATCTGCTAATGAAATCTGGCAGAAATCAGGGATATATTGAAAGTTGGGTGGCAGAGGATAGAAAATCTGGTTGTTACTTAGTCTTTACGTGTATCTGTTTACATGCTACTAAAAGCTCATGTCCCTCAAGAAAATATCTCATACACAGAGAAAGAAGAACAGTCCTTTCATTCTGGGCTTCAGTTTGTGTGTTAATTTTGGACCTATGGCTGAGTGGCAAATCTGCTGAGGATGCTAGTTCTTTCTGCATATTTAAAACATAGTCTTTTCAACTGGCAATAAAAAAAATCTCTTGCTTGTATGTACCCTAGGGATAGCTAGTCTAGACAGACAGATATTAGATTCTAAGTTATGTTAAATTCAACAGAGCTCCTGTTCTTATTCATATAGATTAATAAATACATTATTCTAACACAAAGGACAAAAAGAATCCCTAGAGAATGAAAAAACCGAACTTCTAATACTTTGAATATACTAGCCTTTTACGAAAAAAAAAACTTTCTTGAGACATTGCTAACTTAGAAGCATTTTTATGTAAGAATCTAAATCCACACAATCAAAATGAATCTTTGAAGATATCAAACCAGTCTAATAATTTTTACTTAAAAATAGTTTCATGAAAAGCATGATGAGATACTATATCACTTGACATGCAACAAGAATGGCTAAAAAAATACAGACAATAACAAGTATTGATGAGTGTGAAAAAACTGGAACTTAAAAACTGCTGTGTAGCTCTTAGGGAAAACTGTCAATTCCACAAAATGTTAATCATAGAGCTATTAAATGACTCAGTAACTCAACCCCTAGATATATAAACAAGAGATCTGACAACTTATGTTCACAAAAACTAGGGAGTTCATCCATGGTTTAGTCTTTAGCTTTGTGAAAGCTGTTTCTACCACAGCCCTTTTTGTTATAGGAGCCCTTTTTGTAAATAGGAGGCTATTTTTTCTATACTCCAGTGGAACTGTCTTTGTCTTACTATGCATCTGTATTTAACGTTGATTTGTGAAATGGTAATTTCATGAAACAGGTTTTATAAGTGCATTAAATAATGATTTTTGGGTGGAGCAAAACCAAGATTACAAACTTCTTAATGATTACTGAATATTAAGAAACATTCCCAGAATAGTAATGCTAAGTACAAGAGATTAAGATTCCATTCCCTTGAAAAAGAGTGAAGTAAATTCCTAAAACAAATTTGAAATAAAAAAATTTACAACTTTCTGAATTATCTAACACAATAGTTTTTAAAACTTGATGTGTTACTCCCCTGTAGGATAAGCACAACAAAATAAGAAATACCTTGAGACACCTAATCAACTAAATTGCTTAATGAAAGTTCTCCCCTTGGTGCACCCTAACATTTCCTTATTGATATGTTTGCCTATATTTTAAAGGTTTTTAATTTAGGCTTATATTATCTTTCTGAGAAGAAACTCTAAGAGAACATTCTTGCAGAAAAAGCCATCATCAAAGTATCTAAAAAATAAATTAAAAAAAAATAAAAGAAAAAAAAAAAAGAAAGTGAGAACAGGAGAACAGGAAAGTGAGTCTAGGTAAACTCTAACAGCCCCTTTTTCCAAAGAGCGAAGGTTGAAAGTTATGATCAGATGTTTCACCATACAATGGACTAAATATGGAAAACTCTTAGAAGATTTCCTATAATAAAAATAAACACTGAATATGATCATGCAAATCCATTTTTAATGCAGTTGATTTTACTGACTTGCTTGTTTTTATCTAACCCTAGTAAGAGAAGAAAACCAAAATCATCATTTTGGTATTTAAGAGCAGTCTGTGGGGGCAAAGTTCTTTGTATCATTAAGAATCAATTATCCCACAGACAACACTTTATGATAAAACCAGTTCCAGACACGGCTGAGACTGCCCCATTCTACCGAACTCCTACCTTTTATGAACTTTTTCTACAAAAACATATTTCCTCCATTAACATATCTTTTAGTGTGATTTCTTTTTTAAAAAATTTTTTTTTCAACGTTTATTTATTTTTGCGACAGAGAGAGACAGAGCATGAACGGGGGAGGGGCAGAGAGAGAGGGAGACACAGAATCGGAAACAGGCTCCAGGCTCTGAGCCATCAGCCCAGAGCCCAATGTGGGGCTCGAACTCACGGACCGTGAGATCGTGACCTGGCTGAAGTCGGACGCTTAACCGACTGTGCCACCCAGGCGCCCCTAGTGTGATTTCTAAAAACAACCACTAACGAAAAGCTGTGAGGAGCCTGTTTAAAAAATCACGATTCTTTAAACATAGTACCTCAATTATTATCTTGATATAAAAAAGTATTTTTTCACACATGATGCTTACAAGGTAGGTATGTGCAGCTTTCACATTTGGAAAGAATGAGTAAATAGTAGGGTTCGGTTTTTCAGGGTATTGCTGACATTTACTATAAAACACTCTTAATTTATAAAACCTGACACGTTTTGTGAAAATAAAGATTAACTAGAAGTGTAGCAAGTTCATTTTTTAGTTGCTATATTTGTAAACCAATCCCATTCACCCACTAAAAAAGAAATACTGATGAAAATTTATGGTAAATCTCAAAGGAATTAAACTTGAAGGATTCAAGGAAGCTGATTTACCAACAGCAAAGTGTTAATGTTATCAAAGGAATTACCTAAATTCAATGCTCTGGTACCAAATAGATAGTAAAAAACAAAGTCAAAAGCAATTTAAACAGACTGTGGAGAATTTTGTACTATCCCTATTTACTTAGGTATGGAAGAGGGCTTTCAGTGAAATAAATAACCATAATCTTACCTATGAGACTATACACACTTATATAAAATACTCTCCTATTATAAGCTATTACATGTGTCAATTGCAAAGTGATTCTTTATGACAGCCATTTTCCTTATAAGCAAGTACACAGTCTTTCAAGTTATCATTAGAGGTGATTTAAGCTAAGTGTGAAGTTTTAAAATAAAATAGCACCAGCCTGCAAAAAATAGTCATTAATATGTTTGCCAGACTTAATAAGAGGAATATTTATATGTTAGCTACCCTTAGGTCTTTATATCATACGTATTAGTATTTTAGTAGTATTTATTCACCAATATAACAGACTAAGTAGAATTCATTGTTATTACATTGATCAAGATGTAGATTGCTTTTAGAAAAGTTTTATTTACCCTTATCCCTCTTCCCTTGCCACTCATACCAACATGTACACACATGCACACCTGTAAATTATAATTTCTTTACCAAAAATGAAAGAGCTCAGAGGAACAGGGAAAGAACCAACAATCAAGCACTTTAATATTCAGTTATTCTCTTTAATACAGCTAAAACAAAATCTGGTTTTGGTTTCCCTAAACTAGAAAGGCAATTTTTTGAATAACCTCAATAGGATAAAAAGGTTTTTAAATGAAATTATGACAAAGTACTTAAAAATAAATGGTAGATATATGCATTCTAATTAAAATAAAGAAAATAACTGAAAATGATTGTATTTTATAGGTCTTTCCACTCCATTCTTAGCCTGAAAACCACAAAGTCCACCTGAAATCTCATTACAGAGTCAGGAAATCACAATAAGCACAAATAACCTACCATTACGGGAAATGTTGCCAAAGGGACAATGGGTCCGGCCAACCCTATAGGTGTGGCTGAAGTCTTACCACTAGGTCTATTAACAGCATTATTATTTACTTAATTTTTATTCTTTAAAGGAATTTAAAATTATCTACATTTCAAATGCAGACTCCCTCAAAGTAATATTCATGAAACCAAAGTTGTGATATTCTAGTTATATATATTTTTTCTAACATAGTACATTAATGCATTAAAATAAGAGCTCCTAAGATGATCTCACATGCCATCATTAGTACAGGAAAACACAGTTAGTGCAAACAAACTACCCTATATAATTTTCAACCTGATTTCTTTCTCATAATAAAAGAAAAAGTGATGAACATATATTAGCATCAAGATTAAAAACACAGATTAATGTTCACTTAATGTCTTGCTTACTACTTATGCACTGCAGTACATCATTTAAACTTTAAAACAGTTGAACAAAGGCAGCTGAGTTGATATATTGAACCCAAAACACGTACTGCCTCAGTCTTATACTGAGAAATTACTGAGCTTTGGGGAAATTGTAATTTATACCACATGAAACTATATAATTTGTATACAAAAGACAGGTTGACTAATGGTTCCACTTGGATCCTATCTTCTTAAACTCGGTCTCTGTGGTTTCTATATCTGATAAGAACGAAAAGTGACCTTTCACCACTCTCGGGAGTGATTTCTATGCATCAGAGAGAAAAAAAAGGGGCGTAGGGCAAAATGTGGTTCAATATGGCAGCTCTGCTACTTGTGTTCTACAGAAAAATCATTTTATTTTGACTTTTTATTTGATTTGATTCAGTCTTGCCACTAAATCAGTACATTCAATTCCTTCTGCAATAAAATTTTAAATCACCTGCCTATGCATCTACTGAGTGCTGAGAAAGGGACAATCCATTGGGATTTATTGTTCCATTGCAGTTTATTGTTTATTGCAGATGGAATCATCATCAAAACTCAGAAAGCTAAGAGGACAAATTGTTCATAATGATTTAAACTATACTATAAATACCAATGTTTCCATGAACTCAAACTACCCGGACTTCACCTGTTATTAATAATAAAACTCTGTAATGCCCCTAGATGTCCATTTTATTTATTTATTTTTCCACGAGAACTGGGAATGAGTTTTTCCTAGTATATCATTTCTTTGTGAAAGTATAGTGACTGACAACACTAGGTGAAACATTCACTCTATAAAGTTCACAACATTATAATAACAAATTATAGAAAAGAAAGCATGGATTCTAACCACTTTGTCCTCCTTTGGGAAAGCATCCAAGGAAGCAGAGTAAAAAGAGAGGAAAAGAAGAAGAGAAAAACAAAAATAAGGCATATATTAATAGATTTTAAGAAAACAATTATGTATTATTTTTAAAGTGTTCAGACATAGGTATTTATAAGCATTGTAAATGTTTTACTCTTCCCCAAAATACTCATTGTTCAAGCTTTCATTGAAAATGCATCTATACTAATTCTACTATAGTAGATACCAAAATTGGGCACTATAATTTCCAAAAGTTTTAGTACTTGATGATTACATCTATATTTAAAACATTTTTCAGAAAGAAATCTTAACTCACTATTATATTTAGTCTTCCTATTACTGAAAAGACATTTTATCAAAATGCATAAAATTATATAAATAATTTTATCAAATTACTGTCAAAATATTTATAGTTACAATTTGGAAAAATCTAAGAATGGGAAATATTTGTAAAGAATAAAAATGAGAAAAAAGATATTAACTATTGTAGTCATAAATTATTCCACAAGCAATATTTATATGTAATATACGTTTCAACACTTATAATGTCATGGGAAAAAACAACACAATATATTCATACAATATTTTTGTCTCATGCCTTAAAGTGATGGCTTCTATTATTTTGTTCTTTTGAATATTTTGTCCAAATTGGATGGGCTTATAGAGACAGATAGACTACATTAGGCTTGGGTGTCTCCAAAGCAGAGGTACATCTTAGCTCAATTTCCTTTAACATGAGATTAACCCAGGTAATTTTAATATTTCATTAGTTAACTGTGTTATTATTGGTTTTCCTCAAACCTATCATGGGAATTTACAAACATTCAACAGCTATGGGTGCTCAGTCCGCATTTCCACCCTGCTAATTTGCACACTACTATGTACTGACAGCACCTTTTCAGATAGGACAGTACCCCTACACCAAATGTTTTTTTAAATATTTTGTATATCATTCCCAGGTCTCATCTGTGAGAATTCATTCCAAAACAGTGTATTTAGGAACACTAAAGATGAGAAAGTTAACACATAGTTCTTGTACACCTTTTTATGTGCCAGATACTATTTTAACCCAAGGTTGTTTTAAAAAGGTCTTAATATAACATATGATAATTAACTAAAGAACTTTCAGGAGGAAAACTCATGTGGTCATCAGAATGGCACCTAAAGAACTCTTAAATATATATCATAAAGACCTAGATTTTAATTTAATTATCATAATAATCATATACAGTAATTATTACTATCCAGTTTCATAGATAAAGAAGATGTTGTTCAGGGAAGTTAATTATTTTCCCAAGGCCACAAAGATAATAGTGGGCTCACCTTAAAACATGTCTCTTTTACTGAATATCTTAATTTTCACTGGAAGGGATATTTAGAATACCCTACCTGCAACTGAAATACCAATTCATTGGTAGGGAGATTGATTTTAATTTTAGCCATGGGTTTCTCAATTAGGAAAATATCCAGAGTGCATAAAGCTTCCATATTATTTTTAAATATAACTTTGTACTATGTTACACTGCATATATGATTAGATAATAAATGAAATTACTTAGAGAAACATTGGGAATTCTTTAGGTATATGATAATCTTAACTGTTTTATATTACACTGCAGACCTACATCAAAGAAAACTCACCCAGACATCCCTATAAATAATTTTACCATACTAAGATAGGGTATATAATAAAGTATATTAAAATGTATTCTAAAGTATTAGAATTTATCTAGTACTTCATAAAGAATATTTAGTTCTCTTGAATGAGCATCTCAGTGCCTCAAAAAGTATATATATTTAAAGCACAGGCATAACATAAGTAGCTCTCATTTAAGCCAAATAAGGAAACAGCATCAGGTGAGACTACATCTCATAGAGAAGATAATAAGTACAAAAATCCCCCCAAATTTAAAAAAGGGTATTTTGACATACTCTTTAAATATCAAAATAGTTTCCATGAGAGAAACCTAGCACTATATACTTTACCACAACAGTAAATAGGAAATTACTCTTATAGAAGTTAATCATTGCTTTACATATGTTGTCTTCGGTTACATTTAATGCTACCCAGTTCACCTTACATTCTACCTTCATTCAGTCTGAAACAAACATTGTAGAAACTAAAAGTTTTTTTTTCTTCTTTTTACAAGAAGAACTGGATATAACAACTTTTAAGAGTTTTCTAGTTCATGATACTAAATCCACATTTACTACATTTTTCAGAAATTAAATTTACTCCCACAAATAATCTGTTGGTTTGAATCTTTTGGTTTTTAATCATTTACTAAGATGCATATGGAAAGCATTTTTTTTTATTATTTCATCACTACTCCACTACTATGAACCTTATGAAAAACAGAAAATGGGAAAGGGGCACATTAATGTGTACACTTATGCCTGTGTCTACTTTCTAACACATGTATGTTTTCTTCTTGGCAGGTGTACTGCTTTTCACCTGCATTCAGAGCACCTCTCAGGCTCAGGGAACACTTACGTTGTTGGATCGCAGAGACACGCGGCCTCCACAGCGGGCACAGAACTTGGTGCGGCAGTAGGAGCAGAGATGGCCGCACCCATCAGCAAACTTTGTTTTGTGACAGATTCCACAAGTCGGAGCATCATCTTTGTGCTCTCCCTGGTAACGCCGCGCTTCTTCCCCTATCTTCCTCACTTGTTCTTTATAGCTTTCAAATTGTTGATGCAATCTCCTGGGCAAAAGAGAAAACGGTAGCAAACTAAGTAAATGACAGAAGACAAAAACAAAAATAATTTTTCCTAACAGAAGTATAGCTATTTGAATGAAACGAAAACATATAAAATAATTTTTCCCACTAATCTTACCTTTCAACTAATCAAACTTTCCAGTAAAAGGCCACTGGTAAAAAATGTATTAGCATGTAACCCACTAGTCTCAGTTTTGTTACTAGCAATGAAACATACACAAGTACAACATATAATCACTGTTTTGGTCCCCAAAGTGGAATTCATGGGTCCACTCCATGCCTCTGCTTCTTTTAGACAAATAGCTTTCAAGGTATTTGGACTAGGGAACTCAACACTTTACAACTACATTCATGTGTGTATACAACTGAAGCAGAAGTTATACAAAATACTTAAGCTAACTATATATGATGTACTCTGGTATAGTCTATCTCATTCTATTTTAATAATGATTACAGTCTAAAAAAAAGTTTGTCACAGGAAATTGATTCCCTGACCCACTATGTGAGCATGATGTATACTTGGAAAAATACCGTTTTAAGTTATAGGGGCACCTGGGTGGCTCAGCTGGTTAAGTGCCCAACTCTTGGTTTTGGTTCAGGTCATGATCTCACAGTTTCGTGAGTTTGAGCTGCACATTGAGCTCTGTGGTGACAGCACAGAGCCTGCTTAGGATTCTCTCTCTCCCTCTATCTCTGGCCCTCCCCTGCTCACATGTCTCTCTCTCAAAAATAAACTTAAAAAAATTATAAATTACAATGCTATACAATTTGTCTTCCACAAAATATCTTCCTTTTCCCCTATTCTTGGAGATTATTTATGTATTTAATATCAAGTGTTTGATTTCATACAGTATATAAAATATCACCTTATACATTATAATTGAGCTCACTAATCCTTCCACGATATGTGAAAAGTGTTAAACCACACCTTGCAAACATTCAGATTTTTTCTGATACAAATATTTTCTCATACAAATACCCCAATTTGTATGAGAGTTGTTACCACTCTTTACTTAATGGATGCAACCAAAGTTGTTGAGGCAAACCATTTTCCATAAGAATGTTCACATTTAATGTGATTCAAGTCTCCTCCCTTCCCCATCAGCCCTAATCCCTCAATCTTCAACTGCTACAAATAGAAACTATTTGCTGCTCTGTACAGAACACCATGACATCCAGTGAATCCCCAGTGAAAGTATGCCTTAGTTTTGTAAATGAGAACTGAGAGAGTTGTCCCAGGCCTAGCCAATAGTCATTGGCCATTACAACAATGGAGAAACTCCTAGGAAATTCATCTCTGTAACTGAGCAAGTGCACTGGATGTATTCCCTAGGACACAAGGTACACACACATGCTGTTGTTAATACAGGCAGTTAGTTAGCTTGATTCTCTACACCTAAGATATCTGTGGGAACTGGTACTCCCTGGAAACAGAATCAAATAGGTTATGTCTAAGGACTCTAGTACTTGAAGTACTGGGATTTCATTATATTTTTCTTTTAACATCAACAGCTCTTGAGCAGAATTTTAATAATTACTTTAAAAATTATAAAACCCCTTTCCTGCTTTGCCAATTGACAGTTTTTCTATTTAATAGCACACATACTTGCACTAGGAAATAAAGTAGTTTAGAATCTGAAGCCCTCCCCAATTTAAAGGCTAGCTAATTTCAGTTCATAGAAATAGTGATATATTTAATGAAAGCAAGAATGTCTGAACGGCTTGATAAACAATGCTATTTGGTACACTGAATTTTTTATAATTTAAGCACCATTAATCTAGGCTCAAGTTTTTAAAAAACAACTGGGGCTATCTTAACTACTTCAAAAGTAACCTTACAAAATAATATTGGAAATCTTAAGGCTTATATTAAAGAAAGTAATTATTAAGGAGTGGGAACAAGGAAATATCTCTAATCAAAGAAACATATATAAACTCTAAGCATAGAGGAAGTACATGGGTAGATATTTATTGTGAGAACCATCAAATCAAATGTATTTAAGTAAATATAAATGCAAAAGCTAGGCAAAGGGAAAAGATTCCCTATGAATTTACTTTGTAATACAGCACATGATTTGGTATAAGTGTTGGCAAACTTTCCAGTAAAAGGCCAGATTGTAAATATGTTAGACTTTGTGGGCCATATAGTCTCTTTGACAACTACACAGCTCTATTATAACATGAAAGTAGCATAGATAATATGTAAATAATAAGCATAATAAGTGTGGCTATATTCCAATAAAACGTTATTACCAAAACAGATGGTAAGCCAGATTGGACCCGTGGGCCAGTCTGTCATCTCCTGATTTAGTATATGCTTTATACTGAGGTATAATGGTTTGAAAATCCACTGTTCTTTAAAAATTCAAACATTGGGGTGCTTGGGTGGCTCAGTTGGTTAAGTGTCCAACTCTTCATTTTGGCTCAGATCATGATTTCATGGTTTCATTGAGTTTGAGCCCTGCGTCAGGCTGTGTGCTGGCAGTGCAGAGCCTGCTTGGGATTCTCTCTCCCTCTGTGTCTGCCCCTTCCCCACTTGTGCTATCTCTGTCTCTCTCAAAATAAATAAATAAACTTTAAAAAAAATCAAACACAAAATACTTTTATCCATCCTATAGGACCCAATCAAAAGGGGTGTTTTTTATAATAAATATATGCAGGGCAGTGACCAGTGAGATAAAAACTTACTCTGCTACAATCTCATAGCATTTTATTTGGTCACTCATAAGGCATTCAGCTTTTTGTCTTTTGGTTTTTTTACCATATACTATTAGTATTTCTGTACATGTTATCTTTCTTCTACCAAACAGTAAATAGCATTAGAAATGCACAGTTTAGCAAGATAGTTAAGACATATTTCTCCTTAGTAGTAGCCAATACATACTTGCTAACTGTAAAAATCATACACAAATACTTTTTTCTTAGTCCATTTTGAGAAAAAAACACAATTTCATACTGAAGGCTATGTATCCTGAAAAATCTTGCTGCCACAAAATGCTGAAAATACTGGATATTTAAAGGAATAACTTTAAAAAAAATGTTTATTTACTTTGAGAGAGAGATTGAGGACAAGCAGGGGAAGGACAATGTCAGCGAAAGCCCAATGCAGGTCTCGAACTCATGAACTGTGAGATCATAACCTTGGTGGAAACCAAGAGTCACTTAACCGACTGAGCCACCCAGGTGCCCCTAAAGGAATAAATTTTAATTCCTATTTGAGTTGGGGAGAAAGTATGGAGATCCTCACAGGAGAAAAATGAAACAGTAGCAGTAATTCAGAGATGGAGTATAGTTATGAAGCAGACCACTGCTCCTGGGACATGTACTGAGGCTCTGTGACCAAGAACTTCAGCTTTAACTTTCACACAAGTGAACAAAATTAACATTGTTGTTAGGTCACCACCAAAAATAATTGAAATAGAGTGTATGATATCCAAACCAGTGGAAAACATGGAATGAGGAAATAGTCAATCTCCAGAAGACAAGAATTGAAGCAAATGAACAAACACAGACAAAGCAGGACGATTAGAAATTATGGCAAACAATGGTAGTAACAATCCAACAGACATCAGGAGTCACAATATGTATAATGGACTACAGCATCATTAAAAGACAAAAATTAACATGTTAGATTTTTAAAATTTAGCTAAATTAGGTTTCGAAGAGATACACCCAAACTAGGAAGGATGTTTGAAATAAAAGAATGAAGGGGCACCTGGGTGGCGCAGTCGGTTAAGCGTCCGACTTCAGCCAGGTCACGATCTCGCGGTCCGTGAGTTCGAGCCCCGCGTCAGGCTCTGGGCTGATGGCTCAGAGCCTGGAGCCTGTTTCCGATTCTGTGTCTCCCTCTCTCTGCCCCTCCCCCGTTCATGCTCTGTCTCTCTCTGTCCCAAAAATAAATAAACGTTGAAAAAAAAATAAATGTGAAATAAAAGAATGAAAAAATATATCCCAGTGAAAGGCTAAGGACAACAACAACAAAATTGGGATAATATTTATGGCAAAAAGCATTACTAAAGATAAAAAGGATAATCTATTATTTAAAAAGTATTCATATAATTTTTTACAAGACAATTCTAAACTTAATTGCATATAATAATATATGAAGCCAAAATATAATAAAACTACTAAGGTAGAGAAATCCACCTTCATTGTAGGATACTTTGACAGACCTTTCTCTCTATAATTAACAGACCAGACAGATCAAAAATAAATAATTACAGGGAATATTTGAAAAACGTAATTAAGAACTTCATATACATATGCATATGTATTTATCTGTCCAGTAGAATAAACTTGTTAAGCTTATTGAGTATGATACTTGTTCACACATATTTATTGTCCTCAGTGGTAGAATACGTATTTTTTTTTCATGTAGATATGAAATTTTTCAAGCTCTGGGCCTCAAAAGTACTGAATATGTTTTATTTCTTAAGTTGAGTGTTAGGCACATATTATATCTTTTATTCTTTTTCTCTATTCTTTACATATGTGCTTTTGTATTATGAAGTATTTCACATTAAAAAAGGAAAAATTCAGTTCTATCTCATCAAATATCATTAAATAACAAATGAGTCCTATAAAGAAATGAAAAACTGGAATATATATGACATTAAAATCTACAAAAGAGTTGACCAATTATGCCTCCTAATTAATTTAAAGAAGAAATGTGTATGTTTAAATGCACAATAACTTTATGAAATAAATTCCCATTTTATTGATGAGAAAACTAATTTTTGTCTAGGGGTTTGCTTTTCCTTTCTATCTGAATATATCATTGTAAATTCACATACTTCAGATCTTACTCTAAGCGCATGTAAAAGATGACAACAAATACAGATTCAACTTGCAAATGAAAACGTTTCTGAATGCAGGAAAGTGTTAACTATCAGGAAATGTCAGTGTTTTGTCATGACTAATTGATGATACATGAACAAAAGCTGAGTATGAACAAGCCAAAGCTATGCTGATGAACTCAGGTCCTGAAACTCCCATAGACCTTTCACTCCTGCTCAATAATACTTTCATGCAGTTTCAACTCCCCTACAGTGCTTATTCCTAAGCTCTCTTTTCTCAAATTAACTTCAAGCTACTGTGTCCTCCTGAAAGACTCAAAATACTATTTTGATGATGTATGAACCCAGTGTTGGTTCCCTATGTGCGTATGCAGCTTAGGCTGTGACAGGGGGCCAGACCACAACAGGTGGGCAGGCAGCAACATGTCCTTCTCCAGTAGGCCACGGCAAGAAGGCTGGTGAGATAAGGTTTCTCAGTTGAGTTATGAGGGTCTCTAGGTTCTCATTTTCTCTAGGTTCTCAGTTGAGTTATGAGGGTCTCTAGGTTCTCATTTTCTCTAGGTTCTCAGTTGAGTTATGAGGGTCTCTAGGTTCTCATTTTCTCCATGAGACATTTTAGGAGGGAAGGTCTCTTCCAGTCTCTCTTCCAGTCTTTCTTTCAGTGGAAGAAAAATCTAGCCCTCTGAGTAGTTCCTAAGGATGACAGCTGCCAGGGGACAGTGCTCTCCCAGAAGCTGCACTGACATGCCTGGGGCAGCTCTTTGGTAAGTGCTTCACCCCACAGTTTATGAAGTCATTCACACAAGCATCTCCAAACTCTACCAGGACTTATATCCTCCCGGATGCTATCCCTTAGTGACCTGCACCCATCTGTACCCAACTCTCATGTGTATTTCCAATTCCTTCCTGGTTTTGGCAATAGTCCATATTTATAAAACTGGTTTGGACATTCCCACCGGGAGAGAATTAAGAGAAGAAAAACCATGCTGTTTCTCAGCCAAGAACTCTCTTACAGCTTCAATTCTGTTTCTTCATGGGCTTCTTCCCTTCCTTACAGGTAGGACTCCCTTATTCTTCACTGAAAGAAAGAGTCCAACCAAAGTCTCTAGCAACCTCTTTAACTTATTTCCCACTGTGTTCTTTCTTTACTTATCAGCAGATACTATAAAAAGGCGGGGGGGAGGAGGGAAAGAAGGCAGGGAGGAAGGAAGGAAGGAAGGAAGGAAGGAAGGAAGGAAGGAAGGAAGGTTCAGCATTTATTTACTCCCAGTTCCTCAACATCTACTTATTCTGCAACCTTCTGCAATGCTCTACTGAACTGTATCTTAAAAATCAACTTTAATGTCCTTTTCTCAATTCGTATTCCCCTTATATTATTCTGATATCTCACTCTGTCAAGATGTTGTCCTCATAATAAGTTTTGCCTTTGGAATCAGGATATTGTAGTAAAACCATAAACAGCATATGTATCTTTTGTATCTGATGTTTTAATGCTTTAATACATATCAAATATGTGACAGTGTTCTATTATGAATAATACATGGAAATACATATTTTATTATATATTATAAATGCCAGTGAATGTCAGTAAATGCAGAATTGCAAATATTAAATCTTTGTTGTGAAATTTATTTATATATTTCAATTTTAGAATTAACAATATATTCTTAGTGATTAGTAAGATTGACAATACATATGATCACAAATTTCAGATTTAAATTATCTAGAGGGAAAATGGTGTTATAAAATATGCAATACTATAAAAAAGAAAGCATTAATAGAGAAACCTTGGTTTTCTCTCAGGATGTGACTTTTTCCCCATCATTTCACTCTATAATAATCATTGTACTGTTTTAACATATGTGCACTCAACTCAAGAAACATCAAGATTCCAGTTGTAAACAGGTTGTTTGGGTGATTAATGGCACACATTTGAAGGATCTAAAGATGAATGCCTAAAAAACTAGATATTCTTTAAAAACATCATTATATAAATGCAAAATAATTTAAACAGAAAATTGGTAATGACATTCTTACATATTAATAAGTATTTGTTGATTACTTACTATAAATATGGTATACAGCAAGATGCTAAATGATAATGGTAGAATGCAGAGAAATTGTTGTAATTGGCACAGTACTTCATTTATTTCTATTTTGTATTTTTCCTTCCTCCATCCTCAAAGTGATCAGAAGCCAGAAGACAACTCCAGCTTTCTTCCTGGCTATCCTTTTCAAAGGACAGACTTTCCTAGAGTAGGAGGGAAAGGGAACTAGTGCTTTGAAATTCCAAAAGCTTAAGGGGCAGGTGTGGAAGGAAGGTAAGGGCTTTCCCTAGGATGAAGAGAGGGACAGGGACCAGGGTGGCTTGTGCATAGCCATCTCACATGGAGAATTGCTTTTGGATGTGCAAACAAGCATAAAAAGGCAAGGGCTTATGTGTTCCTTCCCAACCGTGGCACAGAATACATAAAACAGGGTACAATTTAGGGCCCATGAAGTTAGTAACACGGAGATTAAAGCTAGGAGAGTTCTTCTGAGAATGTCAGATTGTTCAAGTGCCTCCAATAGGGTGTCCAGGAGAAAGACCTGACAATGAAGGAAATTAAACATCTCGCTAGCCTGATAGGTTGAAGGCTTGCTTTAAAAGATTTTGACATCACACTCTATTGTCAAAAAATTAACACTAACCTCAATTCTAAAGCACAGTTCTTGATTCCAAGGAAAGTACAGTCTACTTAGGAAGTAAGTTATAGGTAAACACAAATTAACAGTTTATGACAACATATACCAAGTGGCAAGGAATGTAATTAAATTGTTCTGTAGGGTAATAGTTCTGGTTAAAATAACCAGGGAGATTTCTTTGGCACAGCTGGTCAAAAACATTTTTCTAGGTGATTTGGAACTTGGACTATTTCCTGAATACTAAATGTATGGCACATAGTAATGCTACTAGAAGTACTAAAGTAGGAGCGCCTGGGTGGCTCAGTTGGTTAAGCGTCCAACTTCAGCTCAGGTCATGATCTCACAGTTCGTGAGTTCAAGCCCCACATTGGGCTCTGTGCTGAGAGCCCAGAGCCTGGATCCTGCTTCGGATTCTGTATCTCCCTCTCTCTATGCCCTTCCCCCATTCATGTTCTGTCTCTCTGTGTCTCTCAAAAATAAATTAATGTTAAAAAAATTTAATAAAAAGAAGTACTAAAGCAAAAAAATAGGAAAGCATGCTAAGATAATAACACAATTGTGAATGCTCTCAAACTTCTTAAAAGTGTAAGTTGAAATCAAATGATCTTTTAGAGTCTTTGCATATCAGCAAACACGCATCCAGTTTATATGTTGTAATGAATGACAGCCCAATAACCACACTTACCTGTGATGTGAAAACATATGTGCCGTTAAAAATTGTTTTTTTGGCCCCAAAACAGAGTTGTCCCCTCTTTTTAAAATTTTTTAAATATTTATTTATTTTTGAGAGAGAGACAGAGTGCCAGCAGGGGCAGGGAAGAGAACAGAATCCAAAGCAGGCTATAGGCTCAGAGCTGTCAGCACAGAGCCCGATGCAGGACTGAAAGCCACAAACTAAAAGATCATGACCTGAGTCGAAGGTGGACGCTTAACTGACTGAGCAACCCAGGCGCCCCAGTTGTCTCCCTTTTAATAAAACTGTCTCTCTGATTCTACTCTTGAACAGAAGAGCAGTAAAATTCCACTGCATTCCAGTGAAAACTAATTTTTTGTAATGATGCTTGGTCCCTTATATTAGAGATGAGTTGGGAATAACCTCACAGTCTTTTAAACAAAAAGACTAAGTTATGAAATCTGGTGCTACAAAATTGTTGGAAGGGGGACAGAAGTGGGTTCTTAACCTGACCTCCAGGAATGACTCCTAAAACAAAAGCATAAACTAGTTACTCAGAGTTCCTCAACCAGGAAGCTATGGAATCAGAAAGCCACTGCCCAAATTGCTGGTGTTAGAATCCTACCACCTCAGCAGAGACATTCTGATCTGGAAACACCACCATAGCCACTTGGAGCCTGCTAGAGAGTCCAGAAAAATGATTGCCCAGCGTGCTGCTGTGGTCCTCCATTTAACTCCGTTTCAATTCAAGTTTCATACAAGTACATCTGACTGGTGGAACATAAATCACATCTGGAAATCTAGCTGCAAGAGAACCTGTGAAATTTAGTGTTTAGATTTCTGGCTTCTTCATAAATTCCCTAGAAAGATTCTGGGATAGATGTTGTTGACATCAGTATTCCACATTATCTACACTCCTCTGATTTATGTCAAATTTCTTAATTCATTCCACTGCACTTGATGTGAGCAATATCTAAGTCTAAGATTTCCTATGATATTCTCTGTTTCTCTCTCTCTCTTTCTTCATATACTAAATATACACTGAGTGAACACTATGGGAGCATTTTGCCTCCACCAGCAAATTTCTTTTGATAAACGCAGTGTCCTAACAAAGTTATACATACATATATGTAGCTATCCAGTCTATTGTATCTAGTAAGAAGGATGCAAATACAGCAAAGTAAAACTCAGACTCAGATAAAAGACACATATATAAACAAGCAAACAAACCAAAAACCCATTTTGTAGTGATTAGTTGCATAGCACAGATCTGTTACCTGTCGTGAAAACTCTCATTATTCCTCACTTGGATTATTTCATCAACTTTTTAAGTAGGCTCTGGCCAATGGGTTTCCTCACTCTAGTTCATCATTCATACACTCTAAATGATCTTCTTAATAAATTGAACCAATTATTTCAATCCATTGCTAAAATAGAATCTCTAAGATATAGTCCAGTTCCTCATCCTGGGGTGATTCTCCCTTTGCTCCCACTTATTTATCTATCAACATCTCTCACAAACCCTTCTCATTTACTGTATATCTACCATTGTATCAAATACAGTTCTTGATACAAGCATCAATTCAACAAACACTCATTGAGCTCCAACTATACAGTAGGCACTGCTTGAGTCTCTAAGAAAACAACATACAACAACGTAAGAGGATACTGAATTTTACTTATTTTATTACTTTATTTAAGGTGTTTTGATAAATATCAGAAAATGGTCCTTTTCCTTTGTACATAGGGATCATGTCCCTGTATTAGAGACTGTTTTTTTTTTCTTTTCAAAGCCTAACATAATTTTATCATGAACATAAAACTTGATCTAACAAAATGTAATCTTCTAGGCTCTAGAAGGTTACTGCTGCTTAGAGGAACAATTAGTCTTGGTTAAAATGTGTTAATATATTTTTGTGTTTTTTCAGATTATATTTTACAACTATTCTTATTTTAAATACAAGTTGTTTATAGGTGTTTAACATATATAAAATATTCTTCAAAAGGAATTGATTCATTGAAAAATTTTATAATACAGGTGAAATCACTTTTATAGCAGTGTATTTTTTCCAGCCTTGAACTTCCTTTTGCAAATTGAACCCTAACCAATTATTATAAAGCTACTTATCAATAGTTTGAATTTACTTAAGCTAAGTTTTCACTTAACACCAATCTGTAGAAATATAACATGCCATTCCTCTATATGACCATGTTAGCTTTCATTGGAATTTCACCTTTGTTTTCTCCTCCAACCCTTGTAACTATTTCCTGAAATTTAAAAAATGGAATTGTATAAGCTTGAAACTAAAGCCTCCTACATCTTTGCTAGGACTTGGGGATCATCACTTTGGAATCATTTAAATTCCATTCTCAGAATGAGAAAAGATAAAGGAAAGATTCCAAAACCCAATTTCAAATGGAAATATTTAGGAAAATAAGAGACACAGGAGGAGGGATTTCGAAAATCACTATGTACCATGTTCTCATTTTATAAATGAGAAAACTTAGACCTATTACTTTAAGTTACTAACATAAGGATGTAAAACTGGTTTGTGATAATTAGGACCTCTACTTCCAACTTTCCACTACACTTCCCTATCTTAAGAATACTCATTTGAATATGGCTAGAGGAAGAAAAAGTTACTGATTTGTAAAGGATGTTTCCTTGGTGTTCTTAAACTGCATCAAATTTATCTAAGGGGCTTGTTAAAATGCATGCATTTGGACTAACCTACAGAGCTTCTGATTTAGTAGCTAAGGTATAAATTCCAGGACCCTGACTTTTTAAAGGTCAACCAAGGTGATTCTGGTGCAGATTATCTGGGGATTATAATATAGTAGAGAACCCTACATTAAGGTTAAATTTGAAAATGAAGGCATTTTTTCATACACCTTTCATCACACTTGATAAAATTAATTTTCATCACATAATTAAATTTTAAATTTTAATCATAAATTCAAAATTTGGGGGACACCCTATACAAAAATATGCTGGAAAACTTTTAAATATTGCTATTATAATTTGACACCTATCATTTAAAAATTTATGATTTCATGAATCACAGATATTTACACATTATTATTTGTAGGTTTTGTTTTAATGTTCATAATAGGGGTTATGGAAAGAGAGGGATAAATAAATGAGGCATTTTTAGGGCGGGGAGACTACTCTGTATGGTACAATAATGGTGGATACATGTCATTATACATTTGTCCAAACCCACGGAATGTACAACACGAAGAGTGAACCCTAATGTAAACTATGGACTTTGGGAGATTATGATGTGTCAGTGTAGGTTCATCAATTGTAGCAAATGTACCACTGTTGGGGGATGTTGACAATAGGAGAGGCTATGCAGGTGTGGGGGCAGCAGATATATAGGGTAATCTGTGTAGGTCAGAGGAAATTTTCCCCTTAATTTTGCTGTGAACCTAAAAGTGCTAAAAAAATAAAGCCTACAAAAGGTCGGCCCTAAAAAACAGCTATAATAATATATATTGTATATACGTGTTATAATATATTTATATATTATATATATTTCCTAAATATTTCAGTAATTCAGAAATTTACCTCGGATATTATTGAATACTTTTTAAAATTACTATAGTTGAGGGGCGCCTGGGTGGCGCAGTCGGTTAGGCGTCCGACTTCAGCCAGGTCACGATCTCGCGGTCCGTGAGTTCGAGCCCCGGGTCAGGCTCTGGGCTGATGGCTCGGAGCCTGGAGCCTGTTTCCGATTCTGTGTCTCCCTCTCTCTCTGCCCCTCCCCCGTTCATGCTCTGTCTCTCTCTGTCCCCAAAATAAATAAAAAACGTTGAAAAAAAAAAAAAGTAAAATTACTATAGTTGAAAAAATTACTTTTCAGCTGGTCTAAAACCACATTTAGTCTGTAATTTAAATGTCCAGCAGATGGCACTAAAGATTTTAATTTTTACACTGAGTTCTTATTTAAACCATTTTTCTTTAAAATATCTAATGTGCTAAATAAAATTGGTTGAATCAGCAGGGGGTGTAACTTATTAGGAAAAAATGTGGTTTAGGAGGTTGCTGAAAAAGAACAAAAAAGAAATTTATAGTGTTGCAATTTCTGCTCTTTTGTGGAGGACCCTCATTTTATATGCCCTTTAAAAATTATATATTAAAGGTTTTGTCAGATTTTTTTTGTCTTCCATTTAGTGCTGTTAAAGATGTAGTTCATCCAATCAGCATCCAACAGTGTTCTGAAAGCACTGAGAGATGACACTTAGGAAAAATAAGAGCATAGCTGATGATTAGCTATTAGTGTTTTATTGCCTGTTACTTCAGTCAAGCATTTATTTTTAATTCCGTTTTCAATTTACCATAGGAGGCCACTCCTGAGTAAGCATTAAAGGAAGACATCTCAGGACACGGAGACCCACTAGCACACATTTAAATTTTTGCTCCGCTTCATCTCCCAAAAAACACCTTCACTGTGCTCCCGGGTGCTGTAAGGCACTGCATGTGTAGAAGCTTTGTGTGTTAGGCCTCAATATATTGCTTCTAAATTATGGAATAACAGCACTGCTTTCTAATAGTCTAGATCTATCCCAGGTCTAAAACTGAATATCTGGCACAAGAGGGAGTCATTTTAATACTTTGACAAGCAGGTTCTCTCATTCACAGCACAGTTCAAGACAAGAAAATCAAGTGAAAAGAAGAGAAACTATAAAGTAGCATATTAAATTGGAATGAAATTTTAGAAATAAATGAAGTTAGTTTTTAAGAAAATAATCTAATAGGTAATGCTGATGATGTCTACATCATAAATATGTAATTGATCAATTTAAATTCATGTAATCACATGCCACATGAACTTTTCCAGAACGTGCCATTTGGTCATGCTAATTGACCTAATATACAGAGAGAAAACTTCCATGTGTTGGCAATTTTTAAAAAATTCTTTTATGTTTTGTATTTTATATTTGAGAGAGAGAGAGGGCACAAGTAGCGGAGGGGCAGATAGCCACAGAATCTGAAGCAGGCTCTAGGCTCTGAGCCCCAACACGGGGCTCTAACTCACAAACCTTGAGATCATGACCTGAGCCAAAGTCGGACACTTAACCAACTGGGCCACCCAGGCACCCCCCATGTGTTGGCAATTTTGAAGAAGGTGGTGTCTACACATATGATAAAGCCAAAGTGTTAGGTACTTAATTCATGCCTGTACAATGCACCATAAACCTAATCTTCCTGTATTTTTATTTTCACCAGACTTGCTATGTTTTATTACTATGGGGAGGGGAAAAAATAAACCAACTTCACTTCACAATTGCTTTTTGGAATGGATTAAATATAAAAATTTAAGTGTATGATCATGAAGAAATTATTTAAATTCTATTCTTCAGTTTCCTATTTATAAATCGGTAATAATAATAGCGACTTCATAGGATTTGGGGAGGGTTAATTAAGATGATCAATGTAAAGTGCTTAGTACAGTGTCCAGCACACAGTATAAGCTCAATAGATGCTAGTGATTATTATTATACGCACACATAGATAATACATGAGAAAAGAAAGTACTTTGCTTTTTAAGTTTCTGAGTACACTTAGCTGATAACTTTGGGAAGCAGCTATGGCTGGCAGGATTTCCTGGCATATAGGTATCAATATGAGTGACTTAGATCATCTATAAATTGACCAATAATAAAGAGCAGAAAGGTCATCTTTATAAGATAAAAGTCAGGGAGAAAGGTGAGTCTGCTGGTATATTTCGTTTTGTGGAAAGTCTACAAAATACAAGCACTGGGGGGAAACACATATAATTTTGCCTGAAAAATTTTCAGCCTTTTTTAATGGCCATTTCTAATTCATACAAAGGGGAAAAAAAGAGATTCTAAAATCTGATATTTTAAAAAGGCTATTATCATTAGGCTATTTTGAATTGAATAATGTAGATTACCTAAATCATAAGTGTTCCCAATGCTCCAAAATGGCTGATGAATGACTGATATACAGAAAGCCTCTAACAACATGAAAAAGTTGGGTTCCCTTTTACTTTTAATATCTAATACATTTATGTACATTGAATGTATTCACAGTAGTGTGTTAACCAAATTTTGCTGCTTGCTCGTTTGAATGATAAAATATAATCTGGGATGTGGTGGCTGAAGGGAATCTTTCAGTGTAATTTGGACAAAGAATCACTACCTTAAATTTGTAATATTTGATCAGAATAATTCCTTTAAAGTGTGAATAGTTCCATGAAGCTCTATAAGCTGCTCTGTTTCCCAGAAATCACAAAGCCATAAGGGGGAAGTGAGAAATGCAACATTCCCTAATTTGCAGACAGTTAATGACTCTGTCTCCATGGACAGATCCTCTGGTTGGTCAAGTTCAGTGCTTACCCATCCCAGTTACCAGGCTCTCTATTTGGCCAACAGTAACAACCCTGTCTTGTCTGGTCAAAGGTGCTATCTCATCTACTTATCCACAGAGAGTGGGTAACAAAGACGTATCAACCCTCCTCTGGATAGAGAAAGGAAATGTACTATTTACTGGCTTCTTCCCCCCCAGGAAGTACAGGTGCTAACATGTTGCTTTGGTTTTGGATTTAATCCACATTAGTACCAATACTTCAGAAGACAACAGAGCCCAAGGATTCTGGGGCCAAGTATCCTTTCCTGGGCTCTTCCTTCTACTCACTTTGTGGCCTGGCAATTAACACTTCAACACTCTACTTTTCCATCTCTGAAATAGAGATAATACCTGCCTATTTACAGACAGGATTGTTGTGGGAACTAAAATAGATAATATATGTAAAGCACATAGAGAGGTGTTGATTTTACTAAGTACTCTATAAAACATTAGCTATTTTTAAAATAATATACAGAGAAAATAGTGAAAACAAATCAGATAAAGTGTCTGATTTTGTTCTGTGCCATCTAATATCATTTAATGGATTACAATACATAAGTAGGATTTAGAATTATGAAATAAAGTGTCTAGGTTGAGTTCAGATTTTTAAAAGCAGTTCCAGCAAATATCCTACTTTTAAACCCTGAATTAAATATCTGAGGACTAAGAAATGTATTCCAAAAAGGTTTCCCCTTTTTCATTTTTTAAAAGCAGAGAAATACAATCTTCCTGAATTTTACTTGCACAGTATCCTGAATTAGTCAGCCATCATTAGGTACAGTATTTTCTAAGTCATTCTGAAGTGGATTTCAAGACAAGTGACAAGATGTAATTTCCTTCCCATTATATTTGCTAATGGTGACATCTGTTTTCATCCTTTAATTAAAATACATTGTTAATATGCGTTTAAGACCTAACTATCATCTAAATAATATAACAGGTGTTGTAAATAACTTAAGTTCTTTTATCCCCATGAAAGAGATCATAAAGCAGATAATTCAAGTGGTTTTGCAAATATAGAAGTAAAATTCTAGAAAATATAATACTTTTTAATTTCTAAAACAGATTTGTACTCTGTATCTCTTCCATGTGACCCAGAACCCCTACCACCATTTAATCAACTCCAGACAACATCTTCTACCCTCACCAGCCACTGCCTGAGAATAATCAAGTCTATTTTTAAAAGTTAGCATCTTATGTTATATTTAGATACTAAAAATGTGTCATAATCAGCTTTCACTAATCACAGTGCACACAAAGCTAGAAATAGTCCATTTTACCTCTCATAATATTGCATTATCTATGAAAAACTTTGAATAATATCAAGGTACTTTAAATTTGAACTGCATTTAATTCAATAGAATATGCCAGAACCATGGACAAAAAAAATGTTGCAGTTTTTATCACTGTAATGATCCATCAAATTAAGCACATCTAATTCCAGCTCAATAATCTGATCAATTCTGCAGCAAACCATCAAAAAGAGAATGGTTTACTATACAGATGGTCCCAGACTTACAATGGTCTGACTTACAATTTTTCAACTTTATGTTGGCACAAAAGCAATATGCATTCAGTAGAAGCCATACCTTAAATTTTGTATTTTGATCTTTTCCTGGGCTAGCAATATTCAGTATGATACTTTCTCATCATGCTGGGCAGTGGCAGCGAGCTAGAGCTCCCCGTCTGCCATTCAATAATGAGAGAAAACAACCAATATACTTGCAACCATTCTGTACCCAAACAACCATTCTGTTTTTCACTTTCAGTACAGTATTCAGTTAATTATATGAGATGTTATTCTACCTCATTATAAAATAGACTTTTTGTTAGATAACTTTGCCCCGGTGTAGGCTAATGTAAGTTTCTGAGCATGTTTAGGTAGGTGAGGCTAAGCTGTCGCATTCTATAAGTTAGGTGTATTAAGTGTATTTTTGACTTAACAATATTTTCAACTGATGACGAGTTCATCAGGATATAACCCCATCGTAAGTTGATGAAGATCTGTATTTCACCTAGAAGTAGCACCCTATTTCATACTTATTTTGCTGTTATTTGTCTTGAGTATTTGATTAATCCCTTCTGATAGATCATCTTAAACTCAAAATCTGGGTCCCTTCATCTCTTACCCAACTCAGTAATTCCTATGCCAAGTCCTACAGAACAGGCAATCAATACATATTTAGAGTTTAATTTGGAATCCATTCAGTGGACTAGCCCTGAAAGACATGTTGTCAGTCCTTAACAAGAATCTGCTCCTTCTCCTTCTCAGTCCCTTGCAATGCCCTTTGCTCCTCTTAGGGTTAAACCTAGTAGCCTAACTGAAAATAGTGTAGCCATGCAGAGCAAGATTTATACTTTACCATCATCTAAGAATATGAATGCTAAGTAATGTTATGGTCACTATTGATTACCCTGTGTTTCAAAGTATAAATGGGGAAGTCAGGGAAGGTGTGACTGAGATGGTGAAATTTGAGCAGACTTGAGGGAGGGGAGAGGACAAGTCACAAAGAATGGACTTGGAAGAGGAAACAGAAAGGGGGAAGGCCTGAGGTGGGAGCCTGTCTGGGGGTCTAAGGAAAAGCCAGCTGGCCGGTGTGGTTGAACAGGACTGAGCTAGGGCATAGCTGTGATGGGAAGAAGGGGACAGTTATATAAATCTCATTATCATTTTAAGTATTTGACTTTTACTCTGGGTGAATGGGAAGCCACTGAACAGGTTTGAATGGAGGAATCAGGTGGCTGGACTTAAATTTTCACAGGATCCCTGTGGCTCCTATATTAGGAATAGGAGAAGGCAGGCTTGAAAGCAGAGACAACAGTCAGGAGGTCATGCAAGAGTCCAGGTTGGAGACGATGAAAGTTTGGCCCAGAGGGGCGACTGGGTGGCTCAGTCAGTTAAACGTCTGACTTTGGCTCAGGTCACGATCTCACCATTTGTGAGTTTGAGCCCCGTGTCAGTCTCTGTGCTGACAGCTCAGAGCCTGGAGCCTGCTTTGGATTCTGTATCTCCTTCTCTTTCTGCCCTCCCTGCTTGCACTCTCTCTCTTGAAAATAAACATTAAAAAATTAAAAAAAAAATTTGAACCAGAGCTCAGGTATGGAGGTGGTAAGAAGTGATCAGATGCTTGTTCTTCCTTTCATCTTGCTTTAAATCTTCCCAGAGCATATGCAGGTAGGCATATTTATATTTTCGTGACTGTAACATAAGTATTTTTTCTTTTAAAACCAATTCTCAGGTTGCATTTTCTACTTCATGCTATATGTTTTCTCACTATCAAAGACAATTATTGCCCAATCACACAAAGTAAAGAGTGCTTGGCTTTCTCAGGCTGAATGACACCAAAGAAAATGGTCTCTGAAGGAATTACCAAATAATCAGGGGATAAAGAAGTATGATGGTATGCTCTTATAGTTAAAAATATCCAAATTTATTTGGTGCTCTGTTGGCATCATGGATGAAGTACTCACCTAGCACTCACCCAGCTTCTAAAATCTGGCAGTTACTAAAGCATCATGGTAGACCTGAACTGATACACTGAGTCGCTTTAAAATTAACAGAAATTTCATTTATTTTATACATTAATAATATATAGGCAATGTGAATACACAATACTCTTATGTCTGGAAATCTTATGTTAAAAACGTTTCCTCAGCTCTTTTTCATTTCTTCTCACTCCAGTGCCAAGCACCAGTGGTCACCACTTTTGTGCCCATGGCACAAATGAAAGAAGAGATTATATTAAATGTTATTAGAATGCAAGTTCTGGGCGGGGGGGGGGGAGAAGTTCTAATTTTTAACATTAAAAAATATTTTTCCATTGTTTTTGTAATAGATTTCATTTTCCCTTAGATATTTATAAAAACCTAACCTGTAGTGTTCTCATAAAACTAACCTCCTCAAACACATTAAATACCTTACTATGTAGTATATGTGTGTGTGTGTGTGTGTGTGTGTGTGTGTGTGTATTTTAAACCTTATTAGATGACCCAAGATATAGCAGAGCCTCAAGGTCTCCATTTTAATATCAGTTCTCCTTGTGCAATGCTATAAATAGAGATATAGAAGGAAGGAAAGGGAAATTTGCTCAGATGTTAAGGGAATGTTTCTTTGAATAATCTCTTACATTTCCTTAGTTTTGTCGTTGTTGTGGTTGTTGTTGTTTGCTTTGGTTTTGGTTTTATTTTGCTTTTGCTTACCCTAAGTCTAGGAGAAAGCTTCTAATGGGGGTTCTCAGTGAACAGGTAGTGGACTAAAGAAAGGCCCATTAGAGCAACCTGTCCCAATTCCGTAACTCCCTATATCAGCACTTGTGAGTCTAAACAAATGCCTCTGGCCATCACATAAGGGGAACCAAGGTCTCGGATGTGGCACTGGGGAAGTGACAGGGCCTCTGCATAGTGAGCTCTGGGCATGGCTGCTGCAGCCACCACCAGTGTTGTAGGGACCTTCTTGCCAACATAACAAGAAAATTTTTCACAGAAAAGAGCCATCTTCAAGACAGACGATACATGAGATACTAGGAAACGGAACTGAGAAGAAAGAACAAGAAATAAAGAAGGCTCAGTGTGGCTACAGGCAGAGAGAGGTAACATTTCATATTAATTACTCACATCTAAAGCCTGGTGTGTACACTGTGTCTCCTGCCTAAAAATAATTTAACAGCCTGGCTAGGAGCACCACTAATTTGTCTCTAGGCACATCCTGCTGCTCACCTTTCTACAGAATCTGTGTAAGAAAAGATTTTTAAAGTCTACTTTAACCACACTATCCCTGCTTGGCCAAGTGATAAGACTGCAGGATTCATGTATAAATACTCTTGGCTTAAGGATAGATGAGTTATAGTCTTTAACAGATTGCTTTCAAAACCCAGAGGTTTCTGGTTTTTGTTTTAGCTTTGAACAGCCTGAGTGAATAGAAGTACAAGGGCACAAGACAAGTTGTTTTATAAATTCTAAAAAAACTTTGCTACCATCTAAGGCAAAGACACTCTCTTCTTTTCACTCCTGAGATAATAAAGGTCTAGAGAAGTCTTTCATCCAGGGTCTTTGGTCAGCATCTCCTGGGTAAGGGCGTTCCCACTAAATGAAAACAAGGGTTTGAACAAATTATCTGCTAGTGATATGGACAAGTAATATAATCTGTCTGTGTTTTATTCTCTTCACCTGTGAATTGAGGATAATAATTGCTACCTCTTAGGATTGTAGAGGAGATTACCTAGTGCAATATTTGACACAGATGTGACACTCAGTAAATCTCAGTTCTCTTCCACCACTTCTCTTTTCACAACAGCATGGTTTGTGACTTATTCTGAGCTCCTATGGGAAAGGGTAGGAGACTGTAATGGGGAGACCATTTGATGTAAAAAGATCTGGGTGTCAGTCCTGGTTTTGCCCCTCACATACTGGGGAACTTCAGACATGGCCCTCAGCACCTCTGAACTGAGCTTCTTTATCTCTATGGGAATGAAAAACTTTGATCCCTTAGAGTCATCATCAATTGTAAACTCAACAAATAATGATTGAGTATCTACTACATGTCAGGTGCTATTTGAGATGCCAGTGATATGAACAAGAACAAATTAAGTCTGTTCACAGGAAACATGCATTCAACTAAGGGAGGGAGGCAGGTGTAAAAACACATTCAGAAAACATATAATAATGTCAGGTAGCACTACACAGTTTGATGACAAAAAAGAGGCTAAAGAATAGAGAGTCACAGGGGCAAAGCATGCTTACAACACATAGGATGGGGAGTGGAGTTCTGAGGGATGTAAGAAACATGGCTGCCTGTCTGGGGAAGAGGATTACTCCAGGCAGAAGGAACAGGGAGTGTAAGCACTGAACAGGAAAGAGCTTGGGTTAGGACAGACAGGGCAGAGAAGGAGAAGGATTATAGACAAGGTCACAGTCAAATGATGCCAGGAAGACCTTCAGAACCATGGAGGGGACTTTCAGTTTTCTTCCGAATGGAATGGGAGGCCACTTCTGGGTTATGAGTGGAAAACTGATGTGATGAGGCTGAGAATTGAAAGGATCCCTCTATTTATCATGTGGAGACCAGATCCTAAGCAAGGCAGTGCAGCTACATGGTTCTTTGATAGAGTGCTTGTGGTGAGGATGGTAAAGAAGAGTCAAATTGAAGATACTTTTAAAGCCATCATACCATTGTAAACTACTATTTTAGCAAGTTTCTGGAGCTTATTCTATTTTTAACCACTTACTAGCTCTATAACATTAAGCAAATTACTGAACCTCCTTAAACCTTGAGTGTTAGGGACTAAATGTTTATACCTTCCTTAACTTCGTATGTTGAAGCCCTAATCCTCAATGATGGTACTTGGTGGTAGAGCCTTTGGGAAGTAATTAGATTTAGATGAAGCCATGAGGGTGGGTCTCTCATGACAAGGTTAATGTCCTTACAAAGAGAGGAAGAGACACCAAAGCCTAAGATCTCTCTGCCATACGAGGACACAGTGAGAATGCCACCATCTATCTACAAGCCAGGAAGAGAGCTCTTGTGGGGGAAGTAAGTCAGCCAGCACCTTGATCTTGGACCTCCAGCCTACAGAACTGTGAGCAATAAACTCCTGTTATTTAAACCACACAGTCTATGGCATTTTGTTATGGCAGCCTGAGCTGACTGATGTACTCAATTCCCTTACCTGTAAAAGGGAAGCAATAATATTGCTTACTCCACAGCATTGCTGTAAGACCAAAACGCTGAAAGCTACGTAAAGCTTAAAATTTTCTCAAATTGTAATGATTAATATAAGGGTCAATTCCTAGGAATAATAACTTTAAAAATTCTTAAAGTCTACCAGTGAATATTTAATATAAGAAATGTAGGTCACCTATAATTACACATGAACAAAAACAGGTCATACACTCACACAAAATTTAGATGAATGATAATAAAAATTTATCTGCAGTTACATTACAGCACTTGAGCATAAACAATTAATTCCAGTTATCAAGTCATTGATTGTTTATTTTTTCATAAAGAAATAAGAAATGTTTTACTTCTTTTTCTATTTGAGTGGATATTTTAAAAGGTTAGTCTAAAAAGAACAGCCTTCATGATAGAAGTCTATAAAAATAATCCTTACTAATTAAAAGAAAATCTTATTCGGAACTATTAGACAGACACAGACTTATAATTTGTTTGGACCTTTGTGCTATTTAGACACCTGCAGAAAGGATTTCCAGAGAACTGATGAGAATTGTAGATCTGGGCCTCATGAATATCCTGTTTTTATTCTTCCATTGTTAGTTCAGCAGAATAATATATTTTTAATTTTATTAAACATGAAATGCCAGGATGAAATCCCTTCACATAAGAATCCATACAGAAATGAAAAATTAAGTTCACCATCACCAGAACATTACATAAAGTAGCATCTCTTTTTCCACAAGACAGTATGAGTTTCCTCTCAAGATTATTTCTGAATGGGAGGACTTTACCCTTTGGAAGAATCCCTCCCCGCCTCCCTGGCCCTATACATATAAGCCTTTTTTCCTTTTTGAGAATACTAAAAGGAATAACTACAATTATATAGCTTGTATTAAGCATCAGATCTGCCTGGTGTCTATGATATCAGAGATGGGTAAGTGCTTATGTTATTTATGTCCAGAACTCAGATAACACCTTTGGAAAGTGCTTATTGTTTACAGCCAGTAGCTACCTAAACTGCAGAAAGAGTATACATACATTCATTACCCTGGCTCAGTCATCTCCATGATGGTGGCCTATCAACAGACACTGTTTCACTCTAATGATTTTTAACAAGTCATTTTGTTTCTTTGTTTTTGCCTAGACTTCAAACAAAGTCTAAAATCAACAAAGTAAACAGAGTAAAAAACAAAGTAAGCAAAATCAACAAAGTAAAAATAACTATGAATACCAGTCATGTAATACAATCCATAATGTGACATCATTTTTTTTTTAGTATATTTGCTTGGGGACAACATGAGGAGCCATAAGAGAGTGGGTCAGAGGAAGTACCCTACTCCTTCATCAGACAACTACAGGACTTGGGGTTCTGAGCTGTTTTCATGCTATGAACACTTTGGCAGTCTATGAATCCCTGCTCATATTAATGTTTGTAAGCATATATCACAAAATGTGTATAATTGTAAAGAGAACCAATTACACTGAAAATATTATACTTAAAAACAAATCTATAATGTAGTAATATGTATGGTCACTTTAAATTCTTGGGCACATAAAGGAGAATACTTTTTAAAAATAAATAATGGAATATAATATGCTAATGTTTATTCTATGGGTCAAAGCAATGGCCTGAAGGGTGATATCCACAGACTTGCATAGTTAATACATGGGGAAACTGTGGGCCAGGGAAGTCAATTATATAGAAAAAGACAGAACTGAACAAAAAACAAGGCCACTCAGCACTCACTACTGGGTAGAATTCTAGGTTCTGTTTGGTGACCAGACAAGCCACATTTTTTTGGATAGTCATTTGACCTGGACACCAGGTTAACTTGCTTTACTTTCTGAAACTTAATACGCCATTTTTCAATAGTGAGAGGCCATCAGATGCTTAATATTAAATTTCATGTGAAAGAAAAAATAGCTGAGAAATAAGTCTGATATCTGGCTCTAGATATCAAAATCCATCATTTGGCATGAAAAGTATTTTTATCTCTACTGAGCTTTTGGCTTGTATTTGGAATTCATCTCAGTGGAAAATTCATGTTGCATTCAGTGTTTTTCTCTTTATTCTGCTAAGCAATGAATCTCAGTTTTAACCTTCAAGTATTTGTTCTGATTTCATTGAGATAAGTGTTTAGCTCTGGCAAGGATATGATTTGCATTTTATTTGTATGAAGAGCCAATACTGATTCGCACAACAAGAGACGTTTAGAGTGACAAGAGCTGAGACACAAAGGATGAAATTTCCAGTTTAAATTTTGCAGGTGCTAAAAAAACAAAAACAAAAACAAAATGGGATGGATGACAAAAATACAAATGCTGCTCAAGAAAGAGCATAGGTTTAAAGAGACACTGCTGTGTATTTCACAGTGTTTTCTTCACAGACAGGGCTCTAAATATCCTTCTGAAAGCTAAAGAAGATATTTCTTTATTGATTTTGCCCTCTTAAAATTTGTAAAACAATAAATAACGTTTTATGTTTCTTGAAGGACCTGGGAATAACAAAAAGATGTGTTTAGCTTATGTTCTGGTCAGCAGGAGGGCCCTCTGTCTGTTCTGTTCACTGATCTTTCTCAAGGAGCTAGAACAATGCAGAAGTTCAATAAATATTCGTTAAGTGATGGTTGGATAGTTTTCTAAACTGAAGGAAGTTAATCCAAGAAATTTCCCCTAACTCATCTTCTAGCTAAGTCACACAAGAATTAAGCTACTATAGAGAGGATGTTGACATTGATTTTCCTGTTTCTGGGCTGGGAGCCCCTTGAGGGCAGGAATCATTATTCATCCTTCTAACCTCTTGCACTGCACTATGGTTTCCCATAGTAGGTGCTCCTTAAGTGTTAAATGAATAATGGATGAATGTTGTTCAGTAAGCACTACTGCTCTCTCTCCACCATACATATCTTCTACCTTACCCCGCACCCCAAACTGATATTTGCTCATTTGCTCATGTTGGCTCCATTACCTACAGCCTCTGTGTTTATACCAGAGCCTATTCAAATTAAAACCAATCTTCAAAGCTCTGTTCAGAGTCCACTTCCTTCCTGAAGTCTCCACTGATCCCACCCTCTTTGAACAGCAACAGAATTTCAGTTTATATATCATTCATCCTGATGTTTTATGTGTTTCTGTCTTGTTTGCAAAGTTCCTTTGTCTCACCAATTCACATCATGGATTCCCTTTGTAGCCTAATAACAGAATGTTCTGCAAATAGTCAATGTCCAATGAAGGCACAAGGAATATCAAAATACATGCATGACATAGTGGAATTATTGTCTGTGATACTTAGCATTGAGAGAGATCCTACATGGAATTTAATTTCCCTTCTAATCCTCAAATCCCACCAATAATATCCTGACTCAGAATTCTTCCAGACTCTGTCCACACCTTCCAGAGGGGTAAAGGAATCACCTTATAAGGGATAAAGGTCCATATCTGAACAAATAGTGTGAATGCCTTATTTATATTAAACCTAATAGGCCTGCACTCTCCATCTCCATAACCACTTTACCCCTTTGGCTCACACAGAATAAACCTATTCCTTTTCCCACATGATATTCATCCAAATATTTGAGGATGTCCCCTCAGAGTCTTCTTTTCCTCAGACTAAATAATTTATCACTTGGCATGATTTTGTATCCCTTCACCATCCTAATAGCTCCCCCTGAAAATACTTCAGATATCTATTCCATTCTGAAAGTAGGCCACCCCAAACTGAAATGAATTATTTAGGTGTAATCTTAGCATTCTTTATTTTATATGCCATACTTCTACTTACAGGTCCATCTCACATTAGATTATTAGTGGTCAGAATCATACAAGATTGACATCTATTTGAATTTACTGTCAACTAAAATCTCCTGTCATTTTTACATGTCCAAAAAGCTAAATTGCTCATAATTGTGTGGTTGTCTTATTTAGGCCAACAAGTAGGACCTTCCTATCATACCTACTGTATCTTATCTTACTTGATTTGGCCCATCTCTCCATAGTGACAAGAACATTTTTCTTCTCTAACTTACTATATCTCCCAGATTCATATCTTGTGAAATATGTAATGAATATTCTCTTCCCATTATAGGAGTAGGCAAAATTTTCTGTACAGGGCAAGACAGTAAATATTTAAGCTTTGCAAGCCATATAGTCTCTGTCTTGGCTATTCAACTTTGCTCTTGGAGTGGGAAAGTAGCCATAGACAATAAAAAATGAATGAGGGGAACTGTGATCCAATATAATTTTATTTGTAGAAATTGAAATCTAAGTTTCATCTAATTTTCATGTATTAAAAGTATTATTTTTCTTTTGATTTTATTCTATCTTTTAAAATGTAAAAGCCACTCTAGCTTCACAAGCCATGTAAGAATAGGTGGTAGGCTGGGTTTGGCCCATGGGCCACAGTTGCTGACTCCTGATCTAAATCATTACTGAAAGGGATGTAAACAAGACCTTCATCAAAGCCACTTGGCACGCACCATAGAACTCCTCTCAAATTCAGTCCTTCGTAACTCAGGCTTAGCAATAAATTCGGTGAAGAACACTTAGAAATACAAAAACTAAGATCTACCCTTCAAAGATCTGATGCAGTAAGTGGTTCAGGTGAGAGGTTCATGAATGAGTATCTTGAAAATGCTCCCTGGATGTTTCTTATGTACAGCACAAGTTCTAAAACTGGATTTTGCTGGTAACAAAAAAATCTGATTTTTCTCTTGAGGAGTGCCTTTTCTGTTTTTATGATGAAGTCCTGAAAATATAAGGGTGCAAGACAGGCACAGTCTTCATTACACAGTTATATTTTGTAGAAATTATTTATTATAATGCCTTTCTCCTGATTAAAAATCCCTTACGGCTGATACCATTATCTCATTCATAAACATAGATTAATAAGTGCTAATGAATAAAAATATTATATTAAAAGTAATTTATATGCTTTTCCATTTTATCTATTTTTAAATGGCAGATTTCAATCTATTTTATAAAGTGATCCAATAATTATCTATGTACGTAAATTTTAACAAACTATCTTGCTCACCATTATATTCTCAGTACCTAGAAACTTGTTTATTAGTACATAGTGAGTATTCAAGTATATTAACTAAATAAAAAATATAAGAGGAGTGCTAAAGGAGATATAAAATATGCAAAGTGCTAAAGGAGGAAATGGGAAGGTATGATAAACAAAAGGAACATGTCAGATTAAAATTTACACCAAAACTTTTGAAAACAATATTGAAATGCAGTACATATTTTCCAGGGAGCCACAATTCACATAGTTATTCTGAGCACCATATCTGCAACCCCCTGCTATGTCCCAAGACACACACACACACACACACACACACACACACACACACACACATTAAACCAATCATAGATCCAAAAACACAAAACAAAAAAGACTGGATGGTGAGGACAGATTCTGGCTGCTCTAGGATAAACTTTTTAATCCCATGCCTCAGCTTACTAGTGAAAACTAGAAATCATGTGACTGGCCCCATGCTCCAACATACTGTGAGAAGCTTCTGAGATACTTGAAGATAGCTTCTTCTCTTGGGGACATCAGGGAGAATGAAGATTCTAGGGTGCTGATCACAAGGTGGGCTGTATGGATGCATGTGCTCGGGAAAAAAAGCATTGGTTTCCATAAGCCAAAAATTTTTTTTTGCCTTTTTGAAAAATCCTGGAACGTATATATTTCGTTTTGCCTTTGCCACAGCACTAATGTGCAGAATTATAGCCTCTCAAATAATCTCAATCTGATTTTTCCACAAGCATGTTTTAGTCTGTCCTCACAGGCTCAACAAATCACCAGAGTCCTCAGAGAACGTGGCAGGTGAGCTATGGTTTTGGGGCTGCCTGACTGTTCAGGACCTTCCTGTCTTCGCCCTCTGCACTTCCTCCTTTTGGCACCACAGAATCTGTTGTGTTCTTCCAAATTCCTCCACCACACCAGCCTTAACAGCAGCAGAGCACCTAGGTGCCACTGGCATCTCTTACAGCAGTAAAATCAGCAGCAGGGAAAATTAGGTATAATTTCTCATTTCTCCCCCAACTCAGTATAGTGTTAAATTCCTGCCTCCACAGCATGACAAAATTACGTTTACTTCCTGAGCTGTTACAACCATTGCTAACCTCTACTGTACCTCATTAACTGCATTATTCCCAAACACTTCACCGTATCCTACAGGCTGGACCACTCTCTATATTTGTAATTATTTCTGGAGCTTTCTTCTACCTCTGGTTGCTTCAGTTCAGTTCCTTTCAGCATTCCCAATGGTGCACGCCACCTCATAAATTTGTTGCAGGCTTTGCCTCTTCTTGTTCATCACTGATGACACTTGCAGATCTGGCCATTTCTGTTCAATCTTTTCATTCTCTCCAGTTTCTCTCTCATTTACTGCTCCCCCCCCCTCCCAATCCTTTCACTTCTGCCAGCCTTACTGATATCTGCTTTCTTTCTCACACCTGCCTTCTGCCTTTGAGGACAATTCTAGCAGTCCCATACTTAGTACCTAAGAATAAAGGAAAGACTTCATCTACTAATGCTTAAGTGTGGTGAATTTTTATGAGCAAAATGGTTTCAAATCAGCTTGTATAACAATCAGCTGTACCATTTAGACTTAAAATTATTTTTAAAAGATCTACCTACAAAGGTCAAAAGACAAAAGAGTTGAAGCTAATATCTTGGCAGTGATTTGGGAAACGGAGGAAGCACAGAATAATGCTGAATGTAAGAACATGTCTGGTTCTAGTATGTTAGATACCATGGATCAAAAAATGGTCCCCTGCCCTCTGGGGTGTTCAATCTTCTTCCAGGCATGAACATTGTGCACTAAAAGAAGAAGAAGCACTTGCCCAGAACTAATACTAGCTAAATTAACTCTTGCTATTAAAAGAATGGTGACCTTTCATTTAAATCACCTTCTATTGCATGATCACTGGACACAGAAACAAGAGTTTGGGCTAACTCTGAACTTCTAATGATCATGCCATTCTGTGCAAGTTATCAATCTGTCTAACCCTCAGTTACCCCATCTCAGAAATGGAAATATTGACCTAACAATGAAGCTTTTATGAGAAATATATAGGTATATATAATAAGGAAGACAACAAGTTCTGATTTTTCTAATGTGTAGCATTAGGGATGAGGGAGGGATATTTTATATAAATTATACTAAAATGAGCTGGCCCAGCCCCTCCTTGAGAAAATAAATTTGAACAGAGATGTAAATAAAGTAAGGAAGCAAGTCATGCAAATATCTAAGGGAAAATATCCTAGGTGGAAAGAATAGCAACTACAAAGGCACTAAGGCAGGAATGAGTTTGATGTAACTGAGTAACAGCAAGGGGCCAGTGGGCAGAGGAAACATTAACAAGGCAGATAAAGATGAATATAAGGCCAGGACCAGATGCTGTAAGGTGGTATCATTTATGATAAATTGCATAAAATAAAATTGTACTTTATTCTTAGTGGGATGGGAATTGGCTAAAGCATCTTTTTAATTTTTAATATTTTTAACTTTATTAAAAAATAATTGACTGGTATGACTGCATACATTTATAGCATACAGTGTTCATTTGACATACATGTTTCATTGTGGAATGATTACCAAGATCAAGATCATTAATACACCCATCACATCACATAGTTAACTCTGTTTTTTTGCTTTCTTTTTATGTTTGTTTATTTATTTATTAATGATGAGATGGCTTAAGATCTACTCTTAGTTTACTTTCTAGTTTACAACAGTGCATTTCTAATTTTACTCACTATATCTACATAAAATCACCAGCACTTATTCTTGTTATATCTGAAAATCTGTAACTTTTTACCTTTATCACTCTGTTTCTTCCTCTCCCATATACCTCACAACCACCATTCTAGTCTATGAAATCATTTTTATTTTTTTATTTTAATTCCAATATAGTTAACATATTATATTAGTTTCAGGTGTACAGTATAGTTATTCAACACTTTCATACAACACCCAGTGCTCATCACAACAAGTGTACTCCTTAATCCCCATCACCTATTTCATCCAGTCTCCCACTTACCTCCCCTCCGGTAACCATCAATTTGTTCTCTGCAGTTAAGAGTCCGTTTTTTGGCTTGTTTCTCTCTCTCTCTCTCTCTCTCTCTCTCTCTCTCTCTCTCACTCTCTCTTTTCCTTTGCTCATTTGTTTTGTTTCTTAAATTCCACATATGAGTGAAATTGTATGCTATTTGTCTTTTTATGACTTGTTTCACCCAGTATAATATTCTCTAGTTCTATCCGTGTCCTTGTAAATGGCAAGATTTCATTCTTTTTATGGCTGAATAATATTCCAGTATATATATGCCACATCTTCTTTATCCATTCATCCAGCCAGCCAGCCAATGGACACTTGGGCTGCTTCCATAATTTGGCTATTGTAAATAATGCTGCTATAAACATTGGGGTGCATGTCTTTCTTTGAATTAGTGTTTTTGTATTTTGAGGGTATTTACCCCCAAATGGAGCAGTAGTGGAATGGATGGAGCAGTAGTATGCTTGCCAGATAGTAGGGTAGTTCTGTTTTTAACTTTTTGAGGAAGCCCCATACTGTTTTCCATAGTAGTTTCACCAGTTCATATTCCCACCAACAGTGCATGAGGGTTCCTTTTTCTCCACATCCTCACCAACACTTGTTTCTTACGTTTTTGATTTAGGAACTGGCTGAAGAATTTTAAGCAGGGGAGAGCTCATCTAATTGAAAGATTTACAGAATCACTCTGGCTGCTGTTGGGAGGGGAAAAATACTTATAGGGTCAAGAGTAGGGGCAGTGAGACCAGCTAGGAAGTTATTGCAATTGCCCTGGTAAGGGGGATGGTGGCTTGAATAGGATGAGAGCAAGGAAGGTATTGAAAATGGTAAGATTTAGGACTTATTCTGAAGGTACAGTTCACAGAATTTGCTGATGGACTGGCTGCAAGGTATGAATAAATAAGATTCAAGGGTGAGTCCTAAATTTGTGACCTGAGGAAGTGGGTAAATTACAGAGATTAGAAAGTCAGGGAAGGAGCTTATTTGAGAGAAGGACTTCAAGAGTAGTGTCTAGGTCATGTTAAGTTTGAGGTGCCTACCAGATACCTGAGTAAAGATGTTGAATAAGCAATTATTTATGGGTTTTAGATATCAGGAAAGAGGTTTAAGCTACAGATACAAATGTATAGTCTTGTTTAATATTCACATAGTTCTAAGATATAGGAACTATTATTATCTCCCTTTTATAGAAGCGAAAACAGGCTTGGCGAAACAACACAATTTTCTTCTGAGCATACAGAAAGATTATAATGAAAACAAAGAGAAGAAGGATCTAAATAGTTATAAATAGCTGGACTCATATCTGGGTTGGTCGAGTGGATAAAGCTAAGTATAGTTAATAGAAAAACTCTGAAAATACATGATGTCAAAACAAACTTGGTTACTGGCTTAGATTCAAGTATAGGAGTAATTTTAATACTGAATGACCTTTAAAAGAAGCCTCCAAGGTTTACAGTCAGTTAAATGCAGGGAGATATTTCATTAAGTCACAGATATATAATAGGCTCAATCTGCCAAGGATTTACCTGGAAAGCACTAAATAAAATTAAAGAAACCAAATACTTTTATCTTGGCTAACTACAGATTTAAAGGGAATACTGAAATCTATAAATATGTTACAAGATAATGATGAATCATTTATTACACTTGCGTGTCTCTAAACTACACCTAAATATCCCAGAAAGGAAGTTGTCTAAACCCTTAGTGTAATCCTGAGTTCCTCCCTCTACTTGCATATATACAACCACCCTTGAGAATGAGTTGAATGGAACAGAAAATTTGCTTCTCCCTGTACATAATCTTGGAGTATTTCCAACACAAGATAAATTCAGTTGTATTATCAGTATTCAACATTCCTTTCCTCAGTTTCTAATTCTATTGTTTCTCTCTTGACAAAATTTCTGATTCCTTTTCATTAAATGATTATTTAGCAACTACTATAAGCATGTTTAGTTAAAAGCATAGTTTCCAGACAGCCTAGATTGGAATCTCAGCTCCATCAATTACCAGGTACATGGTCAAGGGAAAGTCATAGAACATTTCTGTGTCTTACAGAAACTCTCACCTGTAAAATGGAGGTAATAACTGAATCTTCCTCATAGAGTTATTATAGGGATTAAATGAGGTAACAGGCAAAATCCTCGATAAAGGATTAGTATAGGAATCAATAAATTGTTGCTGTTATTTTTACATGTACTGCATTTAGCATTCCATGTGTTCTTGTCTCTAGGAGAGGAAGAAACAACTAAGTATTTCTAAAATACAGTACTTCTAAAAAGTAAAATTACAATAGTCACTTTTTAAAAATTTGACATTTAAAAGGGTTTATTTTTTAGAAATCTCTTGCAATTCCTACTAACAAAATTAGGCAGAGTTATACTTTCATATAAGTCTTCAGAAGATCTCAATGGGATATTATGATGTAATATTACAAAAAAATAATTCTTTCTTCCCACTCGCTGGTAATCCCGAGAGCAGATAAGAGATGAACTTTGGCAAAAGTGTGGTGCCCATTAAGCGCCACAAAATCACTGTCAGGCTTGGGTTTGGAGTAAGACCTGTTCAGCTCCAAACAATTCTCTTTCTCCTCCCTGTTAATCTACAGAAGACTTTTCCTGGACCTTCTGACTGTGGTGTGTTCTCTAATCACAGATGATTAATGAGTAATTATTTCAGCATAATTCAGATTAATTCAGATTAACAATTAACAACAAAAATAGAGGTTTTAAATAGACTTCAAATAAATACCTTCATACCATTGCTCTCTCCTATACATTGAACATGAATAACAATGTTTATGTTCTTAAAGAGGTGACTATGGTATAAGATGGTATATACCATGTCTATATTATAGCAAGCACATGTTTGTCTCAGAAAGGCATACGCTGATACAAACAGGGACATAACGCAGGTGTTGAATGTCTAAACCATATCTCCAAACCAAATCCATCATTTTAACTCTTTCAAATAGAACCTCACACCTGTATTTATGCAAGAGGCTCCTAGGTGGTCCTTCAGAGCCCAGTTCACCCCAATCATCTCAAACCCACTCTCAGCTTCTGAAAAAAATGTTTTATTGTATTACAACAGAGAAAGAAAATTAAAGTCTAGCTCTCTTGTCAGACAAAGCCCACTGAGGTTAAATCACTTGAACAACATGGCACACCTAGGTGTGATGAGTACCACATTGTCAAAGCCTTCTTTCAAAACTTTCTATCAAGTGGGCTCATCTCCGTCCCTCCACATAAACCTTCTTTCTCTTTCCCTTTCCCTCTCACTTCTCCTCTCCTTCCCTCCCTCGGTGCCTCTTTAATTTACGAACATCTTTCTATGTCCCTGTTATCTTTGCAGGGCTATAGTGGTGACAAGTCAAATGTCTGGGGGAACTTTTCTCTCTTAGTTTCCTGTCTTAAAGAGTGGGAAGAGCATTTAACAAGTTACTTGGAATAGACTGTGATATGGGCATCACAGAGGAAAGCAGGGTCCCTAAAGGAGCAAGCAAGCAGGAGGGACCCTGAAAGAAATGTAAGCAGGTCATATGAAAGGAAATGCCATGTAGGCATCTGCTTAATGGATGAATAGAAGAAAAAAAAACACTACAAGAAGAGAATGAGGAAGAGTGCACTGGGAAGAGCGACTACACTGTGCAAGGGCCAACATGTGGCCAAGATGTGTACTTCAGGGAACAAAAAGAAATTCAGGATGGGTAGAGTCCAAGAGGGGAAGAGACAACTGGAGAGGAATTCAGCTTCAGGAGGAGTCATACCTGGACACTCACTTGTATCTGGTTTAGATCAGATTTAGGTGAGATTATGGACTTAGAGTTGACACTGGAATGACTGAAGACTTTGGAGGCTGTTGGGATGGAGGTGAATGTATTTTTCTTGTGAGAAGGATATGAATTTTGGGAGGCAAAAGGGCAGAGTGTTATGTGCTGAACTATGTCCTTCATAGTTCACATGCTGAAGTCCTAACCCCCAGCACCTCTGAATGAGACCTCCACCTAAGTGGAGATAGGGGCTTTACAGAGCCGATTACATTAAAATATAGCCATGAGGGTTACAATCCCAGTATGACTGGTGTTCTTATAAAAAGAGGCAGTTTGGATACGGCCATGTGCAAAGAGGGAAGACAATACAGAGACAGGGAGAAGATAGCCATCTATAAGCCAAGGAAGAGGCCAGGAACAGATTATTTTCTCATGGTCCTCAAAAGGAACCAAACCTCTCAGCACTTTGATCTGTAACTCTGATCCTAGCCTCCATAACTGTTAGAAAATAATTCTGTTTAAGTCGCCCAGCCTCCAGAACTTTGTTTATGGCAGCCCCAGAAAACTGAAACAGATTTTAGTTCTTATAGATAAAACTAGCACAAACTAACAACTAGATGACATTCTAATTAGTAGTCAATGGCCAAATCACATACATAGCCCATTATGAAATGTAGCCTTTGACCTAGAGCAAAGGCGAGTCACCTGCCTCCAATGAGACATCACCACACATGGAAGGTCCTTCCTCTTATCTATCACATACAGACTACCTTACCTATTTTACCTGGTCTTTGAGCCCTGTTATTAGCTGACAACATTCATCAGTTCTTTCAGAGCCTGAAGATATGCCTAAGGTCCTGCTCTCCTTAACATTACCACTCCAGTTTTTAACATGCTTTGTACTTCCTTAGTTCAGATTAGGCTACACGATTTTTCATTTGTTGTTTCAGGTATTGTCACAAATACCACTGCTGTGCTTCCCATATTTCCTCCTTTTTACTACCTCAGCCAGGGTCATAATTTTCGACTCCCAGCCTTGTATTTCCTTGAGTGAGGGCCTTCTCTGACTTCTGAGGCTTGCTTTGTCAGAAGTGGAGAGCAGTCCTGAAGGAAGGGGGGGAATGAATACTTCCTGGGGAAGGAGGGAGGAAGTAATAAAACGACTATTAGCATACAAGCAGTTTGTTACATGTAAACATAGATAAATGAAAAAATAACCAAACAAGCAGGACTACTATTTGGAACAGGCTGGCTCACAGCCATGAATTCTGTCACAGGACAGAATTGTCCTACTCAGTCACCTTACTACTTACTTCCCCTCAATAAAATAAGAAGTATTAAGAAATGAACAGAAAAAAACCTAAGTCCGTGATAAAAAAATTCTGAACATTTTCAAAGAGTCTTATTAGATCTTGCAAAAGTTTGAATGCCATTTACTCATTGCAGGCGATTCTTCCATTGCAACAGTTCGCTGAAAGATTTAAAGAGCCAACATAAAATGTTTACTTTTCCATTCTGGTTAAAGGTCAAGCAAAAGTTATCCCTATAGCTCTTGCTGACATAGCTATGCTGAATAATTATATTTGTGCACATTGAAAATGAATATATTTATGAAAATGCAATTGTTTCTCTCTATAAAAACAATTAAAAATTCCCTCCAGGGGAAAAATTAAAATGTTATTATGTTGTAAATCTTTTCTAGAATCATTTGTAACAGATTTATAATATTAAAAGAGAACTAATTTACTTGAACTTTATGAATATACACAGCTGACCAACATTGGCAGCTATTTTTCATTTTGCAGGCAATTATTCTGAGATGCTGAGCCAACATTAGAGGACATCTAGTGGAAGGCCCAGGGGCCAATGGTGGTCTCCATACTCTCCCTTCACCACCACTAAAAATAGGGAAGAACAGGGAGATTCCCAGGACAATTTGGGAAAAAAGAGAAGCAAAGTGAGAAGAGGATCAGAAGTCAGAACCAAGAGAACATACAACCGCTAAGTGAGCGCTTACTACATGAAACAAAATGGAGGAATCTATAAGTGGACTCAAAAGTTGGCAATATATGCTGTATGAAACATATTCTAAATGTAAACACATACTTTTGAATTAGTAACAATGAGCAATGACTATTCTAAAATACTGTACAACCCAAAGGAATATTTTAAAAATTGTTATAATATCTTAAAACATTTCTATGAAACACAAATTCCTAGTCAAGTTTCACACTGATTCCTGTTAACCTAAAATTTCACACTACATTATAGTTTAGGAGCAACAGTTTTTCTTATAGTTTGAACATGATACTATTATAATGTCAAGAAAGATGTATCATTGGTATTCCATAATTCCTTCTGAATTATTTTGGTAGGTGAGAGCTATAAAAAACTAAGCTACATCACGGTAATTACTGGGGAAAAAAAGATTAAACAGGAAGGTCAAATATTTGATTACACAAAAGGCTCTAGAGCTCTAAATAATCACATACCTCACAAAAATCAATATTTTAAATACACACATCTATCATCTACCTAATGAAAATGCAAATATAAATAACATCTGTGTCTCAAAGGATATTAGTTACATAAAGAATATTGAAACAAAGAAGAAAATTTTCTCATTCAACAAATAATTATTCAACAAATAATTACTGAGTGTCAAAGAAGTATAAGGAATTATGCCAAGTGTATGTGGGATTCAAACTGAACAAGATTTAGAACCTACCTGGCAATTGAGATAAGTCTGTGATCACTCATAGTTTCAACATAAAGTGGTATGCATTGAGAAATTTGAAAGTCAACAAATTGGTAAGTGTAGAGGAGGGAAAAATCACTATCTGTCTTGACTGTTCTAGGAAGATATCATTAAGACACAACTTTTTAACTGGATCTAAAAAAAATTATGAATATGGACAAGAAGAAATTTGAGGAAGAAGAAAAGCATCAGAAAGTGAAAAAGTAGAAAGGCACAAGGTGTGATCTGGTAACAAGTAGCCCTCACTTGCCCAGAAAAATGGGACCTGTTGTTCCATTGTTCTGGGTGAATATCAGAATATAAAGTGAGAAGGCCTTGGGGCGCCTGGGTGGCGCAGTCGGTTAGGCGTCCGACTTCAGCCAGGTCACGATCTCGCGGTCTGGGAGTTCGAGCCCCGCGTCGGGCTCTGGGCTGATGGCTCAGAGCCTGGAGCCTGTTTCCGATTCTGTGTCTCCCTCTCTCTCTGCCCCTCCCCCGTTCGTGCTCTGTCTCTCTCTGTCCCAAAAATAAAAGTAAATGTTGAAAAAAAATAAATAAATAAATAAATAAAGTGAGAAGGCCTTGAAGTCCAAATCATAGATTCCACAGATGGAGACATGAAAGTTTTGTAATGGGGGTGTGGCGGATTTACTGTAATGCACTTAGAAGTTTAACCTGGAGGCCGAGTGTAGGGTGCACTGGATTAGGAAGTATCTACATCAGGGGTTGAAGACTTAAACACATGTCAAAGCCAGAAAGATACTGTAAAAGCATCTTTGAGGATGCCCATAAGTTCTAGCCCATAAGAAATTTGGCAGGTCCAATTTTCAGAAAAACTGGAAATCCAGATTTTGATATGAACTTTTCTAACTCAAAGATGTCAAGTAATTCAAAAGGAATTTTTATTGATTGTTTAATGAATGAAATCTGAATTCAGTCTATGTGCTGAGAGCTTACATGGGGACTACCAGTAATAAGCATCTTCGTGTGATCACAGCATGAATTATTAAGGCCTCAAATTAGATAGTAGCAGGCATTATTTATGTTTAACTGTTCTTTCTTATACTTTATTCAATTGATAAATTAGCTTTTAATACATAGCAGCTAACAAATCTAAGGCAACATGATTTAGAAAGAATTTAAAAACTGACATGGAAGCATGTTAGTTATATAAAATTATAAAATTTATACTTTGCATGATAAAACCTAATGGAATCATGTCATAGTTATATCAAATCACTGAATATGCCATATGGATGTCCCCAAAGATAATGAACTTAGAATTAAAAATAATAAATTGGGAAGTGAATATGACTAGAGGTATGTAGTCCTGAATGAAAATACTGTTTAGTACTACTATTAATTTATTAAAATGACTTATTAATAAATCAACAGCTCTATTTTAATCCTTTAAACATCTAGTCAAGAGGTTGTTTTCTCCCACAGCTAGTTTTAATAATGCAAATATTTTCAATACTTAGCATAGTTTTTTTTAAGTTTATTTATTTTGAGAGAGAAAGAGAGAGTGATAGAGAGCAAGAGAGAGAATTTTAAGCAGACTCTGTGCTGTCAGCTCAGAGCCTGACATGGGGCTCTATCCAAACAGCGAGACCAAGACCTGAGCCAAAATGAGGAGTTGGACACTTAACTGACTGAGCCACCCTGGCACCCCTCAATACTTAGTATATTTAAAAAGGAGGTCAGCTGGTACTATCTTAATAATATTTTCAAATGAAAGGTACTACTTCCATGATTTTTTTGAAACAGAATGATCTTCCTGCAACTTTTGTGTCTCCTACATTCATGCTAAGTTTTTAATAAGGTATGCTTGTAGGATAATGAATACCTTCAGCAAGAAGAGAAAGGAGCCTCTGAATGGATTCAGAGTCATGCTGTCAATAATTCAGGGATGTTTTGGGGAGAAACCAGAATGAAGAGGAGGAAATGTGAGCGGAAGGAAAGGAAGCACCAGTTTCTCTCTGTGCCTCCCTCTTCTCTGCCTGGATTTCCAGGAGGGTAAACACCCGGGTAAGTTCTCCTGCAAGGCATGGGTGGAACAAGATGGGCTCAGTCAGGTGGATGTGTGCCAAGAACCTGGCAGCAGCCCAAGCCCAGAAGGGCTTCCAAAATGAAGGTAAGTAAATTTTATTCTGTAAACTAGGTTACCAAGATGTTTGTCATTTTGCATGCATTATTCATCTATAATCTCTGAGCCTTTTGTAAAATTCTGTTTAAGTGACAAAGATGGGGGTCAACACTAAAAGAAGGAAGTGTGCCTTTACAGAGCTTCTCTGAGGACAGTCTGAGGGTTTCAAAGCTGATGAATGAGAAATCCTCACAGGGAAGGTGACTCTTGGGAATCAGGGTCAAGGTCAGAGTGTCATGCTGTGAAAATTCTTTCCTCTTTATAAATTTAACAAGTTCAGAGTTTGATTTTTTAATTTTGAAAAAGAGAAAACGGTTGGTTTCTCTAACAAATTAGTATCCAACTTCAGGGCAATCAAGTAAATACTTAAAAAATCCGTGAGATGGTTAAAAATAATTTGTAAAGGAATCTTGATTTATTTTTTAGGCATCCATATAACTGTGCTCATACTAAGTGAACCTCTGCATGGGTGACAAAGTATGGTCCTCAAAAGTCACAATAACTGTTCTTGAGGCTGGTGTCTAAAACAAATGACCACTTGTACTTTTTCCTAGGGTGACCATATTCCCAGTTTCTCTGGTACAGTCTCTGTTAACATTTCTTATCTTGGTGCAATTATTTCTTTTTCTCTCAAAAGTATCCCCATTTGGACATCATATATTATATATATATATATATGTATATATATAACTAATAGCTGGAGTTATCTGCATAACAGCCATAAGTCATAGAATCTGACCCCGAATTTATTGTATCCAAGCACTGCTAAAGACTCTCCTCCAATTAAATGATATTTTCAGCAATCTTGTTGGCATGGTATTTCCTACATTTGGCTTATTTATTGGTTATATGGCTAGCGATGTATAAAACAGTGAATTCAAACCATGATACCTCAGCACCAATTGCAACTCACCAGTTTAGGAGGCCACACCTGAATTTGTGCATTTGAAAATCTTAGGTATTGCTTTAAAACTGTATCTACAGTTTACTTTGCATGCTTTTGTGGTTATTAGAAAAGGTAACGTAGATTATAAATTGTATTTTCCTTGTTTTAGCTGCCATAAAACTGAGAATAATTTCAGAAACTAGCTATATAAATCAGTTTCCTAAGCATATTTTACTATCTACTCTATATTTTGGAAGATCTATTTGCTTATTTATCCTTAATTTTCTTATTTTCTGTTATGTTCAACTTAGAAGCCACTTCAACTCCTTTTGTAAATTTTAATTTTTTTAATATTAATTTATTTTTGAGAGACAGAGAAAGACAGAGTGTGAGTGGGGGAGGGGCAGAGAGAGAGGGAGACACAGGATCTGAAGCAGGCTCTAAACACACAGTCCAACCGGAACCCAGGAACAGAGAACCATGAGATCATGACCTGAGCTGAAGTCAGATGCTTAACCGACTGAGCCACCCAGGCACCTTTCCTTTCGGAAATTTTAAAATATTACATAAATATTAAAATCAAGAATTCAAACAAATATTCTAATTCCTCCTTTCATTCTAGAAATAATTATCACATTTGTGATTAAGGGGACAAAGGCTAGCTTGTAAGGTTGGTAGGATGGAAGTAAGCTTAAAGGCAAAAGATTCATTCACTTTCTAAAGTCAAAATATGACAGGAAAAAGTCATCTGTCTTGTTAGTCTGGAAGAGAAAAAAAATCACAGCAACTGTTTCAATTTTGCATAATAATGCAAAGAGTATCCCTTTATAGTACTTTTGAAAATGACTTTGGGCCACTGATAGAAATACAAACTCTGTGACTTTGGACAAGATAATTCCTTCCCTCAGCCTCAGTTTCTTCATCTTTAAAATGGGGTTAACACTTCCTTCATGTACTTGTTGTGAAAACTCAATATAATAATATATAAGGAACACCTAGGAGAGTGCACATGCTTATTACATGGCAACTGTTGTTCTTATTTTATAAAGCAAGAGAAGTGGCTCCTTACCCGTCACAAAGACTGCATCTCAAGACCTCTGTGAATTCCCTAATTCTCAAAAGTTTCTCAATTACATCACGCAGAAAATAGGATTTGGGGACTAGTTTTCAGAATTACCCTTGCTTCATTGCATTTTGAGAATATGGTAACCTTATTCTTGTCACATAGATTAACCGCTGTGAGATCTGATGTCCTACTCTAAGTTTTTGCAAATCTGAATTTATTTCCTGGTTCAGAAGCATTATTTTCTTATACCTCTTCATGTTCTTTTCTCTTCCAACACCAGACATCAGAGTTTGCTTGATTTCTAGGACTGTTCTCCAACAAAGGAATGAAATGTACCACACTTTAGGAGAGTAATTACATATGCTTTTCTTTAGGAGCAAAATTCATAAATTTTCAGTGAGATGCTAAGAAGATTCTGGGTAGATGGCAAGATTCCCTCACTCATTTTAATCTTGACTCCTGCTCTTCTCATCCAAATTGTGCAAGTGATCCAAATCTGTGCCTGAAAAGTGACAAATTACTACGAGAAATGGGCTAGTTAGGTGACTCATAAAGAATGAAACTAAGAAATATTAAACCAAAAAAAGCCAAGAGTCTACTAATCCTCTGGTTTTTTTTCCTTAGAAGCTTCATAAACACAGAAAGAAATACAACATAGATATGATATCTGGCATATCAGCTCAGAAGAGACTATGGTACAAAGACTTCCATGTGAACAAGAGTTGTTATTACATATGTGGAAGCCATGGAGGAAGAGAAGTACAGTCTTAAGAGTCTCTGCTCAGGGTGAGGAATGAAGGGCTTGGGGGCAATTTAGAGAGAGAAACCAGACCTAAGCCAAGGCTGATTAGGCTTCATGCTAAATTCTGAAAGAAACTTTTTTAGAGAGAGCCCTGGTTCCTGGACTTAAACTTGGAGCATTCTCTTCAGGAAGTAGAGGCCATCTTTAAAGAAAAGCATAAGATCAGTTTTTCTTGTTTCCCCAGCCAGCAGTCCATCATAAATGGATTAAATGACATTTATCCTCTGGTCTGACAGAGCAGAACTACTGTAATTGCAGTGGCATTCCCACAGAAGCAAAGTCTATTGATGCAACCTTGTGGTTTCTCTTTTCACAGGAGGGGTGTATGTTTACAAACACCCAGGTAAATAAAATGTCATGCAGGACTATGTGTCACACTATTAGTCAAGCAACGATTTGATCAATAATGAAGAGAATAATACATATTCAAAATTATACATGCTTTACATATAGCATCTTTTTCAGTTCTCACTGAAACCCAATAAATTGCATATTACTTTCATACATAAGGAAACTGAGATTAAATGATTCACAAAAAAGTGGTATAACCAGCAAATGGCAAAACTGAAGTATAAAATCTAGGTTAGTCAAATGTCAAACTCTACAATCTTTACAGTACACCATGCTTACCCTCCAGAGAAATCTAAGTGATAAATATTTTCTACTTTTAATAGATTAAAAGGAAGTTAAAGCAGGAGATCAAGGAGTGCCCAGCAGAGGATGTAGGTCTGTAGAGAAAAAGGCTAGCTGTAAAAATTTCCAGGATTCTCTTGGGGACTTCAGTCACTATTTCTCACTGTTACTATGGTCCTTCTTCTTCTTTTTTTTTTTTTTTTTTAACATTTATTCATTTTTGAGAAACAGCGAGAGACAGTGTGAGTGGGGGAAGGGCAGAGAGAGAGGGAGACACAGAATCGGAAGCAGGCTCCAGGCTCTGAGCTGTCAGCACAGAGCCCGATGCGGGGCTCAAACTCACGGACCCCAAGATCATGACCTGAGCCAAAGTCGGACGCTTAACCTACTGAGCCACCCAGGCGCCCCAATGTTTATTTATTTTTGAGAGAGATGCTGAGACAGAGAGACAGAGAGGCAGAGCATGAATGGGGGAGGGGCAGTGAGAGAGGGAGACGCACAATCCAAAGCAGGCGCCAGGCTCCAAGCTGTCAGCACAGAGACTGATGTGGGGCTGGAACTCACAGAGTGTGAGATTATGACCTGAGCCCAAGTTGGAAGCTTAGCCAACTGAGCCACCCAGGTGCCCCACTATTGTCCTTCTTTATCAGACTCCCTGGAATTTGGCAAAACACTCTTAAGCAGTATGTCTTAAGCAACCCAGACTGGGTTCTCTGACTTCAATGGAAAACATGCCACTACACACATGTACTACTGAGGCAGCAGTCTCCCAACTGATAGTGCAGCTAATGGGAGGAGCTCCAAATGCCTCTAATGTTGTAAGGACTACACTTTCATCCTGAGTGAGACAGACCAGCATTTTGTTTGAAAAAATGCAGCTGTGCTGGAGAGCAATTCAACAGAGTTTTAACCACTTGAAACTTAATTATGCATACCACTGTCTTACCAATAAGTAGATGCAGAATTCTAGGAGATTTACTATAGATTATGGTATTTTATCAAAGCATAATATATCATGAAGAGTGCATAAAAAGTATTCATTTGTTTCCCCCTTCTTGGATCCACAATGAATCTGTCAGCACCATTTTTTTTAAAAAACTTCTTTGACCATCTAAAAGATCTGTGGATCACCTTGGGGTGCATTAGATTAAAAAAACAACTAAATGGTCACTAAACTATACAATGCTTTGCAAAATAAAGTGCTAATTAGACTATAAAAGGAGATTGCATTAAAATAATTATAATTTATTTCAATAAGCTTTTATTGGAACAGAAAGTACATTTAAATTTATTGGGATCTTACCATCCCTGGGGTCAGTGACCACTACTGTCCTGTAGCTTCTCAGTCTTATGACCTGGAATTCTCTCTGTAAGAGTGTTCCCAGGCTTGTCTTCTGAGATCCAAAGCCAGTGTCTCAGGACCCTGCCTCCACAATCCCACAAACCATGGCTAGGCATCACTCAAGCTTTGTGAGGCAGTGGTTAGAACATAGCCTCTATTGCCAGAGTGCCCAGATTTAAATTCTGGCTCTGCTACTTACCAGCTGTGTGACCTTTGACAAGTTACTTATCTTTTCTAGGCCTCTGTTTAAAATGAGTTAGTAAGGGGGCGCCTGGGTGGCGCAGTCGGTTGAGCGTCCGACTTCAGCCAGGTCACGATCTCGCGGTCCGGGAGTTCGAGCCCCGCATCAGGCTCTGGGCTGATGGCTCGGAGCCTGGAGCCTGTTTCCGATTCTGTGTCTCCCTCTCTCTCTGCCCCTCCCCCGTTCAAGCTCTGTCTCTCTCTGTCCCAAAAATAAATAAACGTTGAAAAAAAAAATAATAAAAAAAATAAAATGAGTTAGTAGGGGCACCTAGATGGCTCAGTTGGTTAAATGCTAATCTGATTCTTGATTTTGGCTCAGGTCATGATCACATGGTTCATGGGTTCAAGCCTCACATCAGGCTCCATGCTGACAGCGCAGAGACTGCTTGGAATTCTCTCTCTCCCTCTCTTTGCCCCTCTTTTGCTCACATGTGCATGCTTCCCCCTGCCTCTCAAAATAAATAAACTAAAAAATGATTTAGTATAGTACCCCCCACCCCCAACCAAACACATAGTAAACTTTCAATATTACTATAAGGATGATGTGAAGTTCTTCCTTCTCTTCCCAACCCTTACAAAACAGTACAAGATTATTACAAAGATGGTGCCTTGTCAAGAAAAGAAACTAAAATTTCTTGGGCCATATTCAAAGCACCTCCTATTCTTCATACTCTTAAAGACAAAAGAAGCTAAACTAATTTCTGGCCTTTGTCAGAGTGAAATAATAAAGAGGGCTGGGGGCAAGAAAGAGGTATCTTTTGGAAGAACCATTGAGCTGAGATAGCAGTGGCCTTCTCTACTCTCTTCCCTTCTTCTAGATTTCCTTTCTACAAGCTCAGTAAGACTGATACTTCCATTCACCAAGGGAATGGTGATTTCTCTTGTCTCAAAGTGAACCTGATGCCATTGGCACTGCAGAAGGAGGCAGTAGGAAGAGTGTTGGCAGACTGCATTCCCATTGTTTGACAAGGAAAGGTAGGTATAAGACTAAATAGAGCCTTTCCTGGATGCCCCACATGGAACACTGTATACATGCAGGTTCCCTTAGAATCTTATAAAAACCCACCACAAAAGTCCCAGAGAAGGCAGGCACTTGGACATCCACCTCACAGAGAGAAATCAGAGCTGGTCAGTGTGTCAGAGAAGTAGTAACGGCTCATCAAGGGAGGCCAGACAAATCCTGGAGGCCACCTGAGGATTGTCTTTTCCCTCTCCCAACACCGAGTCCCAGCACTAACAGCAGAGAAGGCAGCAAGTGTGGGAGGGCAGACCATCCCCCACAGCCTAAAGCCTATGCTGTCCACTGGCGGTCTGGACCACAAGTGGTCTATATCAAAGAGAAAGGGAAAAGCATTGTGTGGAAAAAACGGACTTGAAGTCAAATGAGATTTGAAAACGTTAACGAGGATGGATAATCTCACTTCTACCACCGGTTTATTCTTATTAAGTGAAAGTGACTGAAAAATGACAGAATTGGATCAAGATAGCTTTAAGAGAGATGGTTTCACAGCAGGAAAGAGAACCTTCCTGAGCCTCGAGGAGGCAGATTTTAGTGAAAGGGAAATAATTTGATACCTAGTCATTATGAGTTGAGACTTCTCAATTAAAATAGTTTTTTTAAAAAAATTAGATATTGCAATTTCTGACATAGTCAAGCCACACTGCACAAAACTACACTCAGGCAAAACCTTGAGAAGTTTCTAAACTCCTTATCACTACTCAACCTTTTAGACTCTTAAAAAATCCTTTTTCCTTTAAGTGATTCTCTAAGTCGTGGGAAGCAGACTTTGTTATCTCTGAGCAGGCCTTCAGCCAGATTCTTCAACCTGACACTGAAAAATGTACCTTGGTTCGAGTAAGCAAAGTACTTGTCATAGGAGTCATATATATTTACATATTGACTTATGTATGTGAATGCATATAAGGTTGTACCTATGATACTAAATAAGTGCTTTCCCTGGAAAAAAATTGTAGAAGTGTTAGAATAACCTAAAAATAGAAAGGAAGAATTAATAAAGAAAGCACTAAGGAATGTTATTGTACTTACTCTTTTCCCTATGTTATCTTTACTATTTCTTCCCAAACAAAGGCCATATGTCTACAAAGAAAAAAACTATACCCAAGGCCTTGTTAGGGTTTGGGGAATAGGCAACAACATGTTTTCTTTTATGTTGTCTGCCCACCTTACTTTGTCCCTCAGTATTACACGGATCTAAGAAATCTTGGGGACAGTTCTTTGCTGCTTAAGGTAACACAGTGACATTTATTTCTCCCATTTTCTTTCTGACATTATGCTAAATATTATTAGAATGCTCACTGTCCTGTTGCTTTTGAACTTGGCTTTATGACTACAATTAGATGAACTAGACTGTAATAAAAAAATTTTTAGTCCTCTGCCTTCACTGCCATGAATATATTTTCACCACTGTGTATAAATCATCACAGATTGTCAGAAATGGTGAGTTCCCAGATTATAAGCTCTAAACTCTTGTCATCAAACACATTAAAAAAAAAAAGACAAAACAAAAAAGCCATTCCTCACAGGGCAGGACACCTTGGTTTTGGTGTCTTTTAACGGAGCCTTGGCTGCCAGGATTCAGATACTCTTGCTTCCCCAGTGGCTTGTGCCCATTCTAGATCCCCTGCACTTGTAGGTTTGAGGTGTTCCCATGATCTTGCTCTCTGGTACTATGTCCTACCTGATCTTCACTGCAGACCAGAGGGTCTTCTCTGGACTTAGCCCAAGGGTAGGCCTGCTTCCAGACACACCCTCACTCCTCTGTGGCTGCTGTGTTCCACCTGGGCAAGACGGTGACAGCAGGTCAAGGGCTACAAGTTAATATATGGTGGGGCTTACAGACTGCTGTTGGCCCTTCCCTCCCTCAAGTAGCTTAATCTCAGGCATGAGCAATGAATTATTCCCTATTCTCAACCTGTTTCTCATAATTAAAGTTTAAAGGTAAGAAAATAACTGTTGATGTGATAAAACCTTTTTCATTAACATTTTAATATTTAATCCTATTTCCCAGTAGGCTGTTGATGAAACACTTCATCTACCAGGCCCATTTCCTTCATTATATTATTAACCCACTGCTATATAGGTTTGTTCTTTCTCAAACTTTTAATTTCATATTTTATTTTGCTTCCTACATCTTATAGACACAGTCAAACAAAATTTATCACATAACTCTCAAGAAAGCAATGTTTAATGGGCACCTGGGTGGCTCAGTCAGTGGTTAAGCATCCGACTTCAGCTCAGGTCATGATCTCATGGTTCATGAGCTCGAGCCCTGTGTCAGGCTCTGTGCTGACAGCTCAGAGCCTGGATGGAGCCTGCTTCGGATTCTCTGTCTCCCTCTCTCTCTGCCCCTTCCCACTCATGCTCTGTCTCTGTCTCTGTCTCTCTCTCAAAACTAAATAAACATCAAAAAAATTAAAAAAAAAAAGAAAGCAAGCAATATTTAAGACACATTTTGTTGAAAGTGCCTGATTAGTAAAAAACTTTACTGTGGATGATGTTAAAGGACAATAAGGCTCAGGAGAATGCTACAACATCAAAAGAGGTTGTGTTAGCTAAGCCCTAGCACAGGCAGAGCCTTCAGAGGAAAGAAAGCACTCATACACCAATGGAATTTGTTATTTTAAAATGTTTCTTGAGAAATTATTTCACTTTGGATGCAAGAGCCTCTGAACCACTGGTGCAGGGCTAGATTCTTACACCATGAGTCAAAAGAGCTCTTGTTACAACATAGCAAATACAGATATTTTTATTTTGTGCCCCATTGTCCACCATTCCCACTTAAAACATTACTATGCCTAAGACCATGCATACATTTTCACCACTGCCTATAAATCATCACAGATTTTAGGTGTCTTGACAAATATGTTATTTTAACCAAAGGATGCTAGATGGAAATTTAATGGCCAATCTTCCTTAACCTCAAGAGGATCATAAGACAAGTCCTGAGAGAACAATTCAGGTTACATTCAAGGCCAACATAAAGAGAGAAGATTTCTTTCTTTCTTGGTAATTCCTTTGATTCAAACATTATCTAAAAAAGGACTATAATTTAATTTAAGTAATGGAACAATAATATTTCAGAAATATGGACTTTCTGTAACATTTCCCTTCAGGCTAAGAAGTTGTTATAAGCCTAACTCTGTATTTTATCCTATTATAAAGATATTGTAAAGATTTTAGGAGTAAAGCAAACTTACTTTTTAAAAGAATGTTTTAAATAGAGAACTATAACCCATACCTGAAGATCTCATTTCTCCTTTCTACCTAATTAGTCTCTGAAACTAGAATTTATACCACCAGTACCATAATACAAATACTTTTTTTCAGCCTTTTTACATTTTACTCTTTTATTTTAGCACCCACAAAACTGACTCTTAAAACTAGTACTTGAAAAGAAAATATTCTGAAACAGAAAACTTAATGAAGTTTCTATTTTAAGATTTGAGGTGGCTTCAGCATGTTCTGTCCAGACCCTTTCAGCTAAGCAGAAGGCTGAGATAATTGGCAGCTTAGAAGGTAGAAGAGGGAAGTTACATATCGTACTCTGAATATTGCCATAGAGGCCTTCCTAGTGCTTGTGAACCATGGCTGTCATAGGATGCACACTGTGAAGTGATAAAGTTATCACAATCAATACTGTTCTTTTGCAAAAGGAGGCAGAACTGAGGTAGTTCTGATAGTTTTCTTTCAGGCAGATATATTGCCATGTATCCCCTCGATGTTGCTTGGAAACTCCAACCAAGAATCCAAATGTGCCTGTCAGAACTGCCCTCCTTTTACTGACAACTGCCACTTTGGGATCTCCACAGCACACTGACTGGTAACATCCACTGAGCCATACAGGTCTATTATGCTTTCAAGAACTGAATGTGACTTTCAGGCATTGGGCAAAGTATGAGACGAACTCAGGCAGACCAGCATGAGTTTGAGTCTACAGTAAGTTAAAGTTACTGTATTAAATATAAGTGGCAAAGATTCAGATCAAGTTTTCTAAGTAATTTCACATTTTTATATTGTAATTTCTCTCTTGTCATTCTCTCAAATATATATTTTACCTTGAACATTTGAATTTTACTGCTGAAAAGCAGATCATCCTTTCCATGAAGGAAAGCAGAACTCTAATTTTACACATGGCAGTCAGTGTGTTCATGAATGATTCTGTAACCATATGTGAAATCGGCAATATCAGGTATAGTCTTCTACATCACTGTTAGAGGGATAGCTACAAAGCCCATTACCATTCTGGCCTCATCTCTTACCACTCTCCTCTTCACTTCCTCCTATCCAGCCATGCTGGCCTCTTGCTACTCTTAGAACACATTGGAAATACACTGGCTTCAGGGATTTGAACTTGTGTTGCAGCTGCCTCAAACCTTCCCTATATATCGGTTTGGCTCACTCTCACATGAAGTCCTTGTTCCTAAATGACTTTTTTACTGAGGCTTGTTCCAACTATACTATTTAGATACACAAAAATCTCTTCCCCCATGAGACTTCTGATCCCACTGCTTTCTCCTTTCCTTGACATCTATTATATTTAAATATAACATACAATTTGCTTGTTTATTTTGTTTCTCCCCAGTGGAATATAAGCTCCATGAGGGAGGGATTTTTGTTTTATTCAGTCCATATCCCCAAACACCTAGAGAAGTGCCAAGCACTCATAGTTGTTAAATGAATAACTTGTTTTGCCAGTAGTAGTAATGAACTTGAATCTACCACTACTTGCTTGCTACCTGGGATGTGGAAATGGAAAAACAAAAACAAAAACAAAAACTAACTGGCCAATAAATCCAAAGATTTTGTCTAATAGTTCCAAGCAGCATCCAACTGAAGTTTTAGGCAGATCACACATAAAGAACAGAAATTACCAAAGACTTTCTTATTAGGAGATGATATTGAAAGCCACCTAATGCAACAATGTAATTAATACTAACTTGTTTCTTTTAGAAGCTCAGTGTAAACTTTTTTTTTTAAGTTTATTTGAGAGAGACAGTGACAGCATGGGAGGGGCAGGGGGGGAGGGAGGGAGAGAGGGAGAGAGAGAGAGAGAGAGGAAGAGAGAGAGAGAGAGAGAGAGAGAGAGAGAGAGAGAGAAAGAAAGAGAGAGAGAGAGAGAGAGAGAGAGAGAGAGAGAGAATCCCAAGCAGGCTCATTGCTGCCAGCTGTGGAGCCTGATACGGGGGGGTTTCGAACTCATGAACTGTGAGATCATGACCTGAGCCAAAACCAAGACTCAGTCACTTAAATGACTGAGACACCCAGGCGCCCCTAGAAGCTTAGTGTAAACTTTATTGAAGGAGAATTTGGATCAACTTTGTACCATTTCTAATTTACTCTCTTCTACGGTGCCCGCTAGCTAAGAATAGTTGCAAACTTGCTTCCAAAGTTTACTGACCAGACAGATAAACTTTTTGAAAGCTGTTTTTTGTTTGTTTGCTTCATTAGCTTCCTGTCTTCATATATTATGTTCACCTCTCCAAATCTGGAATTATAAAGTACTTAATTCAGGCAGATTAACAAATTGCTGAAGGCTGGTGACAGGAAATTACAATAAGGTAACACAGCAACCTCTCACATGATCATCGTTTCTAAAATTACTCCATCGCAGAATCCCTCCTCTGTAGTATCTACCAGGCCTTCAAAAAAATTGTGAAACTGAAAATTCCATGGTTTGCACTGAGATTTAATTTGGAACCCTTGAGTGTCACAATGCTGCTTCAGAGAAATAAAGCTCTAGTAGGTAGTTAAGTTTGATGAGCTTATTCAAAGAATCTCAAAACTGCAACGGAGAGCACAAACAGAAAATCAATCTCTGCAGTGTGCAGGGTCACACAAAAAAGCAATAAGCAGCTAAAACTAGAAACCTGGAGTTGCTTTACAAAATACTGACTGCTTCTTTACACAGGTCACTTCAAATTACAAAGCATATTATTTTAGGCTATATAAAAACAGATTTTTCTGGGAACTGCATATCATAATATTCTATAATGAACAGAGGTATTTGAGAAATTTATATAATAGATAGTATTTATTTTCCTGAGTCATATGATGTTAAAATTTATTTCCTAGGTGCACCTGGGTGGCTCAGTTGGTTGAGCCTCTGACTCTTGATTTCAGCTCAGGTCATGATCTCAGGGGCTCACAAGTTTGAGCCCTGAATGCTGAGTCTGCTTGGGATTCTGTCTCTCTCCCTCTCTCTTGGCCCCTCTCCTGCTCATGCTCACTCTCTCAAAAATAAACTTAGGGGCACCTGGGTGGCTCAGATGGTTAATCATTTGACTTCGGCTCAGGTCATGATCTCACTGTTCTTGAGTTCGAGCTCCACACCAGGCTCTGTGCTGACAGCTCAGAGCCTGGAGCCTGCTTTGGATTCTGTGTCTCCCTCTCTCTCTGTCCCTCCCCCGCTCATCCTCTGTCTCTCTCTGTCTCTCCCTCTCAAATACAAATAAACATTAAAAAAAATTAAAAAATAAACTTAAAAAATAAAATAAATTTATTTCCTAACTCTAAATTCATTTTTTTTAATTATCTATTTCATGCAAAGACTCAAGTCACAGGAGAATAGCAGAACATTATAGCTTACAAAGAACAGAAAAAAAATAAATATCATAGCAGAAATTGCTTAAATGGTCTAAGATATCTATTTTTAAGGTCTACTGGCCTAAAACAAATATTCAAGGCAAATATTCTACACACACACAAAAATGTTCTCCCAGAATTTCATGTTTGCAAAAACAAACTCTAAAATTTCAGCTCTCAGTATGAGTTGTCTAAAGCATTCATTTGCCGCCTGTCTCCTGACCCCAACTTTTGGCAAAAAACTTTGCTAAAATTAATAAACATAACAGTGCCCTTTGGGTAGGATTCCCCTCAAAGTCTTTCTATCCTGTTTGTAAATGTATCTAGCCCTGTCCTCATCCTTCCCTCTAGCTTCAGTAGCTAATAATCCTTATAATCAAAGCTAATCTTCCTAAATATGCTTGGATGTGGGTCCCTGCAATACTCTCAGGAGTTCTAGTTCATCAGCTTTCCTCCTTCTCTGTATCTTCAAACTTTTTCAGCACTATTGACTCTAGCATTCTATCTCATTCTCCAACCCACACCCTGACTCACACATTCACAAAGGTGGATGAGAATAGCATCAGGCAGCACTTCCAAATAGTCCTGATGGTTATGTAAATACAGAACCTGAAACCAAGGTTAATACCCATTCCAGGCTGCTCCCTAGTGTTCAACAATTTCTAGAGAATTCAAAAGAACCACATGACCACTGATCAGTCACTATTGGCTCAATTACTAAACCACTGATCTGTGAAACAAAATATTTCATTTTGTTTCCACATTAGCACTGTGTGTGCATGTGTGTGTGTGTGTATATATATATATATATTTTTTTTTTTTTTTAAGAAAATTGTCTCTTTAAAATGATTCCAAGGGGGCACCTGGGTGGCCCAGTCAGTTAACCATCCCACTTTGGTTCGGTCATGATCTCATGGTTCCTGAGTAGGAGCCCCGAGTCAGGCTCTGTCCTGACAGCTCAGAGCCTGGAGACTGCTTCAGATTCTGTGTCTCCCTCTCACCTTGCCCCTCCCCCGCTAGCGCTCTGTCTCTCTCAAAATAATAAACATTAAAAAAGATAAAAAATGAAAAAGTAAAATAAAATGATTCCAAGGACTTCCACAGGAAAGAAAAAATTCTATTATCCAAACATCAAAAATAAATGTTTTTAAAATATCAAAATTGAAATTGAAACAGTATTTAAGTTAAAGGATTTTCATTTTAAAAACATCTTAAAAAGCAATAAATAATAGGTGCCTGGGTGGCTCAGTTGGTTAAGCGTCTGTCTGACTTTGGCTCAGGTCATGATTTCACAGCAGTTTGTGGGTTTGAGCCCCAGGAAGGGCTCTCTGCTGACAGCTCAGAGCCTGGAGCCTGCTTCAGATTCTGTGTCTCCCTCTGTCTCTGCCCCTCCCCAACTCACGTTCTGTCTCTCCCTTCTCTCTCTCTCTCAAAAATAAATAAAAATATAAAACATTTTAATACAAAAAATTAAATAATATAAAGACCCAAGTGGGGGAAAAGAGAAGAAAGAATGTGTATGGAAAATTTAAAACAGAAACATCATAAATGGCCAATAAACTTCTGGAAAATGTTTATATTCACTAGCAGAAAAGGAGATGGAAATTAAAATAACACCAACAACAATAAATCCCCACATGTTTTTTTACCTATAAACCTGAAAAAGGTTTAAACAACATACATTGCTCTGTGCAGCAGTGGAAATAGTCATTGTCATAGATGTGAAATTGGGTACAGCCTTTCTGAAGACATTTGTCAATATATAGCAAAAACTTTAATTTTTTTACAAATTTATTTGAATTTGTTTTTGATAAAATAGCATTATAGTTTTAACTGCAAAAAAATTAAAATATTTTAAATAACTTACAAGATATTTTATCTATGAGATAAAATATTATAGATTTCTCAGGCTTTTGAAGTTAAATTAAAATTTTTTCCCTCAGATATTAGAGTTTTTAATATATAAATACACTCTGAAACTCCAAGAGGGAGGTGGAGTTTCTCTTTTTTTTTTCCTAAGAGTCAGGTTGATTGAAGTACAACTTCATCATTTTTTAGTGTACAGTTTGATGAACTTTGACAATCAAGGCATAGAACAGTATCATAAATTCTACAAATACCCACAGGTACCTTTATGGTCAATCTCCTCTCTCTCCCCCAAAACCTAGCAATGATTACTGTTTTTCTGACCTGACCATTGCTGTCTTTTTCTTTAACTTAGCATAATGGTTTGGAGATTCATCCACGTTATTACATATATCAGTAGTGTGTTCCTTTTTATTGCTGAATAGTATTTCCAGCGTGTGTGTGTGTGTGTTTGTGCACGTGCACACGCACGCATGTGTGTATGTATCACAATTTGTTTATTTACTTACCAGCTCATGGACATTTGAGTTATTTCCAGATTTGGGGTATTGTCAACTACTGTGCGTTTTCATATAGGTCTTTGTGAGGACATGAGTTTTTACTTCTCTTGGATAAATAACTAGGTATTTTATTACTGGTAATATATTACGTATGTATTTAACCTAATAAGAAATTCCCAAACTGCTTTCCAAAGTGACTTGTCATTTTACATTCCCAACAGCAATGCACAAGAGTCTTTGTCCACACTTCTTATTGTCTATCTTTTAAATGCCATTCTAGTGAGTGTGAAGAGTGTATCATTGTAGCTTGGATTTCCATTTCTCTGACAACTAAAGATAATGCACATCTTTTTTTTCCCCCAATATCTTTTCATATACACCTTTTCCATTAGGTTAGCTTCTCTGGTAAAGTGTTCAAATGTTTTGCCCATTATGAGAAGTTGCTTACTATTTTATTATTTAGTTATTTTTGGTGTACATACTTTATTACAAATATGTTTCATAATTTTTTCCTCCCAGTCTGTGGATTGGAGTCATTTTTTAACCATGTCTTTCAAATAACAAAAGTTTTAATTCTGATGAAATCCAATTTATCATTTTTTTCTGTTATGTTTTATACTTTGGAATCCATTCCAACAATTCTTTGTCCGAAAAAAGTCACAAATATTTTCTCCTATGTTTTCTTCTAATAGCTTCCTCACTTTAGCTCTCACATGTAAGTTTATGATTCATTTGGATTCATTTTTGTTTGCTGTTGAATTACTTTGGCATCTTTGAAAAGTTTCCCAGAGTTATTTAATGGAACCTACTGATTTTTTCAGCATGAATTATTATGTCTACCTTTTTGGAAAATGCCTTTATAAAAGTTTATTTAAGAATACAGTAAAACATTAATGGGGGCTCCGGGATGGCTCAGTCAGTTAAGCATCCAACTTGGGCTCAGGTCATGATCTAGAAGTTCACGGGTTCAAGTCCCACATTGGGCTCTGTGCTGACAGCTCAGAGCCTGGAGCCTGCATCAGTGTCTGTGTCTCCCTCTCTCCCTTCCCCTCCCCTGTTCATGCTCTGTGTCTCTCTCTCTCAAAAATAAATGAACATTAAAAAAGAAATTAAAAAAAAACAACATCAATGACACATTGTTACACTGTGGGGGAGAAAACTGGAAAAGCAAAAGTATATGTATATTAACAGGAGTGTCATATACCAAAATATGTACACAGATGTTATTAGCTTTTGATTATATTAAGAATACTTTAACTTTTCCTTTTTATGTTTAATAGAATTTTCTCTTTACAAATTTTTTTCAATGTTTATTTTTTTTGAGACACAGAGAGAGACAGTGCGAGCAGGGGAGGGGGAGAGAGAGAGGGCGACACAGAATCTGAAGCAGGCTCCAGGTTCTGAGTTGTCAGCACAGAGCCCAACGCGGGGCTCAAACCCAGGAACCATGAGATCATGACCTGAGCCGAAGTCGGATGCTTAACCGACTGAGCCACTCAGGCGCCCCAAGAATTTTCCCTTTTAAAAGTACATATAAATTGTAATATAATTTTTGAAATTGTATTCCTTAAAATTTTTGATTCAGTATTTCCACATAGTGTATGCAAAACATCAAGAGATAATGATTTAATTTTTTCTTTTCAGATTTTTCCTAAATTTTAAGGCAAGTGTGCATGCATGCTCTATGACTATGGCATTACACACCACAGATTCAGATAAACTGAAACATGGCTAACATTAGCAGAAATAATCACATCAAAAATACACTTGAGTTGTATCAGACAGAAAAGGGGAAAAAATTCCGGTTAAAAGTACCTTAGCATTTTCTAAAAGCAACATCAGATTATATTTGACAATTCTATTGTTAAATTGAATGTTCTCAAAGGAACAGACTCATAATTTTAGTGTTAAACCAAATGTTCTCAACAGAAGACATCCTTAAAAAGAAAAAAGTCAATGAATGATTCAGGCAAAAAGTTCTATCGTGGAATCATGCCCAGTTTCAATGTTGATCAGTTTTAAAGTTGACACTGTCTTCACACACAGGTAATCAGGAACCTTCTGGGAGTACCAGATAGTGTATGCAAAACATCAAGAGATAATGATCTAAAATTTTTTTTTAGATTTTTCCTAGATTTTAAGGCAGGAAGATAAAAATGACAACTATAAACATTCTATTTCTTTATCATTTCCCTTTTTCTTTTATAAGAGTGATAGTTTTGGCAGAGCGGAACTTGCCTTTTCAGGAATTTCTTATTTGCATTCACAGTATCAGTGATGCAAATGATCTTGCAAGTGTGCGTGCATGCTCTATGACTATGGCATTACACACCACAGATTCAAAGATAAATTGAAACATGGCAAAAATTATAATTAGTACCAAGTGGGTGTAGTGTAAGAGCTAAAAAAGCAAAGTAGAAAAGTTGAAATTCATTTCCACATTCAATTCAGGTGTTGTGTGAAGCTTCCTTTTGGGTGATTTCTGATTGTTAAAACACTTAAGTTGTCACCAAATTTTCCATATGATTAACTGCTTTACAGAACACTCTTGTGCTTCCTCTGTATGCTGGATTTTTTCTTCCCTCTTCTTCAGTTGAGGTTAACTGTGCTGTGTTTAGTGTTTACAAATAAATAACAATCTAAGCTAATGTTTCTCACAGAACATTTCTAATGGAGATTCCTTACCCTTTCACATTATGAAGTTTCTTAACATGTGGGACATAGTAAAATACTTAAAAATAGTTCCACAGGATTTCTCCAAGTGGTATGATATAAAGTGATGACCTGAAATATTTGGTTGAAAGAGTATTCTGTGAGAATAGTAAGTGAAAAAAGCAATATTCTTTTAATATTAATACTCAAAATAAATACAGTTTTAACAGTTGGAAATCACCTGAAAACAAGCTTCTGACAATGCCTGGATTAGATATGAAAATTAATTTCAACTTTTCTACAGTAGTCTTTAGCTCTTATACTACACCCACTTGGTACTCAAATACTCTTGGAGAAATCTTGTGAACCCATTTTTAAGTATTTCACTATGTTCTTCATGTTAAGAAACTTTATTTATTTTTTATTTTAAGTTTATTTATTTATTTTGAGAGAGAGAGAACACAAGCAAGGGAGGGTCAGAAAGAAGGAGAGACAGAATCGCAAGCAGGCTCCACACCATCAGCACAGAGCCCGATGTGGGGCTTGAACTCGTGAACCATGAGATCATGATGCAAGCTGATATCAAGAGTCCGATGCCTAACTGACTGAGCCACCCAGGTGCCCCATGCAAAGAAACTTTATAATGTGAAGGGGAAAGACAATTTCATTATATATATTCTTTTAGATAGATTAGATTGTTATTTATTTGTAATCCCTAAGTATAGCCTGATAACGTCACCTTAGAAGGAAAAAAATGCAGCATACGGAGGAAGACAAGAGTATTTTATATATCATGGTTAATAACTTGGAAAAATTGGGGGAAAATCCCCAATTTTTACCTAAACTTTAAAAAGTTTAGTTAAAGTTTTTAGTTTAAGTGGCTACTAAACACTACTGAAATAAATTGCAGCTCACTTATACCCTTTATTGAAATAAATTGCAGCTCACTGACATACTCTCCAAATATTGATTATAATGTGGTAGGTAGAAGAATACTTACTGACATAAAATACGTTGTATATACATTTTAAGACTTGACTATATGTGGGTGGTGAGTTTAGGAGTACTTAATTTTTTTCTTTTATTTATTTAGAGTTAAAAAAATATTTTTATACAACATTAGTAGAAACTCATCAGAATCTTAAGGTACAACTACTAGAATGACATATTGTAAATATGCCATTTTTGAATACATATTGACATAGTCATTCCCCATAAGAGAACAGCTCCTGATTAGCAGGATTTCTTGTTTAAATGGTCTGGGCATGCACAGTGGAGACTATCCAAAGTTGATATCTTTCTTCTATGTACAGCTTTATATGGTAGCTGATCTGAACTGATAGCAGGAGAGTTGACTAAGTTTTTGTGAAACTAATGACAGTGTTGTAAATATTACCATCTTAAAACATGCTCATTTAGAAAGGATGTGTATATGATACCCAGAAACACTGTAACTATAGGAAGGCAAACTATAATGTAAAGCAACATTTGGGAATCCCAGCAACAAGTGTCATAAATGGAATTCTCCTATCATGGCAGGGGAAGTAAAATAACAGAGTAGTTTAGAATTGGACTTTGAATGGGTATTGAGGAGGGCACCTTTTGGGATGAGCACTGGGTGTTGTATGGAAACCAATTTGACAATAAATTTCATATATTAAAAAAAAAAAAAGAATTGGACTTTGGGGTTAGGTAAGCCTTGGTGTGAATCCTTTCTCTGTCATTTATCAGCTTTCTTTATTTGGGCAAGTTACTTAAACTCCCTAAGCCTCAGTTTCCTTATCTCTTAAACTGAGGTGACAAAAGGGCCTGCCTCATACAGTTGTTGTAAAGATTCAGTGATGAAAAACAAAGATATGTGTTTTGTGCTTGCATTGTACTCAGTATATGTTCAGTAAGTAATAAAATAGATAAATGCTAGGGATCCACATTCCCTGATAATTCGTATAGGCTCCAGTAATATGCTTGGGTTTGTAGAAAGGGAACCAGCTTGCAGAAGTGTTGCTATGTCTTTTAAGACAAGAAAAAATAATAATAGTAACATAATTTAAAGTGTGTTAGTGAAACAGACATCATACACATATCAAGTAAAGTAGTTCCTACAGTCTTAAAGTTGAGATGTCACCTGACAAGAAGAGTTGGCTCTGAGTTTTACCAGATAAGCATTCTTCCTTCATTTTAAGTCATTAAAAGATGAAAAACTATTATTTTGATTCTATCTATCTATCTATCTATCTATCTATCTATCTATCTATCTATCTCCAAACAACTTTTTAGGATTTCATATTACACTACTTTCTTATGAAACCAGATAAATTTTCAAAACCTTTGTGAATTATCCAAAAATGAATAAAAATAATGAAGATTGGTTGGGATCAGTATATAAAAGAAAAAGGAATTAATATAAATGTAAAGTGTGTGTCTATGTGTTCACACACACTGGTCTAAGCATGAAGTTAATCAGTATATTCTAGAAAAGCATATCAGACATCAATTTGTACTGTCTATAAGGTGAGCAAGATGATAAAAAAAAATACTTGAAATGATCACCAAATAACAAATAGGCTTTCAAGGGGAGAGGATGTTAGGAGTTAAAACAACAAAAATATTATTATTAGTAAAATTAATCATATCTTTTCAATATCTAAAAGGAACCTCTAAAGTTAAAGGTAACTTTTAATTAATAATTGGCAAAATTATGAGTAAACAAAGTAAGGAGAGACAATAAAATGTTCTTTTTAAAAAAAAACTTTTTAAAATGTTTATTCATTTTTGAGAGACAGAGACAGAGTACGAATGGGGGAGGGAAAGAGAGAGGGGGAAATAGAGAATCTGAAGGAGGCTCCAGGCTCTGAGCTGCCAGCACAGAGCCCGATGTGGGGTTTGAACTCATGAACCGTGAGATCATGACCTGAACCGAAGTCAGACAATTAACTTACTGAGCCACCCAGGCGTCCCTAAAATGGTCTTTTACCTGACGATGTACCAATCCAGAGTTGTGAAAAAGCTAAAACTTTTAAGTTCCAAAACTGCATCTATTATTATTGTTGGATATACAGTAAACTGTCTTGGGACAGCGTTATTAATAGGCTGTAAATAAGAACCATAAATAACAAGTCAAATTACCTAACTTTAAAAAATAAATAATTGAATTGAAATCATTTTTTAATGGGATAAGTGGGTTAAAGCAATAACAAAAATAATGAATGGGTTAGTGGAGGGGCACCTGGGTGACTTGGTTAAGCTTCTGACTTTGGCTCAGGTTATGATCTCCTGGTTCCTGAGTTTGAATCCTGCATCGGGCTCTGTGCTGACAGTATGGAGCCTGCTTGGGATTCTCTCTCTCTCTTTGCCCTTGGCCCCCCCACCAACTCTCAAAAATACATACATAAATACATACATACATACATAAACAAACAAAGAAACAAACAAACTTTAAAAAAAAGATTGGGTCAGTGGAAAAAAGGGAATGTTTATTAAATTCATTTTAGCTTCCCAGGATTTGTTTAATGATTAGATGCACACATGGCACGAATATTCTCATATGGTAGATTTTGCAGAGAGATGAAACATCTCATCTCAGAAGTACCCACATACTTCATATAATAGTAATAATAATACATAAAAGAGTACAAGTCTCATTTTTTAAAAATGTTACCTATTTCCCCCAAATATACTAGCCAAGGGTTCTAAACTTTAGTTCAAGAAATTCTTTAACTTGATTCCAGGTGTAGTTCTCAGGGCTCGGTATTTCTAATCTGCAAAATATGAGCATTAGCCTAGATGCTAAGATTCAAAATCCAAACAAGTATTTGTAATCATCATTGTCATGTTGTCTAGATAAGTATGACTATTATTAAGTCTTCTTATTGCTCTCACTTGGCTCCAAGTAACAGATTGTTGGAAACAGTAACTGGACACCAGGTTCTATCTTCACTAGTCTGGCAATGGAATAACCATGTGAAAGGTAAAATGAGGCATGAGAAAAAAACACAAATCGTAGAACTATAGAGATAACCTAGTTCTACCCTTCATTTTGCAGATGAAAAAACTAAAATTCATAGATATTAAGCACCTTCTCTCTCATATCACAGAACCTTTAATTAGAAAATTCATAATACTATTTTGAAAGTTCCCTTCTGTTAGCATTAAAAACTATGTGCTGTGAGCAATGCTAATTTGTAGTCTGTGTGCACAAAATTACCAATGCTGGCTTATATTCATTGGATGTACAAAAAAAGAATAAAAACAATTTTTAGGGGAAATATGGTAATTTGTATGATCCATTATTTCTTTTCCCTTCCTTAACTGTGAGTTCAGTTTGCCTACCAAAGAATATTTTATTAGTTAAACCAGCTCTTTAAAATACTGTGAGTGAATGCTTTGAACTATTATTCTTATATTAAATCTGTATGACACAATACACATTGGATTAAAACTTAGTTGGGCTATTAAAATTAATCATGATCCATTGGTATTTCTGAATATAAATTTAAAAATGCAAACTAATAACTCTGGTCAAATCACAGAACTAGATAGAGTGTCTGATACAAAGATATACTGTCCTAAACCCCACTAGATGCTAGATCACAGAGGGTCTTACTGCCTGGGAGGTGGGGACACTTTGGGACACTAAGTAAAGGGGATCTTTTTCTGAGCGGTAGGAAAGTGTTTCAATATTTTAACAATATGGCTCACTTGCAGATGAAGCCATCAGCTCTGCCTGAATACCAAAGATCATTTGAATCCCACTAAAATGTCAACACACTTTGATCAACCCATTTGCAGTTTCTTCCTACTGTCAAAATGAATGTCAGGTAGAAAGGAAGATATGCTTTAGAAAAAAATTAGCATTTTCTCTCTGAATTTGTAGGTTAAGGGAAATGTGCCTCATATTCTTTGCTTTTTGTTGCTGAAAAATATGTTAAGAATCATTTAATTGATTTCTATATCATATATACTGACAACAGTGTTAATATTTAGCAATAGATATTACTCAAAATAGATATGTTGCTAACACAGACTATACTTATAAAAAATACTGTTGTTTCTTCTCATTGGAAAGCATTTCCTGAATGGTGATTTCTTTTTTTTTTTAATGTTTATTTATTTTTGAGAAAGAGAGAGAGAGAGAGAGAGAGAGAGAGAGAAAGAGGCAAAGACAGAGCATGAGCAGGGAAGGAGCAGAGAGAGACAGAGACACAGAATTCGAAGCAGGTTCCAGGCTCTGAGCTGTCAGCACAAAGCCTGATGCAGGGCTCGAACTCACGAGCCATGAGATCATGACCTGAGTGAAAGTCGGATGCTTAATGGACTGAGCCACCCAGGCACCCCTTGAATGGTGATTTCTAAGGAAGAAATGATTACAAACAAAAGAGCTTTCCTAAACCATGCTGAAACTTAATTAAAGTCAATCAAGATTATTTGTGTGTTGAATTCTCCACATGTTGAATGCTATTTCAAATTTTTTAGGATATCACTACCTATCATTACAAGTTATAAAATGTAAATGTATTAGGAAACACCTAAGAGAGATATTTTTAAATGACCCTTAAGAAATCTCTTATAGTCCAGTCAGCTCCAGGCAATAGGAAAACACCTCATTATGGTAACTTGAAGAAATCCTGGCACAAAGGACGTCAGAGCCCTCTATCCTTCATTCCCAGGAGGTTCCTGCAAAACCCAAAAGAGTGAGAGATGTCCTCATTTTTCCCAAGGTACCTACACTCTGAATGCTGCTCCTGTGAGGAACAAACTGTCCAGTTGGGGCCTTCTCACCAATGCTACCTTCACCATGTAACTGCCGATTTGCCATGTAACTGTCCTCGTGTCTTCCCCCCTTCATAGCCCTAATTAAAACATGTTTAAGTAAACACTTAGTTTAAATCCCCCCTTTTTTTTTCTATTTCAGTGTGAACCTACAAATGTACAAATGTTTCAACCTGAACTTTTAATTTTAAGGTGCTGAAGCCCTATCATGTCTTTAAAGTGAAATGAACATTTGAAGGATATTCTTATCTTTAAATATTATACTGAATTCTGAAAACCTGTATTCCCAAATGTTTTGAATCCTGTCTTTTTTATGGTTCTGATGTGACAGTGTTTACAAATGACCACAGCTTATCAAAAGCCTACTTGAAAAAGAGACTTAGTAATTTTTAGAAATATCATTGTAATGCCATTATGGTCAATGGATCCAAGTTTTTCATACCTCATTTTTTTCACCTTCCTCAGTGCATAGTCCCATGGTGTCTTTTGGAAATTGGGAGGGGAGAAGCTAACATATGTTTGTTTGCTTGTTCAACAGAACTGAATTGAAACTTTTATTCTTTCCATGTCCCAAAAAAACGTTGAGGTCGTGTTAGTTACATAAATAATTAGCTCTTCTATTATGTGCACCAGAATGCCCCGATTTCTTCAGAGATGAGCAACTGTGTGTAGTTCAGAATGTAAATGCTACATGATGCCAAATGACAAAGGTAACCACCTGGTGATGAGGCTCCACTCAACATACTGAAGCAGCTTCATTTCATCTAAGGTAATGGAGGCATCTCAAATAGACCAACAGAAACACTAAGGTGAAAATTGTTTCTTCTCTTACAAAAGAGCATAAAAGGCCTATCATTGACCTGCCAAAGCACTGCCTCAAAAATCAAATGATCATGCAGGTTTTGTTAATACACTGTGCAAATCAGTTACTGTTCTTATTTATTTATGTTTAACTCTTCGGACTCTTTCTTAAAACTCTGCACAGAGGACAAACTAAAATGCTCTGCCTTTAGGATAACAGAAGCCCTGGATTACATTTCTCTTTATGAGAATACCAAAGTGTTTTTAGAATACCCGACTCCTTTTTTATGCCTGCCTATACACGCCCCCAAATGCCACGGAATCCTGACAGTCACTTCCTTCTCCCAATGCCACCTGCTCCCTGAACACCCACCCACGAACTGCTAAAATCCTCCCGTCACCTCAGCCACATGCCAACATAGAATGCTGCCTGCCGTCTCCATCCCCTAACCTCTAAACTGCCTGGGGAATAAGGAAACAAATATGTACATAACTCAGATCACAAAAGGGCTTATGATGGCAAAGGGTTATGGGTCAGGTAGCTGGGAAGTACTTCGTCATCTTAAACTACCACTTTGTATGAACCAGAGTTGTCATTTCTGATCTGCATGTGATACTTACTCAGAGACACCAGTTGCTAGGAGAAGTTCAGGGTAAGATGTATTTACTGATCTAAAAGCAGACACAAAGTTACACAATGCTCCCTATCCCATCAGAAAGTCCCATGTTGGCCTCTTCCATGTCCATCTTGAGAAACACTTTTTATGAGTGACAATTTTAGGTTATTTTAGCCTATTTGAACCTAAAAGATGCAATGCTTTTCAAAGAATATATCTAGATATTACTCCACTCTTAAAACAATATACTGAGTACATACTATGCACTGTGCTAGGCACAGTGGTTATACAGTGTTAAAGATGTGGTCACTGCTAATATGGACATTATAATTTGCTCTGATTCCCAATTATCAAGTGATACAATTTTCCAAGACTTTATGGATTTCTTTCAGTGCCAGACTTCTAGAACTGAAACTAAAACTAGATTTGATCATTTTGTAGGCTCTAGTACAAGTTGCAGACAGAGGCCACACAGTCAGGAACTATACTTATTTGTCTTTGTGTCTCCAATAACTAGCATAGTCTATAGTCTTCAATTCACGCACAATCAATGAAGAATGCATGGATCAGTTCAAGATACATAAATGAATATACAATTGTGAACAAATGAATGGGTAGAATTTACCCCAGCAGATCTGCTTGCCAAGCACTACACACCAAGAAGCTGTTGCTTTTCTCTGCCATTACATCTGACTCCTCTTTATTAACAACTTTTGAGACATTAAGGGAATTCTTCCCTAAATTCAAGCTCTTAAACTGACAACAAGTAATAGGACTTTCTAAATGTGAACTTGGAACTTTATGAAGTCTTAAACCACCTCTGATCCTCTGGCATGGGCTACACAGAGGACCAGAAACACATTATGCCTCAATCTTTGCCACAGCTATGTTAAGAGACCAACATGATGAAAATTCATCTGGAACTTGCCATAAACTGTTAGCAAAGTTTTGTGAATTTGCGTATTTCAGGAACCACAGTGCAAGCCCTTCTATGCCTTTTGGGATATTATATCAGGTTTGAATCTACAGAATAATAGATATCTACTTGTTTAGCTAAATTTAAAGGAGGTGAGGATTTGCTTCATTTAAAAAAAAATGACCTTGTCTACCCAAAAGCATTACTTGGTCTTTTTTATCCGAAAGTGTTACTGAGCTAAATATAATCAGTTTCCCCTGTGGCTCTTCTGGAATTTAACAGACTGCAGCCACCAAATTTGGAAACTTATCCCAAACTTTTCTGGTTATAAACCTCTAATTAGGATTATCAGAATGGTAGTGGGAAGCTACTCTCTCTTTTCTTCCCATAAGTGAATAATTGAGTCTCTTGGGAAGTCACTGAGGGAACCTGACTGTTTAAAAAAAAGTTTTAATCTCTAAAAGGATTATATAACCTCACAAATTCAAATACTAATTTCCTACTGTGGGCACATTTTCCTAATGAATATTGAAAAGATTAAAGGAAAATTTAGGCCGAATCTCAGATGTGGTATCACTGAAGGCATTAGAAGAGGAACTGGATATTTGCCTTTGGTTGGTAAAATTGGAGAAGAAGGAGTCCACAGGTTTTTAAAAATTATTAAAATAACAACTTATAAAATGCTTTATGTTATACCCCTGAATCTTCCATAGAGTCATTAAAAATCTATATCTAAATTAAAGTTGTTTAATCACATGCATAAACACATTTTAGCCACATTCATTTACTCTGACAGAAGTTGGGAAATGAGCCTCACCATTTGTAGGTATCAGATATATTAATAATACCAAGAACAATAACAAGATAATAATAGGTAGCCCTTATTAGACCTTTATCAGTGTCAGGTATTTGCTAGAAATTCTTTACAGATATTCTCATGTGATTCTTACTACAGTTTTTGATGTAGCTATCATTGCCATAATCCTTGTTTACAGATAAAGACATTGAGGCACAGAGAGAATATTTGGCTAAAGTAACATAGCCAGTTGATGGTGAGGCAAGAATTTAAACTAAGCAGTATGTATGACTCTTGGCTTTTAACAAATGGCAATAGATGGCTGGTTAAGTTTAGTAACCAATTATTGGAAGTGCTTTTGGAAGCTGTTAGTTATGGTCGATAATGCCCAAGTCAGTATTTTATTTTATTTTTTCCAAGTCAATGTATTTTTAAAAGATATTGCATTCAATTAATTTTGTTCTTTTAATTACTTAACAGTTATGCATCATCATGGCCTTATAGAAGAGAAAGCATATGGCCTTATATTTACATACAGTACCAAGAAATGAAGACTCGGGTTCAGTTTCAGCTTATTACCTTGTTAACTTGTTAACTTATTAATAAATCACTTAACATCAAAAGCTATGGCTCTATTCATTAACTGCAACAAAAACAATTTAAACTAAGTGATCTTTAATATTCCTTGAGCTCCAAATTCCTAGAATTCTGTAGTCTCTTGATAATTGTTGTTTGATAATGACCCACATAATGAAGAATAATTTTACAAACAGAGTATCATAGTTTCAAAGGAGTGTTTTTAAAACTTCAATAAGGAGCAAACACATATTCAAGGAAAAAGTAATCTCTGAGAGCTCACAAAAATATTTCCATAGTCATCCATTCTCAAAAACACTGCTTCAAAAACTTCAAGTCATTTACTATGAAAATCTTTTATTTGTGAATCATTCCTAAAAAAGGGAAATTAATCTTTATAAGAATAGAGTTGCCATATTTAGCAAATAAATATAGAGAACATCCAGTGTAGTTGGAATTTCAGATAAACAATTAATAACTTAGAATGTCCTAATGAGGGACATGAGTTTTAGTATACGCATGTACTTCACTAAAATTTTTAGGGATGTACTAAAATCTAGGGACATACAAATAAATTATTCATTGTTCATCTGAAATTTAAATTAAACTGGGCCCCTGTATTTTATCTGGTAATCCTACTGGTAAATGAAACACTCAACTGAGGTGAAAACACAAACCAAAAGAAAATAATTAGAATTCATGAACCACTGCATGTGCATCTGAGAAATGCTATCCCAAGGTATCATTCTATTTTTCTCATTTCTCAGACATATATGAGCCTACCCAATACCAAATTATCATTCATATGAAGACTAAATTGCATTTCTGGTTACTATTCAAACATGCCATAGGCAGTAAAATTTTCTATAAACTCTTTATCTAGATATCAAATCCCACAGAGTTGCTGCTCTTTCCTGAGGAGTTTTCTTTAATGATTAAAACACGAGTAGAAAGGGAGTATCCACAAAAAACAAAACCAAGAACATCCCGGTTATTCTGGAGGTAAGAGACAAACCATGGAATTTGTTATTCAAAAAGAACATGTGATACAAAGTCCAAAACACCTAAGTATAGACCGAATGATAGTTAAGAATCCTACTCATATAATTAGATAATTAACACAAAAACATCACATGCCCAGGGCAAGGCAACTGGAGGTGATTATTAGGGGAAACAAGAGCCTGGTATCCATGCAAAGCCCCATACTGCCCACTGACATCACCATAAAACACAAAACTTGTCAGGAGGATTTAATCTGGATCATTTAGTAAACAGAAGGAAACTAAGCACCAGTGACAAAAAAGTTGTGAATCCAAGATGTATGGGGGAAAAAAACAGCCTGGAAAAAGCAAGAACCAGTTACAAAGAAACAGGAGAGTTAGAAAAGCCTTCTTTCTCTACTTCCTAGAAAATGTCCATTTCTTAAGACCCAAATCCTGTGTCTCACCTCTGGAAATCTTTCTTAACTTTTTGTCACCCCACCTGTACAAATCCCTGTAGGCCTGGTCAGTTTCTTTAGGATTCCATAGTGCTTTTTATTTACACCACAGTGCTAGTGTTTTATTAGATTGAGCTGGGAGTCTACATGTCTGTCTTCCCCTAAAAGACAAAGACAATTTGAGCATAGGAACTGTGCCACTCATAAAGCACTCTCTAGACCCTTCTGAATGAATGCATGAGAGTGTAAGTGGTCATGTGACATAGAGGAGGGAAATGATGAGAGACAAAGATCACAGAATTTAATACACAAGATGTTTTATTCAGATTCTACTCTGCTCTGCTGCTTCACATTATGAATTTATTTTACACATTTTATTTTTAAAAACCCTAAGTTTCTTCTTAAGGAGTTGGGGTGAAATCTAACTAAAATGCAATAAAGCACTTCTATTTACAGAGGATTTATACAAACAGAACTCCTCTTAAACAAACCCTCATGAATAAACATAAATTCATGATGTTCCAGGGGTATCCTGTTTTCTCTTCCTAGATGCCATTTCCAGCTAAAATGAAGGAGTCCAACAGCACTCTAGGACAAGCCAGACTCCAAACTCATATATATGTATGTATATATATATATATATATATATATATATATATATATATACATACACATATATATACATATATATGTATACATATGTATACATATATATGTATATATATACACACCCATACACACACATACACACACACACCATCACACATGCACCAATACACAAGCACCACTGTCTCCAACAGGACCCTTTACAAGAGACTTTCTTGAATATATCCCTCACTATTTCCCTTTAAAGCCAGTACTTTATATTATCAAACATTTGCTTATGTATTCTAATTATTGTATATGTGCTTACTTCCTTCCATCTCTATTGTTATAACTTCAAAAGCAAGAGACTTTCTCTTCTACTCTGCTTTTTCTCTCCCACAATAACAGAGTATATTTCTGTGTGCCTAAGAGGGGCTCAAGTAATAAGCCTTTAAGTAATAAATGACTGAATTAAAGTAAATGGATGTTAAAGTTTAAATATTTCAGGATTTCACCACAAAGGCATCATCTTGACATTCAAAGTAAGTTCCACCTCTGCTTAGCAATAATCACTATATATCTTGGAAGCCAGACCATCATACCGTAGATTTGTTTTTATTGCTTTCTGGATGTTTATCCATATGAAGCTTTTGCCTGTCCAATTATTTCCCCCAGATTTTAGTTTACATCAATTCAAGAGAATCTGAATTCTATAATTACTTTTCCATATTGAGGAACATCTTCTATATTTTTAATCCCAGTTGCAAGAATAACACTTCCTTTTTTAGAATCACTGGCAAATTATACTCACATATAGATAAACTGCTATTCTAGGCCATACATGAAAATACTTTGCTGGGGAATAAAGAATAGGGTACAGGCTCTGACAGAAGTATCACTTAATCATTTATATACTGCTAAATATATAGCGGAAGTGGTGGAACTGAAATTCCCACACTTCTATCAGATAGAAAATTGGAGGTGATATCTCTCCTTTTGGCACTTCTTTTAATGTAGGCTCAAGCTGTCATCTCATAGTTTGTTCTCATTGCTATTTATGGCCACCTGTGTAATCTTTGGTCACATGGGAGTGATCACAGGTAACCTAAAGGTCTGCAAGGAAAAGTTCCATGATCATAAGATGGCTAAACTTATCATGCCATGGCATTGTATCTATTTTACTTATCTGTTTTTATTCCAACAAGCTTTCAAAGTCTTCATACGAGATTTGTTAGAAAGAGATGATAAAGACATAATAGACCAGAGTTAAAAACCCACAGAAAGTATATTTAAACTGTTTCTGTGCTTTTTACGTTGTAGGCCTTCTTTCTCAACAATAGAAGAGTTAAGACAGGGAGAGTTTGAACTAAATCTTTTTTCTTTGATCTGTAATCTACTTTGGTGAAAATAAGAATGAAAACAGAGGAAAGCAACGGAAAGTAACATGTCCTTTGCTTTTCTAGCTATATGGTGTAATTAAGTTTAAAACTGTTCATACGTATTTTGGATTCAAAGCTTTCTTTACATTATTTAAAATGTTAAGAAAAATGAATAAACCAAATTAAAAATTATATTTAAAACTTGAAGTGACATTTATTGAAATAATTTAAAGTACCTGAGTCCTGAAGTTTTTTAAAATAAATATTTTACAATTATATAAATTATGGCCAAATATTTACAAGTTATAGTAAAAAAAGCCTTTGGAAAAATGTTATTGCAACTATAAATATTTAGATAACATGTATAACTTGTACATCTTCCATTAAATTTTGATACATTAGTTTCAAACATCCCTTATGCTAATACTAATATCGTAACAGTTTAAATAAAAATAAAAAGTCACAAGTATATTCTGCTGAAATTGTAGTCAAAGTCTCTATAGCAACTAACAGAGTAAAAAATCTTTTGGGGTCAATGAAAATAATTTTAGTAATCTAACAGCTCCATTGTCACTGCTATGGCACATTTCTGACCATTAGTAGTAAACCCAGTCTACAATTGGTGCTACTGATTCTAAGAGAAAGATGGGCACACAGAATGTAAACAATACATGGATGTTTATTAAATTTCTACTTTTACATACTCTTCTTTCAGAATCCAGATGACTCTAAAGAATCTATATGTTTGGCAAAAGATATTCTGCCAAAGAAGTATTCTGAATACTTCTAATACTTAAAATATTTTAAGGGATACTCCATTTTAACATATGCAGATTCACCTAAAATAACTGAAAGACATTCATGCTTTCATTTGTCTTATTAGAAGGGGATTTGGTAAAAAGTTGTGTTGACTCATCACCAGTGTGATAATGCAGAAGCTGATAAGGGAAGCATTTCATTTTCTGTCATGTTGAAAGTGGTATTGATTTAGGACAAGACTGTCAAACATTACTCACCTTCCATTGTTGGCTTATATAGAGGACTGTATAGATTCATAAATTATATATGCAATTCCAAATCACAAATTGTATTTTCAACATGCTATGTAGGTACAATATTAAAATAAGACATTTCAAAGAAATCTTTGTGTAGTTAAGGTATAGTAATCAACTGATTACATAGATTTTTTTTTTAGGTAAATATATTTAATAGTTTGAACAGACCTAAATCTTTACTTCCTATTAAGTGTCCTTTTAGAAGCTTTATAGTAGAAATATTATGGCCAAGAGATAAAAAATTACACTGGGCTGCTAATTTCTGTTTACTAAATTGATATTAAATGACTAGATCCATTATTGGTAACTACTTAGGTACATTAACTAATCACTATACTTAACACATCCAATTAGAATCCAGAATGTTTTCCTCCATTTTATAACAATTTGACAGCCTATACACCTTGCAAAAGATAAAAACCAAAACCATTGTTACTAACACTACTTTGAGCATCTATGAAGTAAGTATCTCAAAATCTAAACTTTGCAAAGTAAATATGGTAATCTTTGAGTTGTCAATATCTTCTCTACTCTCATGAAAAAAAAAACCCACAAAAATTAAAGTAGTTGTCATTAGATTAGTTAGGGCACGGGATATATAGTCTGAAGTGATAACTTAATGACAGTCAGAAGCTATCAAACAAAGAGGATTAGACCAAGGACATTTTTTTATGGCTTTTATTAATGAAGGCATTGGCAAGTATAAATTTTTAAGTGCAGAATGATCTTTTTAGTTCATTTCTAATAATTTAATAGGGAGATGAGACTGCAGTCCATGACAAAAGAGGATATTTACATTAGCTTATTGTCAGGAAATAATAAAACCACTTTGATTTATATTATTTACATTCTCTGAGGGCATTCCAAGTGCTTCCTATTATACGTGTTGTATTAGACTTTAAGAGTTTTGGTGGTAGAGATGTGGTCAAATTGATCATTTTATGTAGTTTACCCTCGTGGCTGCCCCTTCAGAGAGGGAGAGATTGTTTGCCCCAGCCACAGGGCCACATGACCTATTTGGCAATTTAAGTCTTCCAGGCTAATGAACCACAAGCCTCCTGGGCCCAAGCTCTGGGTTCATCCATTTCTGATATAAAGCAAATTTCATGTCGTAACTAATAAGCCAAAAGAGAATGCCAATTTGGTCTTAGAATGGACAGAAAAGTAAGAAGTCACTTTTTATAATAAAAAATCTGACTACCCAAATAAGTTGGACAAAAATACATAGATACATTTTAAATCATTCATCTTTGTATGTATAATTAAAAATTCATGAATGTATCATTCCTCACTCATTCATCAAACTTAGAGCTTCAACTGCAGAGGATGGATGAAAATTATTTTCCTACCTAATTTTCCATATATTCTAAATTTTCTAATATGGACTTATTTTACTTAAAAAAATAAAAGTTTGAGGAGAATCAAAAATAATTTAGAAATGGCTTCAGCTCTCAAAGGTCTTAGAAATTTTTTGAAGAGATGAGACATGAACTCATAAAATGGTGACACAAGGTAGAAGGCAAAAAGTGTTCTTAAATAAAAAAAATACTATATAGTTTTTTTGGGGGGGAGGTAGGGTGGAATGAGGGTTAAATGATCTTTCTATTGGTCACATGAGATTTCACATAGAAGCTGTCATTTAAACTGTTCCTGGAAGGAAGGACCAATTGAAAATCTGGGCAAATCTCTCAGCGGGGGGGGGGGGGGGGGGGGGGGGGGTGCGGGTAACACATATCCTAAATATACTATTTTACATAATTGCTGAGGTTTGAGGACTTCCTGAAACCTACACTGGGCCCCAAATGGGCAGATTATTCCTTAAAGAGAGTAGTGGAAAATAAAGGGAGAAAAGTAGGTTAAGGACAGAATTTTAAGGTGTTTGTTCAGTTAGCAATGGAGAAGTATAAAAGCTTTGTAAAAGGGTCCTATATGAGCATATCTGTGCTCTTTCAGACACAATGTACTGCCTCTCTGTTCCAAGTAAATCAGAAAATACTACTGTTTATCTTGAAAAATGTAGCCAGCCTCCAAAATGACTACCAATACTCCATGCCTCTGATACTGAGACCCTATGTAGTTCCTTACCACATTGAATCAGGGCTAGCTTGCAGATATTGACAAATATAAATGAAGTCATGGAATTAAAATATTAATGAAAGTAACAAATACCATTGAGTGCCTTCAATGTGTCAGGCATTTACATTCCTTATTTCATTTAATCTCCACAATAACCCTATGAAGTCAAGATTGGCATCTCTTTCACAAATGAGGATCCAACATTTAACACTCATAAGCAAACTTGGATAAACCCAAGTCTAGTGCACACAGGATCAGGAGTGCATCCAACTAGAGAAAACTTCTAGAATAAAGGTTCAAAAGAGAATTTATAGAGAAATCACAGGAAACTGTGGATGGATAGTTAAAGATGGATAAACATTAAAATGAGATACAAAGAAATGAAGAAGGAAGATAAAAAATCAGAAATTTATAAGCAGAAATAGAAATTATTGAGAGGCAAGTTAAGGAAATTTCCTTCATAAATGTGCCAACAGATTTCCAAGGTTGATTAATAAGTAAAAACCATATTTTATATCCTGATTTTTGTGATAAGTACCTTATTGAAACCCTAATTGGACACATCTAATCAGGTTATATTTTGCTATAGTAAACATATTGCAAGTCTAGGTTTTTTGAGAGCTAATTCTAGCCACATTTTAAAATAACCAAAACCCCCCACAATTACAAAATACGATGATAATGTATTGAAATTATATAGGAATTATATAAAACTATAAAATATTTGAAAATCTTTGATTATGTTAGAAATATACTGTGCTATTTATATACAACACAAAAATATGACACTGATCTATAAGTTAGACCTAAAATTTGTTAGCTATCAACATCAAACATTTAATAACATTTTCTTACTATTTTAGGATGTAAAAGAGTCTTTATATGATTTGGATAACTTAACACTGAAAAGCTCCCTTAAGAGTAAGCTTAGTGTCTTTTCTTCTTTGTTGAATTTCTGTATAGAATGAAAAATAATTCAAAATCACTCCAAACTGAGAGCTATGGTTTTACAAAACAGCCTGCAATTCTCAACTGTTCCCAGGGAGGGAGAACTCATGCATGAGTAAGCAGCCAACTGCAAGTGAATGAAGGAACTAAAATTCGACATTTACATGTATCTGGATGTGTGTGTGTATGTAACATCACTTAGAAAAATAGCTGTTCAGTTTTCCTTATTACATTTAGAGTATACTATTGAAAAGAAAGTCCTTGCCTTTCTAGTCAGTCTCCTTTCTACTCTGTTCTGTTTTAGGATTCATTAATTAACGATATTCCTCTTTATCTGCACCAAATATTTTCCTGCAAATACATTGGATTGTAGATTTTCAGGAAGTGTGAGTCTATCTTCCAATATTTTAAATGGGGAAAAGTAAGAAAGCATCCCCATCCTTCCAAAAAACTCAGTCAATGTCCTTAACAATGATAAAACCCTCATAAACATACAAACAAATCCACCAAAGATTCCTCCATAGTATAAAGCATTTAGAACACAAATTACTTGATTATTTAATGCTTATTCAACTCATTAGTAGGTATTTTCCATGGATTTAGCAACAGACACGAAGGCATTGAACATTAAGTTTTTCTTCTATCTTGCAATAAATGTATCATAATGTACATGTACATAACATATTGGAATATGCTAGAAAGACAGATCACTACTTTCCTCACAGGCTTTCCACTTCCATATACACTTACATATAATAATTTGGGGAAGATAATAATACTAATGCCCAAAAAGTTTGAATAAGGTGAACACTGGACTCTATCTTACTGGGAAAACAGCTAAGATACACCTACAACATGCTCCATACCGTTTCATCTTTACTTGTAAACAACTTAAATGTTTTGTGGTCAATGGTTGCAAATTGGTTACAGTAAATTTTTAATTATACTGTGAATTTTCTGTAAATGTTTTTTGTTTAAAATTTTTTCTTTAATGTTTATTTATTTTTGAGAGACAGAGAGAGAGAGAGACAGAGTGTGAGCCAGGGAGGGGCAGAGAAAGAGGGAGACACAGAATCCCAAGCAGGCTCCAGGTTCTGAGCTGTCAGCACAGCTTGACCCACCAACTGTGAGATCATGACCTGAGCCGAAGTCCGATGCTTAACAGACTGAGCTACCTCAGCACCCCTCTGTAAATGTTCTTTGAAAGTCAGTAAAACATATACGTTAAAATGTCACACACTGGTAATATTATTATTTTATTAAGAATACTTGATAGCTTCCTCTACAACCACTCCTTGCTGGGTTGGTTTTATGGTGGAATTGCTAGTTGTCCTCCAATATCCATTCTTTCCTTCTTTTACTATAAGATAACCCATCATTTTACCCAGGCACATGATGACTTGTAATACAGATTATATTTGCAAATTTCCTTTGCACATAGGTGTGGCCATGTGACTACTATCTGGTCTAAGGGATGCATGCATATGTGGTATATACAATTTCTGGGAATTACTCTTCAAAGGTGAGAGTGAGTCCTGCATCCTCTCCTCATTCCTGCTGGATGATGCAGATATAATAACTGTATATCAGCAGCCAATTTGGACCATGAGTGACCTCGGGAAAGAAAGCTACACACCCAGGGGCAATAAGATAAGAGAAACCTGAGTTCCTGACATTATGAGGCATTGTATATCTCTTAGATTGATTACTGAACCCTTTTTGGACCTGAGAGAAAAATTAAGTTTGATTCTATTATTGTTTTTTTTATTTTTATTTTTATTTTTATTATTACTCTCAGGCAATTTTAACCTCCAATGACACTGTGTCCTTTCTCTGTACACCAGATACCCTGGGCTTAAGCTTAACCTAGAGCTTACTGCATGCTACCATGATTATCTATTTCTTTGGATAAGTACCTCAAGGGCAGGGACTATGCCACCTTTGTATCCTCCAAGTACCTGGAAAATAGTATAAACTTAATAAATGTCTTAAAAGCCTCATTACATACTATACTGAGTATATCACTGACAAGTCCTATTCATCAAAATCTATCAGTTCCAATACTAAAAGGCCCTACAATAGCATTCTGTGAGCTTCTAATATATATTTTTATTAAATAAGAATTTCTTTAAATATACATTTTGAGTATTTTATTTTCAATAGAAGAAAATACATTTATTAAGGTATTTTTTTAAAAAAAGAATATCTCACATTTATTTTATTTTTTTGAAGTTCTTTCCACTTAATATATCACATTTAAAGCCTTCCTGAGTAAAGAATTAATAGATAATTCCAATCCAAAGTGAGCCAGCTCTTTATGATGTAAGGTGGAACAAGATCATTAACCTTTATGTACTTACGGACATGTTTTTACAAGTGTATCCAAATTAGAGAAGACTAAATCATCTACCCTATCATGTTCACTACAATTTTAATTAGAAAATGGATGAAACAGCTTGGAATGAAAAGAAAACAGCCTCCGTACTTAGAACAGTATCACACACAACACGGCTCCCTGCTAACAGTGCACTGTAAGTATGGTAATTAATCGAACAGGTTTTACTTTTAGAAAAGAATGCTTGTGTACAAAAAGAAGCTATACTAAGAACCCTGTTACCATTGCTTCTGCTGCTGATTCTGATAATGATAAATGTTATCTACAATTGATTCAGTGCTTATCCCATGCCAGGTCCCATTCTAGGAACTTTACATAAAATGATCTCATTTCATTTCAACAAGAGCCACATGGCATGTGCACTGTCACCATGAGGTGAAGAAAATAAGAATGTGAGGTTAAGGACCTTTGCACAAGTTCACTGTTAGTGGTGTGCTTGAGTACTTACTATGCGTGATAGGGACTTTTCTAAGGTTTTACACATATTAACTCATTTAAATATCATAACAACACTACTAGGTTGTATTATCTTCATTTCACAGATAAGGAAATGGAGACATGGTGAAGGTGAGTGGCTTGCCCAATAACAAGATAATAAGTGGCAGAGCTGGGATTAAAATTAACGCAGTAGTAAAGATCCAGAGCCCCACTCCTTACCACCTTGTTATGTTGTCCCTCATGGTAAGTGCTGGAGTAGGAAGTATAACTGATCAAAAACCCCACCTTTAGTGCTTTGTAAAATCCATCACCACTCCTGTGGAGACCACACATGAGCTGCCCCTAGCCAACCACTGAGCAAGGCAGAGGTACAAAAGCCAGCTTGTTCCTGGGAGAAAAGATAGTAACTCACCTCACCACAGATACAGGCTTAAGAACTCTCTGACAGACCTTGTTGAACTTTCGTTAGACTACATAGGAATCTAAGACATTTCACCTAATCCTCCCTACCTCTCTTCTATCATTCATTAAAGGTCAGACTTGCATCTAATGACTCTCCCAGCCTTTTATGACCATATTTTCTCTCCCACTAGGCATTTCCCCTAATAAAATCCTTGCATCCCATCCTGGCATCTGCTTCTCAAGGAACTGGACTGATACAATTTTGTTAAATGAGTTCTCCTGGGAGTTCTTGTGGTGTGGAATCAGAGAAGTTTCCCTGATAAGAAAGGAGAGCACCTCCGTCACTCCTGGTCCCTCTTAAGGAAAAGAGGAAGCCTGAAAGAAAAGCTGGGATACTTCAAACCACCTGCATTGTGGTTGGCAAAATGCACTAAGAATTTGGAGGTAGGTTCACCACACCAAATGCAAAGAAAGTAGGAACTTTCAAGGGGATTTACCCTCTCCCAGACCTCAATGAGCAGTGTGGACAACTACTCTCCTGAGAGCCAGTAAGACCCATTTGGCAAGGCCTGGTGAATAGGCTGGCAGAGTCCAGTATTTGAGGAAAGAAGGGACTAGGGAAGGATTTCCATTAGGATGGTGGAAGAGAAAGGAAAATGTCTGCCTGTCTATCCATCCTCTTTATCACTAGATTATAAGAAAGGAAATTTGAAACCAATGGTCTTATTGCATGGCACTGATTGGGTCCCATGCACAAAGATTCTTTCATCCATTATTCCTTTAGGATTTTTTAATTTGAGCCTCACCTCAGCACAGTGAATAAACACTAGTGAGAAATTTTTCTTACATGGTGAGATACTAAGAGGTCAAGCATTCCTGAGACTCTCATTTCTTATGGAGAAATGGGTAAATTGAGTCAGAACCCCTTCTTAGAGTCTGGCATCTTACTTCCACTCTCTTTTTCAACCTAACCCATCTTCTCCAACTTGCTTCACCAAAGTCTTCTTTGGGGATACACAGAACTAGCCCATTAAATGAGACAGTAGTCTTTTGTCGTGTGTTATTTATTATTACTTGGGAACTTTGTGGGAAGAGGATTCCAGCCTTCCTGACTTTTCCAGCCGCACACATACTATCATATACGATTGAAATGTAAAGTGCACTCTCAAGCAGAGAAGTAAAAGAAGAGAAGGAGTTGACCAGTAGGTAGAGGCTGGGATAGAAAGTGAGAGAGTCCCTAGCTGCAGTAAAGTTCTTGAGGCAGGAAAAAATTTGGCACGCTAAGACAGAAAGAAGAAGGAAGGCCAGGGCTGAAGAGGCTGAGTGGGTCAAGACCAGGGTTTATAGCATGTCTTATAGGCTATCTGAACAACTGAAGGGTTTCCCTCAAAGATATTCCTGACAGGTTTTAAGCAAGGAAAACTTAGTTTTGTGATTTCAAAGGTTAACTATTGTACAAAGGTTTACTATTGTATAAGGTATGACTATTGAACAGATTATTTGAAAAGGATTTTGCAATGCATACATTTTATTATTTCCACTACCTCCCAAGAAGGTAGGAGAAATGGTCTGCTGAGGGTACAACTTGTATCACAGTGTCATTATATAATTAGCAGTAATTATTAATTATGAATTGATTGCTATGTAAGCAAGAGTTATGTACAGAACTTACTTTGAGACATTATTTTAAATAAATATAATTAATGTTATTTTCAAATAAGAAAACAGGGTCTGAGAGATTCACAAACTTGTCAAGACTGATGAAGCTAGGATTCCAATCTTAGTTTTTGGTATCTAAAGTCTAAGCTCTTAAGGAATTTGTTTTTTGTGTTCTCAAATTGATTGATGATCTGGCACAACTCAGCACAGAGATAAATAGTATATGGAACAATCAACTTAAATAAGTCATGCACTTACCCTCAAGGATCTTAGAAGACAATGGAGAACATCACATCAGGACTAAGAACTTAGGCAATATATGCAAATTCACATGTTTATATGGTAAAAAAAAAAAACTACACAAACTAGATTTCAAAGATTAACTTGATAAAATCCTACCACTCTCACCCCCCTGCAAAGACATATCACCCATGCTCTCTCCCAGAGAGCCAAGAATACAGAAACCAAGGAGAATAGGAAGGGAAGAGATTTTAAATAACCTGTCAGCTTTTTCAGTCAGATTATCATAGGTGAAATAATTTCCAGAATATCCAGATATATAGCCATTCAAATTACATTACAAAATCCAAAACTGACATTTTGATTATTCCCTATTGCATTACCTTATATAAGTCACAGATTCCCTCCAATAAAAAATGCAAAAAGAATTTCTGTAATAAGCAACCTAACATGTGCACGTCTTTTTTATGACAAAATAATTTCACATGCTTTTCCTCTTTTAATTTTCCTATTTGATTTGCACTTTAAAAAATATATCAAGTGAACAAAAAAAAAACATTAGTGACTTCATCGCTGACCAAGGTCTGTGTTGACTACAATTCTACCCAAAATCTCAGATATAATAATACTTAAATATGCATGTCAAATTTTTAATTAAAAGCCAAAGGCTTTTCCAAGAGCTCACAAACCTGATTCCACTCCAAATTTATATAAATATTTTCATCTTAAGAGTTCAAAGAGTTTTTATATCTCAGACACGAAAATGCAAAAAATAGATTTTTCAGTGTAAAGTTATAGTAAGAGTCATAAAATTGTTCTCACACCAGAACTCAATGGTGCAACACACAGGTGTGACTTACTGTCCCCTCTGAGTTACTGTCTTAACTAATCAGGTAGCTCATCTAATGAAGCAGCAAAGGACTTCTTGCCTAGGGACTGTGATTGTCCATTCTACTTCAATATACTTTCTATCATGCATTAAAATGTTTAGCAGCATTCTGAAATATAGAGAAGTCTTGTTGAAATGATAAATTCTCCATTTCGGGGGAGATTATCTGCTCAAATCAAACAATGATCTTTATATTGCTAAACCAAATGGTCAATATTCAGTCTTTATCTGCCTACTCTTTTCCTTAAGACACTCTTCACTTAGCTCTTAGGACACTACACCCCTGTGCTTCCTCCTCTTATTCCCAGAATCTAAGTGGTGAAATGCCCCAAAGCTCACACCTGGAATCACTGCCTTTTCCTACCAGTGTATGCCTTCTGTACACTGGTAACTCTCAAAATGTACATCCAGCTCAGATCTCCTTAAATTCCAGATCTTGTATACAACTGCCTATTCCACATCTCCATCTATATCTAACAGGCATCTCAGATTTAACATGTCTAACATCAAGCCCCTGATATTCCAACCTCCCCACCCACACACAAAATCTGTCCCTTTAAAAGTATTTCCTATTTTAGTAAATGGAAACTCTTATATTTATTCAGCTCCCCCCCCCCCCCAAAAAAAGGTAGTCATCTTTGACTTTTTTTTCTCATACTCTTCATTTCATCTGTAAGGACATCCTTTCTGCTCTTTTTGAAAAATATATCTGGAATCCAACAAATCTTTAAAGCCTAGACTCCTACTACCCTTATCAAAGTCATTGTCTCTCACTGATATTACTCCAATAGCCCCCAAGTGACGTACCTGCTTTTGCCCTTGCATCACTGTGTCCATGTTCAGCATAGCAGCCAGCATGATCAGCTTAAAAGTATATCAGGTCATGTCACTATTCTAGCCAAACTCTGCAGTGGCTCCCCACTTCACACAGAACAAAACCCAAAATCCTTCCCGTGGTCAATAAGGATCTGCCACTCTGGAATTCCTTCAGCCTCATCTCCCACTACATTTGCCCCACTATGTTTGCACAGGTACACAGGCCTCTGTAGTGTTCCTGGATTATTCCAGGCACAGTTCCATTTTGCAGATAATGCATTTTCTGGTCCTTCTGCTTAGCATGGCTCACGCTTGAACAATTCTTTCAGATTTTTCTGAAATGTTACTTTTTTAGTCAAGTCCTTTCCTGGCCACCCTATATATTATTACAACACATCACAGCAATACTCCCTGCCCCTTTTCTTCATTTTTCTCCTTACCATTTTTTAGAAGTTTAATAAACTATATATTTAACCTATTTATCATGACTCTCCTTTATAGAAAGCAAGCAACAGGAGGGAGGACAGGGATTTATATCTGTATGATTCAATGCTGTATCCCCAGAATCAAGAACAATTTCTGACATATTGTAAAATAAGTGCTCCTAAATATGTTTTTAATAAATGAACAAAGGTCACCATTGTAATGTTCTGTGTACATGCAGCATGCTAAGTTTTTTTTTTTTTTTACATTACTCTGTTTTAATGTCATTTTTCTATTCTGGGTAATATTTTTGAGTATCTAAAATAATAGAATATTGATTTTTAATATCCATTTGGAAAGATGGAAAGAATCACACTTAGAGAAGCACCATATACCATCCCAAGAAGGAAAGTGCAATTTTAGCAGACCACCATAATGCCAAATGCTCATCACTCAGTCACAGAAAACAAGTTACTACTCTTACCACTGCTGTGACTGGAAATATATCTCAGCTTTAATATGCTCCCATTAGAATGAAATTGTGTGAATAACTGAATTAAAATATTTGAATATTAACATAGGCAGGGCTAAAAATGGATGATGAACACTAACAGAAGAAGATGGCAGCTGGCTCTCTTATAGCAGTCATGGTGAATGCATTTTGTCTCTACTCACGTCTATAATACCAGCCACCACGACTACATCCTAAAGGGTGTGTTGGCATATGCACTTTTTCAAAAGCCAATCTTGTAAAGATTTAATGGATTCAGCTCATTTAATAAAATCAAATATTTTAGTTAAGGCCACTGACACATTAACATTTCTTCATCAGCACAAAAAAAATCAGTACTCCAACTCTGTGACAATTGTCAGGGTCCCATGGCATTGGAACATACTCATAAAATGACTGTCAAACATATTTTATTTTCCACATAATAGGCATTTGAGAAGAATTTTAATCATCACCCACATCATCTTATCATCTACTCTGTGTTCACATAAATGTACAACTAAATCCTCTCCAAATTTGGTGGATTGTTCTTCTTTCAAATACAGTTAAAACAACGCTACAGGGAGAAGCACAGCTAGAATGGAGAGTTAGGATCTCCAAAAATCTTATCCCCCATTAAAACAATGAGAACACTGGCAAAACTTCCCAGAGTCAGTTTTTTCAAAACTCTGGAAATTAACACAGCTTGCAAGAATACAAGGAACAATTATTCAAGAAAAATGGCTGAATCTTGGCACGGACAGTATGCTTTACAGCATTTTTACTTGCCCCATTCCCATTTCTCTTTTCCTAGCTTCACAGTAGCCTTCAAAACCAGCTGCCCCAGAACCAAAGTATCTGTGAAAACCAGAGGCCTAGGAGTCAGTTTCTTAATTAGAAAAAGAAAAGAAAACTAAACTGAAAGCAAGCATAAGGAAGGAAATAATATGGGGTGTCCAGGTGGCTCAGTCAGTTAAGAGCTGACTTTGGCTCAGGTCATGATCTTATGGTCTGTGCATTCGAGCCTCGCATCAGGCTCTGTGCTGACAGCTCAGAGCCTGGACCCTGTTTTGGACTCTGTGTCTCCCTCCCTCTCTCTCTCTCTCTCTCTCTCTCTCTCTCTGCCCCTCCCCTGCTCATGCTCTGTCTCTGTCTCTCAAAAATAATATAAAAATTTTTTAAATGTATGAGAAAAAGGACGGAAATAATAAAAACAAGAGCAGAAATAAAATAGTAGAAAAACAATATTGTCTTGATCCCCAAAACAAAGACATGACCCAAAAAGAAAGCTACAGGGGCACCTGGGTGGCCCAGTCGGTTGAACACCTGACTCTTGATCTTAGCTCAAGTAATTACCTCATGGTTTGTGAGTTTGAGCCCTGCACCAAGCTCTGTGCTATTAGCACAGAGCTTGCTTGGGATTCTTACCCTCTCTCTCTCTCTGCCCCTCCCCTGTGTTCCCTCTCTCTTTCTCACTCTCTCTCAAAATAAACATTAAAAAAATAATTCAAAAAGGAAGCTATGAACCAATATCCTTTGTGAATATATATGTAAGAGTCACCAACATATTATTAAGAAAATGAATACAGCAATACATAAAAAAGATTATAGGCCATGATCAAGTGGAATATCATGGGAATGCAAGGTTGGTTTAATACTTGAAATTCAACTAACATAATTTACAATATTAATAGAATAAAAAACAAAAACCACATGATCACAGAAAATGATGCAGAATAAGCAGTTCACAAAATCTAAAACTTTTCATCAAAAAAAAAAAACATGCAGTAAACTAGAAATAGAAGGGAACTTTCTCAATCTGATAAATGTCATCTATGAAAAACCCAGAGCTAATACCACACTTACTGGAGAAAGACAGTTCTTCCTCCAAGAAATGAACAAGAACAGGATGACTACTCATATCACATCTGTTCAAAATTGTACTGGGGATCTAGTCTGGGCAACTAGGCAAGAAAAATGAATAAAAGTCACCCATAAAGGACAGAAAGGAATATGTAAAACTATTTCTATTTGCAGATTACTTGACCTTCTATGCAGAAAATTCTAAGGAAGCCATAAAAAACTTATTAGAACTAATAAATGACTCAGCAAGGATGCAGGATACAAAATCAACATACAAAAATCAATTGTATTTCTATACTCTAGCAATGAAAACTCTGATTTGACAATAAAAAGAAAATAACCCAATTTTAAAATGGGCAGAGAATTTGATTAGACATTTTTCCAAAGAAGATACACAATGGCAAATAAACACATGAAAAAAATGAACTCAATTTCATTATTTATTAACAATTTTCCCATCAAAACCACAATGATAAAACCCTTCATACTCACTAGGATCACTAGAATAAAAAAGATGGGCAATAACAAGGCAAGGATATAGAGAAATCAGAAACTTCATTCATTGCCCATGGGATTATAAAATGGTATAAACACTTTGGAAAACAGTTTGCCAGTCTGCAAAATGTTTAACACAGTTATTACATGATCTAGCTATTATGTTCCTATTTATATAACCATGACAATTGAAAACATACGCTCACACAAAACTTTGTACATGAATGTTCATATCAACATTATTCATCATAGCCAAATTTCTATAAACAACCCAAATTTCTATCAACTGATGGATGGCCAAACAAAAGTGTTATATTCATACAATGGAATATTATTCAGTAATTAAAAGGAATGGAGTCCTGTTATATGTTTCTTGCTACAACATGGATAAACCTTGAAAAACTGTATTAAGTGGAAGAAGCCAGTCACAAAAAAACACATTTTGTATGAGTTCATTTATATTAAATGCCAAAATTCATCAAACCTGTAGGGATAGAAAGTAAATTAGTGGTTGCCAGGGGTTGGGTATACAGGGGTTCATGAGGAGTGCCTGCTAATAGATATGGTTTTTCTTTTTTGGGTGATGAAAATATTCTGTATTTACATGGTGTTGATAGTTGCACAATTCTATGAATATACTAAAAACCACTAAATTCTACACTTTAGCTTGTTGAACTTATACTACATAAATTATATCTCAATTACACTGTTATTTAAAATATACTAGGATTGGGCTTTACTGTGTCTAACATTTGAAATGAGGGAGAAATTGAGACAAGAAGATAAATGGTGGATTAGGTTTATAAATGTCATTGTTCTCTCCTTAGGAAAATTGTTTCTCTCAATTTTGAATTCTCAGAGTACTCAGTTCATACTTTTACATAACAATCACATTATATTGTCATCATATGTTCCCATGTGTATCTTCGCCATTCCTCTCAGTACTTGTCAGGGTCACATACTCTGTCTTATTCTATCTACATAGCCATGGTATCTAGTAAAGATCAGACACACATTGGACATTCAATAGACAGTTCGGGATTAAAAGGATTAGCTGAGAATAATCGGAATTAAAGTAAAAGTATATACTGTAATTATAAATCCTGTACTTAGTGTGAGATAATATTTATAAATTATATTGCTTCTTTTCGCAGGCAGAGACCAGTATTTGAAGACTGGCTGTCTTCAGTAACACTCTATTATTTTCTAGACACTCTTCAAATAGATCTACTTGGCCCAATTAAGTGTTGTTGGCACACCAGTATATGAAGAGACTTATATAGTTAGAGCGCTTTAAGAGGCTTCAGGAGTCTTTGGGATAAAATCCACCTTAGTAATGTTTAAGAAAGCAAGAACTAAAGTAATGGTTTGCTACAACATCATTTACTTAGGTACAGAGAGAAGTATAATTGAAACACGGGTGTCTTGATTCTCAATCCAATGTTGCCTTTGTAAAACATGCCCTAAGACCAAATAATGCTGAATGCATGTTTTTCATAAAATGTACGCTTGCAACATGCAATTTAACCTAAACACTTTTAATGTATTGCATTCACCCATAATACCAAAATTTAACAAAGCAATCTTATTTTAGACAATTTGGATCATGTGACTCCTTCGCTTAAAAGGTCTCAAAGGGCCTTATATCACATTGCAAATACAATCCAAATACTTTACCAATGCCAAGGAGCCTTTTTATAAACTGGCTGCACATATCTCTCCAAACTCAACTTATAGCACTACTCTTCTTGACCAGAATCCATTAAATAGAAGGGCTTCCTCTCAGGTCCTAACACATATCAAGCTCTCTTCTATGCCTTGGAACATACACCCAGGTTGTCTCTTTTCCTGCAAGACTATGCTTCTGATTTTTTTTTAATGGTTATTTATTCATCCTCCAAGTCTCAGCATAAATGTTACCTTCTCAAATAGGTACTATTTGACAATCCTCACTCAGTCTTTCAATTTACTATATCATATGTTTTTTTACCTTCATGTAACTGAATTTTTAAAAAAATTCATTTACTTATTCCCTTAATTTTTTTTTACTTCCCACTAATCTACATGTTCCATGTCAGCAGAGACCAAACCTATTTACCCAGTTCACTACTTTATTCCCAGTATGAATGAAGCTCAGAATAGACAGTCAATGAATGTATAGTAGATGAATACTAAGTAAGTAAATGTTATAGCACAACAGACCCTGAATTCCATAGGTAACTGTCACAGAGGCAAGTAAAAAAGGGGATTTATCCACTGACTTTTTTGTACCCCAGGATTATTCTGGTCTACTTACTTGCCTGAATTTAAGGAAAAGAAAGTGAAAGTTCTTAAATGGTAATGAAAAAAAAAAAGTTAGGAGTAATAAACTTTCTTCTAGCAATTGATTAATCAGCAAAAACTCACTGATTAGCTCTGTGTTTAGTTCCTAAAGGGTAGGAGAGAAGGATGAGCTGTGGCCCTATTCTTCAAATTGCTTAAAATCTAATTGAAGGCAGAGAACAACCATTGTGAACAGTTAATTAAAAATACAGGACTGTATATAGTAAATGGATATACCTAATTGATATTTGGCCACTTTTGCTAGAGGTGTACATTTGGGAAATAATCATATGGTGGTGATAATTTAGGTAGAGAGTCCAGATTAATTTTCAGGACACATACCCATACATTTATATCCCCAAGCAAAATGATATATCTCATCATTTTAGTAAGCTCAAAATTAGGTCTCAGTTTAATTTTTTCTTTTTTTTTAAGTTTATTTATTATTGCAGAGAGAGAGAGAGAGAGAGAGAGAGAGAGACAGAGCATGAGTGGGGGAGGGGCAGAGAGAGAGAGGGAGACACAGAATCTGAAACAGGTTCCAGGCTCTGAGCTGTCAGCACAGAGCCTGACGCGGGGCTTGAACTCACGGACAGTGAGATCATGACCTGAGCCGAAGTCGGACGCTCAATCGACTGAGCCACCCAGGTGCCCCAGATCTCAGTTTAAATAGAAAGGAATGGTCAGGAAGATGGCTGAACTGTTCCATTCATTCACGCACTTATTCACGTACTCAGGTAAGCAGGTTGCATTCCGGGAAGTGCTGCAGAGAGAAAGGCTGCCTTGACCACTGCCATTATGGAACTTACAATCTGATGTGATACAAGATAGGAAAGGAGATATTTCCAAGAAGGAAAAGTCAGGTAAGGGGGTCAATGTTGCAGAAATACTAAGAAGAACTAAGACAATCAAAAGGCTGTAAGATATGACAATGAAGAGATCACTGAGCACATTGGGGTGCTGACAGAACATTCCATCAACATCCAACCCACCACACAATCACCCCCATAATCACCTTATGAGCTATTTTTGAGTCCTCCCTCATCTGCCCCTACTTCAATCCCTGAGTCGTGATAATTCTCTTATGATCTGCCCACCCTGTAGGCTGACTGCTGTGGAGAAAACATGAAAGCAGATGTCTCATTAGGGGCTGGGAAGCACACCCATGACCCCATTCGTGTAGGACAGGCAGGCAGAAGTGAGGAGAGTAGCCAGCTTCAGGCACATAGGTTCTGCTAGGAGCAGGGGCAATTACTCCACTTAGTCTTTTTCATTTTATGGGATTTCTGATATGGATTTAGCCTTTTTCTTTCACTGGATGAAAGGGCAAACAGCACTCCAGGTGAGTTCTATTTTTTCCTATACTCTTGACTTTCAACTTCTTCATCTGCTAACCACTTATCCTGCCCCATCCTATTTTTGTTGCATCCTGCCTGATGCTGCCCTGGGTTACCCGTGCACACAGCCCTGTGGGTTCCACAGGGTCCACTAGTGATCTTGTTTCTGAATGCATAAGCTTCTTGCCTCTGCTCAGTGACATCCAACTCTATCACTCCACCTCCTCAGGCTGCCATGCACACTTTCCTGCCTGAGATGATGTGCTCATGTGAACGCCACAGCAGTTTCCGTGCACTCCCACCCCATGCAACTTTGGTCTTTTGTTCTCACCAGTCCCACTGAGGTATTTTTAAACATTTTATCTTTAGGATGCTATTTTCTACCTATTTTTTTAAGACTCCCTTCCCAGACTTCAAGGATATTGTTGCCAAGTATGACTATAATGGTGCCAGGGGTGCTATATCACCCTTCGTATTCTATACATTTTAGAACATTTTTTTGCTAGTACCATTATTTCTCCCTCCTGTTGGAACCTTAATGATAGCTGCTCTCAGTAAGGAGTTCAAGCAACTTTTTTAAAAGTCCTAATAGTCCACATTCTTGAAAATATTTTATCTGTGTTCCTAATCTATTGTTATTTGTAGGAAAGTTTACAAGTTGTAACTGAGACAGCATGGAACAACAAGATGAATTGGCAAAGGTCTGAAAATGGAGTGTTAGATCAAGTCTTGGATTCTCTTGCTTACACACTGGAAAACTTTAACAAATGTCTCCCCTTACTGTGTCTTTTAAAATCATTTAAAATCTTTTGACCAGCTTACATCACAGGGATGGGAAGATACTAAAATCAGCATTTTGAGTTCTTTAGAGGACTTCCATGTCATCACCCATTCATTTATTTTGTGGAATTTTCTGCACCACATTTTGGTGGAATAAGATCCTGGGGCACCAAGGGGCTCAGTTGGTTAAGCATCCAACTCTTGATTTTGGCTTGGGTCATGATCTCACAGTTCCTGGATTCAAGCTCCACATTGGGTTCTGCACTGGCAGCATGGAGCCTGCTTGGAATTCTCTCTACTTCTCTCTCTGCCCCCACCCCTCTCTTTCTCAAAATAAATAAATACACTTAAAAAGAAGAAGAAGAAGATCTTCCTACTGTGTAGAATACCAGAGGAATTATCCTGGTCACTGACAGTCATGAAAACTCAAGGAATAAAATTCATTATGATATAGCCTTAGAAAACTATACTGGCATAGACAACCATGTCTAGAGTTTGTATCCAAATATACAATAGAAATGAGTATGTATTAGATTAGCCAAGGAATTAGACTAAACCCATGCATGGGAATGAATGTTTGCCCTTTTTTCTACCCTCCTTTATTGATTTATTATTATTTAGCAAAACTTCATTGTTTATGTAACACACTAACATAAGATATTATTCCTGCCCTCAAGAGGAACACATTTTAGTGACTGTAGGTGGGGGAAGATGAGAAACAGCCATAAATACCAATAAATACTAATGTAATTAGTTATAAAATGGCAACATGAACCAAGTATTATGTATGCATCAGACAGAAAAAATGTTTATTTTGTGGATGAGATTGTAATTGAACTGCATTCTGATGTTTGAGTAGTGCTTATTCAGACACAGAAGAATAGAAAGTGTATGTCAGGACAAAAGAAGAACAAAGTTAAATGTATACACATGTGAAAAACCACGATCTTTAAGACTAGAAGACTACAGTATCAGTGTAGAGTCAGATCATGATGATGGCAGCCTGAAAAATGTAGTGAGTTGTCAGACTGTCAAGGGTTTTATGTGGTATACTAACAGAGACCAATTTTTCCTCCTTCTTTTAGGTTGACTGAGATTTGTAGCTTCAGAGAAAAAGTGGAATTGACTACTTTCACTGACTTGGGAAACACACTGAGTAAAAGCAGAATATTTGAGTTTGTTTAGGTGTTTTAAATTTATGCTGACTGAGGAAGATACAAATAGACATTTTGTCAATAGAATGCACAATACAACACATCTCTCTCTGTGTGTATGTGTATGCATCATAGTGGTAGTTGAAAAACATTTACAAAATGGGTAGAACAGGGCATGGAAAGACACCTTGAAGGAAGGATTATTCCAGAGGGTTTGGGTAAATTAATATCTGTAAAAGTAAGGGGAGGAAAGAATTTTATAAAGGAGAGAACTATCAACATTTCCAAATGCCCAAAGCTGAATAAATAGTAGGACAATGAAAACAGAACAACTGGATTTGGTGATTGGAAATTTATCTGTGGCCAAAGGGGGCAAATGCCAATGTAATGGCAAGGCAGCCAAAATACAGTAACTATACAAGTAGATGCTTCCTTTGATGAAGTTTGGTAGCATATAAAGAAAGAGAGTGGTATAAGTAGGGTGACTGCATTAGGGAAGGTTGGTTGGTTTGCTTGATGAGTACACATTTATAACCTGAAAAGTTTCTGTATCTTAAACTCAATTGATGAAAAATAAATTATTTATAAGAGAAAGTTTGGATTATTATTTTAAATTATATCCCAAGGATTTTTTTTTGGCTTTACTTATGAATCAGGACATTTTGTCCCTTGACTTATAAGAAGCCATATCGTGTGTGTCGTGTGTGTGTGTACACACACGACCCACACACACACACGACACACACGACACACACACACACACACACACACACACACACACACACACACACACCAAAGAAAGAGACCAAAGAAAAACAGGGTAAAAGTGCAAGCTTACACTGTTACCTTTTCACAGTCTTCCTCAATTGTCAGAAATTGATTGAAATGAATAAAAAGTGTGAATTAGGGAAAAAATTTTATCAGGGATAAAATAGGAATAAACCACTTAATATCTCAAATTTTGAGAAGTGTCTTTCAGATAAAGAGTATTTCAACCCAAATTGTAATCAGATCTTGAAAGCTGACATTCAACTACCCTTCTTAAGGGCAATAAAATGACACAGGTAGTGGAGGAAATTACTTTTTTTTAATATCACAATAACAATTAAAGAGAGGAAGGCTAGAAATACTAAGAAAGGTACAAATACTCTATTGGAAGCATCTTATCTACGCCTGATAGACAACAGTAGTGAGGCTGGCAGAAAATTCAGGCAGTCCTGCCCACCTGATGCCACATTAGTAAATATCAATGTTTTACTAACATTAATTTAAAGGAGGTATAATAGTTAAATATACTGATAAAAATGGAGAAATTTTAAGTTACCAAAGAACTATACTTCTTTAGCTTAAAACTGTCAGGCTCAGATTATTTCAGGTTGTCAAAATGTTTCTACATTACTAAAACTATCCAAGGATGTTGGGATTCTTGCAAATTTATTTTCCAAAACAACAGAATCTTACTAGAAACACTTAAGAAAGGTAGCATAGAACACATACATTACAGAACAACATATACACATATTATAACCATATTTCTGTCTGAATCTCTGTGTATCTATTTGTCCATCTCACCAATAGCCAAGGCCATGAATATTACAACCCTAGTGACATTTGCATTTAAGTCAGGAGTACAACAAGGAGAATCATCATTACCATTATTATTCAGAATTGTTCTGGGAGTCCTTTCCAATGTATTTCAATAAGAAAATGAAATAAATCTAAAAATTAGAAAAGAGGAAGTAAAGTTACTGCCATATGTATGAATGTCTGCCTTAAAACAATAACAAATTAAAATGAAATTACTTATTCAAATTAGATTTTGATTAGGTGATCATTTATATAGCAAAATTAAAAGTATTCCTATAGTCAGAGGAAAATGCTGTAAAACAAATCCTATTAAGAAAATAGATGAGGCATCTGGGTGGCTCAGTTGGTTAAGTGTCCAATTCTTCATTTTGGCTCAGGTCATGATCTCACACTTCATGGGTTCAAGCCCTATGTCAGGCTCTGCGCTGACAGTGTGAAATATAGAAAAGTCAGAATATATTTGAAATAGTAAAGATATGAAGGACACTTTGCTTTTTTTAAGTATGAAAGTGTATTTTATTTTATTTTATTTTTAAAATTCTTAATGTTTATTTATTACTGACAGACAGAGAGACAGAGTATGAGCAAGGGAGGGGCAGAGAGAGAGGGAGACAGAGAAACAGAAGCAGGCTCCAGGCTCTGAGCTGTCAGCACAGAGCCTGACACAGTGCTCGAACTCACAAACTGTGAGATCATGACCTGAGCCAAAGTCGGTCGCCCAACCAACTGCACCCCTGAAAGTGTACTTTAAAGTTATAGAAATTAAAACAATATGGTACAAACAGAAAATAGACCTGAAATGAAAAGACCCTCTGAGAAATATCAACATACGGATAGATATGTGATACATGTGAAATTTCAAACCAGTGGGGAAATATGGATTTATGTCTTCAGCCTTCCCTTCAGCAAAAATTTACTGAGCAAAGAGAATTTCCCAGGCATTATTCTAGGTATGAGAGAGACAGGAGTGAACAGATTCAAGTTCCCTAATCTCTTGGAGTTTACATTCTAAGGGAGATAGGCCATAAACGAATCACAAATAGATACATAATTTAGTGAAGGGAGTGATGTGTGCCAGAGATAACAAAACAGCACAGGGAGGAAGAGTGAGGGAGACTGCTGCTTTTGATACAGGCACCAGGAAAAGGGGCTGTGGAGCAACTGACCTGAAAAGAAAATAGTGGTAAATAAGAGGTTGGACCACTGAAGCCCAGATCACAACATGTATTCTAAATATAAGAAACAAAAGTATTAAAAATCTAATTAATGTAGGTGAATGTCTCTAAGTAATAGAGTACAAAAATATTCAAACCATTAATACCAAATTGAAAAAGGGCCTGGGAAATCGACTGATCCCCCTGGAGAGCAGGCTCTCTAAATTTTCTCAGCAGTCAGTACACATAGTGGATGCCATGTTTTCAACCACAATTCTGGACAGGAACAAGTGGCATCTTCTTTCAATTCCTACACATTTTTATATTATTCCACTATTAGAAACTTCCAATAACAAGCTATTTTACTTGTTTTCTGAAGTAGAGTGGGACATCATTAACTATAAAAGATTGGTAGAAAAATAAATAAAAAAGCAACTTAATTATGTTTTACCCATTTTGATTATCTATTGACTTTCATTTTAGAATTTAAAAAAACAACTGAGTTTCTAAAACTGTAGTCTGTATTCTCTAGTTTCTCTTATGCATATTTGTAAGGGTTCTGCTGTCCATTACTATTTAAAAATTTCCCTCTTCTCTTTTCACGCATCCACAATAGAAAACACACCTTGATTTCTGTGACGAGATAAAATTATTTTCATGTTTGCAGTTCTTATGCAATAGCACCTTCTGCAAAATACTTTATTCTCCAAAGTGCTATTTAAGTTTTGCAATGATTTTAACATTCAGCCTAATTGTTCAGGTTTTAGAGAAGAAATTAATGAAAGGGACAACCATTTAAAGCACAAGAGCTTTGTTCACACTTCGTTAAATATTTTAAATGGCTATTTTATTTTATGGCTTTTGCATTCCTTTTGAATTTTAGCTGCCTTGCTTTTTATAACCAGGAATTTTGAATCTCTCAGCAAAGAAACCTTGCTGCATATAAGTATCGCCCAATTTATAAACATATTATTCTTATTTCTATTTTCTGTTATTCGAAAATGAAACTAAATTTGAAAACTCATGTCAAGGTTTAATCATTTTAGAACTCTTCATTAATATGACACAATTTATTTTATCTTCTCTAAAACTATATGTAAGTGACCTTTGCCTCCCTCCAAAAGTAATTAATTTACTTCAGTATCATACTTCCTGTGCAGAGCAGTCATTGAGAAATGTTACAGATAATTGCTCTAAGAAAAATGTGATTGATTAAAACAAATTTAAAATTCTAGGGGTGCCTGGCTGGCTGGCTCAGTCAGTAGAGCATGAGACTTCTTGATCTCGGGGTTGTGAGTTTGAGCTCCACGTTGAGCACAGAGTTTAATTCAAAAATAAAAAAATAAAAATTAAAAACAGATTTTAAAACAATAAAATAAAATTCCAATAAAACCACATTGAAGTAAACCAATCTGTCATTTCATACACAAACTTTAACTTTATGGTAGACCAGTTACTACCTCTAATTAGTTGTTACTTAGTGATTATTAGATCTATACACTAATTTCATTATTAACTTGAACTCTGCATAATTAATCAAACCCAATGCAGTTCTATTAGGCAGATTATGAAGTAGCTTTGTAATAGCATTCCTTTTTTCCTGAGAACTGCCCCTCCAACAGCATGGTAGGTCTCAGATTAGTCTGCTCTAATTCATTCTACCTGTGTCCCTGCAGAGGTATGTACCAGGAGGAGCCCCTGTTCTGTACCATCACAGTCCCTACATACGGGCACATTGAACATCAGCTGGGTGATCAGTGACACTATGGCAGGGGGCAAGGGGTAATATGGGCTCATGGATTGAATCTGACATTTCCTGCTGTCTGTATACACAGTTGCAGAGAAGACACACCCAATCTAAAGAGATTTAAAAAAGCACTGATTATGAAGGAAAGCCTCAGGTCCTGATCATACTTTTTGAGCTACCTCCGAATTCTCCCCAGTATATTCTCTTATTCAAAGCCATTCTAAATTTGATTCTGTTCATTAAAAATTCAAAAAATATAATAATAAAATTAAAGAACTTAAACATATAAAATATTGGCACTTAGCATTAGTTGGGAGGAAAGGTTTTAATATGGCTTTGAACTTAGACATGGATGCTACTTATAGCCAAACTTATTAAATAAAAATTGGATTGGCTTAATGTAATAGAATATATTGAAAACAAAAGTTTAGGTCTGAAATCATTATGGACTAAATGTTTGTGTCCCCCTGAAATTCATATGTTGAAGCTTTAAACCCCAGTGTGGCTATCTCTGGACATAGGGACTCTGAGGAAATAAGCAAGGTTTAAATGAGGTCATAAGATTGGGGCCCTGATCCTGAAAGATTAGTTTCCTTATAAGAAGAGACATCAGACAGCTCATTCTCTTTGTCTATGCATATCCACCAATGAAAGTCCATATGAGGACAAAGCGAGAAAGTAGTTGTCTATAAGCTAATAAAGAGCTCACACCAGAAATTGATTAGTGGAAACCCTATTCTAGAACTTCCAGCCTCCAGAATCATGAGAAAATTAATTTCTACTGTTTAAGCCATGCAGTCTGTGCTATTTAATACACACCCAGTACACACACACACACACATTATATATTGAATAAATGAAAACCAGAGATATAGCAGGTTGCCTAAATTCATCTTACATTACTGTAAGAGAAGATAGGAGTTTATAATTTAATACTATCATCCACAGAAGTTCAAAGAAAATATAGTTTGAGGCTGAAATGGTTAAGGAACTAACTTTAAATTTAGAAATCAATTTGGCCACAGTCATTTCTAAATTAAATGATTTTCTTTTAATTTTCAACAGTGCCTTTGAGGTATAAGCTCAGTCTTTCAGAGTTTTGCCTCTGAATATAATAAATAATACCTGGAGAATAGCTCAGTAGACTGCCCCTACATCACACATCCTTTCTTCCCAGAGGGGGAAGAAACCATGGCTCAGTCCTCATGACAAAAAAAGTATCAGTTCTATACTATGAATGAAAGTCTATGATCTGAGTCTGTTTCTTGATATATTAATGGATCTAACATAATTCAGAAAATCGACTGCTTTCTAACAAAGCCTATATTTCAAACTGATTTCCTTCCTGCACACAATAATAAAAAAATCAGCTTTGAGACACAAAAGCAGAATGATGAAATTTTTGTACTAGGGAGTGTACCCACATTCTCTTTCCCTGGGCAATAAGTGTCATGGCTCAGCTTTGGAGATAGAAGCATTCCAGCAACATAATTTAAGGGAGAAAATATAATATTATCATTTAAACATATTTAAAATACAATCTTTAGTCATTCCACTAGCAAATTTGGCATTGCTCCTCTGGTTCATTTTATTTTCCTTTGTTCAAAGAAGAGTTTGTAATATTGACAGGGCCTTTTGGGCAATTATCCTGAAAGAGTAGAGAATTATGAGGCAACTAAGTCTAAAAAATACCATTAGGATAAAGCTCACGAATAAAGTGAGACTCAGTGAGTGAGTGAAGGTATCTGCTAAGCCCATTGACTGAGCAATTAAAAATCTGTTTTTAGACCATGACAAAATGTCCCCATGACATTGTCAAATGACTTGTGTAGAGTCTATCCAAATGTTTTATATGAATACCATGCTGCCTCTTGTATTTTATGCTTCTTGAGGGCAAGTACTTACTATCAACACATTTATCCTTCCAGTATCTATCATCCGGCAGTTCCACAGCCATTACTTGAACTATTGATTTACCTGGCATGTCAACAAGTGACAGAGTGAAGGCAAAGAGGGTTTCTACTGCACGCATTTGCTGAAAATGTTTTCTCTTTTTTTCTAATAAAACATTTTACCAAACCTCAAATGGTGTGGGTTTATCTTTTTGAAGATCCAAGTTTAACATAGCAACACTGAATTCCCCACATAAATGCTCCATATTAAAAATGACAAGGGAGATGAAAACAAAAAATTCCAGTTACTGTCTTCTACAAGCTATCTTGATAAAACAAACCATAACCGTCACTGATCATTCTCCACATTGCTGACTGGTTTAATGCCCTTGAATTATAGTCATCTCAAGGACCATTTGAAAATAAAGCACTTCCAAAAATCACAAAGGAAATACTATCAAAATCTCTTGACAGTGTTAATTTGATTGATGGCAATGTAAAAAAAAAGTCAATTTGTGACTACTTAGCTGAAATAATATATGATGTGCATATCTGAGCCATAAGTTTCAAAACAAATCCAATTTTAAAAACTGTAAAAAAAAATATCCTCCACCCCCCCATCATATGAATGTTTAGACAGAATTCCCTATGTACCAAACTACATAAACTTAATAATTCAAAAATAATTATAAACTTGAAAAAGAATAATTGTTTATATAGGTTCAATCCATAGCTTATGCAAAACTTTCACTCTTTAAAAGTTCCAAGTGGGCATGACCATGGGCTAATTTGTGGTTATTTTGTCCTTATACACCAAAGACAGAAAGAGGAAAGAGAGATCTTTTACATCATGATTGATTTCTACCCAGGAAGTCTTCTCATTTAAAAAATATTCAACAAGAAGTCAAGATGCCAATCACACCAAAATAGCACTGCTCCTGTTTCTGTTTCTGTTCTGCATGTCATGAACTTTGGGCTTGAGAACAAACAGACGTCAGCACAGACTCCACCTGGAGCTTTCCCTCTCCTTACAGCACTGGAAACAACAACAAAAATTTAAATACAGTCACAGAACAAAGAGGCCTTGAGAGACCTTGTAGCAAGTTAATATCTGAGACCTGTAGGCAAAATAATCTTTTTTCTTTTTCAAAATGTTGGGGACAAGACCTCAAAAACCTCTCTACAGAGCATTCTGGTGTTGTAACCACCTGAACATTAAGAAACAGGTTTCCCTATGACTAATCCGCATCTCAACTGATTTTATTAAATCCAACTTCTCCTTAACCACCTTCTGTGTATTTAGATAAGAAGGTTTTGATTTTAAAATGCACTTGCTCATTTAAATTCCATTTAGAAGACCACTGAAAATAAAATGTGTTTGAAAATAAAAAGAGACTAAAAGCACATTCTCTGGATAACACATCACATTCCTGTTGCAAATGCACCTATGTCCCCATGATGGCAGGAAGCATTCATCTCTGCCAGTCAGGGAAACCACCAGGTTTTTACTGTGCTATCCCTGGATAAGTACTCTAATATGACTCTCTGAACCTCAGTGTCATGTCTTAAGCAATGGGACTGGATTGGCTAATCCTTTAAAACATTTTCAGCTCTAAAATTCTAATTTCTCTATTTGACATAATTTTAAAAGTGAAAGAGAACAAACAGGTTAATATGCCTTTGTATGTGTTTTGGTGACTAGAAGTAATTTCTTGCTTCCATAAATTCCCATTATATTTTATTTGTACCTTCCACTCCATCTCTGACTTCCCTACACTCCTCCAGTACTTTATTTGTCCTGTTTTTTGTATGTAACATATAATAGGCTCTACTTTTCACTTGTACCAAACTGAAACTCTGCTACTAAACTGAATATCCTTGAAGATACGGATCAGTCTGATGTCACCTTTGATTCCTTCACATAGACACATGCTTTGTATGCAGTGGCATATGCTTATGTTTAATGAGGAAATGAATGCTGGATAAACTACACTCAACTTTAGGGATATTTGTAAAAGATATAGTCATTTATACGATCTAAAAAAATACAAAAGATCTGGGTTTTAGGATGTACTATTTAACAAAGGACCTGGTCAAGTAAATTGGTAAAATAAATGGTATATTAGACATTTTTAAAAACACATTCAGATGTTCTGGGTAAATTGATATAAAAAGCTGTTAAAATTTTTAAGGTTTCTTTTTAATATAAAAAGACAAGTGACTCACAGAGTCTTGAGGCAATCTCAAAAATAAAGTCTGCAGTTTAAAGGAAGTCATTTATAAAAATAAAGCAGTTACTATATTCTGTTCAGTATGGCTTAGAGAAGAGAGCCCTAGATAAAAGAAATCAAATGTAGTTGAGGCTGGTAATTTTGACCTTGTAAAAGACCCATTTGGTTTTTCTGTATTCATTTTAGTTCTTTAAATATTCTTTAAGATCAACAAGTAATATTTTGTACAGAAATACATTTTAAAGTTTTCCTACATGTGCTTTCTTAGATATGACAGCATTCTGTTACTATCTTAAATGTTTTTAAAGTACATTTCAAGAAACCTTATACAACTATGGCCTGATATTATTAGTACATGTTATTATTTTAGAATATTACCATCAAACTTAGAATAAGCCAAGTCCTGATTGCACCCTACAGTACCTGACCTACGTCTGTTCCCCCAACCTCACCTCAGACCGCTCTATCCTCACTCAGTGTGCTCCAGTTCATCCTGAGCGACAGACATGCTCCTTCCTACTTGGAAGCCTCCTGCCTCTCCTGCCTCTCCTTCTGGGGACACCACTGTCCTAACTGTTCATAGCTGGCATCTTCTCATCCATTAGCTTCCATGTCTCTCACAGAGGTCATCTCTACTGTCTGTGTTACAGTCAGCCTCTCTATAACTCTCTGTCACAAAACTTTATTCATTAAATCCCCAACCTCCTTACAATCTCTATTGTATCTATTTATTTATATATATTTATAAATATATATTTATATATATTTATTTGAGTGTTTCCCCACTAAAATACAAATTCCATAATAAGACAGGTCTTATCTGTCTTGTTCACTATTGAACAAGAACCATTGTTTAACAGTGACCAGGACAGATTTATACCTGGTGACTGATGTGCAGCAAATGCTCAACATATATACATTGAATGAACAAATCAATGATTACCTCCAAATGTAATCAAGAACCTGTGGCTCATAAATGCTTCTTCATTTAGAATAAACTGATTGTAAGTATTTATCAACATTTTGTTTGTAATTAAGTATTCTGACACTATGTGATTAAGGAAGTTTAAAATAAAATGTGACTCTGCCTTTAAAAAATACTATGTTCTTGGCCCAAAAGAAAACTTCCACACAGGTAAGGCCATAGTGAATGAAGTGTCATGAATGCAATGAAGTGTATTATAAATAAACTGTACACACAAATGTTTCTATGGTCAGAAGCATAGGGTAGATGTTGGTAGAAAAGATTTCTAGGGTTCATTGAACTTGAGGCACTCATAACAATGATGGTAATCATTATCAAATACTGAGCACCTGTTATGAGCTAGTCACTATATTAGAGAAGCATGGTTTTTCATTTCAGTCATTTCAATTATAGAATATATGCTTATGCTTATGACTATTCAAACAAGAGCAGTGTTCAAGTGGAATAGTCTCTTCCTCCTCCACTCCAGTCCCACTTATCTAACAAACTACTATTGACAATGGTGTGTGCATCCTTCTGTAACTCTTCCATTGTTTATACATACTCTTAGGTACAAGGCTTACACTGAGCTGGTTACAAACTGGTAAGCAATCTACCTGTTCAGAGCCAACATCTCTTTTGCTAGGCTTGTATCTGTGTTTTATAAGTTGTTTAATAATTGCTTAATAATTAGAATCAGTTCTGCTTAGCCACGTACTTTTGACATTGTTGCATTAACAACTACAATCCACATGCAGTGCCATAATTTCTTCAGCTATTTTCTTACTGGTGGATATTCAGATGTACCCAATTTGTTGCAGTAAATATCCTTGGGTATGTATGGCTATACTTTGGCACTATATTTATGTCAGAAATATTCCCACAAATAGGATTACCAAGTCAATGGGTATACACAGCTTTAAAATTTTTTCCTAAGTAAAGGATCTGGGATATATGAATTTAGGTCTATGGACTCAAAACAGCTTGAATAGATAAAGTGGAAATTGGACAGACTTCTAAGGAAAGGGATAAGATAAAGGCATGGCAGCAGGAAACAACATGATATATCGTGACAATAAGGGACTCAGAACCCAGTAACCCTGGTGGTCTAATCTGGGGGTACTTAGATGTGGGAGGGTGGGTTACTGAAGCCAGGGTATCATGTATCTTGATGTCAAATGGAAGAATTTAGATTTGCCAGTCTAAGAAGCAAAGAACCATTTATAATTATTATTATAACATTTGCAATAACAAGACAAATGATTAAGCAACCTTTCAGAATCAGAAGAAAAAAACCCCAGCAGTCTGCTGACCCACACATATTTGAGCTTGAGCGTGGTGTTCTTTTCCAGACCATATGGACTCTGGCAGTCTCAGTTTCCTCAGGAACTCCTTGAGTAACAGAATGAGAACAACTCACTGTTCAAATGCAAATGCTTTCTCATCAACTCAAAATTGCTCCTATTATCAAGTTTGAGAAATATAACAACAGTAAAAGCCCTCTAAGGACACAATCAATGACACGCCACAGGCAACTTACTATTCCTGGCCCTTTCTTCTCTTGTCACAGCCTAAGGCTGGAGAGGCTGCCGGGCAATCAACTTGGAGCCCCTGACTAATAAGCCCACTCTCCTTCATGTCTGAATATCTTTGTTTTCAATTTTACCAGATCCTCCTGGAGTGATAATGGCATTCTGTATCTTCAGTTAACCAACAGGACAACCAATATGTCCAAGGGTGGTCTTACCATAGCACAAAAGGTCAAGCCTCCAAATCGTTGTGGCGCTTAGTATTTTATAGAAGCCCGTTGGTTTATACAACTTCAGTTATAACGCAACAATTGCCTCATCAGAAAAAATGTGGAGTCTTAAGTGGAAGCAAGATAATCCAACATTTCCACCATACACAGATTCCAACCACTCCATCTTTGTCTTTTTTACTATTTATACTCCTTTCTATCCTGAAATATTATTATACTCTATGGATCCATCATTTACTGTCTTCTCCAAATACTCTGTAGGTGATCTCATCTACTCCCAGAGCATCAACATCATCTTTGAGTCAAGGATTCTTAAATCTCCAGATCCAAATTCTCTTCTGAGTTCCAGATCCACAGTTACAATTCCCTATTGGACATCTTCATCGAGTTGAAAGCACTTTCAGCCCGTAGTGCCACTGTATGATTGTTTCTGGCTGTTGTCCATTCTAATTGGTTGGTATCTCATTTTATTTGTCAGTGCCCATACTGTAGTGCTGACTAAATATTTTTCATATTATGTTTGATCACAGCATATCAAACTTAACCTGTCCCAAACTAAACTCCTCAATTACTCTTACTGCTCCCAATTTGCTATATATCTTACATTTCTCTCTCAGTTAACAGTACCACCATGAATTCTACTGCCTAAGCAAGAAACTTCAGAGTCATTTTTATTTTCTCCTAATTTAGCATCTATATCCAGTGATCATGTCTAGTTGTTCTCTCTCCAGATTTTTATTTGTATCCATGGTCTCCTGCCCACTGCAAGCCACTCTCAATTCCTTGGTTCATGTATATCATCAGTCATCTAGCCTTTTGCCTTAGCTTCCTATCTGTTTGCCCTAATTCCACCATGCCCAATGTCTAAACCATTTCTCACATACCATCTAAAGTTACCTTTATAAAATACATATTGTATCATGTAATTTCAAATTCAACAATTTTTTTCATAATTTCATGTAACAGAACAGTAGGAATACATGTTAGATAAGGAATAAGAATAACAGTTCAGATTTTATTAAAATAAAAAGTCCTATTTTAAGTCATTCTCTGTGTTGGAGACTATGATCAACACAGCAAAAAAAACCTGGTACCTCTCTACTAGGAAGATGGAACATTAACAAACTAATTGTAGTAGTTAGGGTTACCAGATAAAATATAAGACACCCAGTTAAAGTTAAATTTCTGATGAACTCTCAATAATTTTTTTAGTGTAAGTACACCTCAAAGATTGCATGGGGCACACTAACACTAAAAATATCGTTCACTTAAAATTCAAAATTAAAAAAAAATTTTTTTTAAAAATTCAAAATTTTATTTGCTAAATGTAGCAACCTTAAATGCAATAAATGATGCATGCTAAAATAAAGGTACACAAATTACAAAACTACTAAAAAGAGACCGATTAACTCTGTCTGGAAGGCCTAAAAAATATTTGGAAAGGGGTGACACCAATTAAAGTGATTGAGAGTACTTAATTGGGTGGATAACTGTGTGTGTGTGTGTGTGTGTGTGTGTGTGTGTGCACGCACACGCCTGTGCTGGCACACATGCACACAGTAGCAACATGAGAGACATTCCAGGCAGAGGAGAGAATGTTTTCAAAGGCAGGAAAGAGAATCAGCAGACTGTGTTTGCAGTGCTATGCTGATAAATACACTATTGTTTCTCTAAAACAAACAACAGAAAATGTTGACTTATATACTTTGCCAATTTCCATGGCACAAATACTATGACCAGGACAGATTTTAAACAACTTTAACATGGAGTTGGTAAAAGGCATGATACTACAGTATTTCTATCATATAGTATTTCTATCATGAAGATATAATGGATGTGAATAACTCAAGAGCATAAAGAGTCACACGCAGCAAATATTAGGAAGTGGTGATTTTTGAGTATTTACTCCCCTTGTTTTAATGTCCTTTCCCTAATTGTAAGTTCATATAATTTAATTTTTAATAGTAACACTGTTTAAACAACCAGCTTGTAAAGGTTTTGAACATTTAACAGTTGGCTCTCAAGAGTTAGTATAAGCCATTCCTAAGTACACCACTCCGTGTTGGTGAGCTGCAAGTCTGTACTGGTGGAGTATAAAGTGTTTGTGTGAAGGAGGATGTGGGTGGGAACATGAATAGGGCAGGGGGATGTGGGCAGTGGCAGGTGTTAGACATCCCTTTTATACGGTCCCCATCAATCTATATATGGGTAGATAGATATAGATGAAGCAGAAGCAGCAGAAGAAGAATAAACACATCCATACTGAAGGTTTACCACCTCAATTTATGGATTCAACTTACAAAGTGCCCTACTCACCCCTGTGCAATGAAATAAAACGAGCAGTTAGCATCAGAGGACTGAGTAACAGCTCCATCATTTACTGCTAATCAAAAAAAGTAGAAAATAATGCCTTCTTCCTGGGGGAGAAAATTAACTGAGGCTTAACGTGGCAAGGGGTTTGTATATCAAAAACTGTCAGATAAAATTCCTAGGTGGTGTCACTGTGAATCCCACATATCTTTTCAGAAACATGTACATTTGCTGCTTCTGCACAAGGTAGGGACACACCCTTATTGTGATGTGGCTCCAGCATTACAGTTTTTCTTCCTTTTTTTCTTCCTATCCTCTCAAAGATCATCTTCCTAACATTGGTTTTGATTCCTTCCTGGTATGTTTGCAAACTTTACCTCCCATCTCCCTCTATTTCTTCCAAGAATTACTTAGAGTTTCAGAACAGAGAGATGTTTCTCAAGCCCTTTTGCCTTCTCTTTTAGAGATAAACATACTATGGAAATTCACTGTCAGATTATAAATACAGTCTATTTGCTTCTAATACATTCTAATTATAGCTATTAAAATGATCAATAGCAATTTATAATCAATTAACCAATAAGTAAAAGTTAATATCTTTTATGTGTTTTGGCATGTTACTAAAAGCATGCAGAAACCTGTGAGTAAGAGAAAGATAATAGAAATGAATAAAGATGAGGAAATGCCAGAAAATCCAGACATTCGATTTTAGGCTTAACTTGAGAGGCAACAGCAAATCAAAATACATTTTGAGTCAAAAGTAATATGATGAAATTGGAATTTAAGAATATCTTTTTTTTAATGTTTATTTTGAGAGAGAGAGAGAGGGTGCGCAAAAGAGAGCAAGCAGGGGAGGAGCAGAGAGGGAAGGAAACACAGAATCTGAAGCATGCATGCTCCAGGCTCTGAACTGTCAGCACAGAGCCAGAGTGAGGCTCCAACTCTCAAGTCAGAGATCATCACCTGAGATGAAATCAGATGTTCAACTGACCCAGCTACCCAGGCATCCCAAGAAAGAATATCTTAAGAGTATACCCAGCATAGTTTGCTATATAACTAGCAGCTTCACATCTGTACTTAAAATTTATACACAACTCACTGCCCCCAAATCTTGTTTAATTGATAAATTTAAAATTTGTGCAAGAAAAACATGTAGATCCTTTGGCCCACATCTCAACATTCAAAAAAGAGTCTAGGAAAAAAAACACACTAAAGAAATGGCAACTGGTCATTGTTCTTGTATATTTTGCAACATCGCTCTTCTGATAATCACATCCAAAAACGTATTTACTTTTAACTGAAGAACTGATTGGACTAGCTTTAAAATTTGCAATTTTATCAAAAGAAAAACATCACAATTCCTTTGCCAATGTTGAAAGAAAAACTACAGATCAGTTCTTTTGTTCTGATCATTCAATACTGAGCCTTTCCCTGTATGACTTAACCTCCAAATTTAATATTTTAATGAAAGAGAGTGGGAGAGCACTGGCATGCTGCAAGTGGTTTCATTTTGGTGTCCAATTCCACTCCAAAATTGTTGACTCTCCTCTACAAGAATTAGGAAAATAAAAAAGAACTAAAACAAAGCCATAAATTCAGCAGATCTAAGACACATGCGTAAATAAGAGGTTGAAAATGATACGGGATGCTGTAGGGAAGATAGGTGCATCAAAGCTCAGAGGAAGAAGAAATTCTGGTAAGGTGGTTGGTCAGGCAAGTTTCAGAGAAAATTACACGTGAACAAAGACTTGAAAGTACAGCGGGTGAGAAAATTACATACTGAAACCAGTAGGGAAAATGTGTGGAGAGCATTCTTAGTAGGGAGTAACATAATTTCATAAAACATATGACGGAGAGAAGGCTTTATAGGAGATAAGACAGCCAGGCAGTGGACGGTCAGGAGACGGTCTATAATTTATTCATGAGCTCTTGGGCCTTGAGCCTCTAAGAGGGCAGCCACTCTGACCAATGCTGGGTAGGATGCTTTAGACTGGCCAAAAAACAGGAGGCAGAAAGGCCAATTAGGTTTCTAACCCCAAGTCAAAGAGTAGGGGAATCTGAAATAAGAGGATGGAAGTGTGAAGGGAAAGGAGGAAAGATGTAAAAGACAAGTCAGAATTAGAGCTGACAGGGCATAGTGACTGATTACATGTAGGAAGCAAAAGGAAGGGAAGAGTTAAAAATGACTCAGGGGTTTCCAGGCTGGAGGACAGGAAGAACGGAGATGGTACAAGCAGAAGAAAGAAGGTAAAGAAGGATGCATGTGTATGACTGTGTGTGTGTGCAGTGGAGTGTGATATGGAAGGTAATACAGAGTTCAGTGGTTTTACACACCAAACAACATAACACCTGAGGGCCTTTGTTGAAAGTAAAACATTAAACGCCTTCTAATCTTAGCTGCAAAAATCCTAAATTTTATTTTCATACACACACCCAGAGAAATATAACTCAAAGCCATCCTAAATTTTATTTTCATACACACACACAGAGAAATATAACTCAAAGCCATACTTTTCCAAGCCTGAACTTTTCTCATAAACATGGTCCAAGACTATCCCCTAAACCATCATAGTAAATGACACTGCAAAAAACCAGCCCAAGTATTTTAACACTTTTAGTGCTCCAAAGGATAACAGATGGTGGAAATAGCTCTCTGGAATTGCATGGAAAGGCAGAGTGAGAAAAATCAAAGGGAAAAATGAAAGAGGTTTTCATTCTCTTTCCTGATCCTCTGTATTCTCTACTCTTTAATGTTTATAAACTTAGTGTACCATTTACAATAAGGGGGATAACAGAATCCATCTTGGAATCATTTGTCCATCAGCACTTATTATTCAAGTCAAATCATAGTTCAAATCAAAACAAAGCAATTTGTATCAAGTTCCAATGATATAACACAGTATTATGTATTATAGTAGACCAATGACTTTCATAAATAACTGCCTCTACCTTCAAGAAGTAAACACTACAGGTAGGGGGATAAGATACAAAAGAAATTGTAAAGACAATGATTTTTTTGTTTTTAATCAACTGAGGCAAACAAAGAAAACATATCCAAGAGAGCCCACAATTTATTAACAAATGACTAGTATACTTCTAATGTACTGTAGCAGCTCATCCTTAAATTAAATATCAACCCCCCTTCTGTTTATTTCATATGTAAGGAAGCTTAAATGCAAAAAATCACTGATAGAAATTTTATACACTTTTCTAGGTCTATCAAATTTTATATCTTCCATGGATTTGGATAATATAAATATGACTTACTCACTGATTATGTATTATGCCCACCATAGTCCCACCTAGACTGAATTCTTTAAATCAAAAAACCTATGGCATTCTTATCTTCTAATCCCTCCAGAGCATAGATCAGGATTAAGTGAGAGAGCTGAAGGTCAATGGATCCCCACTTGGATCATTGAAAAGGATTACCAGACTGCCTCTGAGAAGTCGGGAGCACAGGCTCTGGAGTCGATTGTCTGGCTTGGAATGCTGGCTTCCTAATAATGGATGCAAGTACATAAGCAAGTAATTTACCAAGATATGCCTCAGTTTCCTCACTTGTAAAATGAAGACAGTAGTGATAATTTATATAGAGTTTTGTGAGGGTTAAATGCACATGAAGTGCCTAAAACAGAATAGTATAAAATTGCAGCTAATTTTGTCACCACAGTTGATAGAGAACTAGCAAAGAGCTAAAAATAGACATAACTTAGGTTGGTGAGCAGTTTTGAAAATCGAGATATGGGGGCTTCTGAGTGGCTCAGTCGGTTAAGCATCCGACACTTGATTTTGGCTCAGGTCATGATCTCACAGTTTGTGGGTTTGAGGCCCACATCGGCATTCTCTCTCTCTCTCTCTGTCCTTCCCCATTCATGCAGAAGCTTGCTCTCGCACTCCTTCAAAATAAATAAAGTTTAAAAAAAGAAAAAAGAAAAAAGAAAATCAAATGTGTGTTCTTTTCCTTTTTGATGCTCCAATATGAAGTTCTCTCCATTGTGTCAGAGAGTCTTCTTTCTTACGGCTCTCCCTAAGGAATCAGAATAGAGGTACATATTACAGGGAATGCAATTCCCTAAAGCCACATGCCTTTTCCATTTCCTTACTTTTTCATTAGCTTTCCTAAGGTAATTCCCAGGCTCAAATTCTTGGACATTTCTTTCAGTCTTTCCTCTTCCTTGCTCCGTTCTCTGCTACATTCACTTGTCACCAAAGCCTGCTGCTTTCTCCTTGCAAATGCCTTTCTCATCCATTTTTTCTGTGACCACTATCATTACCCTTACTATTATTAGCCATTTCTGGTTTATTTTAATCATCTACTAATTGGTCTCTTTCTCTCTAGGAATGCCCTATTATCATCCATTATTCATACTTCTGAAAGATTCATTATCCCAAAGCATTCCTTTCAATCTGGGTAGCTCCATGTTCAGATACTTTCTTGTCTTCCTTCAGAGTAAAACCAGTTCCCAGAGCCTGGCTTTCAAGGACATATATGCACTGGCCCCAACCTTCCTCTATAGGTTTATAGTCCTTGACTCTTTTGCCAAATATGGTTCTCCAATTAGATTATATATGCAATGCCCCCTTTGCCTGACTGCTTAATTCTCACTCTGAATTTTTACCCAAATCATTTTCATTTTCTTAACCTGGGATGCCTTAATCTCTCCTTTCTATCTAATTACAATTCTTTCATGAAGTAAAGCTAAAGTCCTCTTTTCTCCCACAGTTTCTCTGACTCCAGACCATCTCAGCCACAATTACACACACACACACACACACACACACACACACACACACACACACACACATCCATATACTCCCTGGCCACTTGAAGAAATTTCATATACATTTTTAAGTAATTTGCTTGACTTAGGTCATTTACTTGTATTGTAATATATCTTTTATGCCTGCATGACCACCAACTTACCTATCCATCCACCCATCTATCCATCCATCTCTCATCTTCCACAATTAAATTATAAACTACTTGAGAGCAAATCCTATACCTAACACTACTTTGGGAGACTTCCTTTCACCTTCCAATTTTGCACAGTATTTGAAACATAGTTTGTATTCGATAAAGATATTTTTAAAGAACTACAGAAAAATATCAGATAGCATATAATTAACTGTTAACATATATATGATAAATTGCCAAGTACTACTTTTAACACATTTTCTCAATCTCCAATTTTGAGTTAGATTTCTCTGTGCTTTCATGCCAATCTGTAAATTCTTTCATAGCCTTATTATCATACTTTGTTGTAATTAACTGTTTACTTGTCTGTCAGTTTAAGCTCTATCTCATTAACAGTTTTATAAGTCTCTAATGTGTCCAAATGAATGAGTAAAATTGAATAAATTAACGTAAAAATATACGCTACACATATGGGTCATTTGAAAATGATGGAAATCTTATTTAATGTTATCCAGAGTTAAATAAGACTTAAAAGGTCTGCTTCAGCATGTCATGTTCAGTATTTGTCTACCCAATGACCTCAATTATATATTACTAGTGATGCTATCTAAAGACTTTAAAGACAGTCTAGACACACTCACAATGTTTAGTATTTGTTATATGCATAATAGATGAGTGCATTCATTTATCTACCAAAATCATTTTTTACTAAATAAACATTAATTTGCTGCATAGATTGCTCAAGTCCTGAGCATGATCTTCTCCTTTTATTTAATACCTTCTAGTACCAATACAGAAATAGCAGTGAGTACAGATTCTCCTTTAGCTATAAGCTTCCTGTTTTTCCACAAGAACCATCTATTTTCTTGGCACAGGCAAATCGTTCTCATCCTGGACAAAAGACTCTGTAGAAGAGCAGAAGAAATAGCAGTGATTCACAGAGTAACCAGGCTGAGCCCTGAGGCACAGCGACTTTCTAATAATAATATTGCCAACATTTATTTCCCTTTGTATTTTCTCAACATGAGTTTTGGAAGAGAGATCCTATTCAGAGATAGTCACATTAATTTTGATTTGTGCAATTATCAACCATCTCAACTAACCTTCATTTTCACTGAGCATCTCAGTGGTACATACCAGTGGTTCTATATCATAAGAGTATCTCTGGATAACTTGGGGAAATTTTCCAAATACACATTTCCTGGCCTCCCATAGTAGGGAGCTTTTGATACATGATGGGCTAGTGTGAGATATGGTGTATCATTTTAAAAAGTGTACCAATACTCTCAATAAGAAACACTAATAGATAAGATACAGTCTATATTTTGGCTTTATTAGTCAAAAAGTAATTTTTTTCAAATTGTGCCACTATGAGCCCACTGTAAGAGCTTCACAAATATTTGTTAAATGGACAAAATAATAAATTATGTACAGACTGTTCACTGCTGCCTTATTTTTTGTAAGTTTATTTATTTTGAGAGAGAGACAGTGAGCAAGTGTGTGCTCAAGCCAGGGAGGAGCAGAAAGAGAGGGGGAGAGAGAGAATCTCAAGCAGGCTAGGCACTGTCAGTGTGGAGCCTGACATGGGGCTCAAACCCACGAACCATGAGATCATGACCTGTCAGAAATCAAGAGTGGGATGCTTAAATGACTGAGCCACCCAGGCATCCCCCCACACTGCTACTTCAGAATATGTGAATAATATTTATACAGTACTTTATACACAATTCTCTTCTGTACTTTATCTCATTTCATCCTCAAAAACTCCCATGAGATAACTAGAAACAATTTTCTTCCTATTTTCCAGAGGAGAAAACTAAGATTTAAGAGGGTAAACAACTTGGCTAATGTCACCCAGCAAGTGAGTACCAGAGCAAGAACTAAAAATATTTGGTTCAAACCCTGAATGCTAGGATTTACTATTTACTGAAGAATTGCAAAATTCCTCTTAATCATAATGTAGATCATCTGGATATTGTGAATCCATCCTATACTATGAATCCAGATACCTGGATTTAGACCTAGATCTGCCTCTTTCCTGCTGAGTGACCCTGGGACAATTTACTATCAAAGTTCATGTCTTAAGAGTCTGCCATATACAGGCCAAGAGCACTGATCATCAAACTCAGTTTTTGCTCATACCATGTGACTTGAGTTAAAGCTGACGTTAAATGAACTCAAACAAAAGTCTGCTTAGGCTTCTAGTGTTTCAGGAAACAGCCTTAGTGTTTCAGAAAATGTCCTTAAAATATCAATATCAAATATCACATGGTCTAAGATTGGCCAAAGAAAGCTGAAAAGATAAAGATCCATTGAGCTAGTTGCTTGGGGCTGGCCCTAGGCCTAAGGTAAAGGTGACCCTAATTGCTTCCTGATAGGATCAACAAGATAATAAAAAAATAGGATTCTAGTCAGATGCTCCATACAGGAGGAAACAAATTGCTTTTAGCTAAAACCCCCTCTATTCATAGGAACAAAAGACCTAGATAGCATACAATGGGCAAGGTTCTCCAAGGTTAGAGTCACCAAAATAAAAACTGTTCAGAGCATCATTAACAGAGGACCTAGTTCAGTCAACAAGGGGTAACTGGTGAAAGTAATTTATGATTAATTAAGATCCATGAAAAATAACTATTACATATAAAACCACTATGGGTCTACTCTTACGGAACTAAACTTTTTTAATACCCAAGAAGTTGAAGAAGGCACCTTCTTCGGGGAGCATTCAGACAGAGATGAAAACAATATTATCTTAAAATAGTTACAGCAGAAAGAGGGGCTTTATAAGATTCAATGAACTGGCATAGAATGATTTGCATAAACCACAAAATCATATAGAGAATGAAGACTATGAAAGCCACACAATTTAAAAAAAAATCTGTCACTTCCTAATTATAACCATGAATTGGAAATGTCAGCATCCCTAGTATTCTCCATTTCCAAGATACTGGCTGTACCGACTTTATTCTAAAGGACAAAAACATATTTTTTTGGAACTTTTATCTTTTTAATATTACCCGCTCAGTATGATCCCTACTATAGGTGGTAGTAGAAATATAGACTGTAACAATGAACGCTTTTTATTGTATATGCAAAAAAAAAAACTGCAAAAAAATAAAACTCATCACATTTTAATGTAAACATATGGCTTAAAACAGTAGAGAAGAGGCTTCTTATCTCTGAATAATATTTTCATTCATGATAAAATATATAGCTAAAAGATCCTTTGAATATGAAAATATTCCCTTTCTTCTTGACTGAGTTTTACTCAAAAATGAGATATTTTTCAAAAAAGGAGCAATATTTTTATCTAGTATATATGTTAGAATATTTATTTCCTGTAGTGTAGAACACCTACAAAATTATTAAATCTTTCCCAACAGATTATCAGAGTGAAAAAAAATCACAAAGAACATTTAAAATGGCAAAGTCTAATCATGTTTCAATTTTTACTCAATTTTACTTTTTATCATTATTTACCATCAATATTTGAAATTCTATACAAATTTACCTAAAGTAATACAACTGAGATTTCTAAATTTTTCACTTATATATGCCATTTAAGATGTGTTTGTATACATAATACGATGCTAAGATTTTATGAGAAAACATGTTCCTGCACATTATGCATTCAATGTTTTCAATCTATTATTGAGATTACACATATAACCTGGAGCCCCCTCCCTTCACTATACACCAGAAGTTCCTTTTGTCTTTCACTGCTTCTAAAACTTCATTAAATTCCACTAAACTTCACCAAACCAATTTAATTCCACTTGCTTCATCTCTATTGCCACCAGCAGAGTCCAAGCCACCATTATGTTTTGCCTAAACCACCACAACTGCCTCCTAAGGTTCTTTTATCCTCGTCCAACCCACTTGTCACACTACCTTGGATCATGAATCTCCTTTCTTCGAACTGCTTCAAGGCCTTTTCAATAGTTTTACATAAAATCTGGAGATCTGAGAGGTCTCTAAGATGTAACTCTTGCTTATCTCATCAGTCTCATCTGTTACCCTCCTCCTCACATTTTTCTGCCTTCTTTTAGTCTCCTAACCAGGCTACACTGGTTTCCATTTAAGATGCACTGCACATACCATCCTCTCTGCCCGGAATTCCCTTCTGCTGGCTCTTCACAAGGCTGACTCCTCATCTTTCAAATCTCTCCCTAAATATCATCTCTTCTCAGTGTCTTCCTTGAACATGCTCTCTAAATAGTTTCCCCTGTGTAGTTCTCTAACACTACATAGATTCAGTTTAGGCTCGTGTTAAAAATGAAGAGTTTTATAAACTGTGTTTTTGTTTAGATTCTCTCCTCCCACACTCTTAAGTTCTACAAGGACAAGGACTCTACTTTATCCATCATCATATCCAGTGCCTGGCACTGGGCTCTACACACAGTACAAACTACATAAATATTTGTTGAAAGAAGAATGAACAGCCTGACTCATTGGAAAGCAAGCAGCAAACTGCTTCACCTACTGCACAATCTCTATCAGTTGAAGAAGTTTACTTCCCCTCTCCTCAATGCTACCTTCTCTTCCAAAGCTGATTTAACTGGTATCTACTGAAGGAATAGACCACACCTGAACTGAGAATTTAAGAGAATTTGGAAAAGGCTGAGTACAATATCTGCTAAGCTTCAGGAACAGAGAATGCCACATGGCCCAGGAGGTGCAGAGGGGCAAGAGCAGGTCAACCAGGAAAAGCAGGCTAGATTCCAGCATTCACAGGGCCTCTCCCAGGTTTTTGAGAAGAATCACTGTATTCATGATGGTGTTGTATCTGGGGTGGTAGACAGTCTGCCAGTGGGCTGCCCAATTTTCGACATTATCCATGGAACCTCTGCAATCCACTACTACGGCAAGACAGAATTCTAGGCATTTAATATACACAGCCTGAAGTTCATGTCTGGTATGCAGAGCTTAAAGGCATACTGACATAGGGACATGGGCTTCTGTCCAACTGTTTATAATTTCAGAGACATGCTTCTGTTTACTCTGTTAATTAGTATATGATATAATGTTGATGTTAGATATGTGATTTTAAATGAGAAAAGACATAATCAAATATAAAGATATATGTATATTTAACATAAATTATGGGAAAAGCATATATATTAATATATATTTTCCTCATTATATTTTTTAATCCCAAGGCACTATTTTAAAATTAGGTTAAATATAAGCTACCACATTTACATGATTATATTCATTCTGATCCCATACATGTTGGTCCTCAGAAGTCCCTGTGTTACAATTAATCTGAACAAAGATTGTCATTGCTGAAAAAAAACATGCCCTTGAGATCTGAAAAAGTATGCCTATTAAAAAAGTGTGGATATAGCCTCCCTGTCAATTCAAGGCTGACTCATCTGAAACTGTGAAGAAGGGGGAAAAAAAGAGTATGTGTGACACACATGTCCATGTCAAAAGCTTCAATGCAGATGGTGCTCAATGATCCAGTCCAGGATATGAATTACCACTGCATAGAGAGATCATTTCTAGAAAAGAAGAAGTAGAAAAAACAAAAACAAAATAGCAAAATAAAATCCTGAGACTCAGTAATTTGAATTTTTACCTAGAACCTAAATCCATTTTTTGTTAAATAAATTAAATTGATAATTAATTACAGAACTTACAAACATATGAGTAACAAATTTTTTAAAGTAAAAAACAAAAAGAAAAACAAAAACAAACTCATACCAAAACCAATTTCTCATTTTTTTTTCCAAATGTAATCAGAGAAATCCAAACCAAAGAATCTCACCTTCTGATTGATTCCTTAACTATACTGAACCCAGACTCTGAGGTTACACTGGTAATTTTTATATGATGAAATTGGTCATACATGTGAACACACACACGCATACACACAACAGAGTTAAATTTATTTTCTAGGAACTAGAAATCACAAGTGTCAATAATCCCAAATCATGAATGGTTCAAGGGTTATATAGAATTGACTTTTGAATATGAGCTTTTCTGAAGATGTGAGGATTTCATACACATTTATAAGAATCATTATAAATGTTCAAATAAAACAGAATTTAAGTAATCAAATAGCTTCCCATTAGCTTTCACAGAAGCTGATGGTTTCACTGGTAAATTCTGAAACATCTGAAAAAAATTTACAGTAATCTTTCACAAACTCTTTCTAAATGAAATAATAGGGAATACTTCTAAATTCATTCTGAGATCACTGTTACCCTGATACCAAAATCAGACAAAGAAATCACAGGAAAACTATAAACCAATATTAGTTATAAATATATACACAAAAATCATCCAAAATAATAGCAAATCAAATAAAGAAATATGTAAAATGGGTAACCAAATAGGATTTATCCCAGTAATGCAAGATTGGTTCAACATATGAAAATCAAAGCAGTACACCATGTTAATAAAATAAAGGACAAAAAGCACATTACCATCTCAATAAATGCAGAAAAAGCGTTTGAGAAAATCCAATATCCTTTTATGACATGAACACTCGACATACTAGAAATGGAAAGAAACTTCCAAAACCTAATTTAAAAAAAACATCTACTGACACTCCACAACTAACATCATATTTAATAGGGAAATTAAGGGGCGCCTGGGTAGCTCAGTCGGTTGGGTGTCCAACTTTGGCTCAGGTCATGATCTCGCGGTCTGTGAGTTCAAGCCCCGCGTCGGGCTCTGGACTGATGGCTCAGAGCCTGGAGCCTGCTTCCGATTCTGTGTCTCCCTCTCTCTGGCTCTCCCCCGCTCACGCTTTGTCTCACTCTCTCTCTCAGAAATAAACAAACATTTAAAATTAAAAAAAAATAGGGAAATTAAGGCTTTCTTCCTAGGATAAGGAACAAGATATGTATGTCTGCTATAACCACTTTTTGACAACTAGATATCCAATGTACCAGAGAATGAAATTGGATCCTTACCTCACACCATATACAAAAAGTAACTCAAAATGGATTAAAGACCTAAATATAAGAACTGAATCTATAAAACCCTAAGAAGAAGGAGTTTGGGATTTCACAATAGTTTCTTAGCTATAACAACAAAAGCATGAGTAACTAAAGGAAAGATAGATCACTTGAACTTCATCAAATTAAAAACCTGTGCTTCAAGGTACTATCAAGAAAATAAAAAGACAGCTCACTAAATGGGAGAAAATATTTGCAAATCATTTATCTGATGAGGATGTGGTATCCATTACATATAAAGAACTCTTACAACTCAATAAAGACAAATAACTCAATTAAAAATGGACAAAGGATTTTGATCAACATTTCTCCAAAGAAGCGAAATACAATCAATGAGCACATGAAAAGATATTCAACATCATTATTCATTATAGAAATCAAATCAAAATCACAATAAGATAACCCATTCATACAATTCACACTCACAAGAATGGCTATAACAAAAAAGACTAACAAGCTCAAGTGTTGGCAAAGATGTAGAGAAATTGGAATTCTTTTACATTGCTGGTAGCAACGTAAAATGGTGTAGCTGATTTGAAATCCAGTTTGACAATTCCTAAAAAATGCACACATACAGCTGCCACATGACTCAGCAATTTCATTCATAGGTTTATACTCAAGAGAACTGAAAATATATGTCTACTCAAAAAATTATACATAAATGTTAAGAGCAGCTTTATACATAATAGCTTAAATATTGGAAACAATCCAAAGGTCCACTTAAATGATGGTCGGATAAACAAAAATGTGGTGTATACATACAAAGGAGTATTATTTGGCAATAAGAAAAATGAAGTATTGACACATGTATAACATGGATGAATCTTGAAAATATCATGCTAAATGGTAAAGCCAGTCATAAATAGTCCATATATCGTATGATTCCATTTATATGAAATTTCCAGAAGGGGCAAATCCATTGAGAAATGCTAGGAACTGAGATTTAAAGAGAATAGGAAAATGACTACTAATGGATAGTAGGTTTCTTTTTTGGGATGATCAAAGGTTCTCAAATTACAAAGAAGTGACAATTGCACAATTTTGTGAAAACAACTAAATTGCACACCTTGAAAGGTGAATTGTATATATGGTATGTGAATTATATGTTCATTTTAAAAAGTAGGCAATCACCAACAAAGACAAAGCAAAACAAGAAAGACTGAATTATGATACATGTACCTCTACGGATTCAACTTATTCCTGATAATGTCACCTTGCACCTGATAACACAAACATTGTCTAAGCATTTTTTTCCCTTTGTACATTTCCCTTTATACCCTCATTTTCTGGATTTTTACTTGCAAATTCCAACTTCAGTTCTAGTGTGACCAACCATTCCAATTTTCCAAGGACTGGGGGGTAAGTTTGGGGGATTTCCAGGACATGGGACTTTCGGTACTAAAGCATGGATAGTGCCAGGAAAACTGGGACAAGTTTGTTCTTGCATGATCTTTCATAATTTACTTAATTCCTCTGCTCTTTGTTGCAGTACAGTTGATACCCTCTACACTGCTGATTGCAGTCTTTCCTTCCAACTCTATACTTTCTCTCCATGCTATTTCAGTTGTCCTAATGGTTTTTATTATAAAGTAATTGCTCACAAATTAGTATATCTCATCTAACCCTCTCCTGAGTTTGAGATACGAATAGCCTACTGTCTTCTGAATGTTTCAATTGGAGAGATCTTTGTCTACTAATACATAAGTCTAATGCTAAATCTAAACTTGCTTTCATGCCTAAATTAACTCTCGTCTTAATTTTATCACATTCACCTAATCTCTTGAACTAAAGTGAGTTATCTCCTCTCATCTTTGTTTTATTACTACATCTAATGAATCACTATACTCTAATTATACTACCTGGAAAATTTCCTCAAATCTGCCCTACCTTCTATCTCTCCTATTTATTCCTGCTAACAACTAGGACAGATATTGATGTATACACAAGAGTTCCTCAGACTTTTTAATTCCATAATTACTTTGAAAAACTCAAAACCCCATAATGGTATGTCAAATTTCAAAATACAGTATTAAAAATAAAACCTAAGAGAAGGCACAATTACTTAATTACTTTTCCAAGTTAGACAAATGTCCTGTTCTCCAGAGATTCTGATGCACCACTTCCTACCTCCTTTCTGTCTTCTCTTTTACACACAAAACCCACACTCACCCCTACACATATGAATTCCTATCCACCCACACAAACACATAACACACAAATACATATACACACATGTGCTCAGGTTCCAGTATTGAGCACATGTTTTAAATTACCCCAGCACCACCTGGTGTTTTGGGCCTTGGGCAACTGTTCTCTCCGTCTGGAAAACTGTATTCCAAAACTGCCTACTTACTGGACTATCCATCTTTCAAAATCCATATTAACTATTGCAGGCTCTTAAATCCTTCCTTGACCCCAACAACCCCAAACAGAATAAATCATTTTTTAACATATTGCACTCATCCTGTAGTATTATAATTTATTTGATTATGTAACTGCCACCTCCAACTTGAGAGAAAACCCTTAATAAGAGACAGGCATTCTGTCTCATTTATACTTACACTTGAGGGACTCAATTTGTTGAACTTCACCATTGTTTTTGATACATTTATTACTTTGATTAAGTGATGACAACTTATGTAGCATGTCTAAAATATGACTAAGTGACATTTTACTAATAACTAAAAAAGAATCTTTGGATAGTTTATACACAGTTATCAAAAATATAAAGTATATTGATATGTGTATCCATCAATCTAGACTTGCAAAATAGAATGCACCAAGTAACATAAGTATAGCCACCCTACTTCCTGTCTACCTACCACTCTTTTCCTACACAATCAAGCATTTTGAAAAAGTCATGTACAATCACCACTTCCTTTCCTGACTTCTCATTTCCTTCTCACAACTATTGAAATAGAGTATTTCCACCCACGTATATATTAAAACTGCTATAACAAATGCCACCAATGACTTACTTCTATATGGACAATTCAAAGGATATTTTTTTTATCTCTGAAGTTATTAACTGATTTTCTACTGTATTTGATACTACTGGAGATTCCCCTTGAGCCCCTCTACTACCTTGGCTTCTGGTTCTTCTATTTCTTTATTTCTCAGCTGAGTCATGGGATCCTTTTCCTTTACCCATTCATTATGCACTAATTTTACCTAGGGCTCTCTATGCTATTTTCTTGTAACTATATATATTTTGGTGATGTCATCTACTTTTCCATTTAACTATTTCAGGTTCATATATCCAACTATTTCTTGGACCTATAGACCTATAGCACAAGTACCACAAAATCATTATATCAAAATCCAAACTCCTCACAGCTTACCTACCTAGACCTACTTAGCTTCTTTAATTCTACTTTTCAGTCAGTGGCCCTTAATTACCAAACAATTGATATGATAGTCCCTCTAAATTCTTTCTTTACAAAACCATATTCAATTGACAATCAAGCATGCCAATGTGACTCCTTACTCAGCTCTTGAAATGTTTCCTTCCCACACCTTCTGCCACTCCTATAGGTCAAAGGTTTATCATTATCTTTCTTTGGACTATTACAACTGTCTGTTAATTGATTTGCTTATTCCTAGTTTTGTCCACATCACATTCATATTCCATTTTTCTCACTTCTGTCAAAGTAATACATATTTTATATACCTACACACATACATATAATGCAAATCTGACTAAGCCACTCTCCCAATTAAAACCCATTAGTGCATCCTTATAACTATAGTGTGTATTAAATTTTATATTTTTACCCAGTTATCATACACAGAAATCTAAATTCATCCTATAATATTAACCTAGGATGCTTTCTTGGATTTTTCTAATCTCTTCTATTCCATTCAAATTAAAACAAACAAACAAAAAAGTAGCTTTTATTGATTTTCAGATCCAGTGATAGGTAGTGACTCACAAATTTAAAAACACTCACCTGCAGGCTAAAGCCATCCTTAATCTCCCTGCCCCTCCCCACTGTTTATTATTGCCTTTTCTTATCAACCTAGATATAGACACAGGTGTGGATATGGAGAGCTCAAATTACAAACACGCTACAGAGAATCAGCAGGATAAGGAATGGGTTGCAAACTTTAAATTGTTCAATTTACCTAAAGAGAGGTTCACTATTTTAATTTGAAAAGTTCAGGTAAACAAAGAGGTTGTCAAAATAGAGGATTCAAAGGGACTACAGTTGCTTCTTCTTGGCTACTATACTCAGAAGGACCACCAGGAAAGTTCCACTAGGTGAAAGATAAATTAGGGTGGATTTCTACAACTCTTAAGTCTACGGAAACTAAAAACAAAGTAAAGAAAATTATCTAAAATCTTGTTGGGAAGTACAACAATTGCTGTTATGTATCTAATAATTCCAATTTAAAACAGACATTAAAATGAGTAGGATCTATTAAAATGGAACCTCAATATGTGGAATATAACATTTTAAAATCAATATTAGGGGCGCCTGGGTGGCTCAGTCGGTTAAGCGTCCGACTTCGGCTCAGGTCATGATCTCATGGTTTGTGAGTTCGAGCCCCATGTCAGGCTCTGTGCTGACAGCTCAGAGCCTGGAGCCTGCTTCAGATTCTGTGTCTCCCTCTCTCTCTGACCCTCCCCCGTTCATGCTCTGTCTCTCTCTGTCTCGAAAATAAATAAACATTTTTAAAAAATAAATAAATAAATAAAATCAATATTAATTCCCCAAAGAACTTTCCAAGGAATAGCTTGAGTTCTAATATAATCCTAATATAAAGTAAAACATTTTGTAATGCCTAGAACATAAGATAGGAAGCAGGGCTCATAAGCTTCCATGAATTCTGAAGGAAAGTTCCATCAGCAGGAAAATGGCTTTAAAGCAGAAACATTTATAGAAAAAAAAAAAAACATGGCAATATCATTAAGAGTACTTCTTCCAACTTTTTTTCAATGTACAATTTCAAAACAAGTCGTGTTTTACTACATTTAAATCCAAATTATTTTTATTCCTTGAAAAGTACTGATTAAATGTAGAAGGTGATATTCAAGCATACTTATTGAGATAAAATCTATAATTGATCTATTGGGCCTCTTGAAATTTATTCACCAAAATTTCCTTTCCTAAAACACCAATATTTTAAATGATTTGTGACTGAATGTAATATATAAACTATAAGCATTTAAATGTTTTATTTAATTTTAGTCTTTGCCAATGTTAATACAAACTTGTCATAGCAACAGAATTAAACAAAAATTTATGTATCTTCTTATTCTTTACAATTTTATCACTTTATTTTGGTTTACTTCAAAGACTTCTCAGCTAAAGAAATCTATAGAAAATCACTCTTAGGACACATTTCTTCAAAGGTGTTTGATAAAAACCAATAGTAACTACTTGGCTGTAATGGTTGTTCTGCAGAGTATTGCCGCTGCTGAGACATGTTAAGGGAATGTTTAATTTTTCTTACTAAAAGCATAATTCTATTCAGAAGACTGAATATATCCTGTTACTCTGCAGAATTTTAAAGCTATTGACATTTTATCTCATCAAAATCCATGTTCACAACTCAGAATTTACTTATTTGGCTTCCTCTCTACTTCCTGCTTCCCTTTTGTGTTGGTCATTTAACTCTTCACTAATATCTACACTTGAGTTCGCAATAATAAAAATGAAACTAGATGGACAATCTGCTCTTTTAGATTGTCCGTGCCTTTAAGTAATACGGTGAGGGTGGGTAGTGGACTACCTCCCTTACTTGCAGGCTCCTTCCCTGTCTGCACCTTGCCTTCCTATGTCCCTAAAAGCCTAGGCTCCAGCTCACACACATTCTAAATCCAAAAGGTACAGAATTTCTGCCACCCTGGAACCCCTAAAAGTGTGTCCCTTTCCTCTAATTAGTTTTATGCTTCCAATATGGCATTAGAAACATCACTTAACAAAGGTACTTAATACAGAGCTCATGTTTCCAGATAATTTTATCTGATTCAATATAGCCTTTTTATTACACATACACGAGTAGTCAGAGTATCTTACTCCCACATGCAATGTGAATTAATAAATCCGTAACCAGTGATCTGTGTAAGAGACGACATTTTCAGTCAATAAAACTAATGCCATACTCACGGTGTAGGTTGGTGGGGCTGGTTTTCAGCATTTCTTGGTGTTTTGCAGGCAGCAGGCTTCGCCATGTCCCTGACAACACACCTGGGGCGCATGATAGACAGCACAACGCACTATTAATTATAAAAAGGGTAGAACACATCTGGAAATTAAACACGGTACTGAAAACACAGTCTAATGGAAAATCTTTGTAAGCCCCTTCTATATTAACCTGGAGGCCCTGGAAAAGCCCTTAGAGTTGGGTATTTTTGACTCAGACTTTCAAGAGCTCAGTTGTACCCAAATAAAATCTGTGCTAGCCTCCTTATTTGATTTTCCTTTTAGCACCAATAAAACGATTGTCAGCAGTTTTCCCCATAGAAGAAATGCTACTGAAAGCTTTGGCTTCACCATGTGATGACATCTGAAAGCTTAAAAATATGAACAGCTGTTGTGTTGATATGTTAAAAAATGGGCAGGATTTTCTGTGGCTTTGGCTATTTTACTAAAAGATATGGACTCCTGTTTCATGCTATTCCTTACCACACAGGTTTTTTCCTTTATCAAAAAGAGATCGAACAGGACTGAAGATATTCTCTATGTTCAAAATCCCCTTCAAGTTAATTAAGAGAAAGACTTAGAAGGAAATGTTCATATATAAAGTATGTGTGTGTGTGTGTGTACAATACATAGAGAAAATACCTCCACAATGTGAAAAATATATAAAAGGTCTTTGTGTCTTGAGTCCTCCATTACAGGATACATAAATGCAGAGGACAGACAATATAACAGAGCTCTAAAGGGCAGCAGAAGATGCTCTCACCCTATTAACAGGGCATACTGAGCGTTGAAGGGATTCATTGGCAGAAATCCAAAAAACACCCCATCTGAGGCTGTCCTTGGATGGCTCAGATATCCCTTCACCCCAAAAGCTTTAAAAATATTGCTTTTAATAGGGAATGCTTGGTTATAGAGCTGAGACACCATATCTTAGACTTTGCTAGATGGGAAAGCCCCTCAGGACCCAACATTCTCAAATTTGAGTCTCGTTCTTCACAACTTCCTTAAAGGCTTCTGGGAGGTTTGACTACACTACTAATTTTTAAGGCCAGTCATGTTATTCCAGAAGTGGATCACTGATGAGGCAGTGGCAGATAAACTTTTCCCAGAGCTAAAAGCTGCATGGCAAAATTCTCCACTTCTGAAAGAAATGATACAGGGAAACGTGGACACAACGCACAGAAACGTGCACACACACATACTGCTCATTCCAAACAAGATCAAGTAAGACTTAGAAATCATATGTAACATGACGAGAAAAGAAAGTGGTACCATTTCAAAGCCTCAGTATACTTCCTTCCTAGGATAAAAGTAAAGAAATGTGGCATTTTTCAAGAACTGATGTTAAACTCTTAATGGACGGGTCAAGAGAGGAGTCAAAAACATCCACAGGAACCACAAAGCCTTCTGTTCTTGTTCTGGTTTCATGGAAGAAAAAAGCCCCTTAGGCATCAGGGTTAAGGGAATATTCAGGAAGGTACTTGTTAGGAAGAAATAATGTCCTGGGATTTCCGAGCTCTGAAATGTTAGTCTAACTTATACAAAGTACAATGCTCAGGAAGTTACATTTCATCGCACTGGAAAATCTTTAGAAATTCTCACTCAAGTAAAAATAGTACATTTAGCATATTTAATCTACATGCACTGGTTTGTTAAAATATCGGAAATATCACCAACTTTGGAAAAAATTTTGAAGAATTATATCTATGAGAAACCATATGCAACCTTCTGTCTTAGTTCATTTCTTTTTTTTCTCTAAAGTTTCAGGTATTAATACAAAATTTTGAAAAAAATAAATCAGCTACTTTAATTACAGTTTTCCTTAGATATGCTTTTAAGTAACTCTTTTTGTAATAAATGTGGACTATCAGCTAGCACTAAAGATAGGTTTCTAAGCAAAACTTTTTTTTTTAATCTGAGTGAAAGACCACATCTGAGTATGAAAATTCTCAACTAATTTCAAATAACAAGTGGTTTTAGTGTAAAAGCACAATAGCTGACATACTGCTTCTGTCTGTACAACTATATATTCTTTCAAATAAAACTTTATTTGAATTTCTGAACTTTAAATATTAAATAATGAAAACGAATACATCACACTAAAAACATTTAGTATTTACAACTGAGATATAATTTTGAATATACTTAATTAATACACTTAAATTAATTTTTAAAAAGCAGATAAACAACATATTTTTCATACTAACATGTATTCTGACCACAGGACTACAGTGATATAGCTGGCTACTGAATCTGTGTTTTCAGAGGGAAAAACTATTTATTTCAGATTGCTAATTATTCAACCAATCTGATGGGATTCTAAACTATGGTAAAATATATTCCTACATTTTTTTTAATGTTTATTTATTTTTAGAGACAGAGAAACACAGACCTTTAGCGGAGAGGGGCAGAGAGAGAGAGAGAGGGAGAGAGAGAGAGAGAGAGACACAGAATCTAAAGCAGGCTCCAGTCTCTGAGCTGTCAGCACAGAGCCAGATGCGGGGCTTGAATTCACAAACTGTGAGATCATGACCTGAGCCGAAGTTGGACACCCAACCAGCTGAGCCACCCAGACGCCCCTAATATTCCTACATTTTCTAATTTGGCATGTTTTTAGTGAAGTTTTTTTAGATATAAGAAAAAAAAAGATTTTTTAAAAAACCCCTATGCTCAGATACATTCATAAGAAACATAAAAAAAATAGGGGTGCCTGGGTGGCTCGGTTGGTTAAGCATCTGACTTTGGCTTAAGTCATGATCTCACAGTTTGTGGGTTCAAATTCCACATTGGGCTCTGTGCTGTCAGCTCAGAGCCTGAAGCCTGCTTCAGATTCTTGTCTCCCACCCTCTCTGCTCCTCCCCTGCTCACACTCTCTCTCTCTCTCAAAAATAAACATTAAAAAAAAAAGGTACATAAAAAAATATAATGCGTTTACAAGATTTTTGGTAGCCTGTGTGGATTAACATTTCTCTTTTTTGGATTAACATTTCTTTAAAATCATAATTGGAATTGTTGTGTCTGGCATATCACAGTTTGGAGGGGTAAACTGTTAATAGTTTTGACGGTTCTAATATGTAGAAACTGTTTGGTACCAGCACGTTCTATTATCTCCTAGGCATTAAACTTATAATAATACAGACCTCCTCATACTTTAAGAAACACAACAAACACAACACTATTTCAATGTGTTGTAGCAATTAAGTCTTTTCCTCTACATATGATTTATTCCTTCAGCCAGACATAAGGAGGCCACAAACCCTGCCAAAGTGCTGACTTCCCAGAATCGTTATGGATCAACAGACTAGGAGTTCAAGGGGTTTGACCTCTTATTCTTTGCAACTGTCTTTTAATTCCTCAGAGATTTATCAGACATGGATTCTACACAGTCTTCAAACTGCAAGTGAGCATTCCTTCATCATCAAGCATTACTGCAGATTTATGCAAATGAGACATTCTGCAACCACCTCAGGGGACCGCTTCTCCTGACTCCGCCCTCAGCGCTGCTGGGTTTTATGAATGACTGCAATCAATGCGATGAATGTCTGCCAACTGCCCACTCAACCACGTCTACTCTTCCTGCACATACACACGGGAGAAACTCAAACTGCCACAAACCTGTCGATGAGGTTATGGTAAGACTTTCATCTTTCTAAGCAGGAACTAAATGTGCTTCCAGATACTCAGAGTATGTGAGTTAAAAATCTTAAATGCCTTCAAAAAACATAATTTACATAATTACTTTCTCTATTTTGAGTTTCAATGTTGGTTCCTGTAATCACTACTCACCTCCCTTCACCCACCTGCAAAACACACACACACACACACACACACACACACACACACACACACACAAAACACTATTTTATGAAACTTTATTTCAACTTGAACGTCATCTAAATTGTTTTATCTTTCATGGCTAATGTCAGGAAACTAGTTACTGTGCACTAAGCTGTCAAATAGATATGACATGTTTACATTTCTGTTCTCAATTTCTTGTTTTTTGAATTTTACTGAGATTTCTCCAATCATCAGTGGAGATTAGTACATTCAAAGTGTCTGGGGAAAAAGTATATTTGTGCTTACTCCCCAAGTGTTTTTGTACTAGTCTGCATTTGTCATAAGAAATCTTAGAGCCAGTTAAAATAACATAAGATTGAGAAAATGAATTTTTTTTAATACATAATCTCCTGATTTGCAGATCACTAATTAAAATATATATAGAAACAAGGATTCTCCAGCAGCCATCTCCATCTAGGCTGATTGCAAATACATTTCTCTAGCAATTTAAGCCAAAAACTTTAGACTTTACTCCTCTTTTCTCTTAACACTTGGTGTCCAATCTATCAGATTGGTTCTATTTTCAATTTATATCCAGAGTCTGACCATTTTTTATCTCCTCCATTATTGCTACCCTGTCTTGAGACCTTATCACCATTTACTTGCATTCCCACAAGACTTTTAACTGATTGCCCAGCATTTACCCTTGCCCTTATCCTATAGTCTATTCTCAACACAATAGCCAGAGTGACTCTTTTTAAAGATAAATCAGATCATGACTGCTGTGCTAAAAATTCTGCAGTGGTTCCCCAGTTTACTCACAATAAATTGCCAGAGTCCTCAGAATATAATGTGGCCTCCTATAACTCTCAGAGTTCATCTCCTACTGCTTCCTTCCTCCCTCCTTGCTCATTCCACTCCAACCATACTGGCTGGTTTTCCTCAGACACACCAGACATGATCTTATTTTGGGTCCCTTTCAACCAACCAACCTTTCCTTCCATCTGGAATGTTATTTCCTGATATTGGTAGACTAACCTCCTTACCTTTTTCAAGACTTTGGTCAAATGTCAGTTTTTGATGGTTCCTATTCTGATTATTTTACGTACCACTATAATCTGCTTTCCCACAGCCACCACACTTATATACGTCCAATGCCCTTTACTTGCTCTACTACTTACTAAAATTTACTGCCTCCCACTGCTAAAATATGAACTGCTCAAGAGGAGGCATCCTGGTCTCTTTGGTTCTTTGACATATGCCAAGAACCTAGAATAGTGTCTGATGTAATAGTCACTCAATACATAATTGTTACATGAATGAATAACATAAAAAGGACAAAAGCTGTGGGTTTCATACTTGACTAATTTTAAGACTCTAAAATATAATGATTTATGATAGATTCTAGGTAACACTTTTTTGCAAGATTACAGCAATTCTATAAAATATTTACAGGGGCGCCTGGGTGGCGCAGTCGGTTAAGCGTCCGACTTCAGCCAGGTCACGATCTCGCGGTCCGTGAGTTCGAGCCCCGCGTCGGGCTCTGGGCTGATGGCTCAGAACCTGGAGCCTGTTTCTGATTCTGTGTCTCCCTCTCTCTCTGCCCCTCCCCCATTCATGCTCTGTCTCTCTCTGTCCCAGAAATAAATAAACGTTGAAAAAAAAATTTAAAAATAAAATATTTACAGAATATAAATTGATTTAGGGCCAATAGGTTTTGTGACTTGAATAACTTCGCTACATGTGTTTTCATACAGTTTGACTAAGTTTCATTCTCTTTCTGAACAAGAAAATAGGTATTTCTCACCATATAACTTACTTAGTGGAAAAGACTCTTTAACGTCAAGCCATTGCTCAAACCAGGAAGATACCGTTTAACATCTAGTGTACTGATATTTTATCAAATAAAATATTTGTATGTGAGGCAATTTTTTAATAGTAAAGAGAGAAAATTAATCTCTTTTTCTTCTGATTTTTCTAAACAGGGTGGGAAAATAACAAGTACTTGTGCTCATTTAACACTAATTATGTACCAAATCCAAATAGCATATCTTATTCAATCTTCAAGATATCTACCCCAAAAAAGAGATTCGATTGTCCCATTTGACAGATGAAGAAGAAACTGTACATCCAAGAGATTAAATTATTTTTCAACAGGAATGGCAAATATTGATATTTTAAGAAGCCAAGATTTTTATCAAGGTCTCTTTGGTATCAAAGTTGATGTCCTTTCCATCACTGCAAGCAGCCTCCTGACATTAACACAGGCAGTCAGGTTGGTTAAATTAGAAATGTAGAGTGACCTTAAGACCAATGGTAACACTATGGAATGTGAACAGCAAGACACGCCATCTGGCATATATTACGAGTTTATAAAGGAAAAAGAATCAAGAAAGCTAAAAAGATTTTTTAAAATTCATTTTCAAAAGAAACATAATACAATGGATAAAAATCTCTTCAAATATATTTTTCAAAGGAGGCCTTCCACAGTGATCTCATTTCCACTCACAAATACTAAAAGAGAGAAAGCTGAAAAATATTACTTTAAAAAGTGAGTTTTTAAAAATTGCATATTCATGTCAACTTAACCATGAACAAATGAGTATGATGACTGTTACCCATAAGATGAAGATGAAACAGTAAAACTTCTATACCAGAAGGAGAGAGTAAATGTTGGTATTTTTCTTGAAAATCCAGATGTACTAATCACAAATCATCAGGGCCTGTTATACCTCTGATGTGCATTCAGGGAATCCTCAGAAGCTACATTGGAGTAATTTTTATTTTAAAAAAAGACAGGAGGACAGAAGAAGCAGGTTCCTAATGAAAAGGGAAACCAGCTGGACATTTTTCACAATGACTGATGAGGGTTGCTGAACCTTTCCTGAAAAGGCCAGGAAGTTATTGACAAAACCAGACAAAAAAGTATAGAATTCTAAAATCAAGGTGATAACAAGATAAAGATTCACTACAGAGATTAATGGGTGATTCCAAATTTTAGGCAAACAGATTTTTCAAAGACTGATAAAAAAGAAAATGATAGGTAAAAAAACCAAGTCCAGGTCTTCTGAATTATTTAAACCTGTTTATTAGTCCTTATGTCTGTAAAGGCTAATTTTGTTTCCTAATATTGTTTCCAACATTTTGGCAATATGACCAATTAACCCCCTTTTATCCATGCTACTATTTTCTGTTAACATAATTAGTTTCTTTTTTCATTCACCAATTGTTGAAATATTATACATATCTATGGATTTATATCTGTTCTCATCCCCCCCCACACTGTCCCATTTACACTCTTCTACTTATTAACCTGTGTACATTCTCCAAAAGCCACATGCTGCCTGAAAAACAAAATGACTTTAAAAGAAAAATCAAAAGTACCAGAAATTTTCCTGCCACTAAACCTGAAAGAGAGAACTTCATTCATTCCCCAGAGGAGGGGAAATCCATAATAAGAAGTAAGGAATTTCCACAAGTAGGAAGCAATTAACATGGTCAATGCAGCAGAGGCATCAAAGAGGAGTCCTGAAATCATGTTTTGAACTCTCCAGGAGTAAAAAGAGATGGGGCACAAGTGGAATTATGATGGGTCGATAGGACAAGGGGTGATGTGAAAGTGCAGAGAGAGAATGTAGATAATTAGTGCAAATGGAGACAAAAGCTGACTTGAAAAAAGAGGAGTAATGAAGGGAAAGATGTTTTTTTCATACTCAGAGGCAAAATTCTAGGCAAGGGAATTGGCCTAGGGAAAAGGAAGTAGTTAAAGGTACAGGCAGGGGGGAGGGTGAGGAGAGGAAGGAAGGAGAGAAGAAAAGAGACAGGAAGGACAGGAGAAAGGACAGAATTTAGTGAGAAAGCAAAGTTGCTGGGGAGAGGGAGAGGGATGGCACAGAACAAACAGGTAGAGGATTTGTTCCCAAAATGTCACCTTTCATTTGAACATAACTGCCATCTCCATTTTCTGCAGAAAAGATTCCTGAACGATAATGCTCCATCAGATTGATTTTGTAAAGGTCTTGGAGAGGGGAAAATCATCTCTTCACCTCTTTTCTTATTCGAATTCAGCTTATTAGAGGCAGAAAGTTCTGCTTAAAGCTTCCCCACTCCTTCCGGTGCCTGGAGTAGGGAGGAATGTTTGAGGGGGGAGCTCTTTCCTCTCAACCATCATCCACCAAGAGTTTGTTTTCAGTAGGGAGGAGGATCACCGTGTCTTAAAAGCAAGAGTAAGTGAGCAGTTTCTTCTTTTGCCTGTTGAGTATAGGCATAGAGGGACCTCTTTTTGCTTCTCCTTGAGCATCCAGCTTTCCTCAGTAAGCACCCAGAGCAGACCTAGGTGGGGCAGTCTGCGATGTTGCTAACTCTACCTCTCTTTCTCACTAACCCAGCTCTGTTCAAGCTATTTAGGTAAACACATCTGAAGCCTGTTCAGAGGACTTAGTCTTTTAGATTTAGAGTGAGTTTTAAGGAAACAAAAATGAAACAATGACAATAGCAACAAAAACTCACCTGGGACTGACAACCCACAGCAAATAAGAACAACATCACAAAAACTTAAATAATATCTAATTTTCTCAAGTGATGGAAAGAACATAGTTTGGATCAGTAAAGTCAGCCTGTTATGTTCTTCTGGCACTTGTGACAGTGCTTCTGTGTGGAACACATCGCTGTGGGCTCCAGTTTCACAAACAAAAGTCCCACCTATTTCTTTTCTATGAAAGAAAGCATATAGGTCTAAAAGTGAATGAGAATGATAGCATTGGGGGTATAATCCTGGACCTAAAAAAAGCTATCCTAAAGAGGAAACTGTTGTCAACGTTTAGTTCAATTTCATTAATGAATAGTTCCTAATACCACTCACAGCTAACTTACATGTGTCTGACAGCCTGATGGAGAACCACTAGTCTGAACTTGCTGGCTCTGTCCCAAGCCTGGTTGAGTATGGTCTCTCCCATCTTTAACAGTCACTGACTTGAATGGGATGAGAGAGACTGTTCAGTCAGCAATAACATCAAGTTAAACAAGAATAGTAGCACTCTCAAAGAGAAAATGTAACTAAAAATTGTCCTGATTAATTTAAAAAAAGCAACTCAGCAAAACAAGATGAATTTCAATAAATGTAAACATTCTTAGATATGAAAACTACACAATGACAAAACAGAGAAATAACAGTGAATAGTATCAGCTAAAATTTCTGAGTGCCTACAAGTGGGCTAGGAGCTGTGCTAAGAATTCCATATGTTATTAGTCATGGCACCTGATCATATGTCAATATTGCATTTGGCATGACCCAAGTTACACATTTATTTGTGAAATACCACAATTTCTTTTCAGGAGGCTCAATTCATCATAAAAAATCTATCTTATCAATGAATTACTTGGTTTTGAGCAAATAAATGATCTCATTGTCATTCAAGTTTTAGCAAGAGGCATGCAATAGTGATTATTTCAAGTTTCAACCCTTAACACACACCTCCATGCCATATTTCAGTGCTGTAGAAGAATAACAGATAGTTGTCAGGTAATGGCTATCTACAGTCTAAATATCCAGAGTAAAGAATGCATTTGGAAAAAAAAGAAGAGGAAGAGGAAGAGGAAGAGGAAGAGGAAGAAGAAGAAGAAGAAGAAGAAGAAGAAGAAGAAGAATACAATTTCGTAGTTGAGAGAGCTAAATGGTATTTGTAAAGATTATTGCCAGAGCTTTCTTACAACGCACAATTTTTTTTTTTTTGCTCTTTATTTGTAACACAAACCATAGCTCTTTGAATAATGATTTTAGGGTAGTTCTATGTATCTAAGTATGCCTTTTTTCCACAAGCATTCATTCTCCTTCCTCATCAGGGAGCCAGATAGTTAAGTAAATATCTACTAAGAGGTCCATAATGGTTCCTTGGTGGTATTTAAATGGATTTTAAATAGATAAAATAAAATGGGAAAATGAAACTTGGAAAAGGATTAATGAAATATTTCAGGCATTGCTTTCAATTAATTGTAACATTTTCTCAACTGATTCACCTGCCTACAAAGTTAGAAAATGGAGCCAGATAGGAAGATATGTTGTATGTGGGCTATTACTTATGAATAAATATTAAAGTACTATATTAAAATATATATAGCATTCATTTTTTGTTGTAAATTGTATTTCTTTATTCTGTCAGGAAAACACAATACTGATGAAAGGTATGATATTTGGAAAGATAATCCAGTGAATATGATTTCTTACTCCTTATTGACAAGGATAAACATTCTCTAAACCCTCTGCTCTCTCTCTTGACTTGCTAGGACTGCCATTCTTGTGGCTTCAAATGGGCGATGGTTTGTGAATTGCCATTTCCAGACTTTACCTCCCATTATCTATCAGATCTTAAATCTGTATCTACTTAAATACCTTTCTAAAAACCAAGTTTAAACAGACTAAAATACCAAACTCAATATTCCTCCTCCTGTCAAACTTAAACAACTCCCAAATTCTATGTAGGAATTAATCAAGCCTTCCTATTACTGATGTTCATGATCTTGATGCCATTATCATTATCACTTTCCTTAATGGACAATAAACCATTAAGTCCTCTATTCCTTTGAAGAATCTCTTGAAATTTCCCTTTCTTATTTTTGTATACTACTTCCAGATTCATTTTCTCTCTTGAATGAACTGCTTGAGTAGTCTTCCTCAAGTTCCATTTTGCTCCTACTCACAGATTCTGCAAAAGGGCTCGCATTCCCCACCCTATCAAATACATATATAGCTACCCAGTTCCAGGCTATTTCTTCAACAAATTTCCCCCATTCACTAATCTTTTCCTCTTAATTTCTAACATAGCCCATTTCTCAAGTCAGGTATATCTAGCTCAAATTTTTAGAACATAATTTTGTCATTTTAATCTCCATTCCACATGCCATTTTTTTTTCACTCAAAATTATCTGCCTTCTTTCCCTCTCCATTAATTTTTAGTTCTTTCAAAATTCAACTGAAATGTACTAAACTCCAGGAAGCCTTTCAGGCTAAGAACTCTCATTAATCCTTCACCAGTAACTTATGAAAAGTGGGTCCTTATATAGGCAAGAGAAACTTTGTTTAATAGCTGCAGCTCAACTACTGGGAGGAAGTTCAAGAAATGTCTGCTTTAGAAATAGGACATGAAATGGAGGTATGTCCCAAAGCCCCAGTTGGAAAGCCCTGATGATTATGACATCTCTGGGATAAATGAACAAGTACTTATAGGAAATGTGTTCTATGCCATACACCATCCCAAGTGCTATGATCCCAACCTGAAATCAAGTCGGTCTGGTCATCAGTGATGATGGTAATAATAAGTGACATTTTTGAGCATTACATGAACTCTTTTAAGCTCTTTATATGTATTAACTCATATGATACTCACAACAACTCCATGTGGTAGGCAGAGAAGGTAACTACTTGACATGGCATTTACAAAGCCCTGTGTAAGTTGCAACAGTATTCTGTTCCACAAACTGAATTCTATTTGAACATAAATTCATTTCCTTGAAATTGCTCAAATTATTCCTTTTGTAATATAACAAATACCTTCAAATATAAGTAAAAAGTGTAGAAATATAGATTAATAATGCAAGTAAGGATGACATTTACCTAAAAATATTAAATATAAATATTTTTATTTTGAAGAATAAAGCTCTAGTCTGTTATCAGCTATGTGTGAAAGAATGAAAGTGGACTACTTTCTAACACTATACACAAAAATAAATTCAAAATGGATTACAAACCTAAATGTGAGACATGAAACCATAAAAATCCTGGAAGAAAACAGGCAGCAATTGCTCTGATATCAGCTATAGTGTTTTTCTAGATATATCTCCTAAGGCAAGGGCAACAAAAGCAAAAAGACAACATACTGAATGGTAGCAGATATTTGCAAATGACATAGCTGATAATATGTTAATACACAAAACATTTAAATAATGTATACAACTTACCACCAAAAAAACCCCTAAACAATCCAATTAAAAAGGGGCAGAGGATATGAGTATATATTTTTCCAAAAAAGACATACAGACACATGCATGAAAAGATGCTCAACATCACTAATCATCAGGGAAATGCAAATCAAAACCCATAGTGTGATATCAACTCATGCCTGTTATAATGGCTAAAATCAAGAAGACAAGAAACAACAGGTGTTTGCAAGTATGTCAAGAAAAAGAAACCCTTGCACACTGTTGGTGGGAATGTAAATTGGTATGACCACTGTGGAAAGCAGTATGGAGGTTCCTCAAAAAAATTAAAAATAAAAAATACCATATGATCCAATAATCCCCTATTGGCTATTTACCCAGGGAAAATGAAAACACTAACTTAAAAAGACATATGCATCCTATGGTTATTGTAGCATTGTTTACAATAGCCAAGACATGGAAGCAACATAAGAGTCTATCAATAGATGAGTGGATAATGAAAATATGGTGTGTGTGTGTGTGTGTGTGTGTGTGTGTGTGCGCGCACAGCGGTATATATACACACACATAGAATATTACACAGCCATAAAAGTGATGAGATTGTGCCATTTGAGACAACATGGATGAACCTAGAGGGTATTATGTTAAGTGAAATAAGTCAGACTGAGAAAGACAAATACCATATGTTTCCGCTAATAAACAGAATCTAAGAAAATGAATAAACAAACAAAAAGCAGAATCAGAACTATAAATACAAAGAACAAACCAATAGTTGCCAGAGGGGAGGGCAGTTGAGTGTTGGGCAAAATGGATGAGGGAAGAAGGAAATACAGGCCTCCAGTTATGGAATGAGTAAGTCATGGGAATAAAAAGCATAAGGAATACAGTCACTGATATTGTAATAGGAATGCAATGGGACAGATGGTAGCTATATTTGTGGTGAACATCACTTAATGTATAAACTTGTCAAATCTCTAAGTTGTACACCTGAAACTAATCTAACACTGTGTGCCAAACCTGCTCAAATAAAAAAAAAAATTAAAAACAAAACAAAACAAAACTCTATTATACTTTTAATGTATATGTATTCTATAATGTCACTTTGTGTTCTCAAAGGTCATAGAATAATTTTAATTACATTATCATATATAACTAATGTTCAATGTTCACCTTGCTCTTCAGCACCACTTCCACAGTTTCAGCTAGTCACTCCTAGGGTTCACTTGATATATACCTCTTATTTACAGATCCATGAATATTAAAAAAAATAGAGATTTTCAAACTCTAAGACTGAAATTTGTCATCCCTTCTATCCAAGTCCCCAACTTCTATAGTATTCATGTTTCTGCTGTAGGAAACCTAAAGTCACAGAGAATTCACTAGCCTTGTGATAGCTAATTCTGTTCAAGGTTTCTGACTGCTGGACATTTTTAAATGTCTACTGATATCTACCTTAATGTAACTTCCACACGTCAGTCCTATCTCAGCCCTTAAAAAGCTATATAGAACAAATTTGCTGCCTTTTACAGAGACAATCTCCCCATATATTTGAATTCAGTGATCTTGTGTTCCCTTTACCTTCCACTTCACTTCTCTTTCTCATTAGCCCCTCAGTCATTTCTCATTAGGCATGTATTCTGTAGTTGCTGCACTTCTTTTGGTTAACAACTCTCTTAAAAGTCAACTCCATCTGTTGTGCAGTATTTTCACTCTAGGTCCACAGGAAGGAATACAAACTCTAATGGCCTCTCTAGTAGCCAGGTCATATAAAAAGGCCAACTGACAGAAGTGATATTCAAGGGAAATCATCGATGAGTGGCTTCCAAACATGGTCATGTATTAGAATTATCTAAAAGAAGTTTTTAAAGGGACAAAGTTCTTCGGTGCTGGCCCAGACTTACAGAGCTGCAGTTTGGGTCCAGGCATTTTCAAATGATTAATTTCCCTGGGTGGTTCTAATATGTCCAGATAGGTGTTTGGGAAGTGAAGTAATGATGAAGAATGAGCCATTCATTCATTCCACAGGACAGTCTGAGTCCTTTCCTTCGAGGCAGCTAAATAAACCACAAGAAGTCCCAATAACTTGGACCACATTATCATAGTCCCTCGTAAAACAGCTCTTCCTTACTGCATTTTAATGTTATGCCTTCAGCTTTTACGACTGGTTGATACAAGAAACAGCTGTATGAAGTTGGTATCTGCCTTTACTAGAAATTACTGGTAAAGTCACTGTCTATTACATCATCTTGAGTCCTTTCTATAAAACTCCACATCCATCCCGCAATTTTTGTTTTCAAAATTTAGCACCAAGGAAAATGTCATTCTTTGTTTGTTCCAAACACCTACCATGATTTCTTTTTGTCAAGGTTCCAAGGAAGTTCAGAGAAAAACTTAAAGCTTGTCATAACAATGCTGTTGATATGGTAAGTATGTTTACAATATCACCTCTTTCTTGGTTATAAGTTTAAATTTCTATTTTACTAATGTTTTATGTTGAAATCCTTTTGAGAAAAGCAAAGCATAATCATAGAAAGAAAAAGGTTAAAGACTTAACCTTAAAGTCTTAAAAGACTTATAAGAAAAAATTAAAAGACTCAATTTTTCTTAAGTTTAAAGAAGCTAATATGCTTTACAGGGTATACCCTGACATATATGTGTATATACACACATTTACATATACATACTTATATATGTGTATGTGTGTGTGTGTATATATATATGTATACACACACACACACACACACACACACACACACACACATACACATATATAATGTTTCATGGAAACATTCCATAGGAATTAAGTGTTATCTCACAGAAAGAAAAGAAAATGGTTTCTCGGTCAAATAAATTCGGGAAGCATGAAGTTAAACAGGTTAAGCAGGTTTCTTCCACTAAATAGATTTTCAGAATCTTCAAAATGATAGTGTTCATTATTCACTACTAAAACAGAAGCATAATATGTATTATTTTCCAAGGAATAGCATTCAGTTTGGGAAATGATGAAGTGACACTTAGTAAATGCAACATGAGAAATATTCATTCTCTAAGGGATATAATTGATGCTTGGTAAAATATTCCAGATGATAACATAGAATAGCAAATATGGCTCTTCACATTTCAGTAGGATATATTTTCAATTGGCTACTGCTTATTCTAAAAGCATTAGTACTTTTTCTGAACATAAGCAACTACCTCACATTATGGTACACTGAATAAATATATCACACAACTCTTAGAAAGTTCATCTGCCAAGTGACAAACAGTTTAAGGGTACATATTTTATCCATTCCCATATATTAATTTCACAGAGAGATGACCCACACGAGGTACTTAATAAATTATTTCATGACTAAGCATCCAATATAAACTCATTAAAGGCATAGATTTTGACTTAAACTAATAATTCTTAGTGCAAAAAAGCCTAGAGTTTTTGATTGTTGATTGGTTGCCTTTTTGCGCTGGTAACAATGAATATATTTATGTAAATTTTAAGAGAAATAACCAAAAAGGCATAGAAATCCTAATGTACTTCTCTGAAATCCCCAAGTTAGATGTATGAGGAATCAAAACGTAATCACTGCAGTAGGTAGTCTATAACTGTCACCCTCAGAGTAAAGAGGAAATACAATAAAGTCAATATATTCATTGTTCATAAACACATTTTATATATTTCTTTTTCTAGGGAATAACTGTACAGTTATTTTGCCTACAGAGAAATTACAAGAGGTAATGAGACATTTTCTCTAAAACCACAGTTACCTTATTAAAATTTTTTTCTATTTTTTCTCTTATGTATGAAATTAAGTAGTAAATCAACTAAAAAGATGTGACATTGACAAGACTGTCTTAGTCTATTCAAATTACCCATAATTTTTATTGCTGTTTAACTGAAAATGACCTCATTACTTTGAAAATAATATTTTAGGTTTTGACACTGCACAGTTAAAACTTATTTATCCTTCACCAATGATAAAAATTTAAATATTTTGCTTCATCAAAAGAGAAAAATATTCCCCCAAAGGACACTATTAAAATCATAAATATGCAGGTCACATTGATACATTGATAGAAAATATTTACATTATATATCTTATACATGCAATACATATATGTACATATACAGGGTTTAAATCCAGAATATATAAAGAATTCTTATAAATCAATGAAAAAGCAACCTATCCTATGAACCAAAGATCTATTTGTAGGTATTTACTCAGGAAAAGTGAAAACTTATGTCTACAAAATGACTTTTACAAGAATATTCACAGTAGCCTTCTTTGTAATCTAAACTGGAAACAACCCATGTGTTTGAAAAGAACATTAATACAACAGAATGTACTCCTGATGTGTGCAACAGTGCGAGTGAATGAATGAATCTCAAAAATATTTTGTTGGGCAAAGAAATCAGACATAGAGTTCTTATTGCATGATTCAACTTTTATAAAGTTCAAAAAGAGGTAAAAGTAATTAATCAATGGTGACAAAACTCAGAAAGTAGTTGCCTCTGGGTGGGGAGGGAGTGGGGGGATAATGGGAATGTTTATGTTTTATACCTTGTTTTAAGTTGTGGTGACATGGGTATATACAATTGTCAGTATTCATCAAGCTGAACACTTCAGATTTATACATTGTATTGTATGTAAATTGTATCTTAATAAAAAGTAAAAAATAAATAGGAAAAATAACTGATAGTTCAAAGAAAGAAGGCACAAGTCTCATACTTTAAGAATATGTCATCTTTCATTCAAGTAGAATATAATTTAATGTGCTTTGAAAAACAATAATTCCAATAAACCACTATGGAAGTCAAACTATTAATACATCTTTTCAGGGTAAACAATTTATTCCTTTATGCCTTGTCAGAATCAAAAGGATAAATATAAACACCATTAAAGCTAAGAAATTTGTTTTTGTAGGAATATTTTCATCAAGTTGAATGATTACATATACATATAGAACTTAAAGGAGCTTGTAAAATAGAGTTCAGGAAAAGGACAAACCATAGTGCCATATGTTTAAAACATTACCTGTCATAAATTATATGTAGATTATTTAAAAGGTAAATTTGCTTCCACTATTTCACACAAAGTATTACTTAAGAACAGTACCAGCATTTATGGCTGGAAAAAATCCTACAACTGGTATTTTGAAAGACTGTCTACATTTTATGTAGAACTGAAAATATAACTTATGCCATATGCCTTATGACATTTATTTTCTAAGAAATTCTGAGCATTAGTTGCAATTTCTAAGAGATAAATCCTACATCAAAAAGCTTTAAAAGTTACTTTTATTAGAAAATACTGAAAAATGCAGAAAGTCATGAAAATCACATCAATTCTGATTTTTTAAAAAATACATAATTAAGTGAAAGTCAGCCATCGCAATATCCCAAAATGTCTATATCTTCTATAGGCATAAACAGTTTAAGACACTAAAGGCAATGTTGTAAAAAGTGTAGTGCTGTGACTTCACTCTATTTGGTTGAGGAGAAGCATGAATATAGTTTCAAAGCTGCAATTCTATATCTTTATTAGAGCTACTGCAACCCAATGATCTCAATAGAAGAGCAGGTGCAGCTACTTTGGCTTCTTCCTCATTGAAAACTCAGCCCTAAAAGGTTTGAGAATCCGGAATAGTCAGCTTGAAGTCACTAAACTATTTCAATGTACCTTTATTCTAGGAAGTAAGTATGTTTTTATATTTAGGGAAAAAACTGACTTTGAAAGGAAAAAGAATAGTAGTAATGGAAGGGTATGAAATAATGGAAAAAATAATGAGAAATAAGTCAGAATGTTAACATACTTTCATACACAATTTTACATCAGTGGATCCACTTCTCTGCCCTTAAAGTTCTTTTCTGCTCTGCAGTTGATTAAATTATTGTTCAAAAACATGCATTCCCTCACTCCTATACCACTTCTCCATTTCTTTTTACTGGTTTGAGCTATGCCACTTGCTTTAGCATCATGGTAACCAAAGTGTATTTCCTGCCTCTGCTTTTGGGCTTTGCCCTGTGACTTGCTTTGGCAATAGGATGTTAGCAGACTGAGATGTAACAAGGAAGGCCTTGAAATGTTATGCATTTGCACATTAGGGCTTGCTCTCTTGTACTACCATTACCATGAGACAAGCCTGAGACATATGAAACAAATCTGGACCCAACCTGTAGCTTGAAGTCAACCTCTTGTGAAGCCCAACCTAGGTCACATCCACGCAGCCAACCTGAAGAAACAATAAACTCAGATGACATTAGCTGGGACACTTCAGCTGTTTCAGAGATATCTGAGAGATACATGCTGATGCATTGAGATTTTTATGGCTAATTTCTCCGCTCACCTCCAGAATGACTGCTAGGCCCCACGGGAGATATTTATGTAT